>NC_143022.1:29245000-29928333 GCF_057628025.1 Oncorhynchus mykiss | reverse complement strand
AATCAGTGAAAATTAAGGATTTCGAAACCTTGAGACAATTGTGACATGGATTGTGTATGTGTGCCATCCAGGTTGTATCACATCTGTCCGTGATTGGGAGTCCCATAGGACAGCGCACAATTGGCCCAGCGTCGTCCGGGTTTGGCCAGGGTAGACCGTCATTGTAAATAAGAATGTGTTCTTAATTGACTTGCCTATTTAAATAAAGGTTAAATCAACTTAAAAAAATAGGGTGAATGGGAAAGGAACAAGATTTAAGTGCCTTTGAACGAGGTATGGTAGTATGTGCCAGGCTCACCGGTTTGAGTGTGTCAAGAACTGCAACGCTGCTGTTTTTTTATTTATTACACTGAACAGTTTCCAGTGTGTATCAAAAATGGTCCACAACCCAAAATACATCCAAACAACTTGACACAACCTTGGGAAGCATTGGACTCAACATGGGCCAGCATCCCTGTGGAACGCTTGAAACCTTGTAGAGTCCATGTTCCGACGAATTGAGGCTGTTCCGAGAGCAAAAGGGGGTGCAACTGAATATTAAGGTGTACCTAACGTTTTCTACACTAAGTGTACATTTGGCCTTGTGTTTTAGGTTATTGTCCTGCTGAAAGGTGAATTTGTCTTCCAGTGTCTGTTGGAAAGCAGGATTTTGGAAATCTAGGATTTTGCCAGTACTTAGCTCTTTTCCTTTTATTTTTATCCTAGAAAAACGTCCTAGTCCTTGCCGAAAATAAGGATTTTGACAGTCCTTAGCTCTTTTCCTTTTATTTTTATCCTAGAAAAACGTCCTAGTCCTTGCCGAAAATATGCACACCCATAAACAAGTATACCCATAACATGATGCAGCTACCACCTACCACCATGCTTGAAAATATGAAGAGCGGTACTCAGTGATGTGTTGTGTTGGATTTGCCCCAAACATAACGCTTTGTATTCAGGACAAAGTACATTTCTTTGCCACAGTTTTTGTAGTTTAGTGCCTTACTGCAAACAGGATGCATGTTTTGGAATATTTGTATTCTGTACAAGCTTCCTTCTTTTCACTCTGTCATTTAGGTTAGTATTGTGGAGTAACTACTATATTGTTGATCCATCCTCAGTTTTCTCCTATCGCAGCCATTAAACTGTTTTAGTCACCAATGGCCTCATGGAGAAATCCCTAAACGGCTTCCTTCCTCTCTGACAACTGAGTTAAGAAGGATGCCTGTTAAGGTGTGTGAATACTTTCTGAAGGCACTGTACATTCAGGATAACTCCTGATAAGGTTGGGTAGCTGATGCAGAGCTTAAATATCCAAAATGATTAGTCACAGGAATCAGGACTAATAAACCCAATGCAACTGCTTGTTTTACAAACGGTAGGCCGACCACATGGATGGGCATTCATAAAATGATATGGCGAGCCGATAGTGTAAGCTACACTATTCTAGTTTTGCGTGGGAGGAAGGCGGCAATTTGTTTTGTCTGCCTAGGGTGGCATCAAGGACCAGGACAGGGCTTGCCAAGCTATATATAAGTACTGCAGGTTAGAGTCCTTAAAGAGTTGATGGAATTAATGGCTGTTGTAAACTATATACGTACACAAGCTGAGTTTACTCTTTAAATATTTACGGTGCCTTCGGAAAGTATTCAGGCCCCCTGACTTTTTCCACATTTTGTTATGTTACAGCCTTATTCTAAAATTGATTGGATTGTTTTTTTAATTCATCAATCTACACACAATAACCGATAACGACAAAGCAAAAACAGGTTTTTAGAAATTCTAGCTAATTTCTTAAAAATAAAAAACGGAAATATCACATATGCATAAGTATTCAGACCCTTTACTCAGTACTTTGTTGAAGCACATTTGACAGTGATTATAGCATTGAGTCTTCTTGGGTATGTCGCTACAAGCTTGGCACACCTATATTTAGGGAATTTTCCCCATTCTTCTCCACAGATCCTCCTAATCTCTGTCAGCTTGGATGGGGAGCATTGCTGCACAACTATTTTCAGGTCTTTCCAGAGATGTTCGATCAGGTTCAAGTCTGGGCTCTGGCTGGGCCCCTCAAGGGCATTCAGAGTCCCAAAGCCACTCCTGCATTGTCTTGGATTTGTCCTGTTGGGTCATTGTCCTGTTGGAAGGTGAACCTTTGCCCCAATCAATTTTGAGATCCTGAGTGCTCTGGAGCAGGTTTTCATCAAGGATCTCTCTGTACTTTGCTCCATTCATCTTTGCCTCAATTCTGCCTAGTCTCCCAGTCCCTGCCACTGAAAAACATCCCCACAGCATGATGCTGCCAACACCATGTTTCACTGTAGAGATGGTACCAGCTTTACTCCGTCAGAAGTGATGCTTGACAGTCAGGCCAAAGAGTTCAATCTTGGTTTTATCAGACCAGAAAATCTGGTTTCTCATGGTCTGAGAGTCTTTAGCTGCCTTTTGGCTGTCATGCGCCTTTTACTGAGGAGTGGTTTCCGTCTGGCCACTGTACCATACAGGCCTGATTAGTGGAGTGCTGCAGAGATGGTTATCTTTCTGGAAGGTTCTCCCATCTCCACAGGTTCTCCCATCTCCACAGAGGAATTGTCAGAGTAGCCATCGGTTCTTGGTCACCTCCCTGACCAAGACCCTTCTCCACCGATTGCTCAGTTTGGCTGGACGGCCACCTCTCGGAAGATCCTTGGTGGTTATAAACTTCTTCCATTTAAGAATGATGGAGGCTACTGTGTTCTTGGGACCTTCAATGCAGCAGAATTTTTTTGGTACCCTTCCCTAGATCTGTGCCTTGACACAATCCTGTCTCGGAGCTCTGCGGACAATCCCTTCGACATCATGGCTTGGTTTTTGCTCTGACATGTACTGTCAACTGTGGGACCTTATATAGACAGGTGTGTACCTTTCCAAATCATGTCCAATCAATTGACTTGACCACAGGTGGACTCCAATCAAGTTGTAGAAACATCTGAAGGATGATCAATGGAAACAGGATGCACCTGAGCTCAATTTCGAGTCGGAATACTTATGTAAATAAGGTATTTCTGTTTTTTATTTTTAATATATTCGCAAACATTTCTAAAAAACTGTGTCACTTTGTTATTATGGTGTATTGTGTGTAGATTGCTGAAAGTGATCAATTGTAGAATAAGACTGTAATGTAAAAAAATGTGAAAACATTCAAGGGGTCTGAAAACTTTCCAAATGCACAGTATGGTCCCTTTTACGGTGTTGCGGTGCTTCTGCTGCTGTGTTCACAAGGTTGGCTGTGCTGCAGTGGCCTCTCAGGACTTATAGGAGGAGAGACACGGAGCTTCGGATGAAAACCACTAATGTTTAAATGCAGCCAAATGATTACCAACAAGAACACCTTCGATAATATAGAAAAACATTTTTCCACCACTGTCAAGTTCTCCTCCTCCTTCTCTTCCTCCACCCTTTTATCCACCACACCGCCAAAAGTTTGGACACCTACTCATTCAAGGGTTTTTCTTTATTTTTACTATTTTCTACATTATAAAATAATAGTGAAGACATCAAAACTATGAAATAGCACATATGGAATCATGTAGTAACCAAAACAGTGTTATATTGATCTAAATATATTTTATATTTGAGATATGAAATTCTTTCAACCAGCTTCATGAGTTATTCACCTGGAATGCATTCCAATCAACAGGTGTGCCTTGTTAAAAGTTAATTTGTGGAATTTCCTTCCTTCTTAAGGATTGGCGTTTAAGCCAATCAGTTGTGTCAAGGCAAGGGTGGTAAACAGAAGATAGCCCTATTTGGTAAAATACCAAGTCCATATTATGGAAAGAACAGCTCAAATAAGCAAAGAGAAATGACAGTCCATAATTTCTTTAAGCAATGGCAATGGACATTAAACCGGTGGAAATCTGTCCTTTGGTCTGATGAGTCCAAATGTTTTGATTTTTGGTTCCACCCACCGTGTCTTTGTGAGACGATAGTAGGTGAACAGGTGATCTCCGCATGTGTAGTTCCCACCGTGAAGCATGGAGGAAGATGTGTGATGGTGTGGGGTTGCTTTGCTGGTGACACTGTCTGTGATTTATTTAGAATTCAAGGCACACTTAACCAGCATAGCTACCACAGAATTCTGCAGCAATACGACATCCCATCTGGTTTGCGCTTAGTGGGACTATCATTTGTTTTTCAGCAGGACAATGACCCAACACACCTCCAGGTTGTAAAATAGCTATTTGAACCAGAAGGAGAGTGATGGAGTGCTGCATCAGATGATCTGGCATCCACAATCACCCGACCTCAACCTAATTGAGATGGTTTGGGGTGATTGGACCCAAACCAACCAAGGAAAAGCAAGTGCCTTGCAAGACTGTTGGAAAAGCATTCCAGGTGAAGCTGCTTGAGATAATGCCAAGAGTGTGCAAAGCTGTCTTCAAGGCCATGGTTGGCTACTTTGAAGAATTTCAAGTATAACAAATATTTTGATTTGTTTAACCCTTTTTTGTTACTACATGATTCCTTCCATAGGTGTTATTTCATAGTTTTGATGTCTTCACTATTCTTCTACAATGTAGAAAATAGTACAAATAAATAAAAACCCCTGAATGAGTAGGTGTGTCCAAACGTTTGACTGGTACTGTATATCTTCTCATTCTCTCTTTTAGTTATTTGTCCTTCTCTCACAGCAGTTGTTCCTGTTCTTCTCTCTTCTCTTGCAGCACAGACTGCTATGCTCTGATGTTTCCCTCTTTACGGGGTGTGAAATTCTCCAGGGTAAAGAGAAAATTAAATAATGCTTAAAATGTCTGCCTCATGGTTTGCAGCACAATCCTGTTGCTTGCTGACATTTTACACTTCCTTGATCTCTCCCTCTCCTGAGTATCGGAAAGGCTATATGGACATGCCTCGTGCCCCAATGGATGAAGTATGGTCGCACAGCGAGAGTTGAGTGGAGATGAACAAATTCGGTTCAGTCAGTTCATTCAGTCGTCCTGATGAGCCCTTCCTAGCTAGCTAGTTTATGTTTGTTGCTAGAAACTTAATTGAGAATTTGAAACTTGTCTGCCAAAGTTGGGACTTGGGAGAGTGTTCAGAATCATCCCGTTTATCGGAGTAGTTGTTTTGTTTTTCACAAAAATGTAGACGTTATTGCCGTAGTTGTACATTTTCAAGGAAAATCGCGGTCACCCTGGCCTGATATACAGTATACTGCAGCAAGTGGGAGCAAACGACACCGTGCCCCGTTTTGTTGTGTGGCTGGCTTTGCAGCACAAACTCTACCCATTTAGTAGGCTGTATCACGGTGACATCCAGATGGTTACCACCAATATTACAAGTTATTTCTTGCTTCCCACTCAACTAATGCCCAGTGGGTAGAAACTCATATCTGCAACCACCTCGATACAACACCGTTGTAGTGGTCATTCGCACCGGCTTGTCGATATGTTTGCTAATTGGCATGTCACGGTGACATCCAGTTGTTGATCAATAGGCCTACTTCACTGAAATAAACATCACTTTCTTTTCCAAGTTTTAACTAGCGCCATGCTGCTGTTGTTGCCAGCATAAACTAGCTAGCTGGGAAGGGCTCATCATCAGCTCGACTGACTGAACCGAATCCATTCGTCTCCATACTCAACTCTCAGCTGCACGACATACTGTACGTCATCAATTTGGGCACCAACCGTGTCCGTATAGCATCTCCCTCTGAGTGTGTACCATCTAGACAGGCTTCAATGACTGACATTAACCCCTCCCTTTGAATTAAGCAGCTGTGTTCTGCTTTCTACCTTTGAACTTTGGACGCAGAATTGAGTTCCACATCACTTGAGTTTGATTGCAATCATGTCAATTTTGGCGTTTCTCCTGGAGAGTGTGTCAGGTGTTCTCTCTCGCCTCACTGGCGAATAAAGCCCAGGAGATTGATGTGTATTTGATGTTGGCTAATCGAACAACCCAGGCTCAAATCCATGTGGTGTTTGCATGATCGCCTGACTGGTTTATAGAAGAAGCTATTGAGAGTCCCATCACTCACAGTCTATCCTTCACATCTCAAGGGACACACCACCAATAATTCATGTAAATGTGATATTTACATTCACTTCATTAAATATGAATCCTGTGACAGTCTGCGCGTCAATTAGAGGGACAGTTGTAATCCCCTTTTAGGATGGAAATGAAATATGCAAAACAATTCTCAAAAGTGGTTATTAAGTAACTTATAAACAGGAGCTTGAAATGATGCATCCTAACCTTTCACACAAATCTTTAGTAAATAAGAATAATGAAGTTGTGTTTCATGGGAAAGTAGGGAGTGATTTACATCTCTACCTTCTAGTGGTACAGTAGTTTTAACACCTTGTCTCTGTCAAGCTGCAAGATTACTCATGTGGTTAAATACTATGCATGCCAGTCTCTCTTGGCTAAGAGTTGAGGAGAAACTGACTGCATCACTTAATGTATTGAAAATCCCAAAATTGTTTGCATAGTCAACTTAAACCATAGGGCGGCGCACAATTGGCCCAGCGTCGTCCGGGTTAGGGTTTGGCTAGGGTAGGCCATCATTGTAAATAAGAATCTGTTCTTAACTGACTTGCCTAGTTAAATAAAGGTTAAATAAAAAAATTAAAAATGTAAACACAGCTCTGACACACACACACACACACAAAGTCACACACACTTACCCCACCAGGCATGTCACTGAGGGTCTTTTCACTGTCCCCAAATTCAGAACAAATTCAAGAAAGTGTACAGTATTATATTGCATGGAACTCTGGTTTAAAGAACAGATACAGCAATAACTCAATGTGAGTTATTTGACCTAGGTAGTTTGTGTGTATGTATTGATATGTAGGCTATGTGGGCTTTTTTAGTATTGATGTAGTTCTGTCCTTGAGCTGTTCT
This sequence comes from Oncorhynchus mykiss, assembly GCF_057628025.1. NCBI lineage: Eukaryota > Metazoa > Chordata > Actinopteri > Salmoniformes > Salmonidae > Oncorhynchus > Oncorhynchus mykiss. Next base: position 29,921,463 of record NC_143022.1, on the reverse strand, counting down.
GGAAGAGGAAGGAAGAGTAGCTGCTGCTTTCACAACAGCTAATGGGGATCCTAATAAAATACCAAAGGATCATTCATTTGTAAAACTCCTGATCTCCTGGGTATTACATGCAAGTCCCAACTTAAGTCTCGGCGGTGCTGTAATGAGTGCAGAATTTACTATGGAGACAGTTGACTATTGAGACAGTCAGTTAGAAACAGTGTTTGTTTGGTGTACCCAGGGCGGGTGCTGTTCCGTTCCCAGCTGCATGCTGAACCCCAGAGCTACCATTGACAAATTCCCCAACAAATGATCCCAATAAGAGCGCTCTCACGTCAGAGCTCCACAGCACTCTCCTCCTCTACTCCTTTCTTTTCCTCCTCTCCATCTCTCCTCTCCTTTGTTTACACGCCCAATGTATGGGAGTAAAGAGAAATCATACGTCAAAACAGATTGCCTTTCCTTGGTTTTATTGATTATAGATAGTCACGTCTATATTACGCATTGGATGAAGCTCTCCCTACCATCATATCTAAGACAATATGACACCAATCACAATGAAAATATGCAAATCAACTTGGAGGTACACAACACACTCCCCGCCTCTAGTCATCCATCCTTTACCGAGAACCAGATACCGGATTTTTTAACAGGGTCTTTGGAAATTGAATTTGAAGACTATTTATTGCGCCAACCTAGCTAAAATTCTAGACATTGGATTAAAATAAGACTATAGTGTCCATAAAGTGACCATTGGATTGAAGAAATATCGTATTGACAATATTTGTAGGGGCAACAGTTTTTATTAATTGTATAATTTAATGCTCTCTCGTGTACATTTTTGTCCATTAAGAAACAACAATGTGCTACCTTTTTGGATTTCTGTCATCCAATATAGAATGATTCTCATATTAGCTGCCCAGTAATAATATTGAACGTTTGGAAGTGCTATACCACCCTGGGGATGAGATCTCTGCAATGTGCTCTTACATATCCAAGGGTTTTTCTTGTTCCAGATAAAAGTGGATATCAGTTTATGTATGGAGATAAAAAATACTTTGTCAGAAAGATAGGAATACATTGAAATAAGTATGAAAATGTACGTAATACATTCATTTAAACAGTGTTAATTCTTCCTCCCAAGGAAAGAGAAAGTAAATCCCAGCATTCAAGATCCTGTTTCAGACAACAATCAAGGGAGGGAAATTGGCTTTATAGAGATCTTTGAAATTGTGAATGACCAAATGTCTTTAGTAGAACCTGGATCTCTGGAAGACCAGTTAAAGGGTCAGACATATACAATAGCATGACATCCGCATAGAGTGAAACTATATTTTCTAAGCCCCCACTTCGAATACCTTTGATAGTGGTGTTATTACGTATTGCTATGGCGAAAGGCTCAATTGCGGTGGCAAACAGCTGAGGGGATAGAGGACAACCATGTCTTGTCCCACGTTGAAGTTGGAAATAGGATGGAAGATTATTATTTGTGTGCACTGCAGCCATAGGGGAAGAGTAAAGGACTTTGATCCAGGACATAAAATTGGGACCGAATTCAAATTGTTTGAGAGTATAAAATAGATAATCAAACTCCACCTGATCAAACGCCTTCTCAGCATCAAGTGATAACAATATCTCTGGAGTGTCCGTTGAAGAGGGAATTAAAAACATTAAAAAAACAATACTCTGAAGTCTGGTATGAAAAAGAAAACGCACCCTGGTCAGGTCACCTGAACAAGTTAACCGATAATCCCCAAACAAAGATATCCGCACATAATGTGCTTGTCGTGAGGAACACTAAACCTATCGTGTAGAGAGCCCTGCTGAAATAGTGAAAGATTTAAAACAAGTTATGCATAATAAATCAATAAGAAATACTTACTTTCAACCCCAAACTAGGCTGTTTTAAAATAAAGTATAAATAATTTTATAAATCACATCTTACAGCAATACCACTAAATAAGCAATTAAATCGTATTGGTCACATACACATGGTTAGCAGATGTTAATGTGAGTGTAGCGAAATGCTTGTAGCAGCTACATCTTTAAAGAAATGATGTAATCTAATAATAGAACTGTGCTTTGTCTACCCTGGATACGGGTACCATCGATAAATAGAATAAAACGTTAAAACAAAAGGAGAATTCACTCACCAGAAGTAAGGCACTAACGTCACCTAATAATTACAATATCAACTGATTCCACTGGCAACGCTATACAGTATCTACAAAAGAGAGACTGAGTCTGCAGTGGTAGACACATTCGTCCATTACCCTAATCGCCAAATAGGTGAACATTCAGCCATTTGCTTCGTCTGCCCTCGGTAGAATGTTCGCCTTTATGAAGGCCATCGCCTTATGGGGATCTTGGAAATATGTTATACGGAGTCTGGCAGGAAAAGACACACCATACCGAATGTCGGTCCGTTCACGGAGCAGACTCTTGACATAGTTGAAAGCGGCACGGTCATAAGTAACGCTGGGGGCATAGTCTGGGTAGATAGAGACGAGTGCTCCGTTGCATCAAAGTGGTCCAAATTCTCTGGCACGCTGAAGAACATCAATACAGTCCTGATAGTAGTGTAGTTCAGCCACAATGACGCAAGGTTTCTGCCAGGCTTTCTTGCTTGAGAGCCCCGATGTGAGTGTCTACAGATACAGTTAAATGTCTTTAGTTTACATACACTTAGGTTGACATCATTAAAACCTGTTTTTCAACCACTCCACACATTTCTTGTCAACAAACTATATAGTTTTGGCAAGTCGGTTAGGACATCTACTTTGTGCATGACACAAGTCATTTTTCCAACAATTGTTTACAGACAGATTATTTCACTGTATCACAATTCCAGTGGGTCAGAAGTTTACATACAATAAGTTGACTGTGCCTTTAAACTGCTTAGAAAATTCCAGAAAATGATGCCGTGGCTTTAGAAGCTTCTGATAGGCTAATTGACATAATTTGAGTCAATTGGAGGTGTAACTGTGGATGTAATTCAAGACCTACCTTCAAACTCAGTGCCTCTTTGCTTGACATCATGGGAAAATAAAAGGAAATCAGCCAAGACCTCAGGAAAAAATTGTAGACCTCCACAAGTCTGGTTCATCCTTGGGAGCAATTTCCAAATGACTGAAGGTACCACGTTCATCTGTACAAACAATAGTACGCAAGTTTAAACAGCACGGAACCGCACAGCCATCATACCGCTCAAGAAGGAGACGCGTTCCTGCGAAAAGTGCAAATCAATCCCAGAACAACAGCAGAGGTCCCTGTGAAGATGCTGGTGGAAATAGGTACAAAAGTATCTTTATCCACAGTTAAACAAGTCCTATATCGACATAACCTGAAAGGCCGCTCAGCAAGAAAGGAGCCACTGCTCCAAAACTGCCATAAAAAAAGCCAGACTACGTTTTGCAACTGCACATGGGGACAAAGATCATACTTTTTGGAGAAATGTCCTCTGGTCTGATGAAACAAAAATAGAACTGTTTGGCCATAATGACCATCGTTATGTTAGGAGGAAAAAGGGGGAGGCTTGCAAGACGAAGAACACCATCCCAACTGTGAAGTACGGGGTTGGCAGCATCATGTTGTGGGGGTGCTTTGCTGCCGGAGGGACTGGTGCACTTCACAAAATAGATGGCATCATGAGGAGGGGAAATTATGTGGATATATTGAAGCAAAATCTCAAGACATCAGTCAGGAAGTTAAAGCTTGATGGCAAATGGGTCTTCCAAATGGACAATGACCCCAAGCATACTTCCAAAGTTGTGGCAAAATGGCTTAAGGACAACAAAGTCAAGGTATTGAAGTGGCCATCACAAAGCCCTGACCTCAATCCCATAGAAAATGTGTGGGCAGAACTGAAAAAGCATGTGCGAGCAAGGAGGCCTACACACCTGACTCAGTTACACCAGCTCTGTTAGGAGGAATGGGCCAAAATTCACCCAACTTATTGTGGGAAGGTTGTGGAAGGCTACCCAAAATGTTTGACCCAAGTTAAACAATTTAAAGGCAATGCTATCAAATACTAATTGATTGTATGTAAACGTCTGACCCACTGGGAATGTGATGAAAGAAATAAAAGCTGAAATAAATCATTCTCTCTACTATTATTCTGACATTTCACATTCTTAAAATAAAGTAGTGATCCTAATTGACCTAAGACAGGGAATTTCTTACTATGATTGAATGCCAGCAATTGTGAAAAACCTTTGTTTAAATGTATTTGGCTAAGGTGTATGTAAACTTCCGACTTCAACTGTATCTGAGCTACTGTGTCCAACACACAACCTGTTGTTATATTGGGCACCTGCTGACCAAAAAAGGATGTTATTATGATATTTTTTTCTAATGACATGTTTGCTAATATAAAGGTTTAAGGAATACAGGCATGCACCACATTACTACAAGACAAAACAGCTGTTGGCCTGGGGGTTAGGTTTATGACAGTCATAAATACCTCTTTCCCCCTTTTCCTCTCTCTGCCCTACTGAGGTTACATTTGCAAAAACCTTGGTTAACATAGAGATTCTGGGAACATCAGTAGTTGGGGGGAAATTAACTCTATTCTGGTAATCCGAACAATTGAACATATGCGGTGGTACTTAATGACTATGATGTCAGTTCGGTTGTCATCTGAGACATTCTCATCAATGATAAGATGACATAAACTCTACAGTGGAAAGTCTACACATCAGAGTTATCGGATTCACATGGAATTGTTGTTCAATTTAAATGTTTCAATATTAAATTATTCGTGATGGGATGAAATGGGATTTTAGCTTCTAAAATGTGAGATTTGGGTTTTCATAAGATATGGCTCTGCTCAATCAGTGGCCCTCCCCTGTGAAGGGACATGGGCTATAAAACTTTTCAAACACGCCCTCCTCTCCCTTCCTATATAAGCTCTTGACGACAATATAACTTCCTGTTCCGAGGATGTAAGACGACGGTCCTATGTCAGAATAGTTCAGATAATAACTACAGAACGAAGCCAACATCAGCGTGAGCTTTGGTTGCGAATGGTATGAACTTTGAACTCGTATTCACTACAGAAGTGATACCTCCTAGCCGTTGAGTTAGCAACAGCAGATAAAACGAGGGTTAGGAAGGAACTGACAGAGTATCCCGTCTATCACCCAACGACGTTACTACAATGTATTCAATTGACAACCAGAGACATTCTTCAAAGGACTCGGTTTGGCAACACGGCCTTCCATCTACCACCAACTTACCGAGGCGCAGCTCAGAGTAAATATTTATTGCGTTTTCCTTTTTCAAATGGGCTGTAATTTAGAATGCATAAGAATCTGTATTTACGATAGCACAGCTTTTTCCCTTTGTTCCTCAGTCTTACCACTCTTTCACTCAAACCCAGCCCCTTTTCTTTTGTGTAACAAGCTGTCATATCTGTTCCGCCCGCTAGGGACGTTTTCCTTTATGACGTAATTTGTAATCAAGTTATGATTTAATGATGTGTATGTGTAATTCTGTGTGATTGTTTAGGTATTTAGTAAATAAATAATTAAACATAATTTTGCATTGCTGATTTAAATTGTTAGCCAGGGTTCGTGCAGATAACCAAGAATTTACAACTTTCAGATGAGACTGAATTAAGACGACGATTGATATTGACTGCTATTGATGTAAAATATTACTAGGTCTTTAAGAGTTTATTCGGAAGATAACAGCTCTATAAATATTATTTTGTGGTGCCCGACTCTCTAGTTAATTACATTTACATGATTAGCTCAATAAGGTGATATTAATTACGGAGAAATTATTTTATAGAATAGCATGTCATATCACTTAATCCGGCATAGCCAAAGACACGACACAGCTCAATCAAGCCTGATGGTCTTGCAAGTATAAAAGCAAAGCTTGCTTTCACAAAAAGCATGAAAAGGTAGTGTAATGGGATAATGTCTTACAGTGGTGTGTGAAGAATCCAATACTTTACCTTGCATGCAGTACAAATCACATATTGTGGAAGCACCACCTCTAAGAGTATGAATTAGTCTGTTTGAAAAGGTTTGAATCCTAAGCAACCTGCCTACACATAGTTTGAAGTACAATGCCAAAATTGCTACTGTGGTAGGTCAAAGCTGTGTGCTGGAAAGCCTTGAGCATGGGTGGAAAAGGCATTGTGGCGCTCATGTGAGTTTCTTTTCTTTTTTGGCTTCAAACCAATGCCTATTCTCACTTAAAACATTTTATTTGGTTTTTAATTGTATAGATACTGACGTCACTGCAATGTTCATGTTATCTCTTATGTATTCTTTATTGTTGTTAGTTTAATCCACTTCACGAAGGAGTAGACAGATGGAAATGTCAGTGAAGTGTTTTGAGCCATATCCAAATGTAGCTGCTTTACATACCTGTATGTATCCCTAGCCTCTTGATGTTCTAGAGCTGCCTGTGAACATGTCAGTAGCAGTGTGGGGAGCCGACACCATATGGGATTGTAACTGCTGGGCTGAATTGCTGCTGATGACAAGCAGGTCACAATGATTGCTCTCATCCCTGTACAGTCAGACTGCTGTGATGTGATTTTTTTCTGTGTCTGTCTGTATCCTTCCCTCAGAACTGGTAGGAGGCTGTGGGTCAGTCAAGGTCTGTCATTAAGAAAAGATTGGTAGCTCTCTCCCCAACAGGAATCAGTCATTCCTCACCCTGCAGCTGACATACTGACCCAGCACTGGACCACCAGAATTCACTGTAATTATCTGAATGGCAGGGAATGGGTTTGGCTCTGGTGGGACGAGATGATGAGCTAAAGATACAGTAACTCCTTTGGGTAAAAGTTTCCATCCCCATATGACAGTCAGAGTCCATGACAACCAAATAGACAACATACAAATATGTACCCAAATAAATACACAGAACATGTGTGTTGACTATTCCAACACCTGTACTTTTAAAGCAGTTATACTAATAAGGAAGTAATGATTCCATAACATTTTTAATTGGCTCTTTAGCAGGTGGAAATAACTAATGGACACTCCCATTGGGAGAGGATATGAGTAAAATTAAACTGAGAATTCATTAAACACATCTCATCTTCTCCTGTCCGTCCTGCACACATACTGTTTAATGAGCTACTGTAATTATCCTCTTATTTATTCAAGCCTTGACCCAGCACACAAAAACACACACACACAAACACACTCTATTTCTGAATCCACTCAGGACAATGTTTAATATTGTTAAGTGACCATCCAAGTTCAGCAGGTTTTCCAATAGTACATTTATTCCACTGGCCTGTTGTTGTTCTTTTTTTCAATTTTCTGTCCTTTCCTTTCGTGTGCACCACTTTCATCTTCTCCTCTCTATTCTCCACCCCTCCCCTCCCCTCACCGTCTTGAGAGATGGGGATTATTTATTTTTGTGTTTTTTTTATGGCAATGTCACAGGCGTGCAGGGTGAGGTTAAGCTGTTTAAAATGGCAATGTAGAGAGACTCGTTTAAAGCTGCAGAGTTGGTGTATCAGCCCTTTGAACCAGCTCCTCCTGACATATCTACAGTGCCTTCAGAAAGTATTCACACCGTTCGACTTATGCCACATTTTGTAGTTACAGCCTGAATTTTAAATGGATTAAATTGATGTTTTTTCTCTCCTATCTACACACAATACCCCATAATGACAAAGTGACAACATGTTTCTAGAAATTATTGCACATTTACTGAAAATGAAATACAGAATATCTCATTTACATCAGAATTCACACCTCTGTGTCAATACATGTTAGAATCACCTTTGGCGCAGTTACAGCTGTGAGTCCTTCTGGGTAAGTTTCTAAGAGCTTTGTATACCCGGATTGTACAATATTTGCACATTATTCTTTTTAAATTCTTCAAGCTCTGTCAACTTGGTTGTTGATCATTGCTAGACATCCATTTTCAAGTCCTGCCATAGATTGTCAAGCCAATTTAAGTCCAAACTCGATGTCATTTATTTGTGTATATTTGTATATTTGGGCTTGTGTTTTAGGTTATTGTCCTGCTGAAAGATACATTTGTCTCCCATTGTCTGCTGGAAAGCAGACTGAACCAGGTTTTCCTCTAGGATTTTGCCTGTGTTTTAGCTCTATTTCGTTTGTTTTCATCCTAATAAACTCCCTGGTCCTTGCTGATGACAAGTATACCCATAACATGATGCAGCAACCACCATGCTTGAAAATATGAACTGGTACTTTGTTGTGTTGGATTTTGCCCCAAACATGACGCTTTGTATTCAGGACATAAAGTTTATGTCTTTGCCACATTTTTTGGTATCTTATTGCCAACATTATTTATGTTTTAGAATATTTTTATTCTGTACAGGCTTCCTTCTTTTCACTCTGTCTTTTAGGTTAGTATTATGGAGTAACTTGTTGATCTGTCCTCAGTTTTCTCCTATCACAGCTATTAAAGTCTGTAACAGTTTTAAAGTCACCATTGGCCTCAGGGTGAAATCCTTGAGTGGTTTCCTTCCGTTAGGAAGGGTGCCTGTATCTTTGTAGTGACTGGGTGTATTGATACACCATCCAAAGTGTAATTAATAACTTCACCATGCTCAAAGGGATATTAAGTGTCTACGTTTATTCTTACCCATCTACCAATAGGTGTCCTTTTTTGCAAAGTATTGGAAAACCTCCTTGGTCTTTGTGGTTGAATCCATGTTTGAAATTCACTGCTCGACTGAGGGACTTTACAGATAATTGTATGTGTGGGGTACAGAGATGAGGTAGTCATTCAAAAATCCCGTTAAACGCTATTATTGCACACAGACTGAGTCCATGCAACTTATTATGTGACTTGTTAAGGAAATTGATATTCCTGAACTAATTTAGGCTTGCCATGACAAAGGAATTTGTTGTGTTGGGTTTGAAGACTTATTGACTGAAGACATTCCAGCTTTACATTTTTTATTAATTTGTAAACATTCCTAAAAAACATAATTCCACTTTGACATTATGGGGCCAGTGACACAAAATCTAAATTGAATTCATTTTAAATTCAGGCCGTAACACAACAAAATGTGGAAAAAGTAATACTTTCTGAAGGCACTGTATCTCCTCCAGTCATGTCTCATTGATCTAGGTTCCTATTCATGCAGCTCCAGTGTATCTATAGTCATCTCCCCAAAACTTCATATGTATAAATGCGTCCCTCTCTCTGACATGGTTGCACAGCAGGGGAGTTATTTCTGAATTGTTTTGTTGTTGATGTTTATCTCTGTGAGTTAGTTGACTGATGTGGTAGGTCGTATTCCTCCACTCCCATGCCCTGAAGGAGGGAGAGATACCTGTCAGCTACTATCCAGTCTATTCCAAAACATTGCTAATGTAGGTGAGACCAGTGTTGTTGTCACAGTTTTTACTCTTGTCTGTATTTCTCAGCATCATTATATCTTACAATACTATTTTCAATATGAGGAGAAAGACCAAGGTCTTGGGTTGAAATGGGGACCCTTTATCCTGAAATCTTATTCCAACATGGAGTTATTAGCCATTAAAAACATTCTGTCCACTTGTGACAACCAGCCCCATCGCAGGGTTGGATGTCAGAGTGTGCGGTTGGGTGTCTCTATGTTTGCTAGTAACGTATTTATTTTGTAACAGGAAACAGAGCAATATAGCAAACAGAGTCTTAGAAATAGCCTTTCTTTGATCAAACAGATTTCTGAATTTTATGCCTTGAGAAAATAATTGTACCTTTTTTGTACATTTGTGTGGGTGTGTGTTTGCACATGCATGTGTGCCTGTGTTGTGATTTGTTGTATATTGGCAGTGGTAAAGTTGATAGTGACGACCAATCCCACAGTTCATGTGACAGCCATCCCCAACAACTCCCCCCAATGTTAATTAAGATGCTAGTTACCACATGGCTTGACCTAGAAATTCAGAAATTGGTTTGAAATATATCTCTCCCTTTCCTTTTTTCAGCAAACATAATATTCATGGATACTAACATAACTCAAACATTTACAAAGAAAATACCAAGATATCTCTTTTTTTTACTTTCACCTATGAAAGAAACATAAATTCACTTTACCTCATTGTTTTGTCATGCTAACATGACCAGGTGAATGAGTCCTTTCAAAGAATTCACACATTTTAAACCTACAATTATTACACATTTAGATTGGGAGTAATAATCATTGTGACAACCAACCCGTGAGACAACCAACCCCGTTATCCCCTCACTCCTTGAGTGTCAAACAAGAATAGCTGTATTGGGGCAGTAGTTAGAGCATATTGTAGTTAGAGCATATTGCTATACAACCCTATTGAAGTGCGTATGTTATTTTTTATTATTAATCCGTTATTTTACCAGGTCAGTTGACTGAGAACACGTTCTCATTTACAGCAACAACCTGGGGAATAGTTACAGGGGAGAGAAGGGGGATGAATGAGCCAATCATAAATTGGGGATTATTAGGTGACCATGATGGTATGAGGGAATGATTGGGAATTTATCCAAGACACCGGGGTTAACACCCCCACTCTTACGATAAGTGCCATGGGATCTTTGATGACCTCAGAGAGTCAGGACACCCATTTAACGTCCCATCCAAAAGATGGCACCCTTCACAGGGCAGTGTCCCCAAGCACTGCCCAGGGGTATTGGGATATTTTTTAGACCAGAGGATAGAGTGCCTCCTACTGAGACTGGCTAGGACCAACCCTGCTGAGCTTCAGCAGTGGTATGCAGGGTGGTATGCTGCTGCTTTTTAAACGAGGGACAGTGTAGCTTCAGTGTTATTTCAATGCTGACACACAGGTCAAATCCAGCGATAAGTCCACTTCAGTGCTTCTGTTTTTGTTTTCTAACTACTTTTCCTTGGATGAGATCATAAATAGTGCTAAATAAGGTTTCCTGAAAATAAGATTCTCAATAGCACCTTGCTTATTTTATGTTTACTGTTGAAGTCAGAGTGTTTTGGTTTGTGTAGCAGTGATGTGATATTAACCATGGCCCTGTGTGCACTCTAGCAGCACCTGCTCTCCTTTCCTCTCACATAATCAAACCTGGTGACTAGGGTTACTGTGTAACCACGGTAACAGAGGAGGCACCCATCAAGAAGCACTGGCTGGCCTTGCTGTAAACTAGAGTTGTTGGAGGGGAAAGCCAAGGGATTGATCCTTACAGTGCCTCTGTTTTGACCTTATCCTTCAGGCTCTGGACATATTTCATTAGCAGTGTGTAAAAGATTTTGTCATGAAAGTCGTTTGATGGGTAGGTCATGCAACCAACTGTCACATTAACATCTGTTTATCAGCAAAGGTCCCAGTGTGTGTCTGTCTAAGCCTGGCTCTCTGAGTAATAAAGTTCCACCCAGTAAATGAATAATGTAGTGGAATGTAAAAGTGAGAGCAAATAGAGGGAGGGAGGAGTGAGGAAGCTAGACTTCAAGGCAGGGTTAGTGTGTTTCTCATGGGAGGGCACATCCAGAAGAAGCTCTCTATCATTCCTTCTCTCTCCTCAGGAACGTGCTGCTGCTGTGGTGCACAGGGCTCTCACAGATCTGTCTACGTCTGAATAATCTAATTGGGGAGCTCATTTGAATTTCTATATAGATTACAGAGTTAGTGGTGAGTGTTAGATTTGAATAGAAGTCTACGGATAACAGGTTACTGCACAGCTAGGTATGCTGTTGGATAATTTATTGTATGTACAGAATAGACAGAAGCTTTTGTTGCTCCCTTAACTAGTTTGACGGTTGGTACCACCAATAGTATATCCTGTTTCTCTACCCCACTCATTACTTTCTTTTCTCCACTCAATAGATTTTTGGTCTAGTTAGAGGGAATGAGAGTTACATCTGAGAGACAAATAATGTATGCATGAGAAATGTCTGTCACTCCCAACTAGAACATGTTCAGGTCATTTCCTCCGTGGTTTCATATTATATAGATGGGGTTGAGATTGTCCCGGTACCCTTCCATGGAGGATGGGAGTGGTGGCCAGTGCCATATGAAGTAGACAGAGACATAGCTGAGCAGTAAATCTATGAGGGATTCACTCAAACACCCTGGTATAAACCATAGCAAGATTCATCACCTCCAATACTGCCCATTCTATTGGGGTAGATTGCTGCTGCTTCTGCTCTCTGACAGAATCAATGATGTATATAAAACCTGGATTGCTGATGCTATGTACTGGCCAGTGAGAGAGGCTTTGAAGCCACTAGGCGGCCATATTGCCACTGCTCAGAAGGAGCAGTTGTCCATAGGAATGAATGGCATTCTACAGTATTTCAATTAAATGTTTAAATGACAGAATGTATTTATTTTTGTTGTTGTAGTGGGTACAGTATCACTAGAACTTTCAAAAAATTACACTTTAAGGAAAATGTTTTTATATATGTTTTCATTTTTTATTTCTATGTTTATCTCACAGAATATAATAAAAAATTATGCATTAAGGTGTCTGTAACAGAATAAATGTGGCAAAAACAAATGTAGACATTAATAAATTCCTTTCTATAGCGTCCAAAATATTTTTACAACGGTGGGGAAGTGCCAAGATGGAGGCGTGTTGGCTTTAAAACAGCGCCTCCTGTCAGTCATCTAGTGTATATATAAATAATTGGTCAGAACTCATACCTATTTATGTGGAGAGCAGCATGGAATATATATTGATTGTTGCCAGTGACTACTAGGAGCTATGTTTAGTGCTAATGAACCTGGCATCATATCTAAAGGCGCCTTATGTTTTAGATGTTTTAGACTGCCATCGTACCATCATCACACCTTAAACAGTCATGGTCCATCTGTACCCGGATTCAGAACTAAACCAACAAGCAAACATGGAATTTGAATATTCATCAGCATCTAACATGACTTTGAGCTCTTGGCATGGAGAATGGCATGAAACCATATCTAGAATTCCTGGATCATCAGTGAATAGCACATGTATGATTCAGCAAGGAGAATGTTGAGGGTCTGAATGTGCCATCGAACACCCACTATAATGTATGTGTCTCAATGAGCCATTGAGATACATACATTATAGCACATGTTTATCCTTATATCATATATCCTTATTAACTTCTTAGATAGGATTGATGAAAGCAAAATCGAGGACCTTCTACCTTGCCTAATGATGCAGGTAGTTATGCACTCCAGAGTGGGGCAGCGGTCTAAGACACTGCATCTCAGTGCTAGAAGCTACACTACAGACCCTGGTTTGATCCCGGGCTGTGTCACAACCGGCCGTGATCGGGAGTCCGGGTTAATAGGGGAGGAATTGGCTGGGGTAGGCCGTCATTGTAAAATAAGAATTTGTTCTTAACTGACTTGACTAGTTAAATAAATCTAGTCCTGTCTGATCACAGAGCATGGAGAGATAGGATACAGGAAATCAAAGATGTATTTATTTATCAAGTTCATTACTACAGTATGTCACCAAATTTAGCAACAGCAGACCATTCATTAGTCATGTGCCCATTTCAAGCAGAATTTGTTTTAAAGTTGGATATAGAGGTTAGGTTTATAACTAACTTAGCTTTCTTTAGTCCTGCAGATGACCTTATTGATAGTGTGTATCTCGTGTGAATGTAAAAATAAACCATACACGACAACACATAATCCTACCCGTTACCTTTAATAAAGAATTCTGTTTGAATTCTCTCTAGAGCCTAGCCATAAAGCTACGGGCTGTATTGTATTTGTTTAGGGGCACCCCACAGTTACCCTCTATCTCCATCCCTCTCTCTCCATCAGTTCCTATCACATCCCCCTGTTCAAGAGAGAAAGAACCCATTTCCTTTTGGGAATAGAAACCAAAAAAGATTAAATCCTGTAATCTATAATTCATTGAGGTCAGTGACCTCTGGAGAGTCACTGCATCGCCCCCTCTATCTGGGATGTTGATTTGCTTTGTTTTCATGGCACTCCTCACCCCCTGTTGTGGTTGGGCTGTTGTGCTGCTAGCACACTGCTAGGACACTCTAGTCTACAAACTCTATCACCCAATAGTGAAATTCAGTAATGTAATCTACTTGAATCTATTTTCCATACCTATGCATTTAAGATGAATACTTTTTCAGTGTTCTGATTTTAAAATAACCTGTGAATTTAAGTGCTACAGTATATCAGCAATGGCCATCGGGTACTGAATCAGCCAGCCAATTCATCTGCAGTGCTTTTCACATTGACTGACTAATGATTAGATTTCACCACTCACTATCTTTAACTTCAATATGGTCCAATTACAGCCCAGGATAATGATGACTGGATTGTTACTGCTTGATGAATAGTACTAGTGAATTGAATAATAAGATTAGAATAATCTTTGCTCTTCTCAACTCTTTTCTTCACCAGAGAGAGAAGGGAGAGAATAGGACATAGCTTGACTGGCACTTTGTGTGTTTATAATTACATTTAATCAGTTTGAAATAGGTCAGGGTGTCAAGGATTCTCTCTCTGTCTCTTCATCACTTGTTGTACTCACCTTTATTTGTAGTTTGAGTGTCCCTATCCAAGAAGAGTGTGCTGTAGTAACTTCTGTTGAAGTATCACTCGGGGCTCCCGAGTGCCGCAGCGGTCTAAGGCACTGCATCTCAGTGCCAGAGGTGTCACTACAGACCCTGGTTGAATTCCAGGCTGTATCACAACTGGCCGTGATTGGGAGTCCCATAGAGTGGTGCACAATTGGCCCTGAGTCGTACGGGTTAGGGTTTGGCCAGGGTAGGCTGTCATTGTACATAAGAATGTGTTCTTAAAACTTATTTGGGATAGGGGGCACCATTTTCACTTTTGGATGAAAAGCATGGCCAGAGTAAACTGCCTCCTACTCAGTCCCAGAGGCTAATATATGCATATTATCAGTATTGGATAGAGAACACTCTTAAGTTTCTAAAACTGTTTGAATGATGTCTGTGAGTATAACAGAAATCATATGGCAGGCAAAAACCTGAGAAAAAAAATCCAAACAGGAAGTGGGAAATCTGAGGTTTGTATTTTTTTTACTCAGCCCCTTTCGAATACACAGTGGGATATTGGTTATGTTGCACTTCCTAAGGCTTCCACTAGGTGTCAACCGTTGTTAGAACGTTGTTTGAGGCTTCTATTATGAAGGGGGGCTGAATGAGAGGGGAATGAGTCAGAGGTCTGCCAGCAGTCACGCGCTGGTCACGCGCATTTCACATGAGAGGTAGCTCTCGTTCCATTGCTTTTCTACAGACAATGGAATTCTCTGGTTGGAACATTATTGAAAATGTATGATAAAAACATCCTAAAGATTGATTCTATACATAGTTTGATATGTTTCTGCGACCAGTAATATAACTTTTTGCAATTTCCGTCCGACCTTTCCGCTGGACTTGCACGCACACGTTTCGATTTGTTTAACAAACGCCCTAACAAAAGGAGGAGTATGGACATAAATGATTAACTTTATCGAACAAAACAAACATTTATTGTGGAACTGCTATTCATGGGAGTGCATTCTGATGAAGATCATCAAAGGTAAGTGTATATTTATAATGCTATTTCTGACTAATATTGACTGCACAACATGGCGGATATTTCTTTTGGCTGGTTTGGGCTCTGAGCTCCGTACTCAGATTATTGCATGGTATGCTTTTTCCGTAAAGTTTCTTTGAAATCTGACACAGTGGTTGCCATAAGGAGAAGTTTATCTAAAGTTCCATGCATAACACTTGAATTTTCATCAACATTTATAATGAGTATTTCTGTGAATTGATGTGGCTCTCTGCAAAATCACAGCATGTTTTGGAACTACTGAACATAACACACCAATGTAAAATTAGATTTTTGGATAAAAATGTGCACTTTATCGAACAAAACATACATGTATTGTGTAACATGAAGTCCTATGAGTGTCATCGATGAAGATCATCAAAGGTTAGTGATACATTTATCTCTATTTGTGCTTTTTGTGACTCCTCTCTTTGGCTAGAAAAATGGCTGGGTTTTTCTGTGACTTGATGGTGACCTAACATAATCGTTTGTGGAGCTTTCGCTGTAAAGCATTTCTTAAAATCAGACACTGTGGCTGGATTAATGAGAATTGTATCTTTAAAATGGTGCCTAATACTTGTATGTTTGAGACATTTAATATATGAGATTTCTGTTGATTTGTATTTGGCGCCCTGCAATTTCATTGGCTGTTGGCGGGGGGTTCCGCTCGTTCCCAGACATTAACTGACTTGCCTAGTTAAATAAAGGTTTAAAATAAAATCAACATGGAGTGGGCACTGAGAGGGCTAGTCCATTAAACATCACTGTCTAACATCACTGCTGCTGTCTGCCTCAGAATAGAAAAGTGGAAAATGGAGTTGGGACAATGAGAGACTGAGGTAGGTGGTATGTCTGGAGGATGGGGGGAAGGGATGTAGGGAAGTTGGGTAAGCCAGGTGTAGGGAGGATGGGACAGTGTGGGTGAGGCGTATGTGGGGGTGAGGGTCATAGGGAAGTTGGGAGAGTTGGTAGATAGGTGGAGTGAGGATGTGCAATGTACTGTAGGCAGGAGGGGAAAGTGGAGTAGAGAGATGTTGGTAGTGTGGACGAGAGATATATTTTGGGGTGTGGAGGGTGAGGATGTATGTGGTAGAGCAGCAGCAGGATGTGGAGGGTGAGGATGTATGTGGTAGAGCAGCAGCAGGATGTGGAGGGTGAGGATGTATGTGGTGGCAGCAGCACTATGTATGTCGGCCCATCCCTGGCTAATAGAGGAGGGAAAGTTCTGCCACAGCTCTTTCATTAAGCCTGGGAGCCTCCTGCTCTACAGTAAATCTCTCTGGGGCTTTTCTATGTGGTTGCAGGCTGCAGTCAGCAAGACAGACTCCTTCACTCTCTCCACCCATCTTCAGTGATGCTGCAGGAGCATTTTTGGCATCCTGCAGACTGGTTAGCTGTCTGAAACGTGGGCAGTTATTCCCCTGAAGTGAGCCTTGTCTGAAATATACACATCATGTGAATTGGAAGAGACTGTTAGAGGAGTTTGCCCGTGCACATGTAGGACTTTTATGGACTTTCTTCCTTTACTTACCACACTGCAGTGGAGAGCTCCTTTCATGCAATCATAAAATATTGTCTCGTTATTCCCTTTTTGAAGAGGCAGTTGCTCAGTTCAGTGAATTTACTGAATGCAGTCCTTCTGCATCATTACATTCCATTATTTCATTGGCTTGACAAAAGAACTACAGCAATGACAATAAGTTAGCCAATCTACAGTGTGCCTCATCAGTAACCCTTCTTCTGAGGCAGGGGGTACAGTAGGCACACGTGAAACACAGGCTGGATCCAGAGATACAGCTGCGCTGCATCATGTCTTAATCAAAGGCGATAGAAAAAAGCCCCCATAGAGAATGATTTGTTTTCCAGCCTTCACCACTGTCCTAACAAAAGCCTTATCATTACACAATCCCAGGCCTTTTTAATGGTGATTCCTCCAAATAACCCTGCCTGATTAAAATTGCCTGGAAAAAGGGCGGTGAGCAGCGATTATAATTAGGCGCTGGACAGGACTCATTTGGTGGTATTTGGGGCCATTGTTTGTCGTTACCTCCTGCTGCCTTGATGGTGGGTTATAAGGTCTTCACTGGGAGAGAGGTATACCCAGCTGGAGACCACTCTGCACCTGCTAAACTATCAGTCCCAACCTCACACAGAGAACTGCAGAACTACCTCTCTTTCACAGTTTTTTTACTATTACTTTTAATGCTACTGCTTTCACTGTTTTTGCTGTGGCTCGATTGACAGGTAGCTATTTATGTATTTGACTCATGCTTGGGCAGTGCTTGAGTTTATTGATTGTGTATTCATCAAAATCCAGTATGGATGTGGAGATAATGTCAAGAGAGCCTGTAGTGTTCTTAATGTTTTTCTAGGCCTGGCTTGTACATTATTGGAATCCCCCTTTGGTGAATTGACAGTCTTCCTACAGTACTTCGATCCACACCTGTACAGTATGTCATTTTCCCATATTGACAGTCAAAGGTTTAGCCTTTTCTTATTGAATACTTTATTTGGAAATTATACTATATGACTCTCTCCTAGAGGTAAAATCTTTGAGTACCAAATATCTACACTGCTTCAAACATTTCTATAATTTCTGTCATATCCCTTAAAGGGACAATCTGCCGTTGCTACATCCATTTTTGGATATATACCCATTGATTCTTGAAGAATATACCTTGAAAATATCTAATGAGCTTAGTGTAACTGTTGTATCCCATCAGAACCCAAAATAGCATACGCCTCTTTTACTCCAATGTTTGTAAACATTGTAAATGTAAACAAACACTGTATAGCCTCAAAACATGCTTGAAACTATCATTTTGATATCATGGATGTTCAGTCCCTGCATCCAACCTCTGTCTAATAATTTGAGAGTGGTTACATTTAGCCAGTCCCATCCCTCAGCTTTTTACCAAAAAAGAAACAGGGTGTCCACTTTGTAATTTTTTCAACTCTTCAAGTCCTCTCATCCACAAACCTTCGAATATGAAGGTGGACCATAGCAGGTTTCATCTTCACTGAAGGTGTGACAAATTATATTGTGAGAAGTCTCCTTTCTGCAGTGGTGTAGTGCTATTTCTTTTAGGTTCGAAAGTAAAAAATAAAACAAGTACAAAGTTTGTTGTAGATGTAAATACAGTTGTAGCCTATTGAATAGTATTATAGAATATGAATAAAATGAATCCTCCAATTGCAACGTCTGCTTATGCCCACATGTATTGTCCTAATATGTGTTTATATTTTTAATACCCTCAAACATCAAGTTAGGCTACTTAATTCCCAAATAATCATTATTCAAGTCTTACCAGTGAAAGTCTGCATCTCAATGCCAATTATTTAAATGATCTCAATCAGTTTCACGGGAAAATGCATTTGGATTTTCTTGAATTACTGTTTTGTGGGCAAATTAGAGCAGATGGTGTTAACAAGCTATTGGTCTTTCTTGTATTTTGTTTCAATCGAAGCATACATCCTGCCTAGTGGTGCACGCTGTTGAGATTTGGTCACCTGAGAAAATAAATGTGACTATTCAGCTTCAGCTAACCGTCATAAAATCTCACTAGAAATGAGGTGTTTTTGGTTTAACAGTAATGTTATAGGCCTACTATATTCGGTTCTGTTTGTGAAATACTAATTACCCACTTGTCACAGAAGTCAATTCAATGTCTATTCCACGTTGGTTCAATGCAATTTCATTGAAATGACGTGGAAACAACATTGACTCAAACAGTGTGTGCCCAGTGGGTCATCATTATGCGATCTTGTGGGACACTGATTCAGCTTCACAAATTATTTTCCAGAAATATTTTGACCAGCTCCTTGTAATCTCAAATTGAAATCCCTTGCACACTGGCAGCACTACTCCCTTGCCTTTCTGGTAGAACTGCTGCTTCTGTAGAGTAGAAGGGGATGATAAAAGCCCCCCTATGGTTTCTCTCCGTGTTCTGAGGTCACTGAGGTTCAAGTTAACAACAAGCTTGGTTGGGTAGGTTACTTTCTAAATGTAATCCGTTACTATTACTAGTTACCTGCCCAAAATTGTAATCAGTAACGTTACTTTTGGATTACCCAAACTCAGTAACGTCATCTGAGTACATTTAGTTACTTTTAGATTACCTTCTCCTTAAGAGACATTAGAAGAAGACAAAAATCTATGTTACCAATTGAACAACATGTATTGCAGGATAAATCAATGTTAAAGTTTACATAGCTGGCCAAATATGGATGTTACATTTTACTTTATGGGTTGGTTATGTTGGCTTCTTCTAAACCATCGCTTTCTACTACATATAATACGATTAAATTATATTTTACATTGAAAACCGAAGTCTATCAGAATTCCAGTCATTCCAATAAATGTTATACCCCTTAATCTTCAAGAATAGGACTTGGAAGTATAGGTTAGCCAAAGTGTTTTACCTGAGCTGAGGAGTTATTAGCCAGCCCTACTCTGTTGTTTATGATTTTGTTGTCATGGAGGACTCATTGATTCAAGTTGAAAAATAAATGCTGTGCTCATGAAATGGCATGCTCTGAGCACTACAGAAAAGTGCTATTTACTTGTGAAAAATGAATGCCATATGCTACATTTTCTATAGGCCTATTGTTTATTAGACACTCTAATGTACTTGTCCTCTTGCTCAGTTGTGTACTGGGACCTCCCACTCCACTTTCTATTCTGTTAGAGCCAGTTTGCGCTGTTCTGTGAAGGGAGTAGTACACAGCGTTGTACGAGATCTTCAGTTTCTTGGCAATTTCTCAAATGGAATAGCCTTAATTTCTCAGAACAAGAATAGACTGACGAGTTTCATTAGAAAGTCTTTGTTTCTGGCCATTTTGAGCCTGTAATCGAACTCACCCGCTGATGCTCCAGATACAGTGGGGCAAAAAAGTATTTAGTCAGCCACCAATTGTGTAAGTTCTCCCACTTAAAAAGATGAGAGGCCTGTAATTTTCATCATAGGTACACTTCAACTATGACAGACAAAATGAGGAAAAGAAATCCAGAAAATCACATTGTAGGATTTTTAATGAATTTATTTGCAAATTATGGTGGAAAATATGATGACACACCAGCTGTGTTTGATGGAAAAAAGCGCAGGAATAGGTGTGTCATCATAGTGGTCAAACTCGCTATGGTGGAACAAAATATTTTCAATGCTGATTTGAATGTCAGTGAGAATTGTTTTTCACAAATATCCTTTCTGATTTTAAAAGTAATCCTCAAAGTAATCATCTAGTTTTTCAAAAGTATCTGTAATCTGATTACAATCTTTTTGCTGGTAATGTAACATTACATTATGTAACATTACATTATTACATGTAATCCGTTATTCCCCAACTCCCCAAGACAGGGTCAGCCTGACCTCCTGCAGAAACTCACACAGCCATGGAATGACAGACATCTGCAGCAAGTGGATGAAGAAAACAGAGACTTCATTTCACATTGTGGATTCACATACACAAACACACACACACACACACACACACACACACACACACACACACACACACACACACACACAAACACGCACAATAGAAGAGACACAGTTTAATGATTGGCTTCTTTGACAGGAGGCTCCTCATCTCCTCCGTTCATTTTCTCCAGCAGTAGATCTAATCCCAGTCTTGTAAAGTCTCTACAACATAGATCCAGCAGCCGCTGAATGGTTGTATCAGTGCCTGAATAACTGGATTATGTCCTGAGTCCTGCTTTTAAGCCTGGCTAATGCGATTGAGATTGAATCTTTTCTTTCATTTTCTCGGAAGCTTTGTCTAACTGGGTTTGCAGCAGGACCAGATCAGTTCTACTGATGCAGGCAGCACAGCACCTTTACCTGTCTGTCACTGTTCAGACTCCAGCATACAGGGAATGAGTTTAAACCCATAGAACATGACAAACCTTTCTTCAGCCACTCGAGAACGTGATAGTGTGAAAGTGTAACACTCTGTACCTGTGAACTTTCCCTCATGATACAGTAGATGAAATACATTGTGACAAGTCCAACTTCGTCCTTGTCTAACTTCCCATATATCCGTCAATTTCAGGTTATGATAATGATGTTTTGCAATGACTAAGTACACAACAGGCATCAGGATGTAATGAAATATTCTTTAATATTAATATTGATTTTGCTTAAACATTTTCAGTCTTATGCAGAGCCTATTCTACAGCAAAGCCTTCCTCAGTCTTGCGCTCTCTCCACAGTCCAGCTGGTATGTAAACCTACCGACAAAGGTGTGATCACTGATAAATATGCAAAGATAAAAACACAAGTTAACTATTTTGAGGTTTAAACATTCCTAGTTACAGACTCCAAAGTCGCTGTTAGCTGACTTGAACCAATTAATAGTATCCTAACATCAGTAGTCAATATGTTTCTCAACAACACCATTTACATATGTAAAATGATATTTAAGCTAGGCCTTCCAATAAAGTATTTGACGATGCCAAGGCTACGGCTCACACATTATCATTAAGAAATCGTCAGGCACCGTCATCTTAGAAGTCGTAAAAATATGGGTTTCCAGGAGGTTATGTCTAGAAATGGATAAAAGTAACAAATATCACTCAACTCAATCCAGCTCTCTCTCTGTCTCATACCACATTCAACCCTCAGTATGTCTCACACAGTGACTCTTAGACCTTTCCTGTCTATGTCTGTATCTGTCCCTGGAGGGAGACCCTGTTAATAAAGAGACCATAGTCCTCATCAGGCTCTTCAGCTCACACACACAGAGCAGCAATTAGACCTCTATCACTGCTCATCATCATTAATCAGCCCACAGCAGCCAGGCTTAATGTTATCTATTAATTATCTCTCTCTCCCTGTGTGAAGACCAACAGTGATAGGATCGGTGGCTGGCTGGGCTTTGTCTCAGGTGCTACCTGCTACTCACTGCACACTAATATTTAATATTTAACAATCCCATTTGTTAAAACAAAACCTTTTACCCACCTCTTTCACTTATTTTACAGGTACACCCAACACAAGATATACCTAATGGATGGCTCTGAACTGTATTAGAGATTTTGTGAAATGAGCCCTACACTATTCACATGCATTTAGAGGCTATTTCTCCAAGCCTGCCATTTGAATAATCAGTTCTCCAGATGCATGTTATTTTCCTCAACCCTCGCATAGAGCTAGGAACCTCGTAACTTGTTAACGGTGCACGGTTTTGAACCCACATCCTTTAACAGTCTGCACTCTGCACACACACACTTCCCTGAGTGTGCTAGATGACCTCTGTGTAATAGAATATGGGCCTGTGAGCCAACACTGTAGTATTCCCCCTGCCTGTGTTACTATTACACTACTAATGGACCTCTCTGTCTGTCTTCCCTAGAGGACCGTTCAGCAGGCTGACCATTAGTGCAGTACACAAGGGCAACCACACACAGATAGAATTGCAAGATAAGCATCCTCTCATGTATCATATTTTGCTCTACTTGTGTCTCATTTTGCTTAGATCAGTCAAATAGTCTCTGTCTGTGCATGAAATATAGTATACCAGAGTATACCAAACCCCTTCCCAATATTGAATTGCACCCCTCCAACCACCCTTTGCCCTCAGACAGCTTCAATTAACATACACTATGCACTATACACACATGTACACCTGGAGTTTGTGTTGATATGTGGTAGTGGAGTAGGGGCCTGAGGGCACACACTTAGTGTTGGGAAATCTGTTGTGAATGCATTGTAATGTTTTAAAAATTGTATAACTGCCTTCATTTTTCTGGACCCCAGGAAGAGTAGCTGCTACAAATACAAATTTGTCGGGGTATCAACTACAAGATGTCGAAAGCATTCAGGGATGCTGGCCCATGTTGACTCCAATGCTTCCCACAGTTGTGTCAAGATGGCTGGGTGGTGGACCATTCTTGATTACACGTCGGAAACTGTTGAGCATGACCCAGCAGTGTTGCAGTTCTTGACACACTCAAACCAGTGCACCTGGCACCTACTACCATACCCTGTTCAAAGGCATTTAAATATTCTGTCTTGCCTATTCACCTTCTGAATGGCACACATGCACAATCCATGTCTCAATTATCTCAAGGCTTAAAAATCATTATTTAACCTGTATCCTCCCCTTCAATCTACATTGATTTGAAGTGCATTTAATAGGTGACATCAATAAGGGATCATAGCTTTCACCTGGATTAACCTGGTCAGTCTATGTCATGGAGAGAGCAGGTGTTCCTCTTGCAAAGAATGGGGATGTTGGCCCTGTCGGGTGTTTGGAGAATGTCTTGTGCGTCTTGCTTGTTGAAGAAAAAATCTTTGTCTAATCCGTGGTGAGTGATCACTGTCCTGATATCCAGAAGCTCTTTTTTTGCAGTTTGATACGGTTGCAGAAACATTATGTACAAAATAAGTTACAAATAACGTGAAAAAAACACATAATAGCACAATTGGTTGGGCGCCTGTAAAACTGCTGCTATTTCTTCCGGCGCCATTTTGTATAATCAAATTGTATTTGTCACAAGCGGCGAATAAAACAGGTGTAGTAGACCTTACAGTGAAATGCTTACTTACAAGCCCTTAACCAACAATGCAGTATGAAAATAACCCCCTCTCCCAAAAAAGTAAGAGATAAGAATAACAAATAATTAAAGAGCAGCAGTAAATAACAGTAGCGGGGCTATATACAGGGGGTACCGGTACAGAGTCAATGTCAATGTGCAGGGGCACCGGTGTCAAGGTAATATGTACATGTAGGTAGAGTTATTAAAGTGACTATGCATAGATAATAACAGAGAGTAGCAGCAGCTTTCCGGGGGGTAGCCATTTGATTAGCAAATAGTTTGGGTAGCCATTTGATTAGCTGTTCAGGAGTCTTATTGTTTGGGGGTAGAAGCTATTTAGGAACCTCTTGGACCTAGACTTGGCGCTCCGGTACCGCTTGCCGTGCGGTAGTTTATGACTAGGGTGGCTGGTGTCTTTGACCATTTAGGGCCTTCCTCTGACACCGCCTGGTATAGAGGTCCTAGATGGCAGGAAGCTTGGCCTCGTGATGTTCTGGGCCATACACACTACCCTCTGTAGTGCCTTGCGGTCGGAGTCCGAGCAGTTGCCATACCAGGCAGTGATGCAACCCATCAGGATGCTCTCGATGGTGCAGCTGTAAAACCAAATCTTTTCAGTCTCCTGAATAGGTTTTGTCATGCCCTCTTCATGACTGTCTTGGTGTGCTTGGACCGTGTTAGTTTGTTGGTGATGTGGACGCCAAGGGACTTGAAGCTCTCAACCTGCTCCACTACAACCCCGTCGATGAGAATGGGGGCATGCTCGGGCCTCCTTTTCCTGTAGTCCACAATCATCTCCTTTGTCTTGATTCACGTTGAGGGAGAGGTTGTTGTCCTGGCACCACAGGTCAGGTCAGGTCAGGTCTCTGACTTCCTCCCTATAGGCTGTCTCATTGTTGTCGGTGATCAGACCTAGCACTGTTGTGTCATCAGCAAACTTAATGATGGTGTTGGAGTCGTGCCTGGCCGTGCAGTCATGAGTGAACAGGGAGTACAGGAGGGGGCTGAGCACGCACCCCTGAGGGGCCCCCATGTTGACGATCAACGTGGAGGATGTGTTGTTACTTACCCATATCACCTGGGGGCAGCCCGTTAGGAGGTTTCGGACCCAGTTGCAGAGGGAGGTGCTCCCAGGGTCCTTAGCTCAGTGAGGAGCTTTGAGGGTAATATGGTGTTGAACGCTGAGTTGTAGTCAATGAATAGCATTCTCACATAGGTGTTCCTTTTGTCCAGGTGTGAAAGGGCAGTGTGGAGTGCAATAGAGATTGTATCATCTGTGGATCTGTTGGTGCGGTATGCACATTGGAGTGGGTCTAGGGTTTCTGGGATAATGGTGTTGTTGATGTGAGCCATGACAGCCTTTCAAAGCATTTCATGGCTACAGACGTGAGTGCTACGGGTCGGTAGTCATTTAGGCAGGTTATCTTAGTTTTCTTGGGCACAGGGACTATGGTGGTCTGCTTGAAACATGTTGGTATTGCAGACTCAAACAGGGAAAGGTTGAACATTTCAGTGAAGATACATGCCAGTTGGTCAACGCATGCTTGGAGTACACATTCTGGTAACCCATCTGGCCCTGGGGCCTTGTGAATGTTGACCTGTTTGAAGGTCTTACTCACATCGGCTGCGGAGAGCATGCTCACATAGTCATCCAAAACAGCTGATGCTCTCATGCATGTTTCAGTGTTACTTGTCTAAAAGTAAGCATAGAATATATTTAGCTCGTCTGGTAGGCTCGTGTCACTGGGCAGCTCTCGGCTGTGCTTCCCTTTATAGTCTGTAATAGTTTGCAAACCATGCCACTTAGTCCTATATTGACGCTTTGCCTGTTTGATGGTTCGTCAGAGGGCATAGCGGGATATCTTATAAGCTTCCGGGTTAGCGTCCCGCTCCTTGAAAGCAGCAGCTCTACCCTTTAGCTCAGTGTGAATGTTGCCTGTAATCCACTGTAGGGAGGGCGAATGTGGTGTACTCCTCAATTACCGGAATAATCCCTGAAAATATTCCAGTCTGTGCTAGCAAAGCAGTCCTGTAGTTTAGCATCTGCTTCATTTGACCACTTTTTTTATAGACCGAGTCACTGGTGCTTCCTGCTTTAATTTGTGCTTGTAAGCAGGAATCAGGATGATAGAATCATGGTCGGATTTACCAAATGGAGGGCAAGGGAGAGCTTTGTACGTGTCTCTGTGTGTGGAGTAAAGGTGGTCTAGAATTGTCTTTCCTCTGGTTGCACATTTAACATGCTGATAGAAATTAGGTAAAACTGATATGTTTCCCTGCATTGAAGTCCCAGGCCACTAGGAGCGCCTCCTCTGGATGAGCATTTTCCTGTTTGCTTATGGCGGTATACAGCTCATTGAGTGCGGTTTTAGTGCCAGCATCGGTCTGTGGTGGTATGTAGACAGCTACGAAAAATACAGATGAAAACTCTCTAGGTAGATAGTGTGGTCTACAGCTTATCATGAGATACTCTACCTCAGGCGAGAAAAACCTGGAGACTTCCTTAGATATCGTGCACCAGCTGTTGTTCACATATATGCATAGGCCCATTCTATTCTGTCTGCATCTTTACTATACCAGCTCCGCAATGTCCATAGTGTGCAATTTGAGTACACATTTATAACTGTTCTATTAGACTGCTTCAGTAGCTTCTCTAATGTCACATTTAAATACATATTTCATATTTGATGATCAGACTTGGAATAATATTGTCACGATCGTCGTAAGAAGCGGACCAAAGCGCAGTGTGGTGTGAATGCATCATTTTAATGGATGACAAAAACACGAAGTAAACTGAACAAAACAATAAATGAACAACGACCGTGACGCTATATACCAAATGTGCTGACACAAGCAACTAACATAGACAATCACCCACAACCCACAATGACAAAACAGGCTACCTAAATATGGTTCCCAATCAGAGAAAACGACTAACACCTGCCTCTGATTGAGAACCATATCAGGCCAAACACAGAAACAGACAAACTAGACATACAACATAGAATGCCCACTCAGATCACACCCTGACCAAACAAAACCTATAAACATACAAAGCAAACTATGGTCAGGGCGTGACAAATATGAATTATTTGGTATTCAATCACCAGATACAACAATACAAAGATTCATCACGTTGCCTCACTTTTTCTTTTCATACCAGTATGAAAACTGTTTCTGAACCTACAGCCGACATTTGCTGAGATAATGGTATTCAATATTCACTTTCTGTTTTCTTGGCCTGTTTTTCTGTCATAAGAAATGATCAGTCTGATGTAACAAAGTGTTCTAATTATCTCAATAATCTTAGTGTGTGTCTGCTTACAAGAGCTGACAATTAAGTTTATCGCAAATAATATAAAGTTTGTTTGACAGCACTGACCATTTCCCCACAATGACAAAGCAGAAAGAATATTGATTATTTCAACCAGTTAAATTAACCTGACAATAGATGAGTATGGCCAAGGCTGCATCCTAGCGGACTACTGCCTTTGAAACAGAAACTGTCCTTAGATCTGTCTGACTGTGCAGTTCTGAGCCAGGTTATAAACTCCTTAAATGTTATCACCCTATTTTTAGTATTTTTCTCTTAACCTTAGCGAAAGTGTCTGCCTTCAACTTTGACAAACCCTTAAACACTCAGGAACTTTGAAATGTACATTTGGCAAAAAGCACTCTGCAGGAGGGAAGCTTTCATAGGCAGTGAAAGACATAGAGGGGGACTTACCTGATATGTGTTCAAGAGATGTGCAGAAAGGTGCCAAGGCTTCTCTCATTCTCTATCTCTTCTCTCCCCAGGTGTACGAGCGAGGGACCAACGTGGAGCAATTTGTTACTCGCTTCCTGTTGAAGGAATCAGCAAATCAGATCCAGTCTCTGCTAAACTCGGTGGAAAGTGCTGTGGATGCTATTGACGAGCAGCATTGTAGCCAATCAGGGTGAGTCGTCGAGGGAGGAGGGAAAGGGAAAGGGAAAGGGGGATACCTAGTCAGTTGTACAACTGAATGCCTTCAACTGAAATGTGTCTTCCGCATTTAACCCAACCACTCTGAATCAGAGAGGTGCGGGGGGCTGCCTTAATCGTCCTTGTCAGGACGCCACTGCTGTGTCATGTCATTATGTGTGAAATTGAAACTGGCAGTTCCCCAAATCAAAAGTCACTCTGGTTCCTAGCTACACTACATTACCAAAAGTATGTGGACACCGGCATATCGAACATCTCATTCCAAAATCATGGGCATTAATATGGAGTTGGTCACCCGTTTGCTGCTATAACAGCTTCCACTCTTCTGGGAAGGCTTTCCACTAGATGTTGGAATTTTGCTGCGGGGACTTGCTTCCATTCAGCCACAAGAGCATTTGTGAGGTCAGGCACTGATGTTGGGCGATTAGGCTTGGCTCGCAGTCGGTGTTCCAATTAATCCCAAAGGTGTTTGATGGGGTTGAGGTCAGCGCTCTGTGCAGGACAGTCAAGTTCTTCCACACCGATCTTGAAAAAACATTTCTGTATGTTCCTCGCTTTGTGCACAGATGCATTGTCATGCTGAAACAGGAACTGGCCTTCTCCAAACCGTTGCCACAAAGTTGAAACCATAGAATCGTCAAGAATGTCATTGTATGCTGTAGCGTTAAGATTTCCCTTCACTGGAACTAAGGGGCCTAGCCCGAAACCATGAAAAACAGCCCCAGACTATTATTCCTCCTCCACCAAACTTGACAGTGGGCACTATGCATTTGGACACGTAGTGTTCTTCTGGCATCCGCCAACCCCAGATTAGTCCGTTTTCACTGCTCCAGAGTCCAATGGCGGTTTGATTTACAGCACTCCAGCCGATGCTTGGCATTGTGCATAGTGATTTTAGGCTTGTTTGCGGCTGCTCAGCCATGGAAACCCATTTCATGAAGCTCCCTACAAACCGTTATTGTGCTGATGTTGCTTCAAAAGGCAGTTTGGAACTCTGTAGTGAGTGTTGCAAACAAGGACAGATGATTTTTATGCGCTACACGCTTCAGCACTCAGCGGTCCCGTTCTGTGAGCTTGTGTGGCCTACCACTTCGCGGCTGAGCCGTTGTTGATCCTAAAAGTTTCCACTTCACAATAACGGCACTTACAGTTGAACGGGCCAGCGCTAGCAGGGCAGAAATTTGACGAACTGACTTGTTAAAGGTGGCATCCTATGACGGTGCCACGTTGAAAGTCACTGAGCTCTTCAGTAAGGCCATTCTACTGACAATGTCACCTGTCATTAACAAGTGTGGCTGAAATAGCCGAATCTACTCATTTCAAAGGGTGTCCACATACTTTGTATATATAGTGTATGTGCCTGCTGTACTTACTGTGTTCCTCCGTTACCATCCGTCTCTCTCTCATGCCTCTCTCTCTTTATCTCTCTGTCTCTCATCCCTCTCTCTCTATGTGAAGGTATCCCACTAAGGTCAGTCCACGGGTTCCAGAGAAACGTTATGAAAAACCAGTGCCTGACTACCCTCCTAACAACAGAGTCCGTACTGCCAAGGATGTTGCCCCAAGGAACATCAACACTGCTACAGGTCAGACCTCTGCCATGTGTCACGCACATGCTACACTGATGTACATCTCTCATTGACGTAGGTTTGTATTGATTGCAGTCGCTTCTTCAATCTGAAGATTCATTTAAGTGATGTACTCTAACTTTTTTCTCCTTTAGTCTCCTCAGAGACACATCACATTTAAGCATAATGTAGCCTTGTCACCTCAACCAAATGCAATGTAAATGTTTTCTGGATGAAGTGTGACACATTTGTCGGTTGCATTTGTGATTAGCTTGAAGAGAAGCATGGAAACATTAATCAATTGCAATGGAAATCAAAAACTCTGTTCTCTTCAGGCAGAGTGATTTATTTCCCATTTTCTATCTCAATCTCAATCAATCATCAACAGAAACATGGAGATGTGCTTGGCAGCTCTAGCTCTCCCACAGAGGAGAGAAGTAGAAGGAAGGGAGGGAGGCAGAGAGAGGGAGGAAGTGAGGGAGGCAGAGCGAGGGAGGCAGAGCGAGGGAGGCAGGGAGGCAGAGCAAGGGAGGCAGGCCGAGGGAGGGGTGCAGAAAAAGGGAGGGAGGGGCTATACAATGACACAGATCGATCAAATAGGCATATATATTCTGCACTGCAGCCCTCACTTCGGTTCGGAGGCAAGACACTGTAGAGAAGGTTTAAGCACAAACAGCTAGTATATTTATGGCTATCAGTAGCAATAACAAAATGGTCTTCTAAAACCATTTTATATGCCAGACACCATCATTTCTTTTAGTTTTCATTCATTTGGAACCACAATGAAATGTAAGCTGTTTCATGGTGCTTCTGTCTCAAAGACGATTCTGGAATCAATCCATTTGAATCCGATTGCATAACGTACAGCATTCAGAGCAGTTACAGAAGCCATAAACAAAGAGTGCCTCGTCATCATGCATGCAGTAGATAAGCATTACGTAAGTATCCAGTGGTTTGGAAGTAGACCATAAGTGATGAAAACGGTAACTTTTCAATGGGGATAAATCATCCCTATTTCCCTGAATCCATTCCTGCATTTCAATTAGAGCACGGCTCCACTGCAAAGCTGGAGCTTCTGCCTATGGCCTCACAAATTAATTCCATTTTTTTTGTGACACAGATAGAGGCCAATAATTCCCTTTGAAGTTCAGCAGTGTTTTCTACCCATCGCCACTCTCTTCCTCTCTCTTCTTTTCCTCCCTGCTATAGATTCCATCTCTCTCCATGTGTAATGAAACCCTCAGATAGCTTCTTAACACTGAGTCACAAACTGTGAATACTCACAGGCTATTGATACTCCCTTCCACTCACTTGCTGTAACAAATTATATGTTGTAAGAAGTGCCACTTTTGAAGGGTTTTGAGAGGTATTCAGTGACTTAACTGATTTAGGAATGACGCGCATTGCGAAGGAGGGCTATGAGATTGATTAGCAGTATATCATGAAGTAGCCATTTAATTTCCTGTGCTACCCAGACTCCTTGCTCCGGACAAACGCTACGCCACTCCCATGGATGTTAGTTTCTTCTCCACAATAAGTCTGGATCTGAGTACTTGCCCAACCCTTCAACAAAAGCGAACACATTTGGGTCCGTCTGATTGGTCCAGAAACTAATGTGTTGGGCCAGAGCCAGAACACTAGTGGGTAAAGCAGTTTGAAAATGTGTCATTGGCTTTGATACTCTGATTGGTTAAAGACAATCCAATTTGCGTATTACTTTGTTTTTTTACAACACCCCTCGTGCCTCTCGTCACCACAAATGACTTCAACGATGGCAGTCTCAGACTAAAGTATGTAGCAAACAACAGAGAAGAGGACAATTTAGTGTGAGCCGTCAGGCTAGCCTTTTCACACATGGCCTTATGCGGCTTTCCTGATATTGTACTCTACTTGACAAGAAAAGATTCCATTGGCCAAGTTGTAACAATTAATTAAAAACCAATAGTCAAAATTGCTCTCCTTTGATAACCCACCGGGCAAAAATTGGTTGAATCAATGTTGTTTCCACATCATTTGAACAAAATAATAAAATGTAATGTCTTTGAATCTACTTGGAAAACTGATTGGATTTGCAAAAAGACAACATAACCAAAATTTCTATCACCCAACTTTTAACCTAAATCCTGTGATGTGATTATTTTGTTGTTAATTTTACGTTAAATTAACTTTAGTTGACATTGAACTGACTTTGGTGCCCAGAGGGAACAGTCTTTATAGAATTGTACTGCAGTTAAATTAACACTTAAGTCGGACACCAGTTTAAATTGTCCTGTTTGGGCCATAAAAGCCAGTGTTACAGCTGTCAGAGGCTGGGGAGAGGACCTTGATTGGATCCAGCTTTGTCTGGCCTGTCATTTGAGAACACCAGAAAGAAAATATTGATCAATACCTCCCTATGCCCGACTCTCTCTGTTTCTCACTCTCACATTCACTTGTTCTTCTCTCACTATCACCCTCTCTCATTCTCTATCTCCCATTCACACTTTTGTCAAATATATTTATTCTTGCTGTTTGTCCTACTGTTTCTTTTGCTATATATCTTTTTTTTTGTATCATGGCAGGCAATACATTCTGGTAGCAGAATCTGTCTCTGCCCTCTGTTTACTGATCAGAGAATACTTTGCCAGTGAAAATGCTAAATGTAAACATTCAGTTTTGTATCTGCAGGAGTATTTGACACCTTGGGTGAAAAGTTATTTTTAAATGAGCCATTGTTCATTGTGCAATGCTACCTGAGGCAAGGAACACTCCCCCATGCATTTTGACAAGAGTCTGTTTGTGCTTGTGTGTGTGAGTGTGCAGGCACCAGCCTAGCCTGAGTCATGTACATTTTCCTTGCTCACAGCTTATCTGCAACTGTGCCATATGTTAGACAGTATGCTGAGACAGCTGCACATGGAGACAGCTGTCTGTCATTAGCATGGCTAGTCAGGACTAATGACTGCTCTCCTGCATTTGACAAAGACCATGCTCAAATAGCGTGGACTGCCATTCAAGTCCAACTGACCAAATGTGCCTGCAATGTGCCTGCTTCAAATGTCTCTATGGTTACAGCTGGTAGGTTCCAAAACACAGCAGCCCCCCTCAGCTGTGTGGTTCTCTGGTAGGCTCATCAACACAGGGGGAAGTGTCATCCTCTAATTGGCTTGGCACCTCGAGAGGTGATGATTTTAAAGAGCAGGAAGCCCATTTTCCACCACTAATTGGCTGTGTGGCATCACATAGAGGGGAGAAGAATGGAATGATTAATATTGTTGTCTCATATTTATTTATGCCTCAATGAAGCCTCCTATTCCAGGGCTTCTAAGTGTATTTGACTCTACTGGCCTTTACAGCACACACTACTATCCAGGGTGACTTAAAACGGCAAAGCTAATGACTAGAGCCAGGTGCGCTAGAATACAATGTATTATTGCTTTCTAAACAGAGCTGAGAAGCAATAAAGACCCTTCTCTTCTGAGGCACTGTGAATATATTTCAACTTCAAACCTTGAATACACATGATTTTTCCTGATTAACAAATGCAGTTGGCTATTTATCAGACCTGATTGGAACTCTTTATTTCCGTCAAATATTCATATACTAATGATTGCTATCATAAAATGTGTTGAATGCTGGGAGTGTGTTGGCGTCAGGTGTTGTGTGCTCTGTTTAATCAGGGGTGGTGGAGGTGAGGAAAGAGACTCTGGAGGCACAGATCAACCGACTGGCTGAGCTGATTGGACGCCTTGAGAACAAGGTAAGAACCCCCCACACTACTCTACATTCATTCAGGTACAAAGGTAATCTGTCCTGGCTTTGGTAAGTGGTCACATGTGGTCTGGTCACACTTTTCATTGATGTCATGACTGGCTTCTTCAACACAGCCTCGGTCCTCAGCTAGTTAACTCACCTCTACCATATCAAAATCTGCTTTATCAATATGGGTCTCCCAACGAAGGTCATTAGCAGTAATAACACCACACAATAGATAAGATACTTGGCGCAACTTGCGCTGTAGAATGTTCAGAATACAGGGCTGGTCGATCTCTAGAACATTTCAGGGTGGCAGGTAGCCTAGGGGTTAAGAGCGTTGGGCCAGTAACTGAAAGGTTGCTGGTTCAAATCTATCGATGTGCCCTTGAGCAAGGCACTAAACCCTAAATTGCTCCTGTAACTCATTAAATTACTAAAATGTCAAATACAATGGTGCCTCTTTAGCACATCTCCAACAACACATCTCATCTGTGCTGTACCCCCCAGTAATTATGCTGAGAGAAACCCAGGGAACTGAGATGAGATTCAGGTTGTGTTGGGGAAAGCATTACTGTAAACCCAGTAATCTCTCCTCTGGTTATTACTGCTCTCTCTACCCCAGTGGGGGATGTGAAAGAAAAAGACAAAGGAAGGAATTATTGAGCCTTGACAAACTATTGCAATATGTTTAGCTATTTATTTCACCTATCCCTCCCTCCCCCCTCATGCCCTCCCCCTACTCTTTTCCTCATGCTCTCTCTGTCTCCCTCTCTCTCTCTCTCACATTCTCTGTTCTTTCTTTATCTATCCATCTCTCTCTGCTCTGCTCTTTGTCTCTCCCCATTGCCCATGTCTTGTAGGCAGTGAGCATGGTAGACTAATGGAGTCCCCAGTTAATTCTGTTGTCTCTGGCAGGCAGGCAAGTTCTTATTGCAGCTAAGAATAGCTGAACGGGTTTATTCCACGCTCGATGAAGCACCCCTTAGAGAACAGGGAAGGAGCTGTCAGATCCCAGTAAAGATTCCTAAATGGGAGGATTTCTGAGTCTTCCCAGGCAGACCCTCTGAGTCACAGTGCTAGGCGCGATCCTGAAGCAGTTAACTGTACTGTACGTCTGTGGTGGGAGCAGACAAACGTTCCCTCACAGGAAAGATGTATTAGCAGTGGGCGGGGCTGTGGTGGGAGCAGACAAACGTTCCCTCGCAGGAAAGATGTATTAGCAGTGGGCGGGGCTGTGGTGGGAGCAGACAAACGTTCCCTCACAGGAACGATGTATTAGCAGTGGGCGGGGCTGTGGTGGGAGCAGACAAACGTTCCCTCACAGGAAAGATGTATTAGCAGTGGGCGGGGCTGTGGTGGGAGCAGACAAACGTTCCCTCACAGGAAAGATGTATTAGCAGTGGGCGGGGCTGTTTGCCACAAGTGCTCATTATCCATGTTATAGGAGAGGGACTGTTCAAATTCCCGGGTGTGAAAACAATTATTACAAAATGGTTTAGAACAGAGCGAGAATTTTGTTTACTGGATGCAGTTATGACTAACATGCATCGCACAAATTGAGTTGTCTTCTGCCTCATGAGATCAAAGTAGTAATTCCCTCAGCCATCTCTGTGTGCTATCTCCATACGGAAAAAGCCAATCTTATACAAGTGAACGTACTTTTTTGGTTTAATTTCTCATACAAGCAGACATATGCTTTAAATTGCTAGTCCTAAACAATGTGCCTAATTTGCACACACTGAAGGCCCTGATTTTCATAGCCATGTCCCATCCAGTCATTGTATATTATCTGCAGGATGATTTTACCCAGAGGTGACCTCAGGCCCATCCCAGATGTGCTCTTGTTGTCTAGAATGCTTGCCTGCTGCTTCAAGAAGCATAATTTCCTTTTCCCGTTGTGTCATTATAAAGGCCTCAATTACCGTGGCAACTGGATCACCAGTCCGCTTTCTTCCACAAGCAGCCCTCGTATTGCTACAGTATTTGGTTCTGTATGAAAGAAAATTCCAGGATCTCAAACTCACATTGATACACATCTGTGTTGAGTCATCATGCACCATTATGCACTCAGTAAGACATTTGTGGGAAGGATTCTGCTATACAATACAGTGTTTCACTCCACTCCCACCGGAAAGCAGAGAGTAACTTCAGAAACACCACAGAATGTGACATTTTCTCAGTTTTCAATAGTTGTGGTCCGTATGCGGCCTGCTGTATACTTCAGAATAATAGGACACAGAGTGACTGCATTGCTCATGCCATTGTTACTTGACTCAGTTGATCCAGCCCATGTTCTCCTATCAGTACTTTGGATTGGATTTAAGACTGGGAGATGGGAAATATAGCTCTCCAATACAGTGATGCCTTTTCTGGGCTTTACATCTCTGATTAAGATCTCTGTGATTACTTGTTTGAGCTCTTGTTCGCTAATGTCAACACATGCCATATTAAATATAGTGTCTACACATGCAATTTTATCTTAAAGGCCCTTCCACATTATCCTTTGCGATAACTACCCTCTGCAGTGTAACATTTTCCTCTACAGTTATGTGAGTATATTAGCTTGCTAAACGATATAGCATGTCACATTATTCAAGCCTTTCTCTCATTACAGCAACAATCCATTATAGGGGCGGGGGTGTAGTTTGACGGTTTGAAGGGAACTCCATTGTTAACTGTAATAAATGGGTCATAAAGCAGCAATAAAAGTATAATTCATGACTACCTTAGTTACTGCAGTTTGTATTCACTTCCTAACCAGATGAATATATTGCTCATGGTTTATGAGCAATATAGTGATTATGTGTTTATGTATTCCAGGAGTGTATTGTTGAATTTCTTGATATTTTTCTCAATTTTGTCATCTGACACATGTATATTATAAAAAAAATATATATAACAGTACCAGTCAAAAGTTTGGACACACCTACTCATTCAAGGATTTTTCTTTATTTTTACTATTTTCTACAATGTAGAATAATAGTGAAGACATCAATGAAATAACACATATGGAATACATAGTAACAAAAAAAGTTTTAAACAAATCAAAATATATTTTAGATTTTAGATTCTTCAAAGTAGCCAAGTTTGCCTTGATGACAGCTTTGCACACTCTTGGCATTCTCTCAACCAGCTTCATCTGGAATGATTTTCCAACAGTCTTGAAGGAGTTCCCACATATGCTGAGCACTTGTTGGCTGCTTTTACTTCACTCTGCGGTCCAACTCATCCCAAACCATCTCAAATGGGTTGAAGTTGGGTGATTGTGGAGGCCAGGTCATCTGATGCAGCACTCCATCACTCTCCTTCTTGGTCAAATAGACCTTACACAGCCTGGAGGTGTGTTGGGTCATTGTCCTGTTGAAAAACAAATTATAGTCCCAATAAGCACAAACCTGATGGGATGGTGTATCGCTGCAGAATGCTGTGGTAGACATGCTGGTTAAGTGTTCCTTGAATTCTAAATAAATCACTGACAGTGTCACCAGCAAAGCACCCCCACACCATCACACCTCCTCCTCCATGCTTCACGGTGGGAACCACACAAGCAGACATCATCCGTTCACCTACTCTGCGTCTCACAAAGACACAGCAGTTGGAACCCAAAATCTCACATTTGCACTCATCAGACCAAAGGACAGATTTCCACTGCTCTCATGTCCATTGCTCGTGTTTCTTGGCCCAAGGAAGTCTCTTCTTATTATTGGTGTCCTTTAGTAGTGGTTTCTTTGCAGTAATTCGACCAAGAAGGCCTGATTCGCGCAGTCTCTTCTGACCAGTTCTTGCTATAATATGGACTTTTAACAAGGCACACCTTCTAATTTAAATGCATTCCAGGTGACTACCTCATGAAGCTGGTTGAGAGAATTCCAAGAATGTTTCCAAGCGGTCATCAATGCAACTGGTGGCTACTGTGAAGATTCTAGAGAGAGAGAGACGGGGTCAGTCATCAGAACAGTATGAAAGCAAGTCTTCAGTCTGTTGTGACAGTCTAGAGAGGAAATCACTGGATGAAAATAACTTTTTCTGTACAGTTGCTAATAAGAAATGTGAGGTGAAAAACCTGCCCAAATGGGTTTATGCAGTGCAGAGTAGGGTTCCTCTGTTCCAGTGCTGCTTAGGGTTAACGCTAATGCAATTGTGGTTCTTGTGTTTTGGTTCTTATTGCAGACAGTTTGGTTTGACCTGCATCAGAGGCTAACAGACACTGATGGCACAGCCAGCGCAGTAAGTAGCATCTTTATGCCTGAGAGCCTAGTAGGGGAGCACTGTACAGCAGTGACACTGTGGAGGACTCGCTGCTCCATCCCTCTCTACTCCTCACAACCCCCTATAGACACATCTCCATTCTGAATTTTCCCGCATGCACAGGGAATTATTGGCATCTCATATCCAACTCCTCTCCAGCAGAAAGCAGCCAACAAGGTTATCTCAAATTTATTTCCCATTTCAATCATGTCTAAAAGTTGCTTTTCGTCTCCATGCATGAAGAGCATGAGTGCATGTCATTTATTTTTTGCTATCAATGTACCGTAGTCAGATTCAGTGCTTCAGTTCAAAATATGTATTTTAAGTGTCTCCCATGGGGGGGGTTCTTTTACACTGCAACCTTAGGACAAGCACACAGTCTGTTCATATTGTTGGCATGGCCTTATGCTTCCATATAAACAATTGCTAAACAATCTGGACTGTTTCCTGCGGTATAGCTAACTTCTTTATATCAAATAAAATACTTCACCAAAATCGAAAAGACTCAAATGTTTATTTACAGTTTGTGTAGTCTGCGACAAGCATACTCTCCAAATGCCAAATGGTATTATGCTCTTATGACCCTTTCATCATTTTTCTTTGATTAAAGAGGCCAAAGTTTCTCCATCTGGTTATTGAAATAGATTATCTTAATATATATATTTATAAATCTCTCCCTCAGCAGCATGACTGTATGAGATGTGGAGGCAGTGGCCTGTAGAGCTGACATTATGAGTAAGATGGAGAGATGGCAGTTAACACGGGGACAATCATAGGTCTGATGGCTCTGATGAAAAATACATGGTCTGGTGTGTCTAACTGAGCATCAGTGCAGCTCCCCGGCCTCCGCTCGCTCCTAGGGTCCTACTGCAGCAGTGCACTGGCAGCTCCTGCTCTGATTCTGAACCAAGACACCCGTAACCTACCTCCGAATGTCTTCTGCTTTATTGATGCTTGAGGGATCAGAGCAAATTTAATTATTCCTTTTCACCCATTAATCTTGTTAGCGTCTAGAGCCATCATTTGCACTGACAAACAGGATTAGAGCAGGCTTCACCTGTCAGCTGGACGGTCTGATTGGTGTGGGGCTGCATCTGCGCCCGTGCACCCAAAGCTCAATAGGGGCACATTGGTAGCCCAATGGGTATTCTTAAAGTGGGAGAGAAGACTGAACCTTTTGACCCACCGTACTCTCAGCAGGATTTCTCTTAGTGCTGTGAACATTACTGAAAGTGAGCCATCAGCTCAGCATACGATCAAGAATAGAAAGACAGTGCCGAGAGTATTGTTTTTTACAAAAGCATGTACAGCGGAGGTGCTGGAGTTCGCCATCCACATTTGAAATTCGTTTTTGCATGGCATTTTGATACTGATATGGTACCATTACTGTATGTGTATTATGCAATGTTTCTTAATGCAAATCCATCCCCTGCAAAAACGGAATCATTCCAGTAATTTCCCACCCTTCTCCAGCACCCAGGTCACACATATATGAGACTAGGGTCTGATTATTACCTCTTTGACATGCCTTAGTCCCTATTTAATAAAATGCTAGCTTCCAACTTACTGTGCTACAGCTAATGATGTTCTGGCCTAGTTTTCTTGCTGTTTTCTGAATGAGACAAACATTCCCATTTTACAAATGGATTGCCTGCTTGAGAAACTGCTAGGTATTATACATGTTATCCTAGAGTGGGTGGCAATGTGGTAAAACATTGATTGACATAAAATGAGGGGGTGCATGCCCTCAAGTAGCACTCGGTAACGCATACAGCAACCTCATTACTTACGGGTTTATCTGATTTTACAGAGAGGAAAACCAAGGCCAGCCTATAGCCTAACCTGACAGAACAGAGCACACGTATTTTTTCGTTCCATTACCCAGTTCAGTGATATAATGTACCTGGGACAGACCAGTGCTGCAGACCAGAGTTATCTGACCTGACTTTAGCCAGCACAATGGACATTGTGTGTAGCACCACTGTTACTTCTGACAGACCTATTTAATCTTGAGTGCAGCAGGGTAATAAACGTTTTCATCCACTCTCCAGTTGTTTGGTCTAGAATGTGAAACTCAACAGCAATGTGGTGAGGGATCGGAGCATTGGAGGGAGTGAGCTGTAGTTATTGCTCACTGTGGGAGTGACCAGTGCTCATACACTATCTCCATCTGGAGAGAGTCAGAATGAATGCTTCGTTGCTCTCGTGTATTGTCAGAAGTTTAAGGGTTTAGAATGCTGTTTCACAGTTGTTAATAGTCTCCTAGACCACACACAACGTTATTTCAGATTGGCAGACCTGAATATAAATCATGGCCCTTGTCGATATAACCACTGTGCCGTGAGGGATGGAGAGAAAGACACAGGGAGAGAGAGAGAGTCCTTGGAGAAAGCTCTCCTTGCTCATTTGGAGTGTAGTATGGTGGGAAGGGATATACCACTGCAGGAAGGGAATCGTCCCTCTAGGCACTGTATGGTTCCTTTATCAACACTCCAAGACAGAGCCCTTTAATCTGGTTTTAAGAAAAGCTGAATAAAAAATATATGCAAATGTGTGTGAATAAATGAAGGAATGATTTACTGAGCTGGATTACAGTGTGGGATATCGATAAGGGAGCAAGGCTAGCTGAGAAAGGGGAGATGGAGGCCTGAAAAGGGGTGGGGGGGTATTCCCCAGATTCCATGGTAATGGTGTAATTTTGTAAGTTCCCTCTGAGTTCTCCCCCTCCCCCATAATATTCCATACCCTATGGATGACACATTCCAATACATACACTACCGTTCAAAAGTTTGTGGTCACTTAGAAATGTCCTTGTTTTTGAAAGAAAATAAATACATTTTTTTGTCCATTAAAATAACATCATGTTGATCAGAAATACAGTGTAGACATTGTTAATGTTGTAAATGACTATTGTAGCAGATTATTTTATGGAATATAGGCGTACAGAGGCCCATTATCAGCAACCATCACTCCTATGTTCCAATGGCACTTTGTGTTAGCTAATCCAAGTTTATAATTTTAATAGGCTAATCGGTCATTAGAAAATCAATTTGTATAATTATGTTTGCACAGCTGAAAACTGTTGTGGTGATTAAAATAAGCAATAAAACTGGCCTTCTTTAGACTAGTTGAGTATCTGGAGCATCAGCATTTGTGGGTTTGATTACAGGCTCAAAATGTCCAGAAAGAAAGAACTTCCTTCTGAAACTCGTCAGTCTATTCTTGTTCTGAGAAATGAAAGCTATTC
This sequence comes from Oncorhynchus mykiss, assembly GCF_057628025.1. Classification (NCBI taxonomy): domain Eukaryota; kingdom Metazoa; phylum Chordata; class Actinopteri; order Salmoniformes; family Salmonidae; genus Oncorhynchus; species Oncorhynchus mykiss. The sequence goes on along the minus strand of NC_143022.1, from coordinate 29,880,710 downwards.
CATGCAAGAAATTGCCAAGAAACTGAAGATCTCGTACAACGCTGTGTACTACTCCCTTCACAGAACAGTGCAAACGGTCTCTAACCAGAATAGAAAGAGGAGTGGGAGGCCCTAGTGCACAACTGAGCAAGAGGACATTAGAGGGTCTAGTTTGAGAAACAGACGCTTCACAAGTCCTCAACTGGCAGCTTCATTAAATAGTACCCGCAAAACACCAGTCTCAACGTCAACAGTGAAGATGCGACTCCAGGATGCTGGCCTTCAAACAGGATTCATGTTTAGGAATATTTGTTTTATTCTGTACAGGCTTCCTTCTTTTCACTCTGTCATGTAGGTTAGTATTGTGCAGTAGCTACAACGTTGTTGATCCAGACTCAGTTCTCCTATCACAGCCATTAAACTCTGTAACTGTTTCAACGTCACCATTGACCTCATGGAGAAATCCCTGAACGGTTTCCTTCCTCTCCAGCAACTGAATTAGAAAGGACGCCGGTATCTTTGTAGTGACTGGGTGTATTGACACACCATCCAAAGTGACAGTAATAACATCATCATGCTCAAACGGATATTAAGTGTCTGCTTTTTACATTTTTGCCCATCTACCAATAGGTGCCCTTCTTTGCGAGGCATTGGAAAATCTTCCTGGTCTTTGTAGTTCAATCTGTGTTTGAAATTCACTGCTCGACTGAGGGACCTTGCAGATAATTATGTGTGGCGTACAGAGATTAGTTATTCATTAACAAATCATGTTAAACACGATTATTGCTGTTCGTGCAACTTATTATGTGATTTGTTAAGCACATTTTAGGCTTGCCATAACAAAGAGGTGTGAATACTGTCTTAAGGTCCTTTATATTGAATGTATTTATTGACCGTTAGAATGCATTGGCTGAGAACAGGATTTCTAGATGCCCAGCTTTTCTTGTGTTAATAACCTACATGACCAAAAGTATGTGGACATCTGCTCGTCGAACATCTCATTCCAAAATCATGGGCATTAATATGGAGTTGGTCACCCTTTGCTGCTATAACAGCTTCCACTCTTCTGGGAAGGCTTTCCACTAGATGTTGGAACATTGCTGCGGGGACTTGCTTCCATTCAGCCACAAGAGCATTAGTGATGTCAGGCACTGATGTTGGGCGATTAGGCCTGGCTCTCAGTCGGCGTTCCAATTTATCCCAAAGGTGTTCGATTGGGTTGAAGTCAGGGCTCTGTGCAGGCCAGACAAGTTCTTCCACACTGATCTTGACAAGCCATTTCTGTATGGACCTCGCTTTGTATACAGGGTGCATTGTCATGTTGAAACAAGAAAAGGCATTCTCCAAACTGTTGCCACAAAGTTATCAGCACAGAATCATCTAGAATGTAATTGTATGCTGTAGCGTTAAGATATTCCTTCAATGGAACAAAGGGGCATAGCCCGAACCATGAAAAACAGCCCATTATTCCTCCTCAACCTAACTTTACAGTTGGCACTATGCATTGGGGCAAGTAGCATTCTTCTGGCATCCACCAAACCCAGATTTGTCCATCAGACTGCCAGTTGGTGTAGCGTGATGGCATTGCACATGGTGATCGTAGGCTTATGTGCGGCTGCTCGGTCACCGAAACCCATTTCATGAAGCTCTCGACGAACAGTTCTTGTGCTGACATTTCTTCCAGAGGCAGTTTGTAACTCGGTAATGAGTGTTGCAACCGGGAACAAAAGTTTCACTTCTCAAAGACGTTTCCACTTCTCAGTAACAGCACTTACAGTTGACAGGAGCAGGCAGAAATTTGATGAACTGACTTGTTGGACAGGTCCTATGACAGTGCCATGTTGAAAGTCAATGAGCTCTTCAGCAAGACCATTCTACTGCCGAAGTTTGTCTTTGGAGATTATAGGGCTGTGTGCTCGATTTATACACTTGTCAGCAAAGGGTGTGTCTGAAATAGCCGAATCCACTAATTTGAAGGGGTGTCCACATACCTTTGCATATACAGTACCAGTCAAAAGTTTGGACACACCTACTCATTCCAGGGTTTTTCTTTTGTTTTTCTTATTGTAGAATAATAGTGAAGACATCATAACCATGAAATAACACATATGGAATCGTGTAGTAACTAAAAAAGTTTTAAACAATCAAAATATATTTTAGATTTTAGATTCTTCAAAGTAGCCACCCTTTGCCTTGATGACAGCTTTGCACACTCTTGGCGTTCTCCCAACCAACTTCATGAGGAATGATTTTTCAACAGTCTTGAAGTTCCCACGTATGCTGAAGACTTGTTGGCTGCTTTTCCTTCACTCTACGGTCCAATCATCTCAAACCATCTCAATTGGATTGGGAGATTGTGGAGGCCAGGTCATCTAATGCACCACTCCATCACTCTCCTTTGTTAAATAGCCTTTGCACAGCCTGGAGGTGTATTTTGAGTCATTGTACTGCTGAAAAACAAATGGTAGTCCCACTAAGCGCAAAACAGATGGCAGCTGTACTGACCTGATGCACCTGTACTGACCTCGCCTTCTGGATGGTAGCGGAGTGAACAGGCAGTGGCTCGGGTGGTTGTTGCCCTTGATTATACTTTTGGCCTTCCTGTGACATCAGGTGATGTAGGTGTCTTGGAGAGCTGGTAGTTTGCCCCTGGTGATGTGTTGTGCACATCTCACCACCCTCTGGAGAGCCTTGAGGTTGTGGGGGGTGCAGTTGCCATACCAGGCGGTGATATAGCCCAACCGGATGCTCTCAATTGTGCATCTGTAAAAGTTTGAGAGTTTTAGGTGACTAGCCAAATTTCTTCAGCCTCCTGATGTTGAAGAGGCGCTATTGCGCCTTCTTCACCACACTGTCTGTGTGGGTGCACCATTTCAGTTTGTCAGTGATATGCACACCGAGGAACATAAAACTTCCCACCTTCTCCGCTGCTGACCTGTCTGTGGACAATGGGGTGCTCCCTCTGCTGTTTCCTGAAGTGCACGATCATCTCCTTTGTTTTGTTGAGTGAGAGGTTATTTTCCTGACACCACATTCCGAGAGCCATCACCTCCTCCCTGTAGGCTGTCTCGTCATTGTTGGCAATCAAGCCTACTACCGTTGTGTTGTCTGCTAACTTGATGATTGAGTTGGAGGCGTGCATGGCCACGCAGTCATGGGTGAACAGGGAGTACAGGAGGGGGCTGAGCATGCACCCTTGTGGGGCCCCAGTGTTGAGGATCAGAGAAGTGGAGATGTTGTTTCCTACATTCACCCCCTGGGGGCAGCCCGTCAGGAAGTCCAGGACCCAGTTGCACAGGGCGGGGTTCAGACCCAGAGCCTCAAGCTTAATGATGAGCTTGGATGGTACTATGGTGTTGAATGCTGAGCTATAGTCAATGAACAGCATTCTAACATAGGTATTCCTCTTGTCCAGATGGGATAGGGCCGTGTGCAGTGTGATGGCGATTGCATCGTCTGTGGACCTGTTGGGGCCGTAAGCAAATTGAAGTTTGTCTAGGGTGACAGGTAAGGTGAAGGTGATATGATCCTTGACTAGTCTCTCAAAGCACTTTATGATGACAGAAGTAAGTTCTATGGGGCGATAGTCATTTAGTTCAGTTACCTTTGCATTCTTGGGTACAAGAACAAAGGTGGCCATCTTGAAGCAGACCGGGATAGCGAGAGATTGAATATGTCCGTAAACACACCAGCCAGCTGGCCTGCGCATGCTCTGAGGACACAACTAGGAATGCCGTTTGGGCCAACAGCCTTGCGAGGGTTAACACGTTTAAATGTCTTACTCATGTCGGCCACAGGGAAGGAGAGCCCACAGACCTTAGTAGCGAGCCGCGTCGGTGGCACTGTATTGTCCTCAAAGCGGGCATTTTGCTTATTTGATTGCCTTGCTGAGGGAATGACTACTCTGTTTGTATTCTGCCATATTCCAAGTTGCCTTGCCATGGTTGAATGCGGTGGTAATCGCTTTCAGTTTTGGCGAATGCTGCTATCTATTTACAGTTTCTGGTTAGGGTAGGTTTTAAGTCACAGTGGGTACAACATCTGCTATACACTTCCTTATAAACTCACTCACCCGAATCAGCGTATACGTCAATATCATTCTCTGAGGCTACCCGGAACCTATCCCAGTCCGCGTGATCAAAACAATCTTGAAGCGTGGATTCCGATTGGTCAGAACTGTGTTGAATAGTCCTTAGCATGGGTACTTCCTGTTTGAGTTTCTGCCTATAGGAAGGGAGGAGTCAAATGGAGTTGTGGTAAGATTAGCCAAAAAGAGGGTGGGGGAGGGCCTTGTATACATTGCGGAAGTTAGAGTAATAATGGTCCAGTGCTTTTCCAGCGCTACAGTCGATATGCTGGTAGAATTTAGATAGCCTTTTCCTTAAATTTGCTTTGTTAAAAACCCCAGCTACAATAATTGCAGCCTCAGGATACAGTTGAAGTCGGAAGTTTACATGCACCTTAGCCAAATACATTTAAACTCAGTTTTTCACAATAGCTGACATTTAATCCTAGTAAAATTCTCTGTTTTAGGTCAATTCAGATCACCACTTCATTTTAAGAATGTGAAATGTCAGAATAATAGTAGAGAGAATGATTTATTTTAGCTTTTATTTCTTTCATCACATTCCGAGTGGGTCAAATGTTGACATATACTCAATTACTATTTGGTAGCATTGCCTTTAAATTGTTTAACTTGGGTCAAATGTTTCGGGTAGCCTTTTGGCCCATTCCTCCTGACAGAGCTGGTGTAACTGAATCAGGATTGTAGGCCTCCTTGCTTGCACACACTTTTTCAGTTCTGCACACACATTTTCTATAGGATTGAGGTCAGGACTTTGTGATGACCACTCCAATAGCTTGACTTTGTTGTCCTTAAGCCATTTTGCCACACATTTGGAAGTATGCTTGGGGTCATTGTCCATTTGGAAGTCCCATTTGCGACCAAGCTTTAAGTTCCTGATTGATGTCTTGAGATGTTGCTTCAATATATCCACTTCATTTTCCCTACTCATAATGCCATCTATTTTGTGAAGTGCACCAGTCCCTCCTGCAGCAAAGCACCCCCACAACATGATGCTGCCAACCCCGTGCTTCACGGTTGGTATGGAGTTCTTCGACTTGCAAGCCTCACCATTTTCCCTCCAAACATAACTAGGGTCATTATGGCCAAACAGTTCTATTTTTGTTTCATCAGACCAGAGGACATTTCTCCAAAAAGTATGATCTTTGTCCCCATGTGCAGTTGCAAACCGTAGTCTGGCTTTTTTTATGGCGGTTTTGGAGCAGTGGCTTATTCCTTGCTGAGCGGCCTTTCAGGTTATGTCGATATAGGACTCGTTTTACTTTGGATATAGATACTTTTTGTTTCCTCCAGCATCTTCACAGGGTCCTCTGCTGTTGTTCTGGGATTGATTTGCACTTTTCGCACCAAAGTACATTCATCGCTAGGAGACAGAACGTGTCTACTTCCTGAGCAGTATGACGGCTGCGTGGTCCCATGGTGTTTATACTTGCGTACTATTGTTTGTACAGATGACCGTGGTACCTTCAGGCATTTGGAAATTGCTCCCAAGGATGAACCAGACTTGTGGAGGTCTACAATTCCTTTCCTGGGGTGTTGGCTGATTTATTTAGATTTTCCCATGATGTCAAGCAAAGAGGCACTGAGTTTGAAGGTAGGCTTTGCAATACATCCACAGGTACACCTCCAACTGACTCAAATTATGTCAATTAGCTTATCAGAAGCTTCTAAAGCCATAACATCATTTTCTGGAATTTTCCAAGCTGTTTAAAGGCACAGTCATCTTAGTGTATGTAAACTTCTGACCCACTGGAATTGTGATACAGTGTATTATAAGTTAAATAATCTGTCTGTAAACAATTGTTGGGAAAATTACTTGTGTCATGCACAAAGTAGATGTCCTAACCGACTTGCCAAAACTATATAGTTTGTTAACAAGAAATTTGTGGAGTGGTTGAAAAACAAGTTTTAATGACTCCAACCTAAGTGGCAGATAGCCTAGTTGTTGGGCCAGTAACTGAAAGATTGCTAGATCGAATCCCTTAGCTGACAAGGTCAAGCTCTGTCATTCTGCCCCTGAACAAGTCACTGTTCCTAGGCACTTATTGTAAATAGGAATTTGTTCTTAACTGACTTGCCTAGTTAAATAAAGGTAAAATTACAAATTAAAAAACTTCCGACTTCAACTGTTTATGGTTTCCAGTTTGCATAAAGTCCAGTGAAGGTCCTTGGGGGCTGTCTTGGTATCGGCTTGAGGGGCGATATACATGGCTGTGACAATAAACTAATAGAATTCTCTTGGGAGATAATATGGTCGGCATTTGATTGTGAGGAATTGTAGGTCAGGTGTTGTTACAATAACACCATGAGTCGTTAATCATGAAACATACACCCATGCCTTTCTTCTTCTCAGGAAGATTTTTTATTCCTGTCAGCGCGATGTACTGAGAATCCCGGTGGCTGTACCGACTCCGACAGCATATCCTGAGAAAGCCATGTTTCCGTGAAACAGAGTATGTTACATTCCCTGATGTCTCTCTGGAAAGCAACCCTTGCACTGATTTCGTCAACTTTGTTATCTAAGGACTGGACATCAGCGAGTAATATACTCGGAAGCGACGTCTGACTAGAAGACCGAAACGACTCCCTCTCCTCCAGCGGCGTTCTTTTAGGTCGGCCTCTGGAATCAGTTCAAATGCCCTGGGTGGTGCGAACAAGACTCCTCTTTGAGAAATTGTAGGTCAGTCCTATTCCTGGTCATAGTGCTGGTAAGTTGACGCCACTCTGCTATCCAATAGATCTTCCCGGTTGTATGTAATAACACAAGATTGTCTGGGCTAACAATGTAAAAAATTTAAAAAAATACTGCAAAGTTTCCTAAGGACTAGAAGCGAGGCAGCCCTCTCTGTCTGCGCTATTTTCATTAAGTAGTGGTTTCTTTGCAGCAATTCGACCATCAAGGCCTGATTCACGCAGTTTCATCTGAACAGTTGATGTTGAGATGTGTCTGTTACTTAAACTCTGTGAAGCATTTATTTGGGCTGCATTTTCTGAGGCTGGTAACTCTAATTAACTTATCTTCTGCAGCAGAGGTGACTCTGGGTCTTCCTTTCCTGTAGCGAACCTCATGAGAGCCAAATTCATCATAGCGCTTGATGGTTTTTGCAACTGCACTTGAAGAAACGTTCAAAGTTTTCCGTATTAACTGACCTTCATCACCTAAAGTAATGATATGGACTGTCGTTTCTCTTTGCTTATTTGAGCTGTTCATGACAAAATATGGACTGGGTCTTTTACCAAATAGGGCTTTCTTCTGTATACCACCCCTTCCTTGTCACACCTCAACTGATTGGTTCAAACACATTAAGAAGGAAAGAATTTCCACAAATTAACTTTTAACAAGGTGTAACAGTATAACTTTAGTCCGTCCTCTCGCCCATACCCGGGCTCAAACCAGGGACCCTCTGCACACAACAACTGACACCCACGAAGCATCGTTACCCATCGCTCCACAAAAGCTGCGGCCTTTGCAGAGCAAGGGGAACCACTACTTCAAGGTCTCAAAGCGAGTGACGTCACCGATTGAAATGCTATTAGCGTGCACCACTGCTAACTAGCTAGCCATTTCACATCCGTTACAAAGGCACACCTGTTAATTGAAATGCATTCCAGGTGACTACCTCATGAAGCTGGTTGAGAGAATGTCAAGAGTGTGCAAAGCTGTCATCAATGCAAAGGGTGGCTACTTTGAAGAATCTCAAATCTAAAATAGATGTTGATTTGTTTAACACTTTTTTGGTTACTGCATGATTCCATATGTGTTATTTCGTCTTTTTGATGTCTTCACTATTATTCTACAATGTAGAAAATAATCAAAATAAAGAAAAAACAAAACTTTTGACTGGTACTGTATATAAATGTATACATTGGAAATTATGCAGACAATTACATTGATAGAAGCCACAATCTATTTACAATATTAAAGCTGATCCAACAGGTTACAGGAGGTCAAGTCGCATAGATAGATTTCTAGGAATTTCTAATGAATTGGTGTTATAATGTTTTTGATTACCATGCGCAGAGGAGTTCATTCATTGAGATGTACGTGAGTTACTTGCTGGATAAAGACACAGGAAAGTACTCAAATTCTGTGACACACCCGACTCAAACGCTGAACAGTCAGAACTTAATGCAATATACAGATTTCAGTGGTTATCATGACGTCACATGCATCAATGACCCGCATTCCCAGACGACAGGGAAGTGGGGAAATCCACTTACTTCGCATATCCACGGGAGAAGTGGTCACCGTGTGGTTCCCCAGATCTGACATCCATCCTGCCTCCGGGGCCGGGAGCTCTTCCATCACTCAACTCACCTGCTGGGCAGTACTCAGAGAGAAGAAACTTGTACGACTGAATCAGACACAATGTACATTCATCCAGTACAGGAGGGAAGACGCCCAGCAAGGAAAGTAAAGTGTGGTGTACACAGACCAGCAGTGCCTAGAGCTAGAGAAGGAGTAGCAGTACAGCCGCTACATCACCATCAGGAGGAAGACAGAGCTGGCCCTGGGCCTCAGCCTCTCAGAGAGACAGGTAGAGATCTGGTTCCAGAACAGCCGCTACATCACCATCAGGAGGAAGACAGAGCTGGCCCTGGGCCTCAGCCTCTCAGAGAGACAGGTACAGATCTGGTTCCAGAACAGCCGCTACATCACCATCAGGAGGAAGACAGAGTTGGCCCTGGGCCTCAGCCTCTCAGAGAGACAGGTACAGATCTGGTTCCAGAACAGCCGCTACATCACCACCAGGAGGAAGATAGAGCTGGCCCTGGGCCTCAGCCTCTCAGAGAGACAGGTACAGATCTGGTTCCAGAACAGGTGAGCCAAGGAGAGGAAGATTACCAAGAAGATCCAGCTGTACCAGCAGGCCTCTAAGACCTCAACCACCCTGACCCTTACCCTATCCAGCCTTGCTGACCCTGGAAATGACTCCATGGCAACAAGCTTCAACAGCAGCAGCTTGTTGTCAGAGACAATATCAATCAAAGAGGAGTACTGAGGAGTTCCTTTACTGTGGACAAACTGTACAACACTTGAATACCCGTATTAAACTGCTGATCCCATAAATAAAAACAACCAAATATTACTGGCAAAGTACGTACACTTTTCATCAATAAATTAGCTATCAGCAAAGCCGGATATTAGACAACCCTCCCCTATTTTGGACCCCCCTCACCCCAGTAAATTATGAACTGTCCCTAGAGATAACACATTAAACCTGAAGATAGCACAAACATTATGCAAATTAGTTTTGTTAATACAGTAAGAGAGAGTATGACAATAATCAGTTCTCTTTCATATGCCTAAGCTCTTTCCTAATGCTGATATTCAGTGGGAATATCCTACTTGATATTGCTGGATTAGCCTTAACCATTACTTTCTATTGGCAACTGACCTGGCAAAAATGGTCATCTGCAATACCATGGTTATATGGCACACTGCAAGCACTCCATAGAGCATTCCCATCACACAATATAATGGATTTTGTTACCTCTCTCTGTTTTTATCTACCTCTTTTTCTCAACCCCTCTCTCTTCCTTTGTCTTTCTCTTTCCCAGTCCCTGTACCTGATTCGTCAGGAGATGGCGGTATCCCAGAAGCAGCTGGGAGAGTTCTGCGAGGCCCTGAAGCAGTACCTGAAGAATGTCTCTGCCCAAAGAGACTGCTTCCAGTGGGTCCACCTATTTCCCTTTATCTGTCATTGTCAATCTTTCATAATTAGTGGCCTTTTGTCTGCTGTGTGTGTTTTATTTATGGCTGATCTATTCCCAACCTAACTGGTTATTTGTGGAACCCTGCTCAAGTACTTTAGCAATCCTCAATACACAATTTAATATGCGAGACTGATTCTTGACTCCAGTGACTTCTGCACTGACACATTTCTCTATTAACACGATTGTGTCATGCCTTTACAAATCCTCATATTCATCTCTGGAGTGATGGGCTGTGCCTTCATAATGCTTGTTTTGTCACAATGCTCAGCAAGGTACTAAACCCATCCCCCGGTATAATGGCAGGAAGCTCAGGGGAGAGAACATGAATAGATATGAGGAAATAAAGAGGACAAATAAGTCAACATTCCAGTGACCTTGGTTGAGGGAGATAGGGAGAGACAGAGAGCCTCTGAGTGCTGGTGTGTGCAGGTTAGTAATGGTTGAGAATCCATCTGACAGAGAAAGGATGTGCTGCATGTGGACTGAAGAGGCAATCAGACCTGGGAAAGATGTCTGGCCGCTGAATAAACCTGTTAGACACGCTGTTCTCCTCTGCCTCGCCACAACCATCATCAACCAGGAGGAATCTCCATGTGACAAGGGACCATGGAGTGGAAAATAGGGTTGAGCAGATTAGAGAAAGCCGGGTTTAGTTGGACAGAGCCTCTGATCTTTTGCTCTGAGGTAGCCTATTACAAAACCTCCAAGTACACTAGAGCACTGCTGTCATAGCGAGGATATTTCTTTATCAATAACTGCTTTGCAGAGAAGATGACATGTACAATTGAAGTCAGAAGTTCACATAAACTAGTTTTAATGACTCCAACCTAAGTGTTTCAACCACTCCACACATTTCTTGTTAACAAACTATAGTTTTGTCAAGTCGGTTAGGATATCTACTTTGTGCATGACACAAGTAATTTCTCCATCAATTGTTTACAGACCAATTATTTCACTTATAATTCACTGTATCACAATTCCAGTGGGTCAGAAGTTTACATACAATAAGTTGACTGTGCCTTTAAACAGCTTGGAAAATTCCAGAAAATTATGTCATGGCTTTAGAAGCTTCTGATAGGCTAATTGACATAATTTGTGTCAGTTGGAGGTGTACCTGTGGATGTATTGCAAGGCCTACCTTCAAACTCAGTGCCTCTTTGCTTGACGTCATGGGAAAATCAAATGAAATCAGCCAAGACCTCAGGAAAAGAATTGTAGACCTCCACAAGTCTGGTTCATCCTTTGGAGCAATTTCCAAATGCCTGAAGGTACCCCATTCATCTGTACAAACAATAATACCTTAAGTATAAACACCATGGGACCACGCAGCCGTCATACCGCTCAGGAAGGAGACGCATTCTGTCTCCTAGAGATGAATGTACTTTGGTGCAAAAAGTGCAAATCAATCCCAGAACAACAGTAAAGGACCCTGTGAAGATGCTGGAGGAAACAGGTACAAAAGTACCTCGACATAACCTGAAAGGCGCTCAGCAAGGAAGGAGCCACTGCTCCAAAACCGCCATAAAAAAGCCAGACTACAGTTTGCTACTGCACATATGGGGACAAAGATCATACTTTTTGGAGAAATGTCCTCTGCTTTAAGGAAACAAAAATAGAACTGTTTGGCCATAATGACCATCGTTATGTTTGGAGGAAAAAGGGGGATGCTTGCATGCCGAAGAACACATCCCAACCGTGAAGCACGGGGTTGGCAGCATCATGTTGTGGGGGTGCTTTGCTGCATAAGGGACTGGAGCACTTAACAAAATAGATGGCATCATGAGTAATGAAAATTATGTGGATATATTGAAGCAAAATCTCAAGACATCAGTCAGGAAGTTAAAGCTTGGTCGCAAATGGGCTGAAATAAATAATTTTCTCTACTATTATTCTGACATTTCACATTCTTAAAATAAAGTGGTGGTCCTAACAGACCTAAGACAGGGCATTTTTATGAGGATTACATGTCAGGAATTGTGAAAAACTGAGTTTAAATGTATTTGGCTAAGGTGTATGTAAACTTCCGACTTCAAATGTACAAATGTATCTTATTTCCTATCATGCAAATCAATGTAGCAGCAGATTCTTAGGCAGCATTTTGTAATCTCATCATAATGCACGTAGGGACGGTGAATAATTTATCACTGAGGAATTGGGCTCTGAGTCTGTACTGCTTCTACTGCTGCTGCTGAATAGGCAATTTTCTTGTCTCTTTTCTAGTCTCACTCACACCACCACAATCTAGGTCTGACCCTTTCTTTTCCTCCCTCTCATCTCTTTACTCTTGGTTCCTATAAGTGCTTATATATGGTACTAATACATCCTGTCAAACTCCATAAGAAAATGTCCTCCTTTTTAGTCATTTAACTCACAGTCTCAGATACACACAAACGCTGGAAAGTTATGGGAAGGAAGCACACAAATGAATGCACAGACTCACACTCAATCAACCTCCCACTGTCCACAGCTTTCTTTTAGATGGACACACACTGACTTGGACATAATGTTTCTTTGGTTTGATTAATGTGATTGTTGAGCCTTGCACAGCATCTGCCCGTCAAATGAAACAATGTAGTGGTCTAATATAGATGTTACCTCCAACAGAGAGCTGCTAGCCATAATGGAAGCATTCAGCGGGTCAATAAGACATGTCAGGAGTCTCTCCAGTGGAGTTGTGAGCTCCACTGTGATGGAAGCCATTATAAAACCCAGCTCATACAGTAGAACTGTTCTACTGCACTAAACCCGAGGCACAACTCATCCATCTGAACCACTACTGCCCTCCAGTGGAAGATAATGGGTGGGAAGTGAGTGGAGCTGAAGTCAAGTGACTATGGGTGTCTACTGCTATGGTTTATGTGGTGTGAAAGTGTTTCTTTGCTTAACTACCACACATAACTACTACCACATACGCTTATTGGCAATTAACTCTATTAGGATATTTCATAGTTCTCCAATGTCCACTGCCCATTATTGACTTTCCAATGTCTTACTCTCTTTCTTTTTATTCCTTTCTTTCTCAGTGTGACTGCAGTGCGGCTGCCAGATGGACTCTCCTTCGTGGTGTATGAGTTCTGGGATGGAGAGGAGGAGTGGAAAAAGTAAGACCTAGATATGTGTCAGATTTGACCTCGTTCCTCTCTCTCCCACATCTCCTGAACCTTGACTCATTGGTGTTTTTATAATCCCATAGGTCCAATTCCCAGAAAATATGGAATCAATAATGCACAATAATTTGATATATTTGTATCATTATCTACACCCGATCCGAATTAGTGAATAACTATTTTGTATGCACGGTTCTTTTATGAGATACAGTCTCTAGTGAAAGTCTACACTCCCCTTACAGTCTTCCCATGTTTCTGCTTTAAAACTTAATCTCAAAAGGGATAAAAAATAAAATACAAAAATTATACCGATCTACACAACCTACTACACACTTTCAAAGTTAAAGAAAAAGTAACAAAACAAAGACGTTTTGATTGTGTATGTCTTCACACCCCAGAGTTAATATTTTGGCCAACTTTTTTTGATTTGACCAACTTTGCACAACTCTTAGGTCAACATTTATCCACTGTTTTTGTCAAAATTGCTCAAGCTCATTGATGGATGATGGATATTCAAACCTTGTCTCTGGATAAAAATAAATATCAAAGGAGCAAAGGCCAGATTAAAAGGTTAGAGGAAACGCTGCCTCAGACTTCTAGATACCTAACCCCTGGGATAGTTTTATTTTTTAGCGTGACAATTACACACATTTTAATGCCAAAGACACACTGGAATGGCTTTCCAATAGGTGTTGTGTGTTCCTGAATGGTCCAGTCTCATTCCAGAGACAAGGTTTGACTATTTCTATCCACCAACGACTCCCAACCAAATTTACTGAGCTTGAACAATTTTGACAAAAACAATAGATATACACTGAGTGTACAAAACATTATGAACACCGCCCTTTCCTTGACATAGACTGACCAGGTGAATCCAGATGAAATCTACATTATGGTCCCTTATTAATGTCAGTTGTTTAATCAAATAAGTGTAGATGAAGGGGAGGAGACAGGTTAAAAAAATGATTTTTAGGCCTTGAGAGAATTTAGACATGGATTGTGTATGTGTGCCATTCAGAGGGTGAATGGTCAGGACAAAATATTTAAGTACCTTTGAACAGGGTATGGTAGCCTGGCACACCGGTTTGCGTCAAGAACTGCAACGCTGCTGGATTTTTCACGCTCAACAGTTTCCCATGTGTATCAGGAATTGTCCACCACCCAAAGTTGGTAGAATCTTATTCAAAATGTTTCGCAGCTGTAATGGCTGCCAAAGGTGCTTCCACCAAGTATTAACTCTGGGGTGTGAAGACATATGCAATCAAGACATCCTTTAAAAAAATATGTAAATCATTCATTTGGAAAATATCCTATACTTTTTCTTAAACTTTGGAAGTGTGGAGTACAAAAAACGAATTATTATTTATTTTTTATTTTAAGGCAGCGAAATTTGAAGACTGTGCAAGGGATGTGTAGACTCACTATGCACTGTGTCTGTATTTCTTACATGATTGGGTAGATGAATACAGAAGAGCCATCGTTGCTTAGTGTTTTTGTGGTTCATACTAAGGTAACATCTGGAGTCAGTCTTTGGTTAAGTAGAGGTCAGAGGAGGAAGGGGATGACCATCCTCCTCAGGGAATTTCATAAAAATAAAAATAGTTAAACATTTAAAAAGTTATAATTTTTAGATAAAACTATATTAAATATATTCACGTCACAAAATAACTGATAAAATACACTGTTCTGCTATTCCAGTCTACAGTAGCCTCAATGGCTGACAAGGTAAAAAATCTGTCATTCTTCCCCTGAACAAGGCAGTTAATCCACTGTTCCTAGGCCGTCATTGTAAATAAGAATTTGTTCTTAACTGACTTGCCTAGTTAAATAATGGTTAAATAGAAGAAAAAAAACAGAAAAATGAGCAGTCTGTATGGTAGCACCATGGTGTAGCCAGAGGACAGCTAGCTTACGTCCTCCTCTGGGTACATTGACTTCAATACAAAACCTAGGAGGCTCATGGTTCTCACCCCCTTCCATAGACTTACACAGTAATTATGACAACTTCCCAGAGGACGTCCTCTAACCTATCAGAGCTCTTTCAGCATGATCTGATATGTTGTCCACCCAATCAAAGGATCAGAGAATGAATCTAGTACTGAAAGCATAAGCTACAGCTAGCTATCACTGCAGTGCATGAAATGTGGTGAGTAGTTGACTCAAAGAGAGAGAAAAACAGTAATTAATTTCTGAAAAAATGAAGGAGAAGCAAGAGAGAGATATTTAGTCTTTTTTTTCATTTTCACTTTCACTTACTTAGCTAGCAAATGCAGCTAGACAGTTTAGCCTACTCAAACACCCGGCTCAAACAGAGGGATGTATGTTAGCTAGCTAACTATGACTATCCAACACAATACTATGATTTTTCCAAGTCAGGGTAAGCTTTTGGTTTTATTCATTTATTGTCACCGGGGCCCACCGGTGTAACTGCTAAACTGCTTACTAACTGTATACTGTACAAATGACTGTAACATGTTTGGTAACACGTTAATTCTATTAGCTATGTTGACTATGACGTTACTTTAGCTAATATGGTGACAACGATGTAGGCTGTGTGTAGCGGTTATTATATGGTTTGGCTTGGAAAGGTTTTTTCACTTGGTCACATGCAGCTGATGTGAATGTGCATTGAAGTCCACAAGTGAAGGGAAAAAGTGAGAGGAGGAGCGTGCGTAAATGTGAGAAGGAATACAACATGGCTGCTATGAAAGTGAACTGTGTTTACGTGTGATCAGGGGTGTATTCATTCTGCCAATTCTGTTGAAAAATGTTTCTTAAACAGAAGCAAACAGAATGAAACGGGGATAAATATACCTGAATTTGTCCAATAGAAACTCTAGTTTGCAATGGTTGTATTAATGATTACACCCTAGATCAGCTAGATGCAGGCAAGAAAGAGTGTGCCAGGCGGTATTGAATATGTCACTGTCTGTCCATGTGTCACTGTCTGTCACTTAAAAAAATTATCTTGACATGTGTGCACCTACAGTATATTGTAAACTTTCATTCATAGGCTAGGTTGTAACAACCTCATAATGGGTATAGGGAAAATTTGAATATAATGTAGTAGCCTAAACCTAACGACATTACATTGAGCTGGGTGAATGGAATATGAATGACAGTCATCCAATATGCTGTAATAAAAACAAAAAATAATCGTCCTCCCTCATCTTAAACGGCACAGACCACCAGATGTACAGTATGTGACTCTACAGCAGCAGGAATCAATTCAAATCAGTATATTTGTCACGTACGCAGAATACAACAGGTATACTTACAGTGAAATGCTTACTTACGGGCTCTAACCAATAGTGCAAAAAAGGCATTAGGTGAACAATAGGTAAGTAAAGAAATAAAACAACAGTAGAAAAGACAGGCTATATACAGTAGCAAGGCTGTAAACGTAGCGAGGCTACATACAGACACCAGTTAGTCAGGCTGATTGAGGTAGTATGTACATGTAGATATGGTTAACGTGACTATGCATATATGATGAACAGAGAGTAGCAGTAGCGTAATCTATCTACAGCTAGAATAAGGCTGGCATAATTACTTATTGATGATTTTGGGGATGTGCTGAGGCTGTAATGCGTCTTTATCTTGTATGTTCTCATTAATATTTTCCTGCTCACAATCACAATATAATCTATGGGGCATACTGAAGAAGTGAGTGAGCGTGCATATGTCCTCATCTGTCTTTGTGTGATCTTATGCCCTCCACCTCTGTCCTCAGACACCTCCAGACTGCATCTTCCAAGGCCTTTCAACATGTTAAAGTGGACACTCTGTGCCAGCCCGAGGCTGTGTCCACTGTCGCTGTGCCAGGTTAGTCTCCTGAGAGGGCAACCAGGTTTCAGAGAATTTCATATTGTTCTATACATAAATCCGAGACACTCGATTTAGTATGATATGTTACGTTTGCTATGGTTACATAAGACAGATGCTTACATAAGGCAAAAAAAAAGGAGGGTGGTTGGTCGGGGTAGATGGGTGGGCGTAGTAACACAAGAGTTGCGAGTTCAAATCTCATCACAGACAACTTTAGCATTTTGGCTTACCTACTACTTTTTTGCTACATTCCAACTACTTAGCATGTTAGCTAACCCTTTTTCTAACGTTAACTATTTTAGCTAACCCTTTTCCTAACGTTAACTATTTTAGCTAACCCTTCACCTAAAGCTAACCTTTTTAGCTAATGCTTCCCCTAACCCTAACCGTTTAACCTAACTCCTAAACTAGCTAACATTAGCTACCATTAGCTACCTATTATCCGTAACATATCATACAAATTGTAATCATATGAAATTGGTGATGGACATCCACAAATGAATACATACCACACAAAACGTAGCATATTGTACTAAATGGAGTGTCTTGGATATACATAGGAATAATACGAAATGCTCTGAGTCCAGGTTGGAGAGGGATGCTGGCATAGTGCCATGTGTCTGGGATGGATGGGGGGCCCTTAATGCAAGGGAACCTACTGGGGAGAGATATGTTCAATGTAGAGCAGGAACAGTCAGGGAAAGCACATACCTTGATATTTATTGTTGTGGACTTATTGTTATTGGCATGAATGCATAAGGCCTTATGTCATAGACTTACCCCAGACAAACCTGAACATGTATGACATTAAATTGGAATTATATTACGCAGTGTATTATCACATTTGAGCAGAGAAACAGTAGATGTGAGTGTCAATGTGTGAGTGTGTTAATGATAGACTTGTTTTTTTGTATTCCTGAGCTGTTTGTGTCTTAACTGAACTCCCCCTCTGTCTCTCTCCCTGCAGCCGCCTGGTGCAGCCTGAGCAGAGACTGACGGGGGTGAGGCCAGATTGCCTGAGTCTGCAACACCCACCATCCTTAGCTCCCCCTTAACCTCCCTCACCCTCACAACCCCTCTCTTTCTCTCTTTTGTAAGTACATGTTTACACAGTGTCTGTTTGATATTGAGGCAAAATGGAATGTGTCAATTGCAGTGAATATTGAACAGTGCATTAAAGCGAGATTACCTCCATCCAATGCATTTCTTCATCATATCGTTCACCCTCAAGTCATGGTAGAAATGACGTGAACTGTTAACCTGCTTTTGAGGCTCTCGTGCATGTCATCCATTTTGACTAAAGACATGAACCTGCTACTGCTAATGGTAGACTAATAGAGCACTCAACATTCGTCTCTATCAAGCAGTTAAGGTTGTTTTTTCCGTTGTGTTAAAAGTAAATGTATGAATCAGCACTGGATATATTAGCTGTTAAAGTCTAGTAAAATTATATGAAAAAATGTTATATTATAATTATATTTGTATTGATGTCTTTCGTGATACAGTGCAAAATTATGAAGAAAAAGCAATTACTACAAAAGTAGCAAAACTTGGTTTGCTGCAGCAGTTCCCTTTTTGACCAACACAATCTCAAGCCTTAAACATCAGCATATGGTTGAGGTTGTAAGTGGGTACCTAGGTAGGATTTCCCAAAAACACACACTAATTAGATTTTAAACATCTAACGCACAGCCCCATCTTACAATCACAATGTTCATTGCAATTGAGCAAAAAGGAGATGTTTACACACCTATCAAGCAAAATGATAGTAACAGAAAATATATCAGAATGTTCACCCACCAGCCCAGTTAGAGAAGAACCTCTTGTGCACATCTAGGACCATGACGACTTTGTCCAACCCCAATTTCACCAACCTGAAATCAACATGATCAAACAGAGACCTAGTCAAAAACCACAATGTACATAAATGGAATATAGCGATTAAGATATATAAAGTATGAGAGTATTAGAAATGATCAAAATATGAATGTTATCTATAAAGAATAATGTATGAATCACTCATCTTGATCAACCTTTAGAGGGCGGAATATTTCACCTACTTCGCCATTGAATTTCTTAGTTTGTCCTGTAAGCACATGAAGGTCATGGCAAGCCTGTCCTTAACCAATGGGGGAATATCAAACTCTCCCTCCCCAGGATAACATTCTCAGATAATATCAAGTAATAACAAATACTGTCCTTGTGCACTGTAAAATAAATAAAACGGTTTGTTTACTTGCCTTTGATCATAACTAGGACCACCACTGAAATGGAATGAACTCATGTCCAGTTCAATCTCTGGTGCTAGGCCACATTACACTTTACCTTGAGAGAACCCTGGACTTCTCAGTGTTAATGCACCTGTGATATTAATCAATAATGAATAGCACGCCTTGGGCTTTATATTAGCCTCAGCATCAGTATTACAGAATGGAGCAAGTGCATGGATCCCTTGTTGACAGACGTGGGGAAATTCTACTGGAAAGGTTTTCTATTTATCCGTTGCTTCTGTTGGGTTCTGTATGAACAGGTCAGAGCCAGCCAGACAAAAAAAAAATGCCAATACTATTTCTATAACATTCCTGGCTGTTCCCTAAACTGTGCAATCAATTTTTTCTCTCCTTATCCCTCACTTGAGTGCATGTTCAAATGAATGTCCAGTAACTTATTTGCTGTAGTATTTAGCCATGCTATTTTCAATGGGTTTTGTGCATTTCTTATTTTTATTTTATAGTATTCCTATAAAGGACAGATGAAACAAAAATATATATGAATAGAAAATGCCATACAGAATGAACATTCACTTTTATGGCAATGTTTAATGAAATACTAATTCTTATACTTATGTATGTTTCAGTAAAATGGCTTTCTCTCTTTGAGTGTAGAGACTTATTGCAGGGATGCAAGTACTATATTTAGTCTTAACGTTGTTGAAATTCTAGATAATGTAGAGTGATGCAACTCAATAAAATGGTAATACTGAAATAAACCATGAATCTGTTGCTTGATTGCTTTACATTTCTGGGAAAGGATGCAGTCGACATGTTTGAAGACAAGTGAAACAAGTGCCAGTGCATATTTCCTATTAAACTTTTTATTTTATTTTATTTTTTTACTTCTGACAAACATGTCAATACAATGATGAATATCGATATACTGTTCACAGAATGTCAGTAACCGAAAGGTCGCTGTTAAGAATCCCATCCCCCCAAAAATATCTATTGATGTGCCTTTGAGCAAGGCACTTAACCCTAATTGCTCCAAGTCTAGAACCAACAGAACCATGAACAGCATCTAACCCCAAACCATAAAACTGCTAAAGATGTTAACGAAATAGCTACCCACATCTGCATTGAACCTTTTTGCATAACTGTTTTTACTCACTCACTTGGCTGATATCATTATCATGAAAAGGGGCATGAGGGAAGCCCTACAATATTACCTTTTTCTAAGTGGCGAGAACAGGAGGGAGTAGGAAATGTTGAAAAGTAACCTTCAGATATGTGGTACTTCTCTAAAAAGTAGTTTTGTAATTTAGTAAAACAATTCGACAACAAGAAAATTGAGTTTGAAAAAGGTTATGTTTTTGCTGTGAGTCAAAGTAGTAACCTAGGTAACCACAGGTTGTTTGCCCCACAGGTGGGCAGTGCCGCGACGTTATATCTAATACCGACTGGGTCTATAGGAAAACTCTTTGAAGAACCCTTTTTTGGTTCCAGGTAGAACCCTTTCCACAGGGAGTTCTACATGGAGACCAAAAGGGTTCTACCTGAAACCAAAAAGGGTCCTACTATGGAACCCTTTTTTCTAAGAGTGTGCAGTCGTATAGTCGCTGTGTTCACTACAATCACTTGGTGCTATCAGATAGAGTATTGAAAGGATGAGCCTCACAAGTTAGGGAGTAGATGACCAGGCAGAAGAACATGGACAACACAGAGATGAACACCCAGTGGGACAGGCTTTTGTTCTCCATGCTGCTGTAGATGGCTGTGCAAGCCTCGTGACACTGGAGCACAGAATGATACAGAACAGGACATGGCAGATTCAGAATGCAAATCACAGATAAACATGGCTACATAGACCTGAGACTGAGACTTGTGTCACTCATATAGCTCTAATTTTCACAGACAGTGCCCACAGGAAAAAGAGCCCCAACACTTAATCCTTTGAATCATTCTGGTGTCCAGTTAGTCTCAATGTAAGAGCCAGAGAAGCAATCAATAGTACGGGGCTCCAAAGCTGTTAATGCTCATAGAACGTCAAAGCCTTTGTCATGAGCTGAGACAAGCTTCCAATTCAACAGTATACATTGCATAAGCAAAGTTCTCCCAGGTTTCATCAATATGCTCCTCCAACATTCCTCCATCCCACCTTCCTTCAGGATCTCCATCATTCCTTTTTCTTCTCCAGCTAAGTAATCAATCAGCCTGAGGGTGCAGGGGCTCAGCTAGCTGGGCTTTGTGGGCCTCTTTCAGCTTCGTATGAACCATCCTGATCTCGCAAGCTTAAGTTCTGTTTCGCTAAACATAGCTAGCTAAACAGAATGTAAGCTTGAGAGATCAGGATGGTTCGTACAACACTAGTTCTCTCTCCCACTGCCCTTTAATTGCATTTCTGATCATCCTCCTGTGTTCCCTTGGTTACTCAGAAGATTACAAAAAACTACCTCTGGAAGAAAAGTGGAAAATAACACTTATTTTCAATCTTACCTATGTTCAAATATTGAACAGAGAACCAGCTCTCCTTAGCCATTTTAAAGAGCAGGATAGCCTGAGGCTCGACTGGACTGTGATGGGTTTCCAGACAGCTCCTCAATTGACCAGAATTTGGGGTAAATGCCAGACCTTTAACCATTGGCTTCATAAAGAAAATAATCTAACCGCACTAGTAACCTCTTTGAAAACCAGACATGATTTAAGCAGTACTCACCTAAAAGCCAAAACAGATGGTCGGGATAACGCTGAACATCGAAGGCATAGAGCTTATTCTACAGAGAGCCAACAACAAAACTATGGAAAGGCTTTTTCTAAAGTACCTGGTCTGCCCTTTGAGGCAATGTCAGTCTTTTACAGTTCATGTGTCAATCACACTGACAAATTACAATGTGGCCATGACTTCACTCCCAAACAGTCAAAATGTTGTTGAAAATTAAACCACCTTTAACAAGAGCAGAATGTTTAGAAGTTACTTTTATTAAAAGATCATCTTATATCCTGATCTCACAGACCTAGATGCATAAAAGGCTACATTTAACTTTGACAGCATTTTTCTACCTAGCACATAGACCTATCATAGAGGCCTATCATAAACTCCTATCTATTGTTCACCTCAGATTATATAACAAAGATAGAAATGACTCATATTAATTGGGATTACAAGCACTCACCCACTACTGTAGAGGGTGGATATGTGCACCTCACGTTCCTCTCTTGTGTGATATTTCAGAACGATGGCCACTGTTAGGTATGTAGCGGCCAGAGTACCTAAAATACTTCAAAGAGGGGGAAAGGCTTGAGTATAACATTATATTGAATATGGCAGCAACAGACATGTCAATATTGCAATGTTATGCATCAAGTAGTCTTTGCAATGCCGTATTAAACTGCCCATAAATACCTCACCTGATGTACTTCTGAATACTGATCTCTTTAGGGATGGAGAGAGGGAGGATGAGGAAGACACACAGGAGGATGAGGACAAAATGCGGGTCTGTTTACCAGTGGAATGGCATGTCTGCTTCGTGCAATCCAGTTATCAACACAAACACATAAATGACATCATGAAACATGTATCAGATATAATGTTGACAATCTATATCATTAACCCATTTCCTATGAGCATCATTACATAATGAGAAGGATGGGGGAAAACAAACTCAGATGATTTCAAAGGCTCCAGAAGAAATAGTTCAGGAAGGAATTTCTATAACATAATCCAGCAAGAGATGTCAGGGAGTCATGTGGTCACGGAGATGACTCACATTTCTCCAGCTGGTCCGTTACTATGACCAGGAAAGCCACAGAGATCATGAAGAGGTTGAAGACGAACACGACCTCACAGAGTTGCCCGATCGCAGGCCCACACACATCCTTCACCACACCTTGGTATGTGTTCTGACCACTGATGGAGGAGTAGCCCAAGATTACCAGGCCACTGATGAGGAACACCAGGGACACCTGGGGCAGAGGAGGGATAAAAATACAATCAAGAGGTTGCTCAGTGGGAGAAGAGAGATGTTATTGATCAGTGAATTAGAGAGTAGGCCTATGAAGGATAAAAGTGATGAGAGGAAGGGATAACCAGAGGGAATGTCAGAGAGAGGTGAATATCAATTATTACACTAGTCTAGAGAATGACTGGTGTTCTTGATATTGATTCTATATAAAATGAAAAAACTGGAAATCATTTGACCTTTCCCAAAAATAATCACCAACACCCAATTTTAGAAGGTTCACCAGCGCATTAAATTACATGTCAAGTAAGTCAATGGGATTTAGTAGAGATAGAGTAGATTGGATTGTTTAAATTGGTTTGAATTAAGTTTAAAAACAGGAGGAGATGGTTAGTGATGGTTGTAATTTAGTTAAAGAACAGGAATATAGGCTATACATGTTTTGTTTACCAGGGTCAGCAAGTTGGTCTCAGAGCATTTAGTATTATTCTGTATGTAAATCTGAGACAGTATATTTAGTATGATATGTTACGTTTCATATGGTATGTATTAATTTGTGGATGTCCATAACCCATTTCACATGATATGTTACGAATTACAATTCGAATTATATGTTACAAATTTTCAAAACATACAATATAAGTTTATAAGTTTAGGAGTTAGGTTAAAGGGTTAGGGTTAGCTAACATGCTAAGTAGTTGGAAAGTAGGTAAAAAGTAGTAAGTAGTTATAAAGTTATTAATTAGGTAACATTCTAAAGTTCTCTGCGATTAAATTTGAACTTGCAATCTTTGGGTTGCAAGACGTTCGTGTTATACGCCCACCCATCCAACCACCCTAATTTAATTTTTGCCTTAACATATCATACAAAATACAGTGTCCCGGATTTACGTACAGAGTAATACGAAATACTCTGAGACCAGGTTGGGGTCACTAAAGTCACTAACCATTTCCACGGCGACTGCAGTGTGAATTCCCTTGGCTTTCTCGAAAGCCCAAGGGAAATTGAGAAGTCCCGCACCAAGCGCAGGTTTGAGCATGAGGAAAACTGCTCCCATACATGCAAGTCTTGGGCCGTCTGTATCGAGCACGGGCTTGGCCAGCAAGCTGATGCTTTCTCTTGCCAACTCTTCCATGCTTGGTCAGACTTGCTGACCTATGCAACTCGTGCCAGGTGGTATTCACATGAATATGCTCAACATGAACTGGAAAGTAGGCTGGAGCAGGGAGGGTTGAAAGTGGAGGTGTCTCCCAAGTTTTCAAACCAATGATAACCATGCTCCACTTGTTTCCAATTTCAAAAGAGTCTACCGTTTATGAATTACCACGTGAACAAACTATCAATGCTCAATATTCATTACTTCATTCAGATAGGTGATATGAGTCAGGCAAATCGCTCAAGGGTGACTTCGAAATTGGACGCCTATTCACATCCTGAGGACGTCAGGAAATTCCACAAGGAGCAACAGTGAGCACTATTACCATCAAGTAGGCTTGGGTTTTGATAGGGCGTTATGGGTGGGAGTGGCAAATGGGTGTAATCCCAGAAGGCTGTATATTCGATCCCAGTGGTGGACGCTTGTTTTAAAAACATTTGTCAACCCGGGGTGTCAAAAAACACTGACATTTGGAGCAACTTCAAAATTATATATTTGGAGAAGCATGAATAAACATCTAATTGAGAGCTTGTTGACCTAAGTGACCCAAGTTGACCTGCACTGGTGGCCTCAAGTGAATCAAGGCAGCAACAAGTAGCCCATGATGTTTTTCAAAATTGAAAACTATAACCAAATGTTGTAAAGTTGTGATGATCTTACAGCCAGTCTAATATATCCAGTAATTTGTCCAGTAAAGTATATGCCCCTTGATTTTGAAGAATTACTTATAAAGATCATGCTTTTGTTTAACTGTATAGCTTCAAATCATGGTTTAAAAAGTAATGTCCTGTCCTGTCCTTGAGCACTACAGAAAGGGGACAGTGAGCCATTTTTTACATTTAGCGTCACTACGACTAGGGAAATATAGTATTTGTTCTAACAAAGATAGTGTATATTTCAGGATGTTGTGTATCCCTGGAAATAATCAGAATTTATAATAGTTATGAAAACATAGCTTGTCCCCCCCCTGGAAAAAGAGGTTTCGACACAACTTATCCCGGGTATGTGGTAAGTTGAGCATAGAGGCAGGGTAAGTGGCTTTGGGGTAAGTGCTGGTAGGTCAAAGTTTAATTAATGGAATATGGGTGTGGTATATTGTATATCTTAAATGTATGCCTACATTCAGATCACAGGAGGTTGGTGGCACCTTAATTGGGGAGGACGGGCTCGTGGTAATGGCTGGAGCGGAATCAGTGGAATGGTATCAAATTCAAACAGTTTGATGCCATTCCATTCGCTCTGTTCCAGTCATTATTATGAGCCGTCCTCCCCTCAACAGCCTCCACTGATTCGGATATACAGTAGATTTCTGTTCAATATCCCTTTGTCTTCCATTTCTTGACCAGATGTCTGGGACAAGGATGTTGTTTCGATGTGCCAATTGGTAGACAAGTTCTCTGCATGAGGCTACTAAGCCCAAGAAACTGGTCGGTGAAAACGTGACCACACCGGTCTGAAAATGTGGGCACAATCAGAATGTGGATAAGATCAGGACAAAAGATGCATGTTAAAACTCTGTTTATACCTGGTTCTATAGACCGCAAATTATGAAAAAAACTATCTAATTTGGTTTTGTATGCTACCGAGTAGCACAGCAGTCTAAGGCACTGCATCTCAGTGCTAGAGGCGTCACTACAGACCCTGGTTCAATCCCGGGCTGTATCACAACCGGCCGTGATCAGGAGTCCCATAGGGCGGCGAAAAATTGACCCAGCATCATCTAGGTTACTCTGATAGAGTTCAGTGTGCCAAATCGAAGGGTCTGCTGTCCGGACCTCTGGCAGTCTCTATGGGGGTGCCACAGGCTTCAATTTTTGGACCGACTCTCTTCTCTGTATACATCAATGATGTCGCTCTTGCTGCTGGTGAGTCTCTGATCCACCTCTACGCAGACGACACCATTCTGTATACTTCTGGCACTTCTTTGGACACTGTGTTAACAACCCTCCAGGCAAGCTTCAATGCCATACAACTCTCCTTCCGTGGCCTCCAATTGCTCTTAAATACAAGTAAAACGAAATGCATGCTCTTCAACCGATCGCTGCCTGCCCCTGCCCGCTTGTCCAACATCACTACTCTGGATGGCTCCGACTTAGAATACGTGGACAACTACAAATACCTAGGTGTTTGGTTAGACTGTAAACTCTCCTTCCAGACCCACATCAAACATCTCCAATCCAAAGTTAAATCTAGAATTGGCTCCCTATTTCGCAACAAAGCATCCTTCACTCATGCTGCCAAATATACCCTTGTAAAACTGACCATCCTACCAATCCTCGACTTTGGCGATGTCATTTACAAAATAGCTTCCAATACCCTACTCAATAAATTGGATGCAGTCTATCACAGTGCCATCCGTTTTGTCACCAAAGCCCCATATACTACCCACCATTGCGACCTGTACGCTCTCATTGGCTGGCCCTCACTTCATACTCGTCGCCAAACCCACTGGCTCCATGTCATCTACAAGACCCTGCTAGGTAAAGTCCCCCCTTATCTCAGCTCGCTGGTCACCATAGCATCACCCACCTGTAGCACGCACTCCAGCAGGTATATCTCTCTGGTCACCCCCAAAACCAATTCTTTCTTTGGCCGCCTCTCCTTCCAGTTCTCTGCTGCCAATGACTGGAACGAACTACAAAAATCTCTGAAACTGGAAACACTTATCTCCCTCACTAGCTTTAATCACCAGCTGTCAGAGCAGCTCACAGATTACAGCATCTGTACATAGCCCACCTATAATTTAGCCCAAACAACTACCTCTTTCCCTACTCTATTTATTTTATTTAGCTCCTTTGCACCTCATTATTTTTATTTCTACTTTGCACATTCTTCCACTGCAAATCTACCATTCCAGTGTTTTACTTGCTATATTGTATTTACTTTGCCACCATGGCCTTTTTTTGCCTTTTCCTCCCTTATCTCACCTCATTTGCTCACATCGTATATAGACTTGTTTATACTGTATTATTGACTGTATGTTTGTTTTACTCCATGTGTAACTGTGTCGCTGTGTGTCGAACTGCTTTGCTTTATCTTGGCCAGGTCGCAATTGTAAATGAGAACTTGTTCTCAACTGGCCGACCTGGTTAAATAAAGGTGAAATTAAATACATAAATAAAAGGTTAGGGGAGGGTTTGGCCGGGATAGGCCATTATTGTAAAATAAGATTTTGTTCTTAACTGACTTGCCTAGTTAAATTAAGGTTAAATAAAAATAGACAAGCATCATGAAACCTATTACCCAAATTCATTTGACTTTGTGAAAATCCGATCTTTGGCCCTAACTTGCTTACCACTTTTTCCATGTGGTTTCATTCAGACTTCATGCGATGGTTTCCTAAATATTAGGTCACATTCAGTTTGTATAGTTTCCTAGAAACAAGAGATGGCTCAACTTACCCCACTCTCCCCAACATACATCACTAGGGTGGGTGTGGGTAGCCATGTCTGTGGTGGTGGTGAAGCCTGTAGGTACAGGTTTGCTGACTGTCACATTCGGCAATGTCAGGAGGAGAAATCGTTGGCTCCTTTTCCTGGCTGCTGGGAACTTTCCAAGGGAAAAGAGGGCATGTGACCTCGTTTAAGAAAATATTTGTAAAATCCATTTAACCACAGATAACTGGTTACAGTGTCAGTTCCCATGTTCTCCAGGCAATTAGCATACATTGTGGGCTGTCATCAGAAGGATCAGTGACATTTTCACTGGCTGTTCACCCCCATTAAAAAGTGGATCAGGCTGGGTCTTTAGCAGGACCGCTCGGCTCTCACCTTTTATGGAATTAGTCCACTTCACAACCAATGAGGTGACAAAATGGTCGACAAGGAGACTGATCCTCAGACAACTAATGGAATTTGAGGGAGGCTATAGTGGGAACTCTAGTATGGCATTACTACCATACCATTAAACTGCTAAGATCATTCACTGAAATTCTGATATGAGAAACACTCATCAAAATGCAGCACTGTTGAAAGTCAGAACAGGTGAATTCACTCTTTTCATATCTAACAATGACCCCAACTTGAGTTATCCTTTGAATAGTGTTTGACCATGACTTACTTTAAGGTAAAATATTTGATATGATCATTGATCAAGAATATTCCACTTTAGAATACCTCTATTTGATCAGGTTAGTTTCTGAACAGCTCATGCTAGATCATGACAAGGCCATTAATCCTGTGTTTTAGCTGTAGAACAGTTCCATCAACAACAGCATCCCAAATAAATCTTCAGTTGCCACAAATGTGTAATAGTTCACCCCAAGTGTGAAGCCTGGTCCCTGATAGCCATCTGTTGTATGCTACATTAGATCCTAGTCACCCAGCTACACGGCTCAATCCCAAATGAATGCGAAGGATATACACCATCGAATTATCATTTCAGATGCTGCCTATCTTTCCCATTCATTTGGGGTGAAGGCAGTAGATAGACAACAGATGGTGTGGGTCATCTCGACATTAGAACACGGTTGAAAGCCTGACAACGCCTGCTAGATTTAGACATATCGTCTTGCATGCCGTGACTTTCCACAATATACTTTAAACAGATGAATTACATTAGAAGAGTATGGAGAAAGCTGTGTGTTTTTTGAATGGCACACAATGCAACAATAAACAAGGGACCCAAGGCTAACGCTTTTTAATTGATGATATATTTGAAAAAGTTTGCCAAAGCTACTTCAATGACAGTTGGACTTCAACAGAATGCCTCACCAGGGCTCATTATATAAAATATAAAAACAAAGAATTAACAAATTAAGCAACCCATAATCACCTGAACAGAAAGAGAAAAAAGCAAGATCCAAATAAGTATTTCAAAACATCAGAATTTGTTTTCAATCCAGTTCATCTAATCTGACTTTAAAAGACCTTGAGGAAGATGAAACCAATCAGGGGATGACGCACAGATTCAATAAATACAAAAAGTGGACAGACACGTTTCATTCAAACTCCATTTGGTCAGTGGAATGAAAAGCTCTTGTGAAAAGTAGAGGCGAAAGAGGTGAGGTCCTGTGGGAAACATCCTTGTCTGTTTTGTGGGCTGCATATTGGGCTGCATATTTCAAAGTCAGACAAACACTGCTCATTAAATCAGCCATCTACCAGCCCCAACTGAAAGGCAGAAGCACACATGCAGTCAACACCTCAGTGGAGGCTAGTCTTCCAGAGTTCTGGGCCTTGTGTGCTGTGGCCCAATAGTCTGTGGTGGTTGGGAAGGCAGCCTCACACTGTAGGGTTTTTGCCTGTTGGTGCCAGTTGTTGCTGCTGTTGCTGCTGGAGGTACGTTGGACGTTTGACTCTTGGTTTCCGTCGTTTGGGCTTGTTCTTGGATTTGGTGAGCTGCACCACAAAGAAGGACAACACAACCATGGCTCCCAGGAAGGCAAACATGGGGATGGTCTGGCCCACTTCCTGGTTGTAGCGGCCTGGCATTATACCTGGGGAGAAAACAGGGGTGTCAGTCACACAGAGGCATCACGCGGTACATGACGATTGTCAACTATTATTAACAGTGACAAGACTGAAGAAACAGACCTCAGACATTTGAACTGTTTGTGCGCATATTTTAGCCCCTGTGCAGTTTTTCATTTTATTTAAAAAAATCATCACTATGTCTAATAAATCACAGTTTATTTCTTGAAAATAACTGCAATGATTGGGTACTTCAGGAGTACTCCGGGCAGCGCAAAATTCCGTTGGTGGTACAGTAACCAAAAAAGGTTGGGAACCACTGGTAGACTGCCTACCCCTCCAAAGTAGAAGGATACATATGCAAATAAAAGACTACTGGTCATTGGTCAGAATAATCAGATGTCATGATCCATCCCACCTGAGCAGGCTGAAATTCCATGCATCTTCTTCAAACAGCTCTTACACAAAAAGGGCATAATCATTTTCACAATTTCTAAGTATTACTTCGACCTCAGTGTGAAAAAAAAGTATTAAAAAACGAGAAAAATCACCTTTTTAACTGCACTTCCCCTTTAAACAAACTGGGTCAGTAAGGTGATTTGGAGTCAGTGATCATTCTGATTGGTATATATTCTTACCTCCAGGGATATCCCAGGCTCCACTCTCCCCAGGGGACAAAGGCCGGACCTGGGGTCTATAGTTTCTGACGTTAGGCAGCACCACTTTGTCCATGTCAATAGATAGCAGCTTCTGGTGCTTCCATAGGTTACTGATAACAAATAGAACCAGGGAGAGTACAAATACATGGTTAAACATTATTGAGGAGATTACCAGTTAAGAAAGAGTGGCATTATCCAACATAATCTCTCCATCTGTTTGATAGAGAATGAGAGGAAAGTCGGGAGAAGGAAATTAACACTACAGGAGTTAGGGACTTTGACAGGTGATTTGGCACACACCTGGGTGCAGTCTCATTGAGTGGCTGTGGCTTGGACCATGACAGGTGAGGGCAGGCAGGGAGTGGGCGGGGCTTTGGGTCTCCCAAATGAGCTTCTAATACCTTTGAGTAGCGATATAGGTGATTACCTGTGGAAGAGAGGAATAAAGGTACTGTATTAGCCATCATAGCAATTTAGTTTTAATTTTACTTAACTAGGCAAGTCAGTTAAGAACAAATTCTTATTTACAATGACTGAAGCTCTAGTGTTAGCCTTACCCTCCAGTCTCTCTGGCAAGGGACGGTCGGTGCCAGTGGGAGGAGTCACCCTGCTGTTGGAGTGGATGAGGCTGGGAGGAGTCATGCTGTAGGAGGTATACTGCAGAAGAGCATCCAGCAGCCAGAAGCAGTCTATGGGGGGAACACACATCAATGGTCAAAATCAGACACGAACTGATCACAGAAGAGGAGTTCAAACCTTTATTTCAGAAACAGTTTTATAGAGAACAAGGGAAACAGCAGGTGGATTCTCTACCTTTCTGCCTGTGACTGTCATCTATACAGTTTGAGTCTCCATAAAGGGCTATCCGACCTCCCCCTTCAGATGGTGTTTGGTACATTCCCAGTATGGGAACACCCTCCACAACCGCAGTCTCCTGCTTCAAGACCTCCAACCCTGAGAGGGGAGGGGTGGGGGAATATTCAGCAACATCCTCATGGTAACAGCTGCCAGGTGTGTTGTGGCAGTGAGTGTGTGTTATATACCTTGATCCTTTAGGGTCTTGGCAATCACAATCCCATCCTCTGGAAACTTTGCAATACTGCACCCTGATGCATAATACACTGAGAGAGAAGAGTTTAAACATTACACTAAATAACATATCATGAAGTAATCCATCTAATCTGATTCATTTCTAGATTTACACAATGTATTTCAAAATGAGTGACACAGCAAGTGAATGAGGGTGTGTAAGAGTGTCAGAGTGTGTTCTTACTGTCATGGTCTGCCATGGTGAAGTCTCCCTCATAGAGCCCATCACTGAAGGCCATCCCCCATACAGAGATCAGGTCATTCAGAGCTGGCACATTGGCGCCCCCTGTGTCTGGCATCCACCATTGCCTGAGGGGAATATTTGATGTGGTTGAAATACTATAACTACAGGGACTGCAGGTTATGAGTCAACCCACGCATCACTAACACACATTAGGTTGCAGAGGCAGGAGCAGAGGGCAGCAGCCAATGAGAAGTTTAGGGGGTAAGTTCCTTGCACAAGGGAACATCGACAGTGGGTGGCCGAATCCCAGTGAGATTTGAACTGGCAACCCTCAGATTGCTGGTCCACTTCTCTAATCTCAAGCCTGCCGCCTCCCCCTATAGTCACAAGGCATGATGCCCCATCGGTCCATTGATGTTTGAATGACGAATTTAGATCAGGAGGGGGATATAATAGGAGCTACACAGTGGGGTTGAAATACCTACCTGGTGTTTTCATCATAGAACTTGACTTTCCTCATGACAGAGGTGTTGTACCAGTCACTGAAGACAATGAGAGACAGTCCCTTATCAATGTCTCGCCGCAGCTTGGTTATCTCCTCAGGAAAGTACTCCTCTTCACTGTCCACCATCATGAATGTCCCTAAACACACAGGAGATGTCAGCCGAGACCAGACAGAGAAAAACAATAAGCTATGCATGCAGAGGCACTAGAATTATTGCTGTAGGCAATGACAGAGAAGCCATTTATTCATGTGCTGCTCTCCCATATCCCACTTTAACTTGTTTTTAGATTAGAATCAACTGACAAAGAGCAAAAATACTCTCACCATATTGACTAGCATCAAAGCAGGTGATGGGTGCACCCAGGACCTCCACAAAATAACCCATACTCCTCAGGTGCTGGTACATGTCCCTGAAGTTGGTGTGAATGTGATCTCCATTCCTACAAACGATTCAGAAAAAAACAACATCAAGACACCAATTGCTCTTATGGCACGTTTTAAGAGTTGCACTACAGACGGCAACTTACCCCAAACAGCCAGTACACCTGAAATAGCCTAATCTTCTTTCTTAAAACTAAAATGATACTGAGGTAAATAGTTGTCCGAAGAACTCACCAGTCCAATGGGTCATTCTTCATGCGCAAGTTATCGCGAGGGAAGTAGCCAGGTGGATAGCGCAGGTTGTGGTACTGGTCCCACAGAACCCTCTTACTACGAGGAGGAGTGGGGACTATTTTCACCTTGACTGGCAGTTTAACCGTAGAGGTCATCTCCCCACCCACCTCAGACTGAGGAATTAGAAAATAATGAGGGTCAGAACATTGACCTTTGACCCAGGACACATGTTAACTCTAACAGTAGTATCCAAATATAGCTTTTTTTTAAACTGTATGATGCTCTCTGGTTACAAATCTACATAAGAGGATGTCAGTGTGATATTACAGAAATCCCATAAAAACAGTGAAAGGTAACTATGTGAAACAGATCCTTGTTGTTACTCACATTATTCCCAGCAGGCGAGGCCACGGTTACCATCACATGACCCTGGGCAATCCCTTCCCATGATGCAGCTTTCTTGGCGACAGAGATGGAGACGGCCAGATATCCAGCCCAGGGCCAGAGGACTGGCGAATAGGAGACTGCCACATCAATGTGGTCACCATTCTGCGGTAGGTAAGGCTGCCAGATGGGCTGGAGGGCACAACAAAGAAACAGCATAAGAAACAGCATCAGATAAATGTATATTCATGTTTTGACATGAGACACAAAGCCTTCAATATAAAAGTACCTTGTCCAAAATCCTGCCAGTCACACCCATGCCATTGAGGATGGTGACGTTGACGATGGTGGGCATGCCACCGTAGTAGATGGGCTGGGAGCAGTAGGGCCACATGTAGGGGCACTCAGTCAGGTCGATGTAGCTGGGACTGAGACTAAAGACAAAACAAGATCAAATCAACATGAGATCAGGTTAGAGTTCTGATTATTGGACATTGCTAGAACCTTTCAAAGTAAAAAAAGAGTGAACATTTAACATTAGATGTGACTTGACTGTAGAGTGAATACTATGTAAAGTGAGTGCGTGTTATGATGACGAGCGTGCAGAGCGTGCGTGTTATGATGACGAGCGTGCAGAGTGTGCGTGTTATGATGACGGGCGTGCAGACAGAGCGTGCCTGTTATGATGACGAGTGTGCAGAGTGTGCCTGTTATGATGACGAGCGTGCAGAGTGTGCCTGTTATGATGACGAGCGTGCAGTGTGCCTGTTATGATGACGAGCGTGCAGAGCGTGCGTGTTATGATGACGAGCGTGCAGAGTGTGCGTGTTATGATGACGAGCGTGCAGAGTGTGCCTGTTATGATGACGAGCGTGCAGAGCGTGCGTGTTATGACGACGAGCGTGCAGAGCGTGCGTGTTATGACGACGAGCGTGCAGAGTGTGCGTGTTATGACGACGAGTGTGCGTGTTATGATGACGAGCGTGCAGAGTGTGCGTGTTATGATGACTAGCGTGCAGAGTGTGCGTGTTATGATGACGAGCGTGCAGAGTGTGCGTGTTATGATGACGAGCGTGCGTGTTATGATGACGAGCGTGCAGAGTGTGCGTGTTATGATGACGAGCGTGCAGAGTGTGCGTGTTATGATGACGAGCGTGCAGAGTGTGCGTGTTATGATGACGAGCGTGCAGAGTGTGCGTGTTATGATGACGAGCGTGCAGAGTGTGCGTGTTATGATGACGAGCGTGCAGAGTGTGCGTGTTATGATGACGAGCGTGCAGAGTGTGCGTGTTATGATGACGAGCGTGCAGAGTGTGCGTGTTATGATGACGAGCGTGCAGAGTGTGCGTGTTATGATGACGAGCGTGCAGAGTGTGCGTGTTATGATGACGAGCGTGCAGAGTGTGCGTGTTATGATGACGAGCGTGCAGAGTGTGCGTGTTATGATGACGAGCGTGCAGAGTGTGCATGTTATGATGACGAGCGTGCAGAGTGTGCGTGTTATGATGACGAGCGTGCAGAGTGTGCGTGTTATGATGACGAGCGTGCAGAGTGTGCGTGTTATGATGACGAGCGTGCAGAGTGTGCGTGTTATGATGACGAGCGTGCAGAGTGTGCGTGTTATGATGACGAGCGTGCAGAGTGTGCGTGTTATGATGACGAGCGTGCAGAGTGTGCGTGTTATGATGACGAGCGTGCAGAGTGTGCGTGTTATGATGACGAGCGTGCAGAGTGTGCGTGTTATGATGACGAGCGTGCAGAGTGTGCGTGTTATGATGACGAGCGTGCAGAGTGTGCGTGTTATGATGACGAGCGTGCAGAGTGTGCGTGTTATGATGACGAGCGTGCAGAGTGTGCGTGTTATGATGACGAGCGTGCAGAGTGTGCGTGTTATGATGACGAGCGTGCAGAGTGTGCGTGTTATGATGACGAGCGTGCAGAGTGTGCGTGTTATGATGACGAGCGTGCAGAGTGTGCGTGTTATGATGACGAGCGTGCAGAGTGTGCGTGTTATGATGACGAGCGTGCAGAGTGTGCGTGTTATGATGACAAGCGTGCAGAGTGTGCCTGTTATGATGATGAGCGTAAAGAGTGTGTGTAATACCTGGCCTGGGGTTTGTAGCTGTTGAGGATCTGGTAGGCTCTGATGAGGTCCAGTTTTCCGTGGCCCTGTTCAAACATGTTGACTCCAGGGAGCCTCCGTGCTGAGGCGATCAGAGCCTGCTTCATACTGGCTGGGTTCACCAGCTCTCTGTTCAACACCGTGCTGTAGGAGGGACACGGCTGGGTTAACAACTATTACATTAGCTTTACATTATGTTTCAATGAAGATAGGACATATGAAGCAAGAGCGACCATCTGACTCAACAGCTTGCTATGAGAAAGAGAGAGGGATGATGATGTTTTAGAGAGAGATGTAGATAGGTGTAATAAACCAATTTGTAAGAGACATGAGAAGTCTGGATTAAACTGTCTGGATCTTAAGAGAGACCTACATAAAATGTGTAGAGAGAAAGTGAAAGTGTGTCAGCTCCTTTCCTGGAGGGAAAGTAGATTGATTCTGTTAAATGTCTGTGTCCTTGTTGTTTTGAAGTGAAGGATATCTATTGACGTTTCATTTATCCCAGAGTCCACGGGAAACACAACAGCATCAGACCACTTATACACAGACAGTACAGTCTGACCGTTAAACTGTAACTGCATATCGAACCTGAAGACTGTTGTTACAATTTATCAGCCCTTCCGGACTCTTAGTCTGTCACTAACACTGCAAATTAGGTTTTCATGGTCTCTTAGAGAAATGCTGCTGAGTACGGTCTATTTCAGAAACTGCAGAACTAGACCACCTTATCAATTGGATGCTTTAATGCTACTGCGCTGAAGCTAGCTAATGTTTGAACACAGAAAATGTATGAAAACCCATTGAGATATGTATGTCTTAATGGTAATTATTGTTCAACATAACATGGCAGTAAACTGCTTTGGCCAGGTCTCAGCATTTCACTTAAAGTAATAATGGCTTCAGTATGGCATGCAACAGCCAATCCTTAAGACAGCAAATTACTTTGAGAGTTCCATACCTGAGGCAGACCGTATCAGGTGTGTAATTTATGGGGTGACGTTATTCTGCTCCCAGATAAAAAGCAGAAACTCTCTCACAAAGATGGCTGAGATTAAGACCATGAAAAACATCTGGAACAACAGTGTTATCTCCAGTGAGTGCGTGTGCGTGCTTGTGTAGGAGGTGAGATAAGACCACATGATAGGGAGAGGCCAGGGGAAAAGGGAGGTGTAGACAGCCAGGAAGGGTGGTGGAGTTAGAGCAAGCAACAACACCGTTTTTTCAAAGTTACACATTCGCTGGTTATGTAAACATTGCGTAAACATTGCACCTCCACAGCCATCCTGGGAACTGGGTCCTTTGCTCCTTCCATTTCAAAAGCAGAGTCATATGGCTTAGGTGACTGATGGAATATGTTTTTTTTTAACAACCCTGATGCAGCTGTAAGGGTAGTCATTGAAATGACTTACCTCACCAGTAGAGTCACAGCTCCTGCCACCACAGGTGACGCTACGCTAGTCCCTGAGAGAGAGCGACAGCCCTCCTTCATTCCTGAGCCCCTCACCCCAGAGCCATAGGTCACGATGTCAGGCTTCACTCTGCCATACCCCCCAGGCAGCTCCTAAAACACAAGACAGAATCATGTTGAATAAAGAGTGGGAGAGAGGCAGTATAGGAGAAAGAGTGACAGAAGAGAACATGGGACAAATCCTACAATGTTTGCATTCCTCATTTACAGTATATGTCCCACAAAATGCAGGCTATGAAGTGCCACATGCTTCAAGGTCTGAGCACAGAGCACATTGAACTCCTCCATCTCAGTGTTTTTCTATGGCAGAGACGGGGGCTGCAGATCACAGGGTTAGATGTCTAGTCTGGGACTGATAACAGGAAGGCTGGGGAACAGAGTTCAGTTTACTCTGACTGGGAAAGGGTAAGAATACACTGAGATAGACATGTGAGAAGGTACTCAGGGTTATGCTGTGGGTTGTGAGGGAGACATACCCAAGTGGTCATCCCCCGGGAGGAGAACCTGGCAATGTTGTCCTCAAAATCAATCCCACCGACCCCAATCACATCCATCTGATCCGCTGGGTTGTTGAGGGTGCTAGGATACACAGGGATAAAGTATCGTCAGTAAAAACTCTATGATTACATTTATTTGGTTCATAATAGCTCTTCAAACTAATCAGTATCTTGCACCAATCAATACTACATCCTCTAGACCGTCACCTCTCCTCCCAAGGTCAGAACATACCCATAAAGTGGCCCATCGTTCCCAATGGCAGAGACCATGATAACCCTGTTAGCAGTCAGCTCCCAAACCTGGCACACACAAACACACATTTTGATCAATTCAGAGTGGGAAACACTAACGGCTTCGGACAGCTTCGGGCATCTTCTTTTAATCACCTTATCAACAAAGGGGTGGTCCATGAAGTCTGGACCGCCGATGCTGAGGTTTAAGACATCAATCTTCTTCAGAATGGCATAGTTAAAAGCATCCAAGAACCAAGAGGTGTATGACACCTGATTGTTGGTGAACACTCTGAAGATGTGAAGCTCAGAGTCTGGGGCAAAGCCCTGACACTCTCTCATGCTGGCAATGACCCCTGCTACAAAGGTACCATGACCCAGCCCTGCAGAGAAAAATATACCAAATGTAGTGAGTGCAATGTAGCACAAATAGACATCCACTCCTCCTCAAAAGCAAATCCCATCACTAAGCACTACCAGAAATCTTGACCAGAGCATTATCTTACCATCATCAAGTGTCTTTTCATTGGTCCAGTTGGTTCTCTCCTTCACATTCTTAAAATGTGGATGTTTCTCACTGAGTCCTGTGTCAAAAACAGCCACCTTCACCCCAGAACCTACACACAAAGAATACAGATATTTAGAAACATGCAGGCTACAGAAGACATGTTAGTGTAAACCCAGAAACACACAAGGGAAAGGTCAGTTGTACAACTGAATGCCTTCAACTGAAACGTGTCTTCTGCACTTAACCCAACCCTTCTGAATCAGAGAAGTGCGGGGGGCTGCCATAAATCGACATCCACGTCTTTGGCGCCCAGGGGACAGTGAGCACCCAGGGAACTGCCTTGCTCAGAGGCAGAACAGATTTTTACCTTGTCAGCTCGGGGATTCGATCCAGCAACCTTTTGCTCTAACCACTAGGCTACCTGCAGCCCACAAGTGTTTATACACTAATAGACAACCAGATAAACACACAGTGTCTGTCCTCACCGGTGTATCCCATCTGCCAGAGGACATCTGCCTGCAATATCTGGGCCACGTGTCGGGGGATGGCCCTCAAAAGCCTCCGGCTGGAGTGGCGGCCCGTGGCGTGCCAGAAGCCGAAGGCCAGAGACAGGCTGGTCCGGCGCAGCGGACGGGACGACTGCCACGACTGCCACTTTTGGGTCCAGCGGGTGTCGTTGTTGCAGGTTGCCCCAGGATCCGGCACTGAAAAGAAGGGATGACAAGAGAGGAAAACATCAAGAACAAGATCTTTAAAAAACACAATCAATGAAAAGCCCAGGAGCGCAAAACAAACATTCAGTTATACATTGGTGTGTGCACAATATTGAGAGAGATGGATAGCTCCCAATGTGATGTGTAATATCTTGATCCTGTATGCAGTGAAGCAATCTGCTGTTTTCATTTCAAATCAAAGATCTACAGAATACGCCAAACCGTGATTTCTGACTGAATCTGGATGATGATTAGCTACTGTACTGAGTTTATCATGCAGAATACATGAGGTTGTTGAACATGATTGGGTTCAAAAGCAGATCGCTCACTCAACAGCGACCAGACCACTACAATAATCAGAGTCAAGAGAGGGGTGATGGTGGTGGGCAATTAACAAGCACCGCTGATCTAATCATGTGAAATGGCCCTACGGCAGTAACAGTTAGTCCTCTTCTCACTGGCAACTGCTCAGTGACACTGACAGAGCTGCTGATGGCTCCTCTAAGAAGTCTAATTACACTGAAAAAAATTAACAACAAGCAACAATTCATAAGGATTTCAGTCAATTGAAATAAATAAATTAGGGCCTAATCTATGTATTTCACATGTCTGGGAATACAGATATGCATCAGTTGGTCACAGGCACCTTAAAAAAAAGGTAGGAGTGTGGACCAGAAAACTAGTCAGTATCTGGTGTGACCACCATTTGCCTCAGAGTTGATCAGGCTGTTGATTGTGGCCTGTGGAATGTTGCCCCACTTCAATGACTGTGCGAAGTTGGTGGATATTGGCGGAGCATCGATCCAGAGCATCCCCTAACATGCACAATGGGTGACATGTCTGGTGAGTATGCAGGCCATGGAAGAACTGGGAATTTTTCAGCTTCCAGGAATTGTGTATAGATCCTTGCAACATCGGGCTGTGCGTTATTATGCCAAAACATGAAGTGATGGCGGCGGGTGAATGGCACGACAATGGGCCTCAGGATCTCGTCATGGTATCTCTGTGCATTCAAATTGCCATTGATAAAATGCAATGGTGTTCCTTGTCTGTAGCTTATGCCTGCCCATACCATAACCCCACCATGGGGCACTCTGTTCACAACGTTGACGTTCTTCGGTTGTGCAAACCCACATTTTAATCAGCTGTCTGGGTGGATGGTCTCAGACCTGATGTGGAGGTCCTGTCCTGGCGTGGTTACACGTGGTCTGCAGCTGTGAGCCCGGTTGGACGTACAGCCAAATTCCCTAAAACAACATTGGAGGTGGCTTATGGTAGATAATTTAACATTCAACAGCTCTGGTGGACATTCCTGCAGTCAGCATGCCAATTGTACACTCCCTCAAAACACTGCCACAGATGTCTCAAGTTATGTGACAACACTGCACATTTTAAGCACCAACTGTCAGAGCAGTTCACAGATTACTGCACCTGTACATAGCCCACCTATAATTTAGCCCAAACAAGTACCTCTTTCCCTACTGTATTTAATGTATTTATTTAGCTCATTTGCACCCCATTATTTGTATTTCTACTTTGCACATTCTTCCACTGCAAATCTACCATTCCAGTGTTTTACTTGCTATATTGTATTTACTTTGCCACCATGGCCTTTTTTTGCCTTTACTTCCCTTATCTCACCTCATTTGCTCACATCGTATATAGACTTGTTTATACTGTATTATTGACTGTATGTTTGTTTTACTCCATGTGTAACTGTGCCGCTGTGTGTCGAACTGCTTTGCTTTATCTTGGCCAGGTCGCAGTTGTAAATGAGAACTTGTTCTCAACTGGCCTATCTGGTTAAATAAAGGTGAAATAAAAAAATATATATTTTTTTTTAGAGTGGCCTTTTATTGTCCCCAGCACAAGATGTACCTGTATAACAATCGCACTGTTGAATAAGCTTCTTTTTATGACACCTGTCAGGTGGATGGATTGTCTTAGCAGAGGAAAAATGTTCACTAGCAGGGATGTAAACAATTTTTTTTGCGTATGTAAAATTTCTGGGATCTTTTAATTCAGCTCATGAAACCAACACCTTACATGTACCTTACATGTACATGAACTGAACTAGGCTGTATCACA
Organism: Oncorhynchus mykiss; assembly: GCF_057628025.1. Taxonomy (NCBI): domain Eukaryota; kingdom Metazoa; phylum Chordata; class Actinopteri; order Salmoniformes; family Salmonidae; genus Oncorhynchus; species Oncorhynchus mykiss. The sequence continues at coordinate 29,840,191 of NC_143022.1, read as the reverse complement.
ACCAGACGTGATTCGGAGTCCCATAGGGCGGCGCACAATTGGCCCAGCGTCGTCCTGGTTTGGCCGGTGTAGGCCGTATGTTTTAAATAAAAATGTGTTCTTAACCGACTTGCCTAGTTAAATAAAAAAATACTCTGGGGTGGAGGGGGGGCTCCAAAGTGCCCAGACATAGCACTCTTTCATCCTAGGAGAGAGACTTCTACCAACCCGCAGGCACAAACAGAGCTCTCCTTTCTGCCAGCCCCCCACCAGTCTGGAGCTGCCCTACTGCTGGTTAGTACTCAGGGGGTATGTGTTGCAAGATATATGATCCCTACTAAACGTCTAACGCGTCCAAACAACACAGAAGGACAGAACAGAGCACTGAAACGGCCTGGAGCATTACAAAGACACACTGACAAAGACACACTGTTCAGTTTGGTGAGCAGACGTGTGTGAGATCAAACGGTTTCATGAAACAGTTTCAATCGAGGGACAATAAGATGGTGAGTTTACAAGGGGGAGAGGTCAAACGTGACTGAAAGGCAGCTATACGATATGACACACACGTATGGGGGATATGGGGATGGTCCAGAGACGGGTTAGCTGAGAACGTCACAAAAATGATATGCACACTTCCAAAGGGCAGAAGGCCGAGTGTTAAGGTTCTGAACGGCCTGATAGCTAGCAACAATGACAAGAAACTGCCATGTGGTGAATAATAAGTGGCTAGTTTCAGCTCATTTGATCCATGTCTTGTTTTGAGGTGTTTTGACTGATGCCACATATGCTAATAAGGCAAACATTTGCTAGCTGGCTAACCAACGTCTAACAATGTATTTGAGAGACAAGTGCTTATTGCGCAACTTTATTTATGTTTTCAATAAACATCGGAGGCAAAATATAGTTTACAATCTAAGCCAGTCCTGTCCGTTTTGCCCCATAGTTGCGCATGCGTCGGGTTTGTTTCTAAACACCCAACCCATCTAGAAGACAAAAGCATAAAATATGTGGATCAGTTAAAACAAGAAAAGCAGGGCTGAGCAAAATATGTGTAAATATTTGACTATAAGAGGCAAAGACAGAGACTCACAGTCGGGTGTATAATTGAGTGTGCGGAACACCTTGCGCTGGGGAGTGACCCTCTTGATGTAAGGGTGGTCCTCCAGGGTGAGCAGGCTGCTGTGAGAGGCCTGGCGGATCTGCACCACCTCAAAGTCACTAGGGAAGTCACTGGCTGGGTTCTTCCGGGGCACAATGCGCCAGTCCAGGGCCTCGGAGCTCTTCAGAGCACTGTTGATGAAGTGGCTGCGTGCCTTGGCTGTAAAGTAGCCATTAAACGCCACAATGTATTCTGTAGAAAGAGGAGAGAACATGGTAATCGTTAAGTATCTCCATGGCAGTTGCGCTTCTGGCTGTGGGAGATTCCATGTCAACAGATTTATATGTGGCATTGCCATTTGGGGAGAGAGATAAAGGTAAAGCTGGAATAACTCCATTGGTTTAACTTGGCAATCGCTGAGATTTTTGTACATTGCAGTCACTGTAATATTCTTGTCTCTAGAACAGGGACGAGCAACTTTGATGGCGGCGGGGACCACAAAAAAAAATCTCTACTCACCAGTGGCTCACAGGGCTGTGTACCTACACATGCAGTCAGGGCCTGCCCAAGCCTTTTGGCCCCTCCCGTAGAGAAAATGTTGCCTTTTTAAATCAAGTTTAACACAATTGTACAAATTTTGCCATAGGGCGGCGAGAAGATTGCCATTTTTTAAAACTAATTCCTTGCAATTCTACACATTTTGCCATTACTTATTCCATATTAATATGATAACGGAGTGAGACGTCAGCATGCTTGAGATTGGCTGGCACCTAGCCGAAGTCAGCTAGCTGAACCGAACGAGTGTGCTCGCATACTCCCTTAACACTAGAATCAGCATTGGCCACTGACATTTGATTTTGTAAATAAAATAACATTTAAAATCAGCCCACCCCCAAAAAGCTGTCCTGTTCTTTTCCTGACTATTCCTAAATGTTTGTATTTTACACTGCTCATGTCAGAAGTATTTAGAGCCTTTAGCTGTTGTTTCACACCTACTCCAAACTTAACCCGCCAAGACAATAGTAGGATGTTGGTACCCAGCCAGGCGCTAATGTGTCTCTCTCTCTGACAAATGGTCAAAAATTACTTCAAAATGGTATTTAAATTAGGCCTAACTGAATGATAAGGAGGGTGAAGAGGTTACGTCAATTTAGAAAGACAGTGTAATGATGAGCTTGTGTTATGCCTATCAGCGTTGCGCTTGTTCATTTGACCGTGCGCTTTGGAGGTTGATACCATTCTCTTTTATGTTTTACTATGTAAAAAGAAGCTGTTACAGGACTGTTCTATTTACTGTAACTCTTACTAATGGAATGTACCGTAATGGAAAAACAAACATGCTGTGTTGCAAAAGGCCTTCAGAATAATGCAAAACATATCCTTGACTCTATCCAAGTCAGTCAGCCTGCATAGCAGGCCCATAGAGACTACACCGAAACTAATCTCACACATACAAGTTAGCCTATAGACAATAATAAATTGACAATCTGTTGAGTGACAATATTAGGCCTCAGTTCTTAAATTGTACATGAAGAGATGGGCACCTTGTAATTTAAAGATGCAGGGAAAGGATCATCACTTTATCAAATCCTCCTTCAGTCACATGCAGGTAAAATTGAGATTTCTATACAGGTCTCAGAAAGAGTATATTGTGCAGTTTGTTACGCCTACCTTTGTCAAATAACTGAATTCAAGAGGTGCAGCTCTATTTCCAAATTTGACTTTTTCCAAGAATATCCGTGCTGTCTATCAATTCAGCACATGACCACTCGTGCAGCAACATTGCTCTAGCTACTAAGCAAAAACTAGTAATATAATTAAAATATGCTATTTATTTACACAATTCATCCTTTACAAATTGTTCATGCACTGGTGCCTTTGTTTAGGAATACAGAAAATAATTTCACCTATGCACCTGGCTGATCATATCTTTTTAATTTCTACTTTGTCAAAAGAAGCTGTAACTGGACTTTAATTACTAAATCAAACCCACAAATAAAGTTGATCAAATGAATTACACTGTAATGTTTTTATTGTAAGGGGAATTAAAATAGGCTATAGGCTTGTTTTTCTAGGACTTCGTTGAATTATACAAAACCAAACCTTGACTATTGAAACAAATAACTAATGTTATTTATACATTTCCACAAATATGTAATTCATCTTTTATAATAGTTTATGCACTATTTATCAAGCATTGATGCTTAGATTTGCTACACCTTGCAGGTTGATATGCATCTGATGGATAAGCAGGTACGTTCTCTAGTGGGTACTTATAGGGTGAAAGGCCAGGCGGTCCTAGAGTCAAAAGACCTTCGCTTGAAACACGAGAAAAAAAGTGGCAATACTACAGTTTGTCAATTGAGACGCCATAGCCAGCATACACTTCCTCAAAATGGTCAGAATTAATCTAAGATAACTCAAGAAATCTGTCATTAATTTTGACGTTTTTTGCAGAGGAGATCTTAGTGGCACAATTTTACAAAAACAAGTAATCTCTCGTTGAATGACAGACTTTATTGAATAATCCCTACTGTTGACCAATCACTGACAAAGGGGCGTAGACTTTGGCTCCAAACTTCAGGGTGCCTACAGAAAAACGAACAAAAACGTCAAAATGTTGTCATAATATATGCACGAACTCTTCCGGCTGGGAAGCATGCAGACACCTTTACAAAATCAATGGGGGCGCCCCAATCCGTAATTAAACCATGATTATTAAAAGGTTAGATAGCTGGCTACACTAACTGACCAATCTAAAAATGTTTAGCTGACATGGGCTAATTAAGTGACCATCAGTGAATGACATGAGAGAAACTGCTGATGCACATCCAAATTTCAAAATTGCATCTTGTGTATTCTACAGTAACCGACTTGAGTCCCCTCCCAAAAAAACGGTATTTTGGGGGGGGGTTTGGAAATTGATCCGCGGAGCTACAAATGGGGGGACCGCGGGCCGCCTGTTGCCCATCGCTGCTCTAGTTTTGTTTTTAAACTCCCAGTGACCCTTCAACTCTGCACCTCCCTCCGATAACAAGAAAACAGTGCTGCATTGTACTACCAGTTCCTCTGCCATCTTCAATGCAAGAGATACGACTTTTCTACAAAGCCCTGTAAATTCTGACTGACAAACAATTTTAATAACAATTAACTAGACCATAAAGTTATTTGGAATTATCACAAAACACTGAGCAGAAGCAAATAACCAAATCAGAGAAATAAAAGCAAATAAGAACAGTCTTGGTTGACAAAAGGTACATGAGGGAGGAGGATGTGTTCCCTGTAATACACTGTGTTGAGATTGCCTGAAATGATGACAAGCTCAGTCCGAGGCTGCTGTGACGCCGCCCCCAGACCATAACGGACCCTTCCACCTCCATATCGATCCCGCTCCAAAGTACAGGCCTCAGTGTAACGCGCATTCCTTCGACAATAAACGTGAATCGGACCATCACCCCTGGTGAGACAAAACTGCAACTCGTCAGTGAAGAGCAAATTTTGCCAGTCCTGTCTGGTCCAGCGACCGGTGGGTTTGTGCCCATAGGCAACGTTGTTGCCGGTGATGTAAGGCAGATCCTCACCAGACAACAGACCTACAAGCCCTCAGTCCAGCCTCTCTCAGCCTATTGCGGACAGTCTGAGCACTGATGGAGGGGTTGTGCGTTCCTGGTGTAACTCGGGCAGTTGCTGCCATCCTGTACCTGTCCCGCAGGTGTGATGTTCGGATGTACTGATCAGCGTACAGGTGTTGTTACACATGGTCTGCCACTGCGAGGACAATCAGCTGTCCGTCCTGTCTCCCTTTAGCGCTGCCTTAGGCGTCTCACAATACGGACACTGCAATTTTTTGCACTAGCCACATCTGCAGTCCTCATGCCTCCTTGCAGCATGCCTAAGGCACTTTCACACAGATGAGCAGGGAGCCTGGGCATCTTTCTTTTTGGGATTTTCAGTCCGTAGAAAGGCCTCTTTAGTGTCCTAATTTTTCATAACTGTGACCTTAATTGCCTACAGTCTAAGCGGTTAGTGTCTTAACGACCGTTCCACAGGTGCATGTTCATTAATTGTTTACGGTTCATTGAACAAGCATGGGAAACAGTGTTTAAACCCTTTACAACAAAGATCTGTGAAGTTATTTGGACGAAACGTCCTGAAAAACTTGTTGGCTACTTTTCCTTCATTCTGCAGTCCAACTCATCCCAAACCATCTCAATTGGGTTGAGGTAGGGTGATTGGGGAGGCCAGGTCATCTGATGCAGCAACCCATCTCTCTCCTTCTTGATCAAATAGCCCTTATACACCCTGATGGTGTGTTGGGTCATTGTCTTGTTGAGAAATAAATGATAGTCCCACTAAGCCCAAACCAGATGGGATGGCCGTATCACTACAGAATGCTGTGGTAGCCATGCTGGTTAAGTGTGCCTTGAAATCTGAATAAAAATCACAGACAGTGTCACCAGCAAAGCACCCCTACATCTCGTCCTCCATGCTTCACGGTGGGAATCACACATGCGGAGACCATCCGCTCACATTCTCTGCGTCTCACAAAGACAGTGGTTGGAACCAAAAATCTCAAAATCAGACCATAGGAAAGATTTCCACCGTTCCAATGTCTATTGCTTGTGTTTCTTGGCCCAAGCAAGTCTCTTCTTATTTGTGTCCTTTATTGGTGGTTTCTTTGCAGAAATTTGACCATGAAGGTCTGATTCACAGAGTCTCCTCTGAATAGTTGATGTTGAGATGTGTCTGTTACTTGAAATCTGAAGCATTTATTTGGGCTGCAATTTCTGATGCTGGGAACTCTTAATGAACTTATCCTCTGCAGCAGCGGTAATTCTGGGTCTTTCTTTCCTGTCGCAGTCCTCATAAGAGCCGGTTTCATCATAGCAATCGATGTTTTTTGTGACTGCACTTCAAGAAACCTTCAAAGTTCTTGAAATTTTTCAGATTGACTGACCTTCATGTCTTAATGTAATGATGGACAGTCATTTCTCTTTGCTTATTTGAGCTGTTCTTGCCATAATATGGACTTGGTCTTTTGGCAAATAGGGCCATCTTCTGTTTACCACCCCAACTGACTAGCTCTAATGCATTAAGGAGGAAATACATTCCACATATTAACATTTAACTTCATTGGGATAGGGGGCAGCATTTCCACTTTTGGATGAAAAGCGTGCCCAGAGTAAACGGCCTGCTACTCAGTCCCAGATGCTAATATATGCATATTATTATTAATATTGGATTGAAATCACTCTGAAGTTTCTAAAACTGTTTGAATGATGTCTGAGTATAACAGAACTCATTTGGCAGGCAAAAACCTGAGAAAAAAATCCAACCAGGAAGTTGGTTTGTAGTTTGTAGTTTTCCAACTCAGCCCCTATTGACGATACAGTGGGATATTGGTCATCTTGCACTTCCTATGGCTTCCACTATATGTCAACAGTCTTTAGAACATTGTTTCAGGCTTCTACTGTGAAGGGGGGCTGAATGAGGGGAATGAGTCAGAGGCTTGCCAGCAGCCACGAGCTCGTGACGTGCGGTCATGTGAAAGTTACCTCGCGTTCCATTGCTTTTCTACAGACAAAGGAATTCTCCGGTTGCAGCATTATTGAAGATTTATGTTAAAAATATCCTAAAGATTGATTCCATACTTCGTTTGATATGTTTCTACGACCAGTAATATAACTTTTGGGACTTTTCGTCCGACCTGTCCGGTGGACTTGGATTTGTTTACCAAACGCCCTAACAAAAGGAGGTATATGGACATAAACAATGAACTTTATCGAACAAATTAAACATTTATTGTGGAACTAGGATTCCTGGGAGTGCATTCTGATGAAGATCAATGGTAAGTGAATATTTATAATGCTATTTCTGACTAATTTTAACTCCACAACATGGCGGATATTTCTTTTGGCTGGTTTGGGCAGAGTGCCGTACTCAGATTATTGCATGGTATGCTTTTTCCGTAAAGTTTTTGAAATCTGACACAGCGGTTGCATTAAGAAGAAGTTTATCTAAAGTTCCATGTATAATAGTTGTATCTATTATCAATGTTTATTATGAGTATTTCTATAAATTGATGTATCCCTCTGCAAAATCTCTGCATGTTTTGGAACAATTGAACATAACACGCCAATGCAAAATTTGATTTTTGGATATAAATATTAGAGGTCGACCGATTATGATTTTTCAACACCGATACCAATGCCGATTGGGAGAACCCCCCCCCCCCCAAAAAAAAACGATACCGATTAATGTGCCGATTTTAAAAATGTAAAATGTATTTGTAATAATGACAATTACAACAATACTGAAAGAACACTTAATTTAATATAATACATCAATAAAAATACATTAAGCCTCAAATAAATAATGAAACATGTTCAATTTGGTTTAAATAATGCAAAACAAAGTGTTGGAGAAGTAAAAGGGCAATATGTGCCATGTAAAAAAGCTAACGTTGGTGGTTCCTTTTAACATGAGACTTCAATATTCCAAGGTAAGAGGTTTTAGGTTGTAGTTATTATAGTATTTATAGGACCATTTCTATCTATACCATTTGTATTTCATATACCTTTGACTACTGGATGTTCTTATAGGCCCTTTAGTATTGCCAGTAACAGTATAGCTTCCGTCCCTCTCCTCGCACCTACCTGGGCTCGAACCAGGAACACATCGACAACAGCCACACTCGAAGCAGTGTTACCCATTGCTCCACAAAAGCCACGGACCTTGCAGAGCAAGGGGAATAACTACTCCAAGTCTCAGAGCGAGTGACGTTTGAAAAGCTATTAGCGCGCACCCCGCTAGCCATTTCACATCGGTTACACCAACCAGTTACACCAGCTGATAGGCTTGAAGTCATAAACAGCGCTGTGCTTGCGGAGAGCTGCTGGCAAAACGCACGAAACTGCTGCTTGAATGAATGCTTACAAGCCTGCAGCTGCCTACCATCGCTCAGTCAGACTGCTCTATCAAATCATAGACTTAATTATAACATAACACAAAGAAATACGAGCCTTTGGTCATTAATATGGTCGAATCCGGAAACTATCATTTCGAAAACAAAATGTTTATTATTTCAGTGACATACGGAACCGTTCTGTATTTTATCTAACGGGTGGCATCCCTAAGTCTAAATATTCTTGTTACATTGTACAACCTTCAATGTTATGTCATAATTACATAAAATTCTTAGTTCGCAATGAACCAGGCTGCCCAAACTGTTGCATATACCCTGACTCTGCGTGCAATGAACGCAATAGAAGTGACAATTTCACCTGGTTAATATTGGCTGCTAACCTGGATTTCTTTTAGCTAAATATGCAGGTTTAAAAATATATAGTTCTGTGTATTGATTTTAAGAAAGGCATTGGTGTTTATGGTTAGGTACAGCCGTGCAACGATTGTGCTTTTTTCGCAAATGCGCTTTTGTTAAATCATCCCCCAGCGTTGCATCAATTATATGCAACGCAGGACACGCTAGATAAACTAGTAATATCAACCATGTGATATTATGATTGACTAGTGATTATGATTGATTGATTGTTTTTTATAAGAGAAGTTTAATGCTAGCTAGCAACTTACCTTGGCTTCTACTGCATTCACGTAACAGGCAGGCTCCTCGTGGAGTGCAATGAGAGGCAGGTGGTTAGAGCGTTGGATGAGTTAGCCGTAGGGTTGCAAGATTGAATCCCAGAGCTGACAAGGTAAAAATCTGTCGTTCTGCCCCTGAACAAGGCAGTTAACCCACCGTTCCTAGGCCGTCATTGAAAATAAGAACGTGTTCTTAACTGACTTGCCTAGTTAAATAAAAGGTGTAAAAAAAAATAATAATAATAGGCGTCCAAAAATACCGATTTCTGATTGTTATGAAAACTTGAAATCCGATTAAAATCGGTCAACCTCTAATAAATATGCACTTCATCGAACAAAACATACATGTATTGTGTAACATGAAGTCCTATGAGTGTCATCTGATGAAGATCAAAGGATAGTGATTCATTTTTATCTATATTCCTGCTTTTTGTGACTCCTCTCTTTGGCTGGAAAAATGGCTGTGTTTTTCTGTGACTTGGTGGTGACCTAACAATCGTTTGTGGAGCTTTCGCTGTAAAGCCTTTTTGAAATCAGACACTGTGGCTGGATTAATGAGAATTTTATCTTTAAAATGGTGCCTAATACTTGTATGTTTGAGAAATTTGATTTATGAGATTTCTGTTTGAATTTGCCGCCCTGCAATTTCACTGGCTGTTGGCGAGGGGTTCCGCGAGCGGAATGGTGGTTTCACAGGTTACGGCACACCTGTTAATTGAAATACTTTCCAGGTGACTACCTCATGAAGCTGGTTCAGAGAATGCCAAGAGTGTGCAAAGCTGTCATCAAGGCAAAGTGTGGCTACTTTGAAGAATCTTAAATATAAAATAACATTTCTTGGTTACTACATGATTCATAGTTTTGATGTCTACGTTATTATTCTACAATGTAGAAAATCGTTTTAAAAAATAAAGAAAAACCATGCAACGCGTAGGTGTGTCCAAACTTTTGACTGGTACTGTATGTGTTGGCACAGCAGAGACATAAAAAACACAAAACAATTCCTTATTGACTCTGCACAAGGTCCTTCAAATAATCTTGACCCCTTAGCCCCACCACTCTGTCATGATGACCTCTCGCCCTGTTTCACAATGCACTGCTCTCACTGGGTCACTAGGAATTCGTAAAAAGGGCTGTAGCACAAAGGACACATTCAGCCGCAGGCCAATATTAAGGGGACAATAACTATCACGTTATATTCTGGCATGGCGTTTTGTCAGCCTTGTCCACAGCAGGGCTGCAAAGACAAGCATCCAGACAGACTACTCTGACTGGACCTTTAAGAGGAAGGAGGGGAAAAGGGGTGGTTGTGTACTCTCTGGGACAACAGCCATTGAATACCCCAACACTGTTTGCCTGCCAAGCCTGGAATCTCCAGCCAGGTAGAGTAGTGTAGAAAAGCTTGACTGTGATCGTCCTGCAAAGGCTCACATTGTGTTGTTGGTCTGTGGTCAATGGGTGGCAATTCATTAAACACAAACACCATAAAAGAGAAAAATACACTTGACTTGCATGTCATAAATGGCAATCATCTTAAACAAATCATGTGTGACCTGAAAATCTCTCAAACATACTGTGGCTGACAGAGGAAATATGCATCCATCAGTCTGTTTCAATTATTGTTTACACTTTCACAATGCTTTAAATGTGTTCTAGTAAAAGCTTGAGAAATACAAATAGACAACAGCACTTACCATGTTCAACTACTTTGGTGGAGAATTCCAGCTTCACAGTGAGACTTGAGCAGTTGGAACTGTGATTCCCATCAGGGTTGGGAGATGAAGTGGAGGTGGATGCGGTCCCATCTCCTCCCTCTGTCCCCACTAGAGGCAACCTGCCACATAGCAGGGCCACTAGTAGCGAGAAACATATACGCACCAGGGTCATGGTCCAAGCAGTTATTTTCTGTTCACCACCCATCAGAAATAGTCTTTATCCCTCCAAGCCCAGAGCAGGCTTCCTAGCAGCCAGGGGCAATTGTTTAACATATGACAAGACAAAAAATAATGCTGATATGGCAATCATCCATCAACAGAGCAGTTCGTGCCCAAAGCTCACAGATGTCTTCATTGCACACGGCCTGATCTTTTCATTTCTTTCTGCGTTTCCTCTCCATCTTTGAAGTCCAGCGTGTAGATCAGTCCTTCAGCCAGGCGACTATCAAAGGATACATTTTTACACACTGAGGAGATCCAAAGGCTGATGAGGAAGGTGGGTGTTTGGCCTAGAGTTCCACTGCAGATATTTTCCTCCAAATACCTGGAACGAAATGGAAGACACTGTAGTATTAACAGGACATAATCAAATCTAGCCTAATGCACACATACTTCAGCAACTTGATGCTTTCCCTTCCCCAATCAAATCCATCTACTTCAATTCTATGTAGTTTTGGAAGGTGGGTGATGACGCTTTCTCATGTCAACGTTATGTTGACACAAGTGATCCTGTCAGACTTTACAGCCCTAATACAATGTAATTTCAGTATTGAGTTACAAGGCAACATAAATTCAGAATGGGTTGGTCAAATGGATCTTAACCATTTTCACTGCCGTTTTCAGGGAGAGGACCTCCACTCTCGCACAGAGTCTACTATAAATCTGGAGGAATGCCGAAACACGCAAACTCAGCCACAAAGGCTTGGCCCCAAGGGGGAAAATCAGCCATCATTAGGATAGGTCAGGGGCAGCCTTAAAACCCCACCCCATCAATAACAGACCCTGGACAGGTGGGGTATAATTTCCTTCCGACAGCCTGAGGCATGGACCAGTGGTGTATTCATTCAGCAGATTCTGTTGCAAAACATTTCTTAAAAGGAAACAAGGAACTAAACAAAGAGAGATCTTGCCTGAAAAACTTATCTTGAATTGCATTGAATTCTACATCGGGCAGAAATGAGCATTTGAATCAGGAAAGTTTCCTCTCATGACCTCTACAAGCCTGAATGTTGAATAAGAGTATATATCACCTCTTGTCCGTGCAGTTATTCCTTTGGCGGTAGGAATGTGTGACAATATATCCACAGGAAAGTATAATTACATCAACTTTTCAAAGCGCATTCAAATTTATAAGCTTGCACAGAAACCATGTAAACGCAAGTATGCAAGCATTTATTTTTATATTGTGTACATTATTCAACATTCTGGCTTGTAGAGGTCGACCTCTTAAAAACCTCTTCTGACCGATGTAGAATTCTATGCAATTCAATGTTTCAAAGTTTCCACCTGAATTTGTCCCATAGAAACTCTCGTTTTGCTCTGTTTGCTAACATTTGGTTCTTAAATTGAACCTTTATTTAACTAGACAAGTTAGTTAAGAACAAATTCTTATTTACAATGGCAGACTTTTACCTTGTCAGCTCAGGGTTTCGATCCAGCAACCTTTCGGTTACTGGCACAACGCCAGTAACTGGCCCAACGTTTTCCGTAATGAATACACGCCAGTTAGATAGTGGCACTAAGGTAGCCTCTCTTCCAGAAAAATATGGACAGTTGTGCACACCAGATGGGCCTTTCTGAGATCCAAACCAAACCACTAGTTCTGACTCCGGCTGGGAACATGGTCTGCGGATGTAAATTAGGGCTGTAAAGTCTGACAGAACCACTTGTGTCAACATAACGTTGACATGAGAAAACGCTACCAAACCTCTCTGGACAGCACATCAACCCCCTCTAACCTGGTGACCAAAAATAAATGTGTGTGTGTATAATATATATATATATATATATATATATATATATATATATATATATATATATAAACCATATGACTCCGAACTTTACTTAGCAAATGAACCGGGACACCAGTCTTATTTTCAACAACATAACTGTGGTGAGTTGTTCGATAAAAAAAATTGATTGCTACATTGATGGGCAACTAGTAACGTACAGTTTAGTTGAGCATTTTCCAATGTGATGACATTTGATATGCTACCTGTATCAACGTCAATCTTTGATATGCTAGCTAGCTATTACAAGAAGCAGATGTAAATAAAAAGTGGCAAGTGTGAGTATAACTAACATTAGGCTAGCAAACAATGTGTTGTTTGTCTAGTTCAAACGTTTTGGGAGATTTCCTTAATATATTGTCAAGCAACACAGGCTATCTAGCTATATTTTGTTGTTGTTTATTAGCTAGCTCTATTAGCATCATCGTTAGTTAGCATCATGATAATGGATAGCTGGCTAATAATGGTAGTGTTCAAGTCAGCCCCCTCCCCCAAAAAGCTAGCTAGTTAGCTAACAAAGCAACTAGCCAGTTAACGTTAGCTAGCTAAACGCACTCGTTAAAAAAACACGCTGTTGGTAGTGTTATGCTGTATAGCTAGTCAGCTATTGTAGCACGTTGATAAAATACCTTCAATTGCCTAGCTTGTTCGCAATTATTAGATTACTAACTAGCAAGTTGTCTAGCCACAGTAGCCGACAGTGTCAACACACCACTGTTTATCTCGTATTGTGAAACGCAGCTAACCTAACGTTAAAAGACTAGCTATTAACGTTACATTTCAACACATGCGTACGCCAGCCAGTATCCTGCTAGCTTAGATATAATTTTACCTGGCAGACAGATATAGCTACTCACCTTTAACGTGCTTGACGCCAGCATGAATAATGCAATTTCATATAATCTTGTATGACGTTTTGTGGTGAGGTAGCTGGCTTGGTCTCAAACAAAACCAATAACTTCACGGCCGCAGAACACTAACGTTCAGCTAGCTAGCTAACCATATTTTTTTCCGCTAGCTAACCATCGTCATTCTGCAACAACACATCATGGCGTTCGCACATTTGTTTGTGCATGTTGCCACCTACTGTGCGGGAGTGTGTGGTCGATCACGTTACATTTTGTGATACAAAAACAAAATGTGTAGGGGGGGGGGGCTATTGCACCACCAACTAACCCTACACCTATATACCTCTATTTGATAAAAATACAACATTTAAATAAAAAACACCACCCCATTCCACTTCTTTGACCCTAACTGATCCTGCTCCAGGCTGAATGCCTGGGGGAAGGGACTCTTTCGCTCAACACACTTTGTAACTCTTCTGCAATAAAACCTTCTCTGCAGCTACCACCACCACACATATTATCTGTGATCTAAGTTATATTTCTGCAGTACAGTTGTTAACCATGGGAATGAATGCTAAGAAGCCAACTTTAACTGAAGCACAAATTTGTATCACTCTTTATTGGCCTAGCAAACTGGCTCTAACCAGAATAGAAATAGGAGTGGGAGGCCCCGGTGCACAACTAAATAAGAGGACAAGTACATTAGAGTGTCTAGTTTGAGAAACAGACGCCTCACAATTCTTCAACTGCCAGCTTCATTAAATAGTACCCGTAAAACACAAGTCTCAACGTCAACAGTGAAGATGCAACTCCAGGATGCTGGCCTTCTAAATAACAGTGTTATTTTGGAGATTATTTCATTTTCAAATAACCGAAAGTGAGAGGTTCCCATCTGAATAGAGGAAAAAAGGTAATTCTTGAACAAGGGGTGAGACATTCTTACTAATATGCTACAAAAGTTATAACGTATCATTTTGTATGACTGAAGCCTTTAGTTAGAGGTCTAATGCTTTAATATTTAATAATTTCAGCTCTCTGAACTCATATTCATTACATAAATAGGCCCGTTTAGTTTTGTCTGGCTTGCCGTTCCAAATATAATTTAGAAAACAAGTTGCTAGGTGTAGGCAAGGCCATAAGCAAATAGGTTAACTGGGATATGACTAAAGAGTTAATCAGGGTGATTTTTCCACAAATAAACAGGTATTTTCCTTTCCACGGTAGCAAGATGGTATCAAACTTTCTATTAAAATGTATTGTATTGAGATCATTTCTTTCTTTCGGGATATGAATACCAAGTATTTCCACATCACTGTCAGACCATTTTATTGGTACACTACATAAAAGTGTTATTTTTTTGTGATCCAATATGTAATATAGTACACTTATCATAATTTTGTTGTAATTAGAAAAAGTATCTAGATACTCTATGAGACTGTGGGAGGATACAAATTGTGGATTTAAAAGAAAACATGAATCATCAGCGTACAATGGCACCTTTGTTTTTAAGCCCTGAATTTCTAGCCCCTTGATATTATTGTTAGATCTGAGTTTAATAGCTAACATATCGATGGCCATAATAAATATATATGCCGATAGTGGACAACCTCTTGACAGTTGAATACTAATATTTTACATCTAGGGTTACTATACATAACTTCAAATTTGAAATATTCCAGACATTTATAAATAAATTCCAGTTGTACTTTATCAAAAGCCTATGTCAGTACTTGTCTTATACTATCTTCAATGTATCGTCCATGTAAAAAAAAATGCCTGATTAGGATGAATAATATCCGACAATACTGTACCTTTTTAATTCCATGCGCTATGCATTTTGCCAGATTTTTTTTGCATCACAACACTGAAGGTACAGTATTGTCGGATATTATTCATCCTAATCAGGCAGTTTTTTTTTACATGGACGATACATTGAAGATAGTATAAGACAAGACCTGGAAACAATAGAACACTATGAAAAATCCAGGAAACCAGGCCTGGTATTCATAGCTGACTTTGAAAAGGCTTTTGATAAAGTACAACTGGAATTTATTTATAAATGTCTGGAATATTTCAAATTTGAAGTTATGTATAGTAACCCTAGATGTAAAATATTAGTATTCAACTGTCAAGAGGTTGTCCACTATCGGCATATATATTTATTAGGAGCCTCCAATTTTTTAAATGGGTCTTTATATTTACCACTTGGGTCCGGTTTCAGTCGTAAAGAAATCAGACCTTCTTGTTGAGTATCTGATCATCTAAAATGTTTATAGGAGTGGTTAAAATGCTAATAACGGTCCTCTATTTACATCAAACAAGGTTTGGAACACCTCAACTTGTATGCCATCCAGCCCTGGAGTTTTCCCGGACTTAAAGGCTTTAATTGCATCAAGAAGTTCCTCCTCTGTAATTTGGCCTTCACATGAGTCTTTCTGTACAGATATTAATTTTACATTATAAATAGAAAGAAATCCATTCAATTCACGAAAAATATATGCTTAAAGTACTCTTTCAAAATATTGTTTGGTGAATCATGAGTGACTCCATCATTTGTAACAAGTTTCTATAAATAATTTTTGGGTGCCATATCTTTGTTGAAGATTAAAAAACTATTTGGTGCATTTTCCCCCATATTCCATCCAGTTCGTTTTATTTTAATAAGATATTACACTTGATCTTTCTTGAATATGTTCCTCCATTTGTTTTTGTTTCCCCTCTAACTTATTCTGTGCCTCTATGGCACAGTTTTTCTTGCTATCTACTGTATCTGTACTGTTAGTCCTTCTATTTATTTTGTTAATGTGAACTCTTTTGACCTTAATTGCTTTTGTTTTAAAGATGAGTATTGAATTGCATGGCCTCTAAAGGCACAATTGTCCCATACAACAAGGGGATCTGCTGTACCTATGTTATGTTGGAAAAAGTCAGTTAGAAATTCTTATGTTGTCACGCCCAGGCCATAGAGAGGCTTTTATTCTCTATTTTGGTTCGTTCAGGGTGTGACTAGGGTGGGCATTCTAGTTTCTTTATTTCTATGTTTTCTATTTCTTTGTTTTTTGCCGAGTGTGGTTCCCAATCAGAGGCAGCAGTTTATCGTTGTCTCTGATTGGGGATCACATATAAGTTGTCATTCTCCTTTTGGTGTTTGTTGGGCTCTTGTTTTTTGTTAGCTCTGTGAAGCCTGCAGAACGTGACGTTCGTTAGTCTTTTGTTTTGTGTTCTGAGTAAATAATGAATCATGAACACTTACCACGCTGCGCTTTGGTCCACTCATTCCGACGAGATCCGTTACATATGTGTTTGTTAAAAACAACTTCTCATCCAATAGGCTTTGATTACATTTTCAATATCCTCTCCCATGTAAAAAAAATTCTGTAAGCGTAATGTATATGCCAATTATTTGTCCCCTATTAACACTTTTAAACGTTTGATACCAGCGAGAATGACATAAAGTAGTCGAGATGACTAGCTTGATTGAGCCTCCGCCATGTATATCTCACTAGGTCAGTTTATTTAAGCCTCCATATATCCACTAGTTCCAATATATCCATGATATTCGGGACAGGCTAGTTTTAGTCACAGGCTGCTGCGGGGCTACAGCTGTATACTATTTACGCATTTTCGATGGGATCAGGGATGCAGAATGCAGAGTCCACCACCATTACATACAGATACACTGTATCGAAATGATTTATTGGCTACATTTAAACTACTTATCAACACTATATGCAAGGTCAGTATCAGTACCAATCAATGAAAGGGATTCTGGTGGCATTTGTGTAATGTAGTCCTGTGTGTGTGTAGAGGGGTGCAGGAGTATCAGTATATGTGTTTGTAGATGTGAGGGTAGTGTGTATATAGTCAGTGCAGGTAGAGTCAGTACAGATGGGTGAGGTAGTCAGCTCTTGATGAGCTGTTCATAGTCCTATTGCTTGGAAGTAGAAGCTGTCTCAGAGCCTGTTAGTTTGAGACCTGATGCTCCGGTACCGCTTGCCAGACAGTAGTGGGCAAACAGTCCATGGCTGGGCTGGCGGAAGTCTTTGCAGATTTTCCTGGCCTTCCTCAGACACTGCCTGATGTAGACGTCCTCGATGGCTGTGCTGAGCCGTCCGCACCACCATCTGTAGAGCCTTACGGTCGAGGGCATGTCGTTGTTTTACCAGACGGTGATGCAGCTAGACAGAATTCTCTCAATAGTGCATGGATTGGAATTGAGTAAGAGACAGTAGGTGTTAAATCTGACCTGATTAGAAGGCTATCTAAGGACAGGGTTGTTGAATAACAAGTTACCATAGTCTATAGTCTGTCCTCTTTAAACACACCAGTGGCTCAATTTCCTACACTGTAAGCAGCCTATTGACTGTGGTGGAGCCCGTTTGTAAAATATCTTTACCAAATACGATACCCATCAACACAACTGAATAAATGAAAACAGAACCTGGTGTCTGTGAAAAGTATTTAAAATTCTCAGTTAATTGAATTAAGCATGTAACAAGACCCACACATAAGGAAAACACTTAATCATACATTGCAGCAAAACCCTTTTGTCATTTTGGTGGCATTTACACTATACTGTGTATACAAAAGTATGTGGACACCCCTTCAAATGAGTGGATTCGGCAACTTCAGCCACACCCGTTGCTGACAGGTCTATAGAATCGAGCACACAGCCATGCAACCTTCATAGACAAACACTTGCAGTAGAATGGCCCGTACCGAAGAGCTCAGTGACTTTCAATGTGGCACAGTCATAGGATGCTACCTTTCAAACAAGTCAGTTCGTCAAATTTCTGACCTGATAGAGCTGAACTGTAAGTTCTGTTATTGAAGATCGTCTGTCCTCAGTTGCAACACTCACTACCAAGTTCCAAACTGCATCTGGAAGCAACATCAGCACAAGAACTGTTCGTCGGGAGCTTCATGAAATGGGTTTCCATGGCAGAGTAGCCGCACACAAGCCTAAGTTCACCATGCGCAATGCCTAGCGGCGGCTTGAGTGGTGTAAAGCTTGCCGCCATTGAACTCTGGAGCAGTGGAAATGTGTTTTCTGTAGTGATGAATCACGCTTCACCATCTGGCAGTCCGACGGACGAATCTGGGTTTGGCGGATGCCAGGAGAAAGCTACCAGCCCGAATGCATCGTGGCAACTTTAAAGTTTGGTGGAGGAGGAATAATGGTCTGGGGCTGTTTTTTATGGTTTGGGCTAGGCCCCTTAGTTCCAGTGAAGGGAAATCTTAACGCTACAGCATACAATGACATTCTAGACGATTCTGTGCTTCCAACTTTGTGGCAACAGTAGTTTGGGGAAGGCCCTTTCCTGTTTCAGCATAACAATGCCCCCGGGCACAAAGCAAAGTCTATACAGAAATGGTTTGTCGAGATCAGTGTGGAAGAATTGAACTGGCCTGCACAGAGCCCTGACCTCAACCCCATCAAACACTTTTGGGATGAATTGGAACGCCGACCGCGAACCAGGTCTAATCGCCCAACATCAGTGCCCAACCTCACTAACGCTCGGGCTGAATGGAAGCAAGCCTCCGCAGCAATGTTCCAACATCTAGTGGAAAACCTTCCCAGAAGAGTGGAGGCTGTGATAGCAGAAAAGGGGGGACCAATTCCATATTAATGCCCATGATTCTGGAATGAGATGTTGGTGTCCACATACTTTTGGTCATGTAGTGTATTTTACTAGGACTTCCAAACAAAAAATGCATAGGGCTCACATAGGGGAAAGACCATAATGATGCCAAATCCATCAAAACACTGGGAAACATGACAAAGCATATGATACACAGTGGAAAGAAGGGATCTTTCCTTTCAAATTGGTATGAACATATGGCTGGTACTTTTTGAAAGGATGTATCACTAAGAATGATAATTAGAGCTGAAACTTTATTTTAAATTAGTACAAAAAAAGTTGTCAGGTTCGAGTTTGTTTATTTGGCATATTCAAATAAAACATGACTCACTGAACCAGTTCACCATTAAAAAAAAAGTGAATGTACAAGAATCATTGTGTTATCACTCATTTAAACACAAATGAACAACATTAAAAAAAATACATAAAAAACAATTGCATTCGGGAAACAGTGTTGAATTGGCTACTTCCGAAAAAGACAACAGCATGTGTCATACAGATAGAACAGGTGAAAGGAAACACTTTGGGAAAATATGTTTACATTCCGCAAGATCTCTTGCAAATACTATTTGGTTAATCATTGACTTGGCACACATTACACACTTTACAATTTGCTCCATTTAAAAAAATGTAATCTATTCTCTTCAGGCCTAGACATATTTTTTTCAGGATGTAAAAATAATTTTGAATTCCATGTTTGCATTAAAACCAAACCTTTGTTAAAAATTTAAAAAAACAATCCATCAACAAGTGACTGAAACCATGGCATTATTCGTTCTGTGGGGTTGAAAATGCATGGTACCAATGTATGCTGCATTTCACATACACTGAGTGTACAAAACATTAATAACACCTGCTCTTTCCATTACAGACTGACCAGGTGAATGAATGCTTTGATCCGTTATTGATGACGCTTGCTAAATCCACTTAAATTGGTGTAGATGAAGAGGAGGAGACAGGTTAATGAAGGATTTTGAAGCCTTGAGACATGGATTGTGTATGTGTGCCATTCAGAGGGTGAATAGGCATAACAAGAGATTTAAGTGCCTTTGAACAGGGTATGGTAGTAGGTGCCAGGCGCACCGGTTTGTGTCAAGAACTGCAACGCTGCCGGGTTTTTCATGCTCAACAGTTTCCCTTGTGTATCAAGAATGGTCCACCACCCAAAGTACATCCACCCAACTTGACACAACTGTGGGAAGCATTGGAGTCACCATGGGCCAGCATCCCTGTGGAATGCTTTCAACACCTTTTAGAGTCCATGCCATGACAACTTGAGGCTGTTCAGAGAACAAAAGGGGGGAGGGGGAGGGTGCAGTTGGCCAAGTATGTGGGGGGAAGACACCACTGCACATTACTGTGCAACAATTTTAAAAAAACAATAACAGCAGTAGGACCGATTGAGTGAAGATGGAAAATAATGTAACATTATAGAATTACCAAATGAGAGATTGAGGTAAGCTGATACGGCTCTGTTGGATTTCCAGTATCTTTGAAAAATTCACTTTAAAATACCAGCGCTTCTCACCAGGAAATTGCTCAAAAATACATAGTCTATATGACAAAATCAAACGGATCACTTACTATGGGTGTCTTGGTTGGGGAGTACAAAAAGATTACTACAAAAGGAGCTAACTAACAAGAGCATGTGTAATTAATATACAAAACCTACAATTAAGCCTGTCAACAAAAAACAGAGGTATAAGTATTTTGTTTAATCCCTTCAAAACACTATTGGATGACCCCTCAAAATGGTACTGTGGGTTAAATGAGATCAGTCCCTTGAACCACCACTTAAATATGTGCATTCACAGGCTATAACAAGGTACACCCAAAATAATAAAATCTCTGAAACATTGAAGAGTTCCATTTAAAAGACTAAAGCAATAGTTATAAGATTTATTTTCAATCCTATCATTTTATGGTCATTTTTCTTGATTAAGACTTGACAATAGTGCAGAAAGGTCAGATTTGAATTGGTCTCTCCTCCCAACAGCCGTCTGTGGGCTTTACGACTGGCAAAGCATCCACCACAGCACAAATTTAGTTGTTGTCAAACTACACGGTTTGTTCAATAAAAATATTTTGAAAAAATAAAAAATACAGTACAAACATGAGATGTCTGCATTACTCAGAACAAATTGGAAAGAAATATTTGATACAACAAATTAAATGAATACTGAGCTTTCAACCATTGGACTATTCTCCATCAGTTAGACATTTATTTGATCCATTCTCCATCAGTTTGTTAAATTACACATCACTTGACGTGTATACTTCATTACAACAATGCTGTCCATCTCAGACAGCAGGAGCAGGAGAGTGCAGAGACAGGACTAGGTTTCAGCCTAATCAATCCTCACGACGACAGATGCAAAAGCGCTGGATCATCCGTCCTTATTTAGTTTCCAGTCAACCTCCCTCAGCCTTTCAAGCTCACAGTTAAAAAAGAATCCCAGAACGAATTGGGGAAAAAATCATGAATGGACAGGTTGTAAAAACTGAATCCTGGCAAGGAAGAGACTTAATTTGCAATCCATGAAAGCAACTGGTCGGGATACAATAAGATTGGATATACGACTTCTAAACCAAAATTAAATAAATCAATGTTTATTTTGGCCTTCATTGACATACTTGTGTTTTAACACAAAGTATCATGTATTTTTTGTCCAAATCAAGATATAATCAGATATAGATCTCCACCAAACCAAGTAACTCACTGTTCTTGTAACATAATAAATTCACAGCAAATAATCAGGAATCAGTGTTGGAAAAGCATTTCAACATCCCTTCCTAAACCTTCATTACCTTGAATTCTGTTCAACAGATCCGTTTAGATGGACAGCTTCAAGTGACCATTTCTACGGAAACAATATAATCATGACAACAATAAATAAATATGAGGAGACACACAAGGACAGGAAAGAAACTTGAGGAAATAGGAATCTAGGAAAAATAGTGAAATCTGAGGATGTTTTGTTTACTGCCTCAGTGGCACAATGGCCTAGGATGGATGTTGAAGTTATTGCTGAGCTGAAGTGCTGTTCTAGGCCGCTGCTGATAAGTCCCTGCTTGTGGTCTCAATGAGACCTGCAACATTACGAGTTTGTCAAAATTACAGCCCATGTAACTATTACTCAGCCATTTTATTGTTGTTGGTAGCGGCGGTTGAGCTCACGCAGCTCTTTCTCCCGAGCACGGCGAGCCTTGTTGGACTTGGTGGAGCGGCTGGAGCGTGTGGACTGGGCAGACTTGGTGCTGTGGCAGCGTGACGAGGCCCTCTTCAGGAGGTTCTGGGAGATAGAGCGCTGCAGGTTCTTCATGGAGGATGAAGCAGCCATGCTGACGACCCAGGGGTGCTTCAGAGCCTGGCCTGCAGTCAACCTCTCGCTGGGGTCCACTGTCAGCACACGGTCAATGAAGTCCTTCGCCAGGTTGGACACACTGGGCCATGGCTGAGCAGGGAGGAATAGACGGAAAAAGAGCTTTAAATGTTGAGGAACTGCAACATTTGTTGTGGTTTGAATTAAGGCTTTATTTGATGCACTAGTGGGGGGGTCAAATCCATTTTCAGTGAAAGTAATCAAGTGGCAGAGTCCATTTCTCTAGCACACTTGTGGATACCTGCTGAATTTTGGGACATAACTATAACGAACAATACATACAGGAGGGCAACAGAATGTAAAGCAGCTGCGGTTGAACATTGCTATACTGTACGCAGTGTTTTCCACTAGTGCAAGCTGTTGGCTTTACAGCTGACTCGCCAGTTTTTCTACTTAAATTAACTATGCTACTTTTCAATTCGGTAGTCAGAAAAAATTATGTGGAGCCTTCCCCCGCTAGAATGAACAATATGCATCTTCTAGTGTTCTATTGATAGGAGGACAGGTGCCTATCAGTAACAAAGTGAGCAATGACAGGGAAGTCTGCTGTCTGTCCCACCTCTCAGTACCTCTGTATCTGAGTGTATGAGCAGTCAAATTTCTTTACACGGTGGGATAGAGCATAAATTTCCATGTCCCATAACAGGGCTCGACAATAACGCTTGTCCGGGACAAGTAAAATACATTGTTGGACAAGAAGAATATAGATAGATATAAGATGTCAAAATGGACAAGTACATTTTGTATTTTTTTTTAAGTCACAAAATGTTCCTGAGTGGCGCAGCGGTCTAAGGCACAGAATCTCAGTGCAAAAGGCATCACTACAGTCCCTGGTTCGAATCCAGGCTGTATCACATCCGGCTGTGATTGGGAGTCCCATAGGGCAGTGCACAATTGGCTCAGTGCCGTCCTGGTTTGGCCGGGGTAGGCCATCATTGTAAATAAGAATTTGTTATTTTAACTATTAAAATTAAATAAATAAAAAGCCTACAGTGCCTTGCGAAAGTATTCGGCCCCCTTGAACTTTGCGACCTTTTGCCACATTTCAGGCTTCAAACATAAATATATAAAACTGTATTTTTTTGTAAAGAATCAACAACAAGTGGGACACAATCATGAAGTGGAACGACATTTATTGGATATTTCAAACTTTTTTAACAAATCAAAAACTGAAAAATTGGGCGTGCTAAATTATTCAGCCCCTTTACTTTCTGTGTAGCAAACTCTCTCCAGAAGTTCAGTGAGGATCTCTGAATGATCCAATGTTGACCTAAATGACTAATGATGATAAATACAATCCACCTGTGTGTAATCAAGTCTCCGTATAAATGCACCTGCACTGTGATAGTCACAGAGGTCCGTCAAAAGCGCAGAGAGCATCATGAAGAACAAGGAACACACCAGGCAGGTCCGAGATACTGTTGTGAAGAAGTTTAAAGCCGGATTTGGATACAAGAAGATTTCCCAAGCTTTAACATCCCAAGGAGCACTGTGCAAGCGATAATATTGAAATGGAAGGAGTATCAGACCACTGCAAATCTACCAAGACCTGGCCGTCCCTCTAAACTTTCAGCTCATACAAGGAGAAGACTGATCAGAGATGCAGCCAAGAGGCCCATGATCACTCTGGATGAACTGCAGAGATCTACAGCTGAGGTGGGAGACTCTGTCCATAGGACAACAATCAGTCGTATATTGCACAAATCTGGCCTTTATGGAAGAGTGGCAAGAAGAAAGCCATTTCTTAAAGATATCCATAAAAAGTGTTGTTTAAAGTTTGCCACAAGCCACCTGGGAGACACACCAAACATGTGGAAGAAGGTGCTCTGGTCAGATGAAACCAAAATTGAACTTTTTGGCAACAATGCAAAACGTTATGTTTGGCGTAAAAGCAACACAGCTGAACACACCATCCCCACTGTCAAACATGGTGGTGGCAGCATCATGGTTTGGGCCTGCTTTTCTTCAGCAGGGACAGGGAAGATGGTTAAAATTGATGGGAAGATGGATGGAGCCAAATACAGGACCATTCTGGAAGAAAACCTGATGGAGTCTGCAAAAGACCTGAGACTGGGACGGAGATTTGTCTTCCAACAAGACAATGATCCAAAACATAAAGCAAAATCTACAATGGAATGGTTCAAAAATAAACAAATCCAGGTGTTAGAATGGCCAAGTCAAAGTCCAGAACTGAATCCAATCAAGAATCTGTGGAAAGAACTGAAAACTGCTGTTCACAAATGCTCTCCATCCAACCTCACTGAGCTCGAGCTGTTTTGCAAGGAGGAATGGGAAAAAATGTCAGTCTCTCGATGTGCAAAACTGATAGAGACATACCCCAAGCGACTTACAGCTGTAATCGCAGCAAAAGGTGGCTACAAAGTATTAACTTAAGGGGGCTGAATAATTTTGCACGCCCAATTTTTCAGTTTTTGATCTGTTAAAAAAGTTTGAAATATCCAATAAATGTCGTTCCACTTCATGATTGTGTCCCACTTGTTGTTGATTCTTTACAAAAAAATACAGTTTTATATATTTATGTTTGAAGCCTGAAATGTGGCAAAAGGTCGCAAAGTTCAAGGGGGCCGAATACTTTCGCAAGGCACTGTATGTGCGCATTTTACCTACTTATGTCCAAACTTATGCTGACATGAGGGAGGCGCCAGACAATGTAGCCAAACTTTAATGAGACTTTTAATTATATAAATATAGGCTAAACGGCAGTTATTTTTGACACATATAACAAAATATAATAAATATTAACATCTAAAGGCTTGATTCTGTCGACATCCTCGATGCACAGTTCGTTCAGCTCAAATGGTCACAAGAGTGGAGAGCGAAGGACCATGCCTGTTCCGCACACCTTGAATCTGAGCGGAGGTGGTCAGCATTTTGAAACTAGTTAACCATGAAGCACGTCTTAACTTGTTTCAAAGTAGCCTAGCCAAAATACAACCATATAAATGTTGAGGGAATGATTTTATAAACACTTTTAATATGTCATTGAAAACAGCATTTTTCTCATGTTATATTGGTTTTCAAATCCACGTTATTTTATTGTCCAGCAGCCAAAGGTATAATCCTAGCTATATTAGTAACCCGTGCCAGTTGATTCCTCTTTAGATCTTAGATTAGGCTAGGCTAGCTAATTGAGGCTATTTTGCTGCACTCCCCATCCTTGTCTACAACAACTCCATTCACATTAAACAGCCTAACCGTTGGTTGATAATTGAAGACTACACATTCTCATTTAGCCAATTTAATTCCAGAATTGTAATTCCATTTTGCATTGATTATAGATCTCCCACTTAACTGCTACACATGTAGCATCTGACTGTAGTGCTGCAATGACTGACCGACAATAACAAGCCATACCCTGCAAAACGTGTGTAGGCTACTCATAACTGTCATAAAACTGTTGTTTTATAAAAAGGTGGAATGTAATGGTCTATTGTTGTAGGCTATGTAGCAATGTCACATAATTGTTTTACATTTTAGACAAAGCCTTTTCATTGTTAAAATAGTCCTATATTTTGTATTTCTTCTAAAAAATGAATACCAATGTCCGTTCAGATTTTTTAATAACCGCGCCCATCCATACTTTTTAATACATATCCTAATAACCAAATATATAGAGAAAGCGTGCCAACCTATCGGCACTGCATGACCCCATTGCATTTAAGAACTACACCATGTCTGAGCCAGTAGTGGGCCAGCGAGAAAAAAAGGCTACCATTGGACCTTGCCATGTTTCATATGCAGCCACGGAGTGGTGGCGCATAGATTATTTCCTGTGCTTTGACTGACGAACAGCAAGCTTGACTTGTTTATAAAAGGTGTCGAACTGAATGAAAAGTCGATCTCATTTATCCTTGCCATTCATAAATCATACAACATAGTTATACAGTGAGCTTCAAAGGTATTGGGACTGTGACACATGTTTTGTTGGTTTTGGCTCTGTACTCCAGCACTTTAGATTTAAAATTATAGAATTAGGTTAAAGTGAGGTTAAATTGCAGACTCCGCTTTAATTTGAGAGTATTTTCATCCATATCGGGTGAACCGTTTAGAAATTACAGCACTTTTTGTACCATTTTAGGGGACCAATAGTACTGGGACAAATGCACTTATGTGTATTAAAGTTTGGCCTTTATAAAATGAAGCATAGCTACACCCATGTATGTTACCCCCACTGAGAAAAGCTGAACTTGTCTGATTCAAAGAAGGAGGCCCTTATGCGCACACACATTGAGCATACTGCAGTTGCTGCCAGGAACTCCAGCCTACTGTAACATCACAAAGAAACGTTGGGGGTTTGTTTTGAAATAATTGTGCACAGTCCAGAAACACATAGACATGTTTTCGATTCAAATGAAACCCAGGCTAACACATTAGCAACTGTATGCAATGCATCCAGTATGAATTGAACAACAGTGGTCGGCGAGTATTGTTAAGATCCCAGACGCTCGTTCAGAACGTTTTAACGCATCGCAATCGATTCGGTTTTGGAAACAAAAGGAATGTACCTTTCATATCAGCGAGAAATACTATATCATATGGAATTGTTTTAAGATGGTCATACCAAATTATTTGATTTGGAATTGTAAGACCCCTTAAGGTAATAACAAATAAATAATTGAATTTGGCATTACTGCTATTAGCCCATAGAAACGCATTGAAAAACAGGTCCACTACATAAAACAACAGATAGTAAAAAAGAAAATGTTTTACAAAGGAAGTTTGTTCTGAAGTTTCTGTCCAGTATTTGAGAGATGTAAAAGATTAGGATTATTATTTTAAATGTATTTAACCGCGTATTTCAGCCACTAAATGATCTACATATATACATACGTGTATGTTTGTGGACACCCCTTCACACACTACCTGCCCGAATGCATAGTGCCAACTGTAAAGTTTGGTGGAGGAGGAATAATAGTCTGGGGCTGTTTTTCATGGTTCGGGCTAGGCCTGTTAGTTCCAGTGAAGGAACATCTGCACACTACAGCATACAATGACAGTCTAAAGGATTTATTCCCTGTTTCAGCATGACAATGCCACCGGGCACAAAGCGAGGTCCATACAGAAATGGTTTGTCGAGATCAGTGTGGAAAAACTGGACTGTCCTGGACCCCATCGAACACCTTTGGGATGACTTGGAACGCTGACTGTGAGCCAGGCCTAATCGGCCAAAACATGAGTGCCCGACCTCACTAATGCTCGTGGCATCTAGTGGAAAGCCTTCCCAGAAGAGTGGAGGCTGTTATAGCAGCAAAGGACTCAGTCAGAGGCTCCATGTGGAGGAAAATCTTTGCTAAATTTGAAAAATAAATTAAGGTAAGAAAAAAGTAACAATAAAATAACAAGGCTTGCCATGCTGTAGCAGAGAGAACAATCTATGACTAGGGTGGTTGGAGTCTGACAATTTTATGGGCCTTCCTCTAACACCACCTGGTATAGAGGTCATGGATGAAAGTAAGCTTGGCCCCAGTGATGTAGTGTGCCATACGTACTACCCTCTGTAGCGCCTTGCGATCAGATGCCGAGCAGTTGCCATACCAAGCGGTGATGCAGCTTTAGAACTTTGAGGATCTGAGGATCCATGCTAAATCTTTTCAGTCTCCTGAGGGGGGAAAGGCATTGTTGAGGCCTCTTTACAATTGTCTTGGTGTGTTAGTGATTTGGACGCCAAAGAACTTGAAGCCCTCGACCCGCTCCAGTACAGCCCGTTGATGTGAATGGGGGCGTGCTTGGCCCCCTTTTTCCTGTAGTCCATGATCAGCTCTTTTGTCTGGCTCATGTTGAGGGAGAGGTTGTTGTCCTGGCACCACACTGCTAGGTTTAAGACATCCTCCCTGTAGGCTGTCTCATTGTTGTCAGTGATCAGGACAACCACCGCTGTGATATCAGCAAACTTCATGGTGTTGGGAGTTGTGCGTGGCCACGCAGTTGTGAGTGAATGGGGATTACAGGAGAGGACGCACCCCAAAGGGGCCCCCGTGTTGAGGTGTGGCAGTGTGGCAGATGTTGTTGGCTACCCTTACCACCTGGGGGCGGCTTGTCAGGAAGTCCAGGATCCAGTTGCAGAGGGAGGTGTTTAGTCCCAGGGTCCTTAGCTTAGTGAGGAGCTTTGAGGGCACTATGGTGTTGAACGCTGAGCTGTAGTCAACAAACAGCATTCTCACATAGGTGTTCCTTTTGTCCAGGTGGGAAAGGGCAGTGTGGAGTGCAATAAAGATTCCGTCATCTGTGGATCTGTTGGGTGGTATGTGTGCATGCTCGGAGTATGCATCTGGCCCTGCAGTCTTGTGAATGTTGACCTGTTTAAAATGTCTAACTCACATCGGCTACAGAGAGCAGGATCACACACTCATCTGGAACAGCTGGTGCTCTCATGCATGGTTCAGTGATGCTTGCCTCGAAGCGAGCATAGAAGGCATTTAGCTCGTCTGGTAAGCTCATGTCACTGGGCAGCTCGCGGCTGGGTTTCCCTTTGTAATCCGTAATAGTTTGCAAGCCCTGCCACATTCGACGAGCATCAGAACCGGTGTAGTACGATTAAATCTTAGTCCTGTGTTGACGCTTTGCCTGTTTGATGGTTCGTCAGAGGGCATAGCGGGATGTCTTAATGTCCCATGTCTTAATGTCCCGCTCCTTGAAAGCGGCAGCTCTAGCCTTTAACTTAGTGAGGATGTTGTCTGTAATCCATGGCTTCTGGTTAGGATATGTACGTACAGTCACTGTGGGGACGACGTCTTTAATGCACTTATAGATGAAATCGGAGGCTGATGTGGTGTTACTCATCAATACCATCGGATAAATCCCAGAACATATTCCAGTCTGTGCTAGCAAAACAGTCCTGTAGCTTAGCTTCCACGTCATCAGACCACTTCTGTATAGAGCGAGTCACTGGTACTTTCTGTTTCAGTTTTTGCTTGTAAGCAGGAATCAGGAGCATAGAATTATGCAGATCTGCCAAATGGAGGGTAAGGGAGAGCTTTGTACACATCTCTATGTGTGGAGTAAAGATGGTATGGAGTTTTTTTTCTCCTGTGGTAGAAATGATGTAAAACGGATTTAAGTTTCCCTGCGTTAAAGTCCCCGGCCACTAGGAGCACTGTTTCTGGGTGAGCATTATCTTGTTTGTTTGTGTCCTTATACAGCATTGTTGAGTGCGGTCTTAGTGCCTGCATCAGTTTGTGGCGGTAAATAGACAGCTACAAAAAATATAGATGAAAACTCTTGGTAAATAGTGTGGAGACTTCCTTAATATTAGAGAGCTGTTGTTGACAAATAGACACAGACCACCACCCCTCGTCTTACCGGAGGTAGCTGTTCTGTCTTGCTGATGCACGGAAAACCCAGCCAACTGTATATTATCCATGTCCTCGCTCAGCCATATTCCGCACAGTTCCGTCTTGATCTGATTTATCTCTAAATAAACTGTGCATTGATCCCACAGAAAAAAATGGAATTCAAATAATTACAAACCAACAAATAACCGAATATCAACATATGTTTCGAAAACCAGTTTGAAAGGAATGACTATTGACGTTTCTAAACGTTAAAACACAGCATCAGAATTATAGTTCACATGGAGCCAACCGTAAGCAAATGTAACCGCTGAAAAGGAGGGGTTTTTGAGAGATAGTGTGCACTCAACACATCAAGGGAGGAGTGCTCGATAGGGGTTGTAGAACTATTGAGAACCAGAGAGGACAGCAAATTAGTAAGAATCAGAAACTAAATGGATGAAGAGAGTGTGTGAGGTCATAGATGCTTACCTCCCCAGAGAAGCTGTACTTCCCTTTGAGGATCTGGCGGTAGAGTCGCATGCGGTTGTCATCCTCAAAGGGCATGGTTCCACTCAGCAGAATGTAGGAAATGACACCCAGAGCCCACATGTCTACAGCATTAGTGTATGGCTTCCGTACCAGGATCTCTGGGGCAATGTACTCTGGTGTCCCACAAGTGGTCTTCATCAAGCACTCATCCCCCTTTTTACGAGTGCTGGCCAGCCCAAAGTCAGTGATCATAATTTTTGAGTCCGCCCCAGGGTGATAGTAGAGCAGGTTCTCAGGCTTGAGGTCACGGTGGGTGATGCCAAGTGTATGTAGATACTTGACCCCGTCCAGTACCATCTGTAGGACACGTGTAGCATCACGCTCTGTGAAAGAGCCACGGGCGATGATACGGTCAAAAAGCTCTCCTCCTGTAGCCAGCTCCATCACCATGTACACTCTCTCAGCTGTCTCAAACACCTCCATCAGCTGGATGATGTTAGTGTGGCGTACACGACGCAGGACACACAGCTCTGACTCGCATACCTCACGTCCCTCTCTATAACGCGTCTCGATCATCTTGATAGCGTAGGGCTGACGCGTGCTCTTGTGCTCCACTCGCACCACCCGACTGAAGCTACCGCGACCTATCAGGGCCTTAATGTCATATTTGGCTGTGACCCGTGGGTCAAACTTGGCTCTGTACTTGGCTACCTTGTTTCTGCGTGGGTCTGAGGCCTCTGGTTGGCCTGTACCCGGGGATGCCTGGGTAGCTGGGAAAGCTGCCTGGGCTTGTGGAGAGAGAGAGCCTGTTTTCTCCCCTCCCATTTTACTCCCACTGCCGTCGTCTCGGATGAAATGTTTGTAGATGTCGGTCTTAGGAGGCTCCACCTTTTTGACCAAGTCTAGCTGGACATCTCCAGGTGGCTCAGGGAGGACCTTGCTCGTCCTGCACCCCATCACATCACAATCCTGACCAGCAGGACATCCTCATCGCCCATGTAACAACCAGGCACTGAAGAGCATCAAGACACAGCAGACAGCCAATGCTCTTGACAAAATTCTGCAGTGGCCCACTGAACCAACTTTATCAATGGCAATCAGTGTGGCAGGCCACTCAGAAAATAGCTTCTCCACACAGAAGTGGACTGATGAAAATGGGGCAATTCTGAAAGAAAGAATACAGAGTAAAATATATTTTTTATGATACATTTTAAATAAATAATTGTTCAATACCAAGTTCAACACCCTAAAAGATGACTGATTTGACCAAATATAGCCTAGTAGCATATAGGCCTAGCACATAGGCCAATTTTGTGTGCTGTGGAAATGCATCACATTTCCTACCTAAACTGAGAAGTGGTGTGGCATGAAAAATTAAATCAAGAATTATGTTAGGGCCTCCCGGGTGGCGCAGTGGTTAAGGGCGCTGTACCACCAGAGACTCTGGGTTCGCGCCCAGGCTCTGTCATAACCGGCCGCGACCGGGAGGTCCGTGGGGCGGCGCACAATTGGCCTAGCGTTGTCCGGGTTAGGGAGGGGTTGGCCGGTAGGGATATCCTTGTCTCATCGCGCACCAGCGACTCCTGTGGCAGGCCGGGCGCAGTGCGCGCTAACCAGGGTTGCCAGGTGCACGGTGTTTCCTCCGACACATTGGTGCGGCTGGCTTCCAGGTTGGATGCGCGCTGTGTTAAGAAGCATTGCGGCTTGGTTGGGTTGTGTATCGGAGGACGCATGACTTTCAACCTTTGTCTCTCCCGAGCCTGTACGGGGAGTTGTAGCGATGAGACAAGATAGTAGCTACTAAACAATTGGATACCACGAAATTGGGGAGAAAACAGGGTAAAAAAAAAAAAAAAGAAGAATTATGTTAGTAGAATCAACTCTTTTCTGGTAAAGATTCTAAATAAAAACCGGGCATACCAAGAATGTCGATAAGAAAGTCTGCATACATGTATTGACATACGGCTAAATAACGGTTCAGGCATCCCACCAACTGGCCCCCCCAGCTTAATTTACATTTATGCTTTAGGTTTGTCTCAGACGTCAAATTATTGGATCTGTCCCACTATAGCATCTGTAAGAGCACGGCAGCGCCATTGAGGACATCTCGATTTTAAAGTAGTACATGTTCTTCTTCTACTACTTCAATGAGTTGACAAATAAACTGAAAGGGTGCATACTGACACCTGTAGTGTGTTCTTTGAACAGGTATAAAGCCAAGGTTGGCGATTTACTGCCATCTGCAGTTATGGATGGTTTGCTCACGAGCAGGGCTCTAAATGGACATTTTTCATATGTAGCACGGGTGCTCCCAACGTTAAAAAGCACAACATACAATTTAGGAGTACCAGAAAATCTGATTTTTAAAAATGATTGAGAAACAGCCTATATGAATTTTAGCTACTTCTGAAGCACGTTGTTCCCTAGAAACTAATACATAACCCTGTAAATACATGTGTTTAATATAAAAAGCAGATTCATACATATAACTGTCATTGAAATTAAAAAGTAATTTGTGGCATTTTAAGGTTCCTACAGCTTCTGGGCACCAGAGTCTTCTAGCTTTCTCTATGGCCTGGCTACATCATATACTGGCCTTGCAAACCAGGAAAATAGTGCCATTGGCAACAGCCGCCATGTATCAAATCTATAATCCAACCCAATTTGAGAAAATTTTACATTGTTGCAGTTTGTGGCAGCATTGTATAATTTGGGGCGGTGTAGCCAACAAGGTTACTTTGTCGGCCATGATGAATGTAGCAAACCTAAATGCCGACGATAGTTGCCTATTCCTCTGTAGCATAACCTAAAACTATAGGCCTGAAAGTTTTGTTTTAATTCATTTGTTTGTGGTAGGAATCTAAACAATTTGCGAGATAAAAGGTCGTGAGAAAGTTGACAGCCATGCCACTTTATCTTGATCGATTGTTTTAAAAAGGGACATTTATCCTTTATCATAAACTGTTGGTTAACAAAACCCATGTATTAGTACATTTCATATTGTTCTGGACTCTGAAGCATCAAAACAACAAAATCTCACCGTAGCTATATCCAAGTTAGCTAGCTAGCTACACACGACAGCAAGACTCCACAACAGGACTCAGCTGTTCTCTCCATTTTTTTGGTTCGGATTTTTCAAAGTTGAATCCAGTTGATAATAAACATAGACGATTGAGCAGTATGCTGTCTCTGATAACATTCGGAGTAAATTGAAACAAGTTTATGGCTTTATTTCGCGGGTAAAGGCGGTGGCAAAACAGCAGATTGAAGTGCTCGGTAGTTTGCTTCATAAAACTGTTTTTTTTGTGGGACCACCTTTTTCCCCTGTAAACTTCTTTGTAAGTACGACCTCCTCGGCTTGTTTCAGATATACTTTGGAGGCAGCCTGGTCTCATAGACTAGACGTAGTATACAAAAGTAAATCCGGGAAATTTAAAAGTATGATACAGTATGTTATGTTTGGTATGGATACATAAGACAAAAAGAAAAGTAGGGTGGCTGGTCAGGTGTATAACGTCAACGTCTAGCAACCCGAAAATTGCGAGTTTGAATCTCATCATGGACAACTTCAGCATTTTAGATAATTAGCTACTTTGCAACTACTTAACATGTTAGCTAACCCTAACCTTAACCCTTTTAGCCAACTACTAAACATAATCGTAACCCCTAGCCTAGCTAATGTTAGCAAGCTAGCTAATGTTAGCCACCTAGCTAGAATTCGTAACATCATACGTTTAGCAAATTCGTTACAGCTAATACAAATTGTAATTCGTAACATACAGCATATGCAAACGTAATGTGGACACACCTTAAAATTAGTGGATTTGGCAATTTCAGCCACACCCGTTGCCGACAGGTGTATAAAATCGACCTCACAGCTAGGCAATCGCCATAGAGAAACATTGACAGTAGAATGGCCTTACTGAAGAGCTCAGTGACTTTCAATGTGGCACAACGCACTGCATCGCAGTGCTATAGGCATAAACTACAGATCTGGGTTAGATCCCAGATACACTACCGTTCAAAAGTTTGGGGTCACTTAGAAATGTCCTTGTTTTTGAAAGAAAAGCAAATTTTTTGTCCATTAAAATAATAAAATTGATCAGAAATATAGTGTAGACACTGTTAATGTTGTAAATGACTATTATAGCTAGAAACGGCAGATTTTTTTATGGAATAAGGAGCCTAGCTGGAGTGAGCTTTACACCACTCCAGCTGACGCTTGGCATTGCGCATGGTGATCCATTGTGAGCTTGTGAGGCCTGTATGTGCTGTTATTGTGAAGTGGAAACGTCTAGGAGCAACAGCGGCGTGAAGTGGTAGGCCACACAAGCTCACAGAATGGATCACCATGCGCAATGTCAAGCGTCGGCTGGAGTGGTGTAAAGCCCACTGCCATTAGACTCTGGAGCAGTGGAAATACATTCTCTGGAGTGATGAATCACACTTCACCATCTGGCAGTCCGACGGACAAATCTGGGTTTGGCAGATGCCAGGAGAACGTTACCTGCCAGAATGCATAGGGCCAACTGTAAAGTTTGATGGAAGAGGAATAATGGTCTGGGGCTGTTTTTCATGGGTCGGGTTAGGCACCTTAGTTCCAGTGAAGGGAAATCTTAAGACGACACCATACAATGAAATTGTAGATGATTCTGTGCTTCCAACCTTGTGGTAACAGTTTGGGGAAGGCCTTTTCCTGTTTCAGCATGACAATGCCCCCATGCACAAAGTGACGCACAAAGTCCCCACAGCAACGTTCCATTATCTAGTGGAAAGCCTTCCCAGAAGAGTGGAGGCTGTTATAGCAGCAAAGGGGGGGGACCAACTCCATATTAATGCCCATGATTTTGGAATGAGATGTTCGGCGAGCAGGTGTCCACATACTTTTGGTCATGTAGTGTATCATATGAAATGGGTGATGTATACCCACAAATAATATATACACCATACGAAACGTAACATATCGTATGAATTTAGCCATCTCCGATTTACAGAACAATACGAAATACTGTTGAGACCAGGTTGCAACAGGAGATTGGGAATCGTAATAACGCACACTGTGTATGTTGCCCGTACACTGTCAATGGACTACGCGATGCATTCTGGGTACACACCGACAAGGAAAGCTCTCCTTCAAGGAGTCAAATTGAGAGTTAGCACAAAAACCCAACATGAACAAAAAAAACTCAACAATACAAATATTTTCCAGGATTTTAGATAATTAACTTGTCCTCTGTAATATAGTGTTTAGCGTTCAAATCGTGACATTACGTACTTTCGAGATAAATAGGCCGGTTTCTCGACTCCATTGCGTGACGACTAGTTTAGCAACCGCGTTACCTCGGGTAGAAACAAGCAGAGATGTTAGAAAAGGAGGAGATAAGAATCCCAGCGGGAAATGAATGGAGAAACATATCATGTATTAGCGTGCCGCCCAGCAGACTGTCGACCAATCGCGTTTACTCTGTTATTTTGCGTCACGTGGTTGCCTGCTCATCGTCATTAGGATAATTTAGGTCATTTACAGCCATGCCGGTCAATTAATAACACTACTGGTCACATTGTTTCCATTGTTTTGCATTTAGCTTTGTGCCTAATCACCTGGTATTATGGCACCTCTATAATAGGGCAAGCCAAGAGTGCAAGCCTGGTATGCAATGGCGTTTTATTTAATACTGGAAGAAAACAAAGAGCAAGCTAAAATATTTAATTTATTCCTTTGTAATTAATTATGATACAGTCCTGAATTAGTCATTCAGCAGAGACTTAAAGTGACAGACAGTACAAAAGTGAAGACTGGACCCTGGTTTTATGGACACAATCAATAGTTTTTCCTGTAGAATGCTGTATTTGTACCATAGTGTCCAGGGATATAGCATCCAGGGGCCCCAAGCAAACGTTTTGTTCAAACTCATCTGTTTTGTCTGCTAGGGACTCTAGTGAATAGGCTGGACCCTGGTTTTATAGACATACAATTGATTATGTACAGTGCAATATTTATGTCCAATATGAAACATTTACTGCATTTAAGCTGATTGACCACTCTGTAAGGGTGTAAACTTTGTGGATTTGACAACTTGAAGTGCTCCTGAGTAGAATGGACCCCTTTTACTGTGACACAACGTACAGAAAATTGTGTACGGTGTAATATGTATGTCCAATTTGAAAAAATTATTGGATTTAAGCTGATTGGCCACTCTTTAAGGGGCACAAAATGAGCAGTGGCGCTCCTTCGGGTGTACACTCTGTGGATTTGGAAACTAGAAGTGCTCCGGAGTAGAATGGATGCTCCTTTAACTTCGACACAACATACAGGCAACAATATATGGTGCAATATGTATGTCCAATATGAAAAACATACTGCAATTCAGCAGATTGGTGCCTCTTTAAGGGGCCAAAATGAGCAGCGATGTTCCTCTGGGTGTATCTTCTGTGAATTTGGAAACTAGAAGTGCTCCTGAGTATGCGACACAATGTACAGGCAATTATGTCCAATATGAAAAACGTACGGAACATCATGCAATACGAATGGGGTAAATAACAATGGAATTTAAATGTGCTTTCTAAAGATAATAATAAGACTATTATGAATATGGTTATGACTGTTAATATTATTATCATTAGATTATTGTTATTATCATTATTTTTTAATGACAACGGCCTATAGAGTACCACATTATGAGTCATAATATCCGTAAAACCTAGCAGTCAAACAGGGAAATGGTTCCAATAGTTTTTCCACCATTCATTTTTCCCATAGGGAATTTTAGAAACACTTAAAATAAGGGCTGTGTTTCGTGTAGGCTCACCCTGGCGTGACGTTTTGATAACTGTTTAAATCTCTCTAGGACAAACTAACTTTTATCAATACATTTATAGGTTGTTGATTTGTATGTTTTGGGCTTTAGCTGAGATTATACTTTAGAGTCAAGTGTATTTGTCCTCAGTTTTTCCTTGACTAGCACCATTCATTCTCATTGTCTAATTCTAACGTTATAACGTGTAATAGTACTTGTATCCCCTAGTGAATTGGGAGAGAGTGAAGTAATTGCCATATAAGAGCCAACATTTTTTTTTGCGGCAGTGCTGCCTGCCAGCAGTAATCATCTCTGATTAATTGAGAGATTCAAGGAGCTATCATCTTAAATTAACATTACTTTTAACGCTGTTAAAAATATAAGACTCATTTTTTCCTTTTTTGATATTGTTAAATAAAATTCTAAGACTGCTAACAAAATGTTATGAATTTCGACGATTTGTACAATTTACCATCTTCATTGCAGGACTTTTATTTTTGAAGGGAAATCGCAGAGGTCAGGCCTTATTTATAGAAGGGTCATGGAACCGAGGGTGGATGGAAGGTCTGGGATGGATTCGAAGACGGAGCAGGTGAGCCAATGGGCGGCATGGGGTAGGAAGTCTTGGTTACCGGGTCCAAGGCTATAAAGGCCACCCCATCAGGGAGCCGTAGGGAGAGTTGGTCGATAGTCCCTGGCTGTCCCACAAAACATCAAGGGTGGAGGTTCCGGTGTAGGGCGGCATGCTCCAATGGTCACAGGAGAAGGAAGGTGAAGCGTTTGTCTTGCCAGCTGGAGGAGGAAGGCCTGGGTTGTCATTCTGGCCACCAGAGGGCATCTTGGAGGTTGCACACTTGCCACAGGAGAGGAGCCTGAAGGGCACACTGGTCACTGTAGAGGAAAGGCCAGGGCGTGGCATGCTGACCACTGGAGAGTGGAGGACCGGAGGTGGCACGCTGGAGATGGTAGACCTGGAGTTGGTGGCACTCTTGCCACAGGAGAAAGGCCTGGAGGTCATGGCTCTCTGGCCACTAAAGGGGGTTGCTTGGTTGCTGGAGCTGGGATGACATCTTAGACCGGACATTGATAGGTGGCCCAGATTGGTGGCTCCCTGGATCGGCGCAAGAGAATCATGCTTGGTAGAGTTTGGTTCGCTGGCTACATGAGGGGGGCTGGGAGGAACCAAAGGCTGAACAGGTTGGGAACTTGATGGGGGTGATGGCCACTGTACCTGCTATTCCAGGAAGTTGCCATTTTTCTGCAGGCTTGCGTTGTTTGCCTGTATTGTCTGGTTGCTTGCATGCTGGGTCTTGTCGTATCTTACTTTTGATGTCTGTTAACATCTCTAGCAGTAACTGGTATTGAAAGAGGGTGAAGAGATCTTCATACCTCTGATCTGTGTGTGTTTTGAAGGCATTTGGGGAGGATTCCTACATTTACATCTGGTACGTTGTCTGCTTCCATGGCAGCAGTCTTATCCACGATGAAGGACCATGAAGAAAAGGATGAACCTAAGTTGGACTGTAAGTTAGGCTCAGGACTGTTGCTACCGCTATGGTACATCAGTCAGGATGTTAGAGGAATGAGGAGGTGGAGCAGGAATCCAATACTTGATTTTATTACACACGCACAGATACAGAGCCCATTGGGTTGTTTGGAGGTTATGGAATTGTGGTTTTGACACAAGGGAGACAGACATTAGTATACAAGCAGTGTTGTATTAGGTCTGGAGAGCTTATAGAGTGTCTCGGTCTTGTTTCGGTGCCTGATACATATGTACTCTCCATTCAGTCAGCGCATAACTATCTACACTCCTTTCTTCAAACATGAATTTAAAAAATCATGAAACAGTAGCTTAACAGCCTTCACATCTATTATAGACATGTTTGTGCAGTGGCGAACCTATAGGCCTCCAGTGTGTGACAGGTTGTGAATTCTGAAAGGACAGGAACCATAATACCAGCGTACTCATGTAGGAAAGTGCACTCTTTGTAAAAACCCAAAGGATCAGTGGTGTAGTGGAGGCTATACACAAGTATAAACTTTTTTTCCAGTGGGCATTGCGTATACTCACTTTTTAATCTCGACTGATGTGTATCAAAGTCGTTTAGTGGAGGTATACCATTACTCAATTTATCAAAAGCGAAATCATGCACAAAGTAGCCTATACAATCACAAAGCATCAGTTGTTGATCTTGATGTTCATAGCTGAGGGAGAGAGAGCTTACCTTTTCAGGGTTGTTTGATCAATAGGGCTGTAAAGTTCCCAAATGTAAGAGGACTCCCGGGGTGTTTACATATTTGCAGAAATCTATTCAGGTGTATTTTGTGGCTTTTGGAGTATGCGTTCTAATGATCTTAAGTCACACTGTTGCAACTGCCTGTAAACACACAGTCCAATTTATAGTGAAGGATGGCAGGCCCATGTGGGAAATGGCTTGTTTGTATAAAGGCCTACTGTAGCTCTGATTGGCTATAGCGCACCGGTCTATGTACACCGATCCTGGATGGTTTTATTTGGTTTTATTTACTGCAGTGTCTATTAATTGTCCAAACGCACGGCCGCTTTCCTACTCTATATTGCTACAGAATTTTCACAAATGCCTTCGTGTACATAATTCCCAAATATTATAAGAATGTATTAAAATATGAAATTGACCATATCTAAGTAGTCGCTCGTCAGAAAATGTTTTAAAAAGTGTAATATTCTTCCTGGGGGTGTATATTAACAGATATTAATAACATTTCATGTTGCTAAAATGCTGTCAGTTCCACCTTAAATGCAATAATGTTTCACACACAAGTTATTTTCAAAGAGATGGCTAACAACAGCAAGCATGTTGCAATAAAAAAACACAGTTCCATTCCCCAGATGATGATAATTTGAAACTCAATTTCTTGTTGAAAGTTATTCTTGAAAAGAAAGAAGCTAACAAATTAGCAACAACATCCTCTTTGATAACACCTGCTGAAGCAACTGCAAACTAGCCGACGACAAACACCCCATACAGAACCATTCAGTCGATATAATCGAGAACAATCATCAAAAATCCCGCGATATGAATCAGACAGTGGGCCGCCGCCTGACCCACTAGTTGGTCAGAAGGTTCAAATCAACGTTTCATATCGTATTTCCGAGTAGGCGGTAATGATGATTTTTATTGTGCTATAACTGAAACTAGAAGATATTCTGATGCCCTTTCCCGTTGTCAAAGGTACGTAATGGATTTTTAATAGTGTTTTTACCCCGGGATAGCCTGCTAATATGACCCATAGTAGGGAAGAACATTTCTTGAGTGCAATTCGATCTACAGTACATCTACACCACGATATGAAACGTTGATTTGAACCTTCTGATCCACTAGTGGGTCAGAGGGCGCTTGATTTCTGATGATAGTTGTCGATTATATCGACTGATTGCAATTGTATCGGGTGCAACAAAAGCTAGCTAGCTAGACCTGTGGGGAAACTACTGTTCGCTTCTAGAAGGCAGAAGTTTCCATTCGTTTTTGTAAAAACGGTCCCACCCTTTAAGTCAAAATGTGAGTGGTTGATTCCACTGTCACTCAGAAATGTTGCCCTAATACAGTTGAATGGCAGACGCCTTTATCTATCTTCTGATGGCCGAGCTAATGGCGGATTTAGCCAGCTCGATTTATCTCCACAGAGACCAGCAAAGAAAAATCCTGATTGGATCTTTTTTATCTTCCGTGTTAACCCTTTCCTTTCCAACAAAAACTGAAGAGATTAAATCAGAACATCAATGAAAATTATAATATCATTATCATTATTATAATAATTATTTTTAAA
The DNA here is from genome assembly GCF_057628025.1 of Oncorhynchus mykiss. NCBI lineage: Eukaryota > Metazoa > Chordata > Actinopteri > Salmoniformes > Salmonidae > Oncorhynchus > Oncorhynchus mykiss. The sequence continues at coordinate 29,799,526 of NC_143022.1, read as the reverse complement.
ATCCTTAGCCCTTCTCTGAAGGTGTAGAAGGCCCATTGTTCCCCACTGTGTTTGGGTTAGTAATAATTTGTAGAGTGGCTCTATTTTCCCTCAGCATGCATTTTGTCACTGTTCTGAATGTTTAAAGAATCCATATGTTGTTCTGAAATATGTACACAGAAATACTGGACATTTTCACCTCTTATTATGGTGGTGATTTGACAAAATTACAATCATGGTCTTGAATTTGACTTTTTCTGGTCTCTGTCTTGACTTGGCCACGGACCCCTTGTCCCCCTCCCTGTCTCGGTCTTTACTCGGTCTCACCCCCCTCCGGTCTTGGTCTTGACTCTGACTTGATTTTCTATAGGTGGTCTCGAACACAACACTGCATACAAGCATGGCTTCTACATCTACAACCGTGCTTCTACATCTGCATTGCTTTCTATTTGGGGTTTTAGGCTGGGTTTTTGTATAGCACTTTGTGACATCTTCTGATGTAAAAAGGGCTTTATAAATACATTTGATTGATTGACTGACCGTGCCAAACTATATAAGATAATTAAAGGCTAAGAAACACATGTACTGCAAGCTGTACTTGCAATAAGGAAAGTGTGCTAAGGATGACATCAGCATACCAAACAGTCTACATTCTGTGATAAGGCGGTTACTTGGTCAGTCGTGCAACAAAGGCAGCATAAAGGCAAGATGGCCACCCAATGGAATCACCAGCACAACTGAAAGCTAAGGGAAAAACTGCAGCCGAAATAGTTCAGGAATGTCAATTAGTTCAGTGGGAACAGGTGTAGTAATTCGCCAGGGAAGGGTGTGGCCAGAGTAGACAGAAAACCTGGTAGCTACCATGAGCCTGTGTAACACAAATAAATGGGCCCATTTTAGATTAGAAATACATAGTTTAGGCTTTAAATACATGGCGTTACTGTTTTGTTTCCTCTGGCCAGAGGGGATTAGAGTGCATAGGCTTCTCTAGGCTACCTACAGATGTGGTTGCTACAGTTGATCAGACTGAAGGACAGATTAATTGTGCACGAGTAGACAAATCATGAAGCAAATCAGTCTAAACAACAGCACTTTGTCCATCTTTTCAATGCTTTTGTGTCAAAAAAATATATTAAGCCATATCAAAAGTGCTTGGACAAATGGAAGCTAGCCACACGTTTTCCGTTTGCCACGCTGTGCTGACCTCCGCCATGTGGATAGAGGGAAATAGCCACACAATGCTACACATAAAGAAACATATCCTATACAGTGCATTCGGAAAGTATTCAGACCCCTTGACTTTTTCCACATTTTGTTACATTACAGCCTTATTCCATAATATATATATATATATATATATATATATATTATTATCTCATAGCAAAGGGTCTGAATACTTCTGTAAATAAGGGGTTTCAGTTTTTTTATTTTTAATAAATTTGCAAAAAAAAAAAAAAAAAGCTGTCTAAGGCACTGCATCGCAGTACTAGCTGTGCCACCAGAGATTCTGGGTTCGAGCCCAGGCTCTGCCGCAGCCGGCCGCGACCGGGAGGCTCATGGGGCGATGCACAATTGGCCCAGCGTCGTCCAGGTTAGGGAGGGACTGGCCCGGCAGAGATTTCCTTGTCTCATCGCGCACACGGGACTCCTGTGGTGGGCCGGGCGCAGTGCACGCTGACCGGGTCAGTAGGTGTACTGTGTTTCCTCCAGGTTAGGGAGGGACTGGCCTGGCAGGGATTTCCTTGTCTCATCGCGCACAAGCAACTCCTGTGGTGGGCCGGGCGCAGTGCACGCTGACCAGGTCGCCAGGTGTACGGTGTTTCCTCTGACACATTGGTGCGGCTGGCTTCCGGGTTGGATGTGCATTGTGTCAAGAAGCAGTGCGGCTTGGTTGGGTTGTGTTTCGGAGGATGCATGGCTCTCGACCTTCGCCTCTCCCTAGTCCGTACGGGGGTTGCAGCGATGAGACAAGACAGTAATTACTACTGATTGGATACCACGAAATTGGGGAGAAAAAGGGGTAAAATTGGGAGAAAAAGGGAAAAAAAAAAAAACTGTTTTCGCTTTGTCATTATGGGTTATTGTGTTTAGATTGATGAGGATTTTTTTTATTTAATCCATTTTAGAATAAGGCTTTAACTTAACAAAATGTGGAAAAAGGGAAGCCGATGACACCGAGATGCACTAAATCTCCCCTCAAACCACCTCTAATCCACATTGAATCTTGCCTTTCTGCAATAAAAACAAGATTGCAACAAAACTTCCTCAAGCTCAACAGTGATAAAAAGTGAACACCTCATAGGCACCAAATCCACGGTCGCTACTGACTACCGCAACACCCTACTCTCCGGCTTCAACTCAAGCTCCCTCTATAAGCTCCAAGTAGTTCAAAATTCAGCAGCCCAACTCCTCACCCTCACTAAGTCCTGGCAGCACATCAACCCTATCCTCTGTGAACTCCACTGGCTCCCTGTTTCCTAATGTATTGATTAGAAGATCCTCCTTCTGACCTGCAAAGCCCTTCACCACCTTGCCCCCCCCCCCCCCCCCCCCTTACCTCTGACCTTCTTCTCTCCTACCAACCCACACGTGCACTCCGTTTCATTACAGCAGGCCACCTTGTCATCCCCAGTATGGCGCTTCGGACCTTTGAGGACAGTTTCTTCTCCAAGGTTGCTCCTACACTCTGGAACTCCCTTCCTCCAGCTATCCGTGACCCTGAGTCCCCAGCACCCCACCCCTGCACCCTCACACAAACACACACATAGAAGCAAAGCAATACACTACAAAGACTCTCCTCTCTGCACCATACTGAGCACCATCTAACCCAAACCCTTACCCTACCCCTTTCCCTAAACCGGGTTCGTATCCTAACCCCAATATCGCCCCTTACCCTAAACCAGGTTCGTATCCAAATCCCAACCCTACCCTCCCCATACACTGATACATCACACTCTTTCCCTTCTTTGAGCCCACACCTCTTTTTGTTCATGTTGTTGTTCAGTCTGATGTTGTTTTGTTTTGACTCCTGTTTTTTAAAATTTAAATCACGATTGTAAACCGACTTTGGATCCTTGAAAAGCACTATACACTGAGTGTACATAACATTAGGAACACCTTCCTAATATTGAGTTGCACCCCCCTTTGCCCTCATAACAGCCTTCATTTGTCGAGGAATGGACTTTACAAGGTGTCAAGCGTTCCACAGGGATGCTGGCCCATGTTGACTCCAATGCTTTCCACAGTTGTGTCAAGTTGGCTGGATGTGCTTTGGATGGTGGACCATTCTTGATACACACGGGAAACTGTTGAGCGTGAAATACCCAGCAGCGTTGCAGTTCTTGACACACTGAAACCTGTGTGCCTGGCACCTACTACCATACCCCGTTTAAAGGCACTTCAATATTTTGTCTTGCCCACTAAATGGCACACATACACAATCCGTCTCAAATGTCTCAAGGCATAAAAATATTTATTTAACCTGTCTCCTCCCCTTCATCTACACTGAAGTGGATTTAACATCATTTAGGAATCATATCTTTCACCTGGATTCACCTGGTCAGTCTATCATGGAAATAGCTTTGAATGTTTTGTACACTCAGTGGATATGGTAATTTATAATAAATAGCTCTTAAATTACAGAGGCATACCTGAAGTTATTGTCTTGCTAACTAACTCTCATAATATTTTACATTATTAAGTGTTGCTGTGGGTAATTCCATTCATTTCTGAATTTTGTTTTCTCTTCATGATGCAAGGTCTATGTCACAGCTACTTGAAATGTGATCTGGTGTAAAGACCTATAGCCTATAACTCAGAATGTTGCACAACAAAACCAGAATAGGTTAGCTAAGCCTACATGTTGATTAGGCTTATTGGGAATTATAACCTAATAACATTGTTATGGTTTTTAATTTTACCAGACAGATCCACAGAATGGCGCTATATACATGTGCTACATTAGGTTGAGACCACTATCGCTAAAGGTTTTCCCAAAGAGTATGGTAACTAAACCTTCATCTGTGGTTTTCCTATTAAACTTTTAGGATGAAATTAAAGATTTTTTTATACTTCACACTTTTTGCTGAGCTGTTGTTCAACTGGCTACATGAGTGATTTTAGATAAACAATTTCCCATCCAACTGGGCAAGGCAATGCAAAGCCTAAATTTTTATAGGGTCAATGAATGTTATGAATTGTGTTGGACTAGTGGTAAACCATCGCCACTGACAAACAGCCTGTTAAAGGGCACAAACAATCTGATGTGACATTAGAAATGAGACTGCAGTCCCTAACGATAAATGTCCTATCTTAACCTATACAGCATCCTGCAGAGAGAGAGAGAGAGAGAGTGAATAGTTTACCCTGTTTTTTTCCCTGGTGTTTCTCAGGTTCTGATGTGGTCAGAGACCTGAATAATAGATGGATGGTTTACAGTTTTAAAATTCTGATTGATTGCTCCTGTCCGCCTGACAAAGATTCTTTGCTCAATCCCAAAAGTATTGACCACTCCTGTTCTCTCTCCTGCATAGCAATGTCCACCAGACCACCACATCCTCCCCCGTCTTGCTCTGTCTTCCTCCCTCTCCCTCTGTCTATTCCACTCCCCTCTGCTCCAAAAAGGTCAATATCATCCGTTAAATCCGAATTTGCTGACTGCTTTGCATTATTTATCAACATGGAGCGAGAAGCAGCTATATTAAAAGCTCAACTGACTCTTTGTCTCTCGCTCAATTATTTTCATGATGATCATTCTTACTCTGTGTATCTGTCTTTTGGCAATTGGACAGCACTAGGAATGTAATGAATACGAGACAGAGTTGGTAGATTTGGTACTCTTCTGTCTTCCCCTCATCTCATTGTGGTGTGTGTGCTTCTATTTCTGCTCTCCAATCCTATTTCCTGTCCTGTCCAATGGCACTGGCGACTTCCCTAGCGAAGCAGACAGAAGAACAGAGGAGCATCTTTTGGGCTGATCGCTCTTCTGCCCTGATTTAAACTTCCAAGCAAAGCAAGGGCACTGAACTCAAATTTTATGGGAACCATCCTCTGTGAATATGTGAGTTTCTTCCTGTCATTCCCCTCTTTCGTCTATAGGGAGAGGTCCAAGGCATAATCACTCAAACAAACAGTAGTAAATTAAAATATACTATATACACTGCTCAAAAAAATAAAGGAACACTAAAATAACACATCCTAGATCTGATTGAATGAAATATTCTTAATAAATACTTTTTTCTTTACATAGTTGAATGTGCTGACAACAAAATCACACAAAAATTATCAATGGAAATCAAATTTATCAACCCATGGAGGTCTGGATTTGGAGTCACACTCAAAATTAAAGTGGAAAACCACACTACAGGCGGATCCAACTTTGATGTAAAGTCAAAATGAGGCTCAGTAGTGTGTGTGGCCTCCACGTGCCTGTATGACCTCCCTACAACGCCTGGGCATGCTCCTGATGAGGTGGCGGATGGTCTCCTGAGGGATCTCCTCCCAGACCTGGACTAAAGCATCCGCCAACTCCAGGACAGTCTGTGGATGGAGTGAGACATGATGTCCCAGATGTGCTCAATTGGATTCAGGTCTGGGGAACGGGCGGGCCAGTCCATAGCATCAATGCCTTCCTCTTGCAGGAACTGCTGACACACTCCAGCCACATGAGGTCTAGCATTGTCTTGCATTAGGAGGAACCCAGGGCCAACCACACCAGCATATGGTTTCACAAGGGGTCTGAGGATCTCATCTCGGTATCTAATGGCAGTCAGGCTACCTCTGGCGAGCACATGGAGGGTTGTGCAGCCCCCCAAAGAAATGCCACCCCACACCATGACTGACCCACCACCAAACCGGTCATGCTGGAGGATGTTGCAGGCAGCAGAACGTTCTCCACGGTGTCTCCAGACTGTCACGTCTGTCACATGTGCTCACTGTGAACTTGCTTTCATCTGTGAAGAGCACAGGGCGCCAGTAGCGAATTTGCCAATCTTGGTGTTCTCTGGCAAATGCCAAACGTCCTGCACGGTGTTGGGCTGTAAGCACAACCCCCACCTGTGGACGTCGGGCCCTCATACCACCCTCATGTAGTCTGTTTCTGACCGTTTGAGCAGACACATGCACATTTGTGGCCTGCTGGAGGTCATTTTGCAGGGCTCTGGCAGTGCTCCTCCTGCTCCTCCTTGCACAAAGGCGGAGGTAGCGGTCCTGCTGCTGGGTTGTTGCCCTCCTACGGCCTCCTCCACGTCTCCTGATGTACTGGCCTGTCTCCTGGTAGCGCCTCCATGCTCTGGACACTACGCTGACAGACACAGCAAACCTTCTTGCCACAGCTCGCATTGATGTGCCATCCTGGATGAGCTGCACTACCTGAGCCACTTGTGTGGGTTGTAGACTCCGTCTCATGCTACCACTAGAGTGAAAGCACCGCCAGCATTCAAAAGTGACCAAAACATCAGCCAGGAAGCATAGGAACTGAGAAGTGGTCTGTGGTTATCACCTGCAGAACCACTCCTTTATTGGGAGTGTCTTGCTAATTGCCTATAATTTCCACCTGTTGTCTATTCCATCTGCACAACATCATGTGAAATTTATTGTCAATCAATGTTGCTTCCTAAGTGGACAGTTTGATTTCACAGAAGTGTGATTGACTGGAGTTACATTGTGTTGTTTAAGTGTTCCCTTAATTTTTTTGAGCAGTGTATATCACTTAACGCTAAAAGCACAACTATTTACTGACAAACCCCCCTACAATTAGTGGTGAAAATGTTGGCTCAAAAGTGGACTTTGTGATATAGGCACCAAATTTTGCAGAGGTAGATGGACAGTATGTACCCTCAACAGATATAGATATGGAACCATCCCAGATTTGACCACTGGGGGGGGCGGGGTGCGTGTCAGCCACTATAACAATTTTTTTTTTTTTTAATAGTAAATTCATTTTAAGCTTTATGTCAATGTCTCTATATCAAGTTTCAGATGCAATTGGAACTGTGTTGGTAGCCCATAACCAGCGCAGTACAGTGGCGATTTTAGCATGTAAATCTTGGTGGGGCTACAAAAAAAAAGTGGGATGCATGCCAGCAAAGCCACTAGACAACACTAAACAATACATTCATTGCACTATAATGGTGACAAACGGTGCCCACAAACTGTCCCAACACCTTATCACTGCTACACCTTGCTATCAGCGGAGCCTTGTCTGGCAGCGAAACAGTTTAAAAAAAACATTGCTGATTTGACTGACTTGCTTTAAGCAAATCTGGTTTCTATTGACAATTGAGATGTAGAAACTATGGCATAAGGGGACGAGAAGCGGATAAGAAGCAATCCGTAATTTTGATTAATCAAATCAAATTTATTTATAAAGCCCTTCTTACATCAGCTGAGAACACATTAATGAGCGAGCTAGGACAGACGTAGTCAATATACCTACTTGTTCATCACTTTTGAAATGTACAGCAACAGAATTCAGAACATGGGCCGTTCTTGCAGTGTTCTCACTGTACACAAAGTCAGAAACGTAAATGAAGGGGGCATATAAGCAGACAATGAAAGCTCTTACAATATTCAATGATTACATTTCTCAAAAACAGGTTATAGGCTACTTGTGCACCACCAAGTCAGAACAGTAGAATGCAATTAAGAGGTGAAAATATACCAAATTATTAGGGTGAGGCACATGGACTACTAACAGCTTACTACACAACATACACTTAGTATTACTTTCTTAGCTACAGTATATATATATATCTCCCTGGCATATTACATCATTTATGCAGCAGCATACAATACATTTTGGACTCACCTTGTTGTGCTGTGCTCACTTGAACAGGAAGGTGGCGCAGCGGTCCTTCGCGGGCAAATTATTGTCTGCCATTCTCTGGATTTATGGCACTTTCAAGACAACTGGGAACTCACAAAAAAAAAAGTTGAATCATGATGATGTCAGTGATCTTCAGGTCGTAGTTCTAGAAAGATGCTCGAGTTCTGGATTTACAATTCCGAGTTGTATTTTCCCAGTTCTCCAGAGTTCCCAGTTGTCTTGAACTCACTAAAGTTAGATTTTGCAGTTCCGAGTTAACAGTTGTTTTGAGTGCAGCACAAATCATGCTTCATTGACAGCATGGTCAATGTTGAATGTTTATCATTTTAAACTAGGAAAAGAGACCCTTAATCTTAGACTCCACTGAATAGCAAACTAATGATTGCTTTGCAGTGCTTGCAGTTAGCCACTGATTCCTTCCAAACCACTCATTGTTGAATTTTCAACTTGTTGTGTAATGTTTATGTCCAATGGCCAATGAGCACTGATTCATTTATCTATAATTTCTCTTCATTATTTCTCTTCATATGACAAGGATTAAAAAGGATTTGCCAGTAGATTGTCGACTTGATTCACGATGATGACTGCGAGCTAAGATTTTTTTAAATAAATTGTTTCTTGGTAGGTCAATGTCCTCATTGTGGTTTTACATGTGTGTTTAATACGTTTTATATGCACACTTTATTAAAATATTTATGAAATGCATATTGTTATATTTGGTAGCACTTATTTGTTTTCCCTCGACTCCTACCCCATGGAACAGATGTGGGTGGGACTAGGTCTACATAAGGGTGCTAATTAATAAAAATGACAAAAGCTCTGTCGAAGGCCGTGAGGCCGATAGTATCACTGCTCTTTAATAGGCTTTACCTATTAACCTATTTACCTATTTTTTTCTCTTTTTATTCAACTGTTACCATGCACCTGCAACAAAAGGTAGCTCAGATGTGCGAGTGCCTTTTGAATTTTGAAAGTATGATGTTGACTAAGATGGCCCCGAAGAGGATGGCTGCCGTTTTACAGGCTCCTGACCAATTGTGCTATTTTGTTTGTTTTTTAGCCTTTTTTAAAACTTATTTTGTACATAATGATGCTGCTACTGTCTCTTATGACCGAAAATAACTTCTGGACATCCGAACAGCGATTATTCACCACGAACATGAAGAAGCTTTTTCCTTTAATGAGTCTGATGAGAAGTATATACTGCTCTCACGGGAACAAGCCATCCATTCTACCCTGCTAACATGCAGTCATTGGAAAATAAAATTGATGACCTACGATTACGATTATCCTACCAACGGGACAGTAAGAACTGTAATATCTTATGTTTCACCGAGTCGTGGCTGAACGACGACACGGATAATATAGAGCTGCCGGGATTTTCCATGTACCCGCAGAACAGAGATGCTACGTCTGGTAAGACGATGGGTGGGGGTGTGTATTTTTGTCAATAACAGCTGGTGCGCAATGTCTAATACTAAAGAAGTCTCGAGGTATTGCTCGCCTGAGGTAGAGTACCTCGTGATAAGTTGTAGAACACACTATCTACCAAGACAGTTCTCATCTATATTATTCGTAGACGTCTATTTACCACCACAGACCGATGCTGGCACTAAGACTGCACTCAACCAACTCTATAAGGCCATAAGCAAACAAGAAAATGCTCATCCAGAAGCGGCACTCCTAGTGGCCAGGGACTTTAATGCAGGCAAACAAATCAGTTTTACCAAATTTTTACCAGCATGTCACAAGTGCAACAAGAGGGAAAAAAACTCTAGACCACCTTTACTCCACACACAGAGATGCATACAAATCTCTCCCCCGCCCTCCATTTGGCAAATCAGGAAGTACCAGTGACTCACTCAATACGGAAGTGGTCACATAACGCGGATGCAATGCTACAGGACTGATTTGCTTGCACAGACTGGAATATGTTCCGCGATTCATCCAATGGCATTGAGGAGTATACCACCTCAGTCATCGGCTTCATCAATAAGTGCATCGATGACGTCGTCCTCACAGTGACTGTACGTACATATCCCAACCAGAAGCCATGGATCACAGGCGACATCTGTTTCAAGCTAAAGGTTGGAGCTGCCGCTTTCAAGGAGCGGAACACTAATCTTGATGCTTATAAGAAATCCTGCTATGCCCTCAGATGAACCATCAAAAAGCAAAGCATCAATACAGGATTAAGATTTAATCCTACTACACCGGCTCTGATGCTCATCGGATGTGGCAGGGCTTGAAAACTATTACGGACCACAAAGGGAAACCCAGAGGCGAGCTGCTCAGTGACACGAGCCTACCAGACGAGCTAAATGCCTTTTATGCTCGCTTCGAGGCAAGCAACACTTAAGCATGCACAAGAGCAGCTGTTCTGGATGACTGTGTGATAACGCTCTCCACAGCCGATGTGAGTAAGATCTTTAAACAGGTCAACATTCACAAAGCCGCAGGGCCAGATGGATTACCAGGACGTGTACTCAAAGCATGTGCTGACCAACTGGCAAGTGTCTTCACTGACATTTTCAACCTCTCCCTGACTGAGTCTGTAATACCTACATGTTTCAAGCAGACCACCATAGTCCCTGTGCCCAAGGAAGCGAAGGTAACCTGCCTAAATGATTACCGCCCCGTAGCACTCGCATCGATAGCCATGAAGTGCTTTGAAAGGCTGGTCATGGCTCACATCAACAGCATCTTCCCGGATACCCTAGACCCACTCCAATTCGCATACCTTCCCAACAGATCCACAGATTACGTAATCTCAATCGCACTCCACACTGCCCTTTCCCACCTGGACAAAAGGAACACCAAACACGACTCCAACACTATCATTAAGTTTGCTGATGAAACAACAGTGGTAGGCCTGATCACCGACAACGATGAGACAGCCTATAGGGAGGAGGTCAGAGAACTGGCAGTGTGGTGCCAGGACAACAACCTCTCCCTCAGTGTTAGTAAGACAAAGGAGCTGATTGTGGACTGCAGGAAAAGGCAGGATGAACAGGCCCCAATTAACATCAATGAGGCTGTAGTGGAGCGGGTCGAGAGTTTCAAGTTCCTTGGTGTCCACATCACCAACGAACTATCATGGTCCAAACACACCAAGATAGTCGTGAAGAGGGCACAACAAAACCTTTTCCCCTCAGGAGACTGAAAATATTTAGCATGGGTCCCCAGATCCTCAAAAAGTTCTACAGCTGCACCATTGTGAGCATTCTGACCTGTTGCATCACCGCCTGGTATGCAACTGCTCGGAGTCAGAGACTCCAGTCACCCAAGTCATAGACTGTGTTCTCTGCTACCGAACGGCAAGCGGTACCGGAGCCCCAAGCTCTACCCCGAAGCCATAAGACTGCTGAACAATTAATCAAATAGTTACCGGACTATTACATTGACCACTCCCCCTCCCTCCCATTTCTTTGGTACACTGCTGCTACTCGCTGTTTATTATCTACGCATAGTCACTTCACCCTACTTACATGTACAAGTTACCTCAACTAACCTGTACTCCCGCACACTGACTCGGTACCGGTACCCCGTGTATATAGCCTCGTTATTGTGTGACTTTTTATAATTTTATTATATTTTTTACTTTAGTTTATTTGGTAAATATTTTCTTAACTCTTCTTGAACTGCACTGTTGGTTAAGGGCTCGTAAGTAAGCATTACATGGTAAGGTCTACACTTGTATTTGGCACATGTGACAAATAAAGTTTGATTTGACATGATCAGTCCTATCCTAGCTACTGTAGATATCATGTGATTTGACATCATTTTATCTGTGGCCAATGACCTTGAGCCTTCTTGGATGGGCACTTCTAATCTATCTCTATGGTAGCACCCAAGGGGCTTGAATTTTCGAGCTCTACCCTTAGACTCTACGTATTTTCTGCTGGCTTGCCCCACCACCACAGAAAGCACTGAGCTAGGCTGAAACACCTGCATTTTGGAGCTGCCTTACTCAAGAAAATAAAGAAGACACCATATTTGTATGCGGCTTTATTAACTCAATGATATATATATTTTTTGTACATTGTTTGCAAACTGATATGTGACACGTATTAATGCCAAAATAACATACAAAACAGGAAATCTCCCCCCAAAAATGTGTATTTTTACATTTTATTTTTTGCTAAAATATGAGGCTCAAAATACACTACTGGCGCAGTGTTCCCCAATTACAATCAGGCGGTGACAGTTTTTTTGCTTGAGCAAATTGATTGCAAGAAGCCTAAACAGATATAGTTTTTGACAAAAATTCTTGATTATAATTGGGACACTATATAATCACCTCTATTTATGTGTGAGAATACTTGAACAGATTTCCTAAATTAAATTTGAGCTGATTTCCTGGTGATTTTAGTCTTTAATGTCCAACAACGATAATTATTCATTAAAAAAATACAATTCATTTGTGAAAACATGGGGGTCCGAATAAAATAACCTGCCCGTGGCCCGCCTATAGGGGAACCCTGCCATAGCATTTAAAAGTTAGAACTAAAAGTCTGATGGTACCAGCTCCCATATCGCTTATATCACCCATATCAACGACCATCTGTTCCCTAAATGTTCCCACACATAAATAGATGTATGTAGTCATATACCAATGTAATCAAGGATTGAAATGATTGTGTTTTTGTGAAATACTATATCTGGGCTTCTTGCAGTCAATTACAAGGACATAAGCAAGTCATTCAAGTGTGTTAACCCTCGCAAGGCTGCCAGCCCAGATTATATCCATCATGAAGTGCGTTCTCAGTCCCCTCCTGTACTCCCTATATACCCACACAACAGGAGTAGGTCCTCATTACCAACAACGATGAGCCGGCCAACAGAGAGGAGGTACTGTAGGCACTCTGATGGTGGGGTACCAGGTAAACAAATTCTCCCTCAACATCAGCAAAAAACATTTGTGGATTGTGGACTTCAGAAGGAACCAGGTTGGGTACGCCCTCATCTTCCTCAACAGGGCCGACATGGAGATGGTCAAAAACTTCAAGTTCCTCTGTGTACACCTCTCCATTGAGCTGAAATGGTCAAACCACACAAACACCATGATGATGAAGGCACGGTAACAACTCTTCAACCTCTGGAGACTGAAGAAATTCGCCCTGTCCCCATCAAGAGCTTACAGTCTGGCTGAATCACGGCCTGGTCGGACAACTCCACCACCGCTGACCGCAAGGCTCTGCAGAAGGTTGTACGCTCAGCCCAACACATCATTGGGTGCTCACTGCCTGCACTCCAGGACACCTACAACCAGTGTTCCTGAGAGTATTATCTTTCAGTGACAGGGTCATAATATTTGAAACCTTAAAAGTTCAACAGAGCCACATCTGAAATAACAGCGGTTCTATGAACCAATCGCTATGTCTTTCAAATCAGGCGACTCCACCCCTAGTTTGGGAAATGCTGTTATTTGCAAAGTGCTAACTAACCGTTATGTAATATTGTGAACAATCCTTTTCTAAGCAATTCTCTGTAAGTACCTTATCTTTTGAGAAGTTCTCATTTATACAAATATTCAACCTATTAAAGCAGAATGGATGTCCCTGAAGACAGGCTATTAAACATGAACAATCTAGTCCTCAAATATTTCCAAGTACATGCATTCAAAGTTGTAAATCATGAGATGCTGAGGGTACTTTTTTTATGAGAGTTGTGTGTCATGAAAGACTGCAGTCAGTGCAGATTAATATATAAAGGAACATATCAAAAATTGTACACTAGATGTAAGTACGGTATAACACTTTATTGCACTGTTATTTTGTCCCACTGAGTGAATATGTTTTACAGAGTATAAAATGAATTATCATTATTCACATTTTCAGATTAACAACTTTGTCATTTATGCTAAAGAGCTGACCAATGTTGTTTTTGAAGCAATCCTTATACACTTACCCAAATAAACAAACACTATAACAGTACTATAACACTGTCACGGTCGTCCTCCTCTTCGTCTGAAGAGGAGAGGCGAGATGGATCTGAGGACCAATACGCAACGTGGTAAGTGTCCATGGTAAAATCTTTAATAAAGAAAGACTGAACACTATACAAGAGAGTAACAAAAACAATAACCCAAATTCGACCGTGACGCTACAAAATGAGACCTGTGCTGAAACAAGCCACTAACATAGACAATCACCCACAAACAAACAGTGCAACCCAGGCTACCTAAGTATGATTCTCAATCAGAGACAACTAATGACACCTGCCTCTGATTGAGAACCATACTAGGCCGAAAACATAGAAATGCCCCAAAACATAGAAAAACAAACAGACTGCCCACCCAACTCACGCCCTGACCATACTAAATAAATACAAAACAACGGAAATAGAGGTCAGAACGTGACAAACACAATATTTGTCAGGTACAGATCTGAAGAAAAAACATTAACTGAGGGAGAGTGTGTACAGTGATGGATTTCCCTTGTCAAAGACATTGTGTATGTGACTTTGTGCATTCCCGTCATCCCTCCTCAGCACCCTCCTCCACACACCTCTCTCCCTATGTACGATGGATTATTCATCACTGTTTCTCTGAGTGCAGACCAATTGCAAGCCCACTGCTGCCTCGCATTATTTCCACTGGGACTATTTCAGGGACCATTCCCATCTCAGTGGGGAGTTAGAATAAGGCTACAGAGAGAAATGTTTCTCACACGCACACACACACACACACACACACACACACACACACACACACACACACACACACACACACACACACACACACAGAGATCGTGACCATCCTACATGGCAGGCAGTGTAACCCCTCATGGGCTCTTGGGATTTGTGTTTTATGGTATTCATAAAAGCATTGCTATAAATCCCTCCTCAGGACCTTATGGAATATGTTACATAGACACATACCAGTAAGCAAAATTACATTTAAAAGACAAGATGTACAATCTACATCTACAAGATGTATTTTCCAGACGTTGAAGTTAGGTTCACTGTAGGTTCTGATGAAAGGTGAAAATACATTTTCTGGATGTAAAATATGTATTTTCACACAAACACACATACAAATACATCCACACTTTTACGCTCATCATATGCTGCTGCTACTCTGTTCTTTATTTGACTCCCATCCTAATGCCAAGTCACTTTACCCTGCCTTCGTGTATAAACACAACATGTAAAGTGTTGGTCCCATGTTTCATGAGCTGAAATAAAAGATCCCAGAAATTTCTCATACGCACAAATAGCGCATTGCTCTCATTTTGTGAACAAATTTGTTAACATCCATGTTAGTGAGCAATTCTCCTTTGCCTAGATAATCGATCCACCTGAAAGATGTGGCATATCAAGAAGCTGATTTAACAGAGTGTGCAATTGGCATTCTGACTGCAGGAATGTCCACCAGAGCTGTTGCAAGAGAATTTAATGTTAATTTCTCTACCATAAGCCGCCTCCAATGTTGTTTTAGAGAGTTTGACAGTACGTTCAATAGGCCTCACAACGGCAGACTACGTGTAACAGGACCTCTATATCCGGCTTCTTTACCTGCGGGATCGTCTGAGATCAGCAACCCGGACAGCTGATCAAACTGTGGGTTTGCACAACGGAAGAATTTCTGCACAAACTGTCAGAAGGGAAGATCATATGCGTGCTCGTCGTCCTCACCAGGGTCTTGACCTGACTGCAGTTTGGCGTCGTAACTGACTTCAGTGGGAAATGCTCACCTTCGATGGCCACTGGCACCCTGGAGAAGTGTGCTCTTCACGGATGAATCCCGGCTTCAACTGTACCAGACAGATGGCAGACAATGTGCATGGCATTGTGTGGGCGACAAGTATGCTGATGTCAACATTGTGATTAGATTGCCCCATGGTGGCGGTGGGGTTATGGTATGGGCAGACATACACTACAGACAACGAATACAATTGCATTTTATCGACGGCAATTTGAATGCACAGAGAATCCGTAATGAGATCCTGAAGACAATTGTCGTGCCATTTATCCACCACCGTCACCTCATGTTTCAGCATGATAATGCACGACCCCATGCCGCAAGGATCTGTACACAATTCCTGGTAGCTGAAAATGTCCCAGTTCTTCCATGCCCTGCATACTTACAAGATGTAACCCATTGAGCATGTTTGGAATGCTCTGGATCAACTTGTATGACAGCGTGTTCCAGTTTCCGCCAATATCCAGCAACTTTGGCACAGCCATTGAAGAGGACGGGGACAACATTCCACATGCCACAATCAACAGTCTGATCAACTCTATGCAAAGGAGATGTGTCGCACTGCATGAGGCATGAGGCAAATGTATTAAATTGAGATTTTGTGTCATTGGCCGACACACGATACCCCATCATTTCAAAGTGGAATTATGTTTTTAGAATTATTTACAAATTCATTCATAAAAAATTTAAAGCGGGAATGTCTTGAATCAATAAGTATTAAAGCCTTTTGTTACGGCAAGCTAAATAAGTTCAGGAGTAAAAACTTGCTTAACAAGTCACATAATAAGTTGCATGGACTCCATGTGCAATAATAGTGTTTAACATGATTTTTGAATGACTAACTCATCTCTGTACCTCACACATACAATTATCTGTAAGGTCCCTCAGTGAATTTCAAAAACAGATTCAATCTAAAAGACCAGGGAGGTTTTCCAATGCCTCGCAAAGAAGGGCTCCTATCCGTTTGATCATGGTGAAGTTATTAATTACACTTTGGATGGTGTATCAATACACCCAGTACCTACAAAGATACAGGCGTCCTTCCTAACTCAGTTGTCGGGATAAGGAAACTTCTCAGGGATTTCACCATGAGACCAATAGTGACTTTAAAACAGTTTCAGAGTTTAATGTCTGTGAAAGGAAAACACAGAGGAACATTGTAGCTACTCCAGAGTGAAAAGAAGGAAGCCTGTACAGAATAAAAAATATTCCAAATCATGCATCCTGTTTGCATTCAAGTAAAACTGCAAAAGAATGTGACAAAGAAATTTACTTTATGTCCTTAATACAAAGTGTTATGTTTGGGGCAAATCCAACACAGGACATCACTGAGTACCACTCTTCACATTTTCAATGGTGGTGGCTGCATCATGTTATGGGTATGCTTGTCATCTGCAAGGACTAGGGAGTTTTTTAGGATAAAAAGAAAAAGAATAGAGTTAAGCACAGGCAAAATCCTAGAGGAAAACCTGGTTTAGTCTGCTTTTCAACTGACACTGGAGACAAATTCACCTTTCAGCAGGACAATAACCTAAAACACAAGGCCAAAAATACACTCTAGTTGCTTACCAAGATGACTTGAATGTTCCTGAGTGGCGTAGTTAGTTTTGACTTAAATCGTCTTGAAAATCTATGGCAAGACTTAAAAATGTCTGTCTAGCAATGATCAACAACCATTTAAAAAACATTTTTTCACTTTGTCATTATGAGGTATTATGTGTTCATGGGTCTGCTTCATCCAAAAAAAGTCAATTTAATCCATTTTGAATTCAGGCTGTAACACAAAATGTGGAATAAGTCAAGAGGTATGAGTACTTTCTGAAGGCACTGGTTCTACTTAAAAGGCCTTGTACTCCTGCTGCACATTCTTCTGGTGCTGGTACTCCCTGTTTACAGTATAGCTTCATTCATGCGTATGTTATTCCTCGTGTTACTATTTTGTTTTTATTATTATTATTTCTTAAGTCTGCATCACCGGAAAGGGCAAAGCAAGCATTTCACGCCCGTTTTATTCGGGGCATGTGATCAATAAAATGTGATTTTAAAAGCTTTAAAACTGGCAGTGATGATGTAGTCCAACCTATATAATAAACCAAGAGACCACTTCAACTACCAAAGTGTAAATGTAAAGCATGCTGGGTGTTATTCGAATGAGCTCAGCCCCGAAACAAGTAGAAATTTGGTCGGTCTGGCCCTGAGCAAATCGGACAACGCACAGACGTCTAGGCTTTGTTTCACAAGTTTGAACAGCACAGTATGCCACAGTTTAGTACAGTAGAGCACTATACTGTAGTGTACCCTGCTGTACTGTAAGGTACTGTGGTGTTCCAAACTTGTGAAACATAGATGTCTATTATTGGTTCACATTTGGTTCTGACTGGACTAAATCTGAACCAATGATAGACATCTATGTTTGGACCAAATATAGGCCGGTCCAGATCGGACGTCTGTGGACGTTGAAATCAAGGCCGGTCGTCTAGACATCTATGATTGGTTCAGATTTGGTCTGTTCCGGACCAAAAATCTATGTCTGTGGACGTTGAAATCAAGGCTGTTCCCGACTGCACCAAAAAAATACGCCAGGTCTGAACAGGACCAAAAGAAAGGGTCAAAACTCTCAATAACCACCCACAGTGGGGCAAAAAAGTATTTAGTCAACCACCAATTGTGCAAGTTCTCCTACTTAAAAAGATGAGAGAGGCCTGTAATTTTCATCATAGGTACACTTCAACTATGACAGACAAAATTAGAAGAAAAACAAATCAGAAAATCACATTGTAGGATTTTTAATGAATTTATTTGCAAATTATGGTGGAAAATAAATATTTGGTCAATAACAAAAGTTTATCTCAATACTTTGTTATATACCCTTTTTTGGCAATGACAGAGGTCAAACGTTTTCTGTAAGTCTTCACTAGGTTTTCACACACTGTTGCTGGTATTTTGGCCCATTCCTCCATGCAGATCTCCTCTAAAGCAGTGATGTTTTGGGGCTGTTGCTGGGCAACACGGTCTTTCAACTCCAAACTCCAAAGATTTTCTATGGGGTTGAGATCTGGAGACTGGCTAGGCCACTCCAGGACCTTGAAATGCTTCTTACGAAGCCACTCCTTCGTTTGGGATCATTGTCATGCTGAAAGACCCAGCCACGTTTCATCTTCAATGCCCTTGCTGATGGAAGGAGGTTTTCACTCAAAATCTCACGATACATGGCCCCATTCATTATTTCCTTTACACGGATCAGTCGTCCTGGTCCCTTTGCAGAAAAACAGTCCCAAAGCATGATGTTTCCACCCCCATGTATGGTGTTCTTTGGATGCAACTCAGCATTCTTTGTCCTCCAAACACGACGAGTTGAGTTTTTAACAAAAAGTTATATTTTGGTTTCATCTGACCATATGACATTCTCCCAATCTTCTTCTGGATCATCCAAATGCTCTCTAGCAAACTTCAGACGGGCCTGGACATGTACTGGCTTAAGCAGGGGGACATGTCTGGCACTGCAGGATTTGAGTCCCTGGCGGCGTAGTGTGTTACTGATGGTAGGCTTTGTTACTTTGGTCCCAGCTCTCTGCAGGTCATTCACTAGGTCCCCCCATGTGGTTCTGGGATTTTTTATTTTTTTTGTGATCATTTTGACCCCACGGGGTGAGATCTTGCGTGGAGCCCCAGATTGAGGGAGATTATCAGTGGTCTTGTATGTCTTCCATTTTATAATAATTTCTCCCACAGTTGATTTCTTCAAACCAAGCTGCTTACCTATTGCAGATTCAGTCTTCCCAGCCTGGTGCAGGTCTACAATTGTGTTTCTGGTGTCCTTTGACAGCTCTTTGGTCTTGGCCATAGTGGAGTTTGGAGTGTGACTGTTTGATGTTGTGGACAGGTGTCTTTTATACTGATAACAAGTTCAAACAGGTGCCATTAATACAGGTAACGAGTGGAGGACAGAGGAGCCTCTTAAAGAAGAAGTTACAGGTGTGTGAGAGCCAGAAATCTTGCTTGTTTGTAGGTGACCAAATACTTATTTTCCACCATAATTTGCAAATAAATTCATTAAAAATCCTACAATGTGATTTTCAGGATTTTTTTTCTCATTTTGTCTGTCATAGTTGAAGTGTACCTATGATGAAAATTACAGGCCTCTCTCATCTTTTTAAGTGGGAGAACTTGCACAATTGGTGGCTGACTAAATACTTTTTTTCCCCCGCTGTACATTATGTTTCAATGGCTGACACAACAAGGATTTATGTTACTCATTGCCCTTTGCCGCTACAAATGACAAAGAGAATCAAGTAGATTGCCTCTTGTAGACTGGACATCTCTGGTGTTGTTATTGGAGATTGTGAGAGTTTGATTGATTTGAAGCAATTAGTTAAAGGTCAAACAATCACTCAACCAATACCCTTTCTATCAAATTTACATTCAACACAAGTACTGGCAGAACAAACTCTATCATTCTTTATTTGACTTGTTTCTTTGGATCAATTCACCAGGGGTGACTGGAACGTGTGACAACACAGCATAACCAGTACATCTAACCCTGTGTTTTAGTGTTGGATCAGGATGTATGCTAATTTGTGAGAGAGAACAAAGAGTGATTCGCGTTTTTTAATGTTATGTAGCATCGTGCAGTACCGTACATTGGCCCAGTGTCACCTCAAATACATCAATTTTGAGCACATTGTGAATCATTTCATCTCACTCATCCAAGGCTATCTGCTTCAGCTTTACTTTTTTACCCAGTCTTTTCAAGGTCAGTCCACACACTGAGCAGACTCTCTCCTCTTCTATTACTTTACACTTACCATGTGTTCTCTCCCTTTCTGATCACTAGCCTATGAGGAGTCTCCAGAAAAGTTTTAGTTCAGGGATACAATATTTTCATCTTAACTTCCGTTTCCCCTGAAAAACAGAAGTGGGAACTCTGCTCAGGCATCTTTCTACACCTGCTATGTTAGGTTAGCTGCTCCCTAACGCCTCTCTTCTTTGTATACTCCATTCCTCTTCTCAATATCCATCTGCATCATCTCTCCTTTCCTATCCCCTCTCTGTTCAGACAATAACAAGACCCTGAATCCAAAGGGAAGAGGAAAGGAAAAACAAATCTACATTTTCTCTGTGTTGCTCTCAGCTCTGTATACTGCTAAATGCTGAAAGTAAACTCCTGTCTGCCCCTTGGGCACAGTTTTAATAAGCACGTGTGTGCTTGTTTTGTTTGGAGCTGGTAGGGGCAATATCAGGATTACCTGATTGATAAATAACCTATTGCCTTCCTGAATTGAATAAGTGAACAATGACAGGGATGTTCAAGCAGCAGTAATCCATCATGGGGGATTCCCTCTGAGACATCTTTAACAACTGTTATTTCAATGCCAATTTCAATGAAGATGTATATTTTAGGCAGACACAACACCCACATGAGAGCTATACAACACATTAAATGAATATTGGTGGCACCACAGGTAGCTAATTTAGGCAGGGCTCCTACTTCTCCAGATAATGCTTCACACATTCATATTGACATGGTGGGTCTAATCAGTTGCCATGGATTCAAATGTCATAAGTGGCATAACTGTACCCTACAATACTACTTGTTTTGTAGAAGGGTAGATATATGCAATAATGTGTTTTAGGGTTTGGTTTAATTTGCCATTTTGTGGAGAGAGTTGGTCCTGCTACTGGATGCTAGCTGTTGTAGGATTGAAGAGCATTTCAGAATAAAACTCTCAGTATTCAGTAGGTCAGCTTTCTCCCAAAGCCCAAATTGCACACTTGATGTTATTCACTGTAGTGTACTTCACTGGTGTTGGAGCCAAGGATTCCCAATACCCCTAGCTGAAAACTGAATCACTATCATCTTCAGGCAGGGCAGGGGCTTCATAAAACCTAACCTTCATTGAATCTCTTGTCGACGGGTGGGGTTATCTGATAGATCAGAACAACAAAGCCACAGAGAGGAGGATAGCCAGAGCCAGAGTTATAGTCAAACGCCATTGGTTGTCCACGAACAATAAGACTGTGTTAGATAACTGCATGCAGTGGTTTTGCCAGGGGAGCACTGGCCATGGAATCTACAGCGGTGATCTCCTAAAGTCCTTAACACTACCATAACTGCACTAAACAGATCAGAGTGATAGAAGTTCAACATTTTAAGCCAGATATACAGTACTTTTCAACCTTGAAAGAGGGATGTGTCGATGTACCATTTTTTGTTGTTGTTGCGTCGAACATAACATCTCCTTTTCTAATATGAAATGTGCATACATTAGAATGCTGTGTTGTTACATTCGGTACATGTCAGCATTTGGTGCATATTATGAATTAATCTATTTATCTGTGTGTTCTTATACAGTCTACAATGGTATGGGAACACAGTGCGTGCTGGGACATAGTCTCCATTGAGTTAACTGGAGTTGTTTTTTGTGTTTACTAAGGCAGCTGGGAGCCACATCACCTCCCATCTTTACACCAAATGCCAATCTGAAGTTCTGCAGTAGTACAGGAAGGTACCGTATCTGTCCAAATCTCAGTCACTGGACACAGAGCACCAGAACTCATTTCCATTTGGTATTTCATCAAAACTAGAATACATCTTGGAGGCCTTCATTTTTTTTTAAACTTTATTTTAACAGGGACATACTGGGTCATACTGAGACCTATTTTACAGAAGAGCCCTGTATTACAGAAATGACATACACACATCAAAATATACATACAAAATGCAAGCAGAAAGAAAACACGGTCATAAAAAACAACAACATTCATCAGTAATAAGGTCCTCAATCAGCTTTCTGAATTGCCCTAGAGGCACCAAAACAACACATTAAGAACATGTTGTTCCACAAATAAGGTGTAAGAAACTAAAAGCTGATTTACCTAACTCAGTTGAGACCAAAGGAATGTCCAGTTAGCCATCCCTGAGACGGGGTGTGGTAACTCATATGTTTAAAGTTTAGTAATGATGTTCGGTACAGTGGGAGTTTTTGAAAAATGGCTTTATAAATGAAAACATAGCAATATATCAACCTACGTGACATCAAAGAGAGACAACCAGCTTTCTGGTAGAGAATGCAGTGATGAGTACTAAAACTGATGCCTGTAATGAAGTGCAGTGCGCTATGATAACGGCTTTAATGAAGTGGCAGATGTGTTCATAGTCTAGGACCGATAGGAACGTCAACTGAATAATTAGCTTTCTACTATTTAGCAAGAGGCATTTGGCAAAATGTTCTTCTTGAAGAAGAACATTTTGATTCTCAGCTTCTTAACTAACTCATCAAAGACAGCTTTTCATCTACACAGATATATATTTGTAAGCAGGGACTAAATCAATATGGGCACCATCCAAAGTACATTTGCTTAAATCATCAGAGTTATTTTTATGCGCTCTAGAGAAAGTTTTACCTGCATTCAATACTAATTTCAGTCCAATCAAGCTTTCTCAACACTGGGGCCCCACAAGGGTGCGTTCTCAGCCCTCTCCTGTACTCCCTGTTCACCCACGACGGCGTGGCCATGCACACCTCAAACTCAATCATCAAGTTTGCAGACAAACAACAGTGGTTTGATTGATTACCAACAACGACAGGACAGCCTAGGGAGGAGGTGAGGGCCCTCGGAGTGTGGTGTCAGGAAAATAACCTCTCACTCAATGTCAGCAAAACAAGAGATGATCGTGGACTTCAGGAAACAGCAAAGGTGGCACCCCCCTATCCACATCAACGGGACAGCAGTGGAGAAGGTGGAAAGTTTTAAGTTCCTTGGTGTACATATCACCGACAAACTGAAATGGTCCACGCACACAGACAGTGTGGTGAAGAAGGTGCAACAGCGCCTCTTCAACCTCAGGAGGCTGAAAAAATGTGGCTTGTCACCCAAATCCCTCACAAACCTTTATTGGTGCAAACTTGAAAGCATCCTGTCGGGCTGTATCACCGCCTGGTACGGCAACTGCACCGCCCACAACCGCAGGGCTCTCCAGAGGGGGGTGCGGTCTGCACAACACATCACCGGGGACAAACTACCTGCCCCTCCAGGACAACTACAACACCCGATGTCACAGGAAGGCAAAAAAGATCATCAAGGACAATAACCAACCGAGCCAATACCTGTTCACCCCGCTTCCATCCAGAAGGCGAGGTCAGTAGAAGTGCATCAGAGCTGGGACAGAGAGATTGAAAAACAGCTTCTATCCCAAGGCCATCAGATTGTTAAACAGTCATCACTTGCACAGAGAGGCTGCTGCCTACCTACAGACCTGATATCATTGGCCACTTTAATAAATGGAACACTAGTCACTTTAATAATGCAACTTTAAGAATGTTTACATATCTCGCATTACTCATCTCATATGTACTGTATATACTGTATACTGTATCCTTCACTATATATTCTTTACTATCTATTGCATCTTAGCCCCTCACCCCTCACTGCTCATCCATATATTTTATACTTATATATTCTCATCCCATTCCTTTACTAGATTGTGTGTATTAGATTTTGTTGTGGAATTTGTTAGATTTTAGGTTTTGTTGTGGAATTTGTTAGATATTAGTTTTTGTTGTGGAATTGTTAGATATTACCTGTTAGATACTGCTGCACTGTCAGATCTAGAAACATAAGAATTTCGCTACACTCGCAATAACATCTGCTAACCATGTGTATGTGACCAATAAAATGTTATTTGATTTGAATTCAAGGCAGACCTTAGTTAAGATAGAGCCTGGTCAACCATGGGGACAATAGCACACACAACATTATCATCAGAATACAGGTGCAGCTAACAATTTTTTACAGTCAATATTGTGAAAGTAAATGTTGAGAGGCGTTACTGCAGGTAGATTGTATGTTTAAATTTCAACATAATGTTTGGAAAAAAAAAACGTAATAAGTACAGAACCCAGAATCGACCCCTACGGGACACCTTTCTTGTATGTCCAAAAACCCTGATTTAACACCATCAGTAGATACATATTGAATTCCACCTGTCAAGTAATTTTGAAAACAGTTACATGCAACCTGGACTAGGCCAATTGAGGAAAGCCTCCAAATTAGCGAGTGGTGATCAACAGTATCAAAGGCCTTTGACAGGTCGATTAAGAGGGCAGCACAATGTTGCCTTTATCCATACAGTTAACCACATCATTTATAAATAGGGATGCAGCAGAGATAGTGCTATGACCTGGTCTAAAACCCAACTGATGTACACTACCGTTCAAAAGTTTGGGGTCACTCAGAAATGCCCTTGTTTTTGAAAGAAAAGCAACTTTTTGTCCATAAAATTAACATAAAATTGATCAGAAATACAGTGTAGACATTGTTAATGTTGTAAATGACTAATATAGCTGGAGACTGATTATTTTTAAAGGAATATCTACATAGGCGTCCGGGATACTGGCCTTCTCGACAGAGTTCCTCTGTCCAGTGTCTGTGCTCTTTTGCCCATCTTAATCTTTTATTTTTATTGGCCAGTCTGAGATATGGCTTTTTCTTTGCAACTCTGCCTAGAAGACCAGCATCCTAGAGTCGCCTCTTCACTGTTGACGTTGGTGTTTTGCAGGTACTATTTAATGAAGCTGCCAGTTGAGGACTTGTGAGGCATCTGTTTCTCAAACTAGACACTCTAATGTACTTGTCCTCTTGCTCAGTTGTGCACCGGGGCCTCCCACTCCTATTTCTATTCTGGTTAGAGCCAGTTTTCACTGTTCTGTGACAGGAGTAGTACACAGCGTTGTACCAGATCTTCAGTTTCTTGGCAATTTCTCGCATGGAATAGCCTTCATTTCTCAGAACAAGAATAGACTGACGAATTTCAGAAGAAAGGTATTTGTTTCTGGCCATTTTGAGCCTGTAATCGAACCCACAAATGCTGATGCTCCAGATACTCAACTAGTCTAAAGAAGGACAGTTTTATTTTATTTTATTTATTTTTGTTTCACCTTTATTTAACCAGGTAGGCTAGTTGAGAACAAGTTCTCATTTGCAACTGCGACCTGGCCAAGATAAAGCAAAGCAGTGTGACACAGACAACAACACATAGTTACACATGGAGTAAACAATAAACAAGCCAATAACACAAACAAGTCAATGACACAGTAGAGAAAAGAAAGTCTATATACAGTGTGTGCAAAAGGCATGAGGAGGTAGGCAATAAATAGGCCATAGGAGCGAATAATTACAATTTAGCAGATTAACACTGGAGTGATAAATAAGCAGATGATGATGTGCAAGTAGAGATACTGGCGTGCAAAAGAGCAGAAAAGTAAATAAAATAAAAACAGTATGGGGATGAGGTAGGTAGATTGGGTGGGCTATTTGCAGATGGACTATGTACAGCTGCAGTGATCGGTTAGCTGCTCAGATAGTTGATGTTTAAAGTTGGTGAGGGAAATAAAAGTATCGAACTTCAGCAATTTTTGCAATTCGTTCCAGTCACTGGCAGCAGAGAACTGGAAGGAAAGGCGGCCAAATTAGGTGTTGGCTTTGGGGATGATCAGTGATATATACCTGCTGGAACGTGTGCTACGGGTGGGTGTTGTTATCGTGACCAGTGAACTGAGATAAGGCGGAGCTTTACCTAGCATAGACTTATAGATGACCTGGAGCCAGTGGGTCTGGCGACGACTATGTAGCGAGGGCCAGCCGACTAGAGCATACAGGTCGCAGTGGTGGGTGTATAAGGTGATTTGGTAACAAAACGGATGGCACTGTGATAGACTGCATCCAGTTTGCTGAGTAGAGTGTTGGAAGATATTTTGTAGATGACATTGCCGAAGTCGAGGATCGGTAGGATAGTCAGTTTTACTAGGGTAAGTTTGGCGGCGTGAGTGAAGGAGGCTTTGTTGCGAAATAGAAAGCGTATTCTAGATTTGATTTTGGATTGGAGATGTTTAATATGAGTCTGAAAGGAGAATTTACAGTCTAGCCAGACACCTAGGTATTTATAGTTGTCCACATATTCCAGGTCGGAACCGTCCACGGTGGTGATGCTAGTCGGGCGGGCGGGTGCAGGCAGCGAACGGTTGAAAAGCATGTATTTGGTTTTACTAGCATTTAAGAGCAGTTGGAGGCCACGGAAGGAGTGTTGTTTGGCATTGAAGCTCGTTTTATTGCTTCTTTAAATCAGGACAGCAGTTTCCAGCTGTGCCAACATAATTGTAAAAGGGTTTCTAATGATCAATTATCCTTTTAAAATGATAAACTTGGATTAGCTAACACAACGTGCCATTGGAACACAGGAGTGATGGTTGCTTATAATGGGCCTCTGTACGCCTATATTCCATGAAAAAATCTGCCGTTTCCAGTTACAATAGTCATTGACAACATTAACAATGTCTACACTGTATTTCTGATCAATTTGATGTTATTTTAATGTACAAAAAAATATGCTTTTGTTTAACAAACAAGGATATTTCTAAGTGACCACAAACTTTTGAACGGTTGTGTACATTTAGAATATATTTCAAAGACAAGAAAGATCTTAGCTGAGAATTAATCATTGATTCTAATATTTTAGATAGCCAAGCAAGTTTAGAAATAGAGTGATAATTATTTAGGTCACAAGGGTCACCACCTTTTGTGAATGGGAAGTACATGGGCCGCCTTCCAAACGTTGGGGATAGTACCAGATATAATGGTCAGGTTACAAATATGGGTTAATGATTCAGCAATCAGGGGAGCAGAAAGCTGCACCAAAAATGGGTTAAGCTTATCAGGCTTAGTGGATCTTTTTTACATAAATATTTAGCAAGGCATCGAGCACATCACAGGTAGTCAATTGCTGAAATGAAACAAAGATTCACTAGAAGTCGACGGGTTAAGCGTCAAGTCGGCTAGAGGCTGGCAGAGGGAAGAGCAGTCGATTGGCTGACCAGGAATACAGGAGGCAGTGGCTAAATCAGAGTCGAATATGTCATGTAAATACCCCTTAGGAATAAACTTTAAAAAATATATTTAATTAAACGATGATTAGTATTATGCTGTTGATGTAGGCTAAACTGAGTAGAAGATGCAACTCACTGAAAGCAAAGGCAGATTTAGCATCAGTCAGCACCAGTTTATTGATTTTCTATAACTGTAGCAAAACATTCTGCATACAGACAGATACATTTAGTTTGTATTAGTATTATTTATTTATTTAAAAATTTTACCCCTTTTTCTCCCCAATTTTTGCGACATTCAATTGGTAGTTACAGTCTTGTCCCATCGCTGCAACTACAATACGGACTCGGGAGAGGCGAAGGTCGAGAGCCATGCGTCCTCCGAAACACGACCCTGCCAAACCACACTGCTTCTTGACACACTGCTCGCTTAACCCGGAAAGCAGCCGCACTAATGTTTTGGCGGAAACACCGTACAACTGGTGACCGTCAGCGTGCATGCTACAGACAGACAAATATTGAAAGTGAAAAGAACAAATTGAGCCACTGTTGAAACTCAGGGTTCTATTCAATCAGATCCGCTTTAGCCAACATCCGTATAGCAGTTGTTTTGGCAGTGTTGGATGTGGAACTAGGCTACATTAGAGCTGTCAAATCCATAAGAGGCTCCTGACATTAGGCTATACCAAAGACTGTCTATTATATTGACAATATATTTGAGTGACTGCTCTAACAATGGAAATACATGTCCTCAAAGATAGAAGGCAAGCAGGAAGAGGCAAGAGAGGGCAGCCAATGAGAGGGCAGATACACGTGTGAACAACAGGCCATAGATCTAGATAGAGGACTCATCTTTTAATCTGTGCCATTATAGCATCTGTGAAAGCATGGACAGTGCCATTGAGGCACTATCTACCTAGAGCAGCCAGCTCTAGGAAGGGTCTTGGTGGTTCCAAACTTCTTCCATCTAATAATGATGGAGACCACTGTGTTCTTGGGGACCTTCAATGCTACAGACAATTTTTGGTACCCTTCCCCAGATCTGTGCCCTGACATAATCCTGTCTCGGAGCTCTACGGACAATTCCTTCGACCTCATGGCTTGGTTTTTGCTCTGACATGCACTGTCAACCGTGGGACCTTAAAATTGATTTCATTGTCATGTTTTGTCAACAATCTACACAGAATATTCTGTCAAAGTGTGTGCCTATCCAAATCATGTCCAATGAATTGAATTTACCACAGGTGGACTCCAATCAACTTGTAGAAACATCTCAAAGATGATAAATGGAAACAAGATGCACCTGAGCTAAATGTAGAGTCTCATAGCAAAGGGTCTGAATACTAAAATCCGTTTTAAATTCCGTTTTATATATTTTTTTATAAATATGCAAAAAATTCTAAAAATGCTTTATGGGGTAGATAGTGGTCATTGGTGGTCATTTAAAAAAATCTATTTTAGAATTAGGGAAGTGGTCTGAATACTTTCCATCATAGCTTTGTGAAGTTTATGGAAATTCTGTACATATGATTGGGGTCCCCAGGATCTAGTTTGGGAAACGCTGCTTTAGTATGACAGTATCACAACTTCAAAGGGAGGAATGTGTTGAATTTGCACCCTTTGTCTCATCTTCTTCCATCTTTGAGAGACGTATGGTGAATATACAATGAGGTTACAGACACAATGGTTTCTTCCTTTTCAACATATCATAAACAGAAAGACTGCACATCATACAACATCTCAAGCAACACAACACAACTGTTCCATTATTATAATTTTTTGATTGAACCTTTATTTAACTAGGCAAGTCAGTTAAGAACAAATTACTATTTACAATGGCGGCCTACCGGGAACAGTGGGTTAACTGCATGATCAGGGGCAGAATGACAGATTTATACCTTGTCAGCTCGGGGATTCAATCTTAGCGGCCTTTCGGTTACTGGCCCAACGCTCTAACCACTAGGCTACCTGCCGCCCCTACACTCTAACCACTAGGCTACCTGCCGCCCCAGTATAACTGCTAGTACAGAAGTATACAATATAGGTACAGTAACATTATATATATGTGAAAAATAATGATGCTTATGAGCTGATGTATACAAGAATGAAAAAGCTTATTGTAAAGCAAGATAAGGGAGAGTCTCCATACTGTATTTTGACATAAAAGGCATTGCTACTGCTTTCATTCACCAATTGTTATTACACTGGCACAATACACACACGCACGCACACACACGTACACGTACACATACACATACACACACACACAGACCCACACACAGACACACACACACACACACACACACACAATTTATTGAAATTCAGATAAGTAATAAAGTCCTCACAGTTTGCAAACAGTCTAAAATGTGTTATCCAGTAACCTAAAATGTTGTAGCGCTAACTGTTGTCATAGCAACACAATATTCTTTAAATATTTACATTTATTTAATGATCAACTAAATCTACTTCATATATTGTATGTCCTTTACTTTACAATGAAGATAAAAATTGATTTCCTTCAAGTTTTCACTGTAGTTTACTGCTGCCTCCCTAACCATTCCACACAAACTTGCTGCAATAGCAAACAAGATTAATTTCCAATTAAAAATGCAAATCCACTGCAAATACAAATTGACCGATAAAGCTGTTGAGAGCAAAGCCAATAGAAAACATACATTGAAAAGGTATTTTCCATTTCCAACATGGTAGTTTATCTCAGACCTACATTCAATTAAAACGAGGTTTTAAACGCAGCTAAGATTTAATGTCAGGGAGTCAAGCAGGGGTTATCCTCGTGGTGTTGACTTTAATAAAATGAAAGTCCTTTTGAGTAAAACCTTTCTTCTTTTTTCTATACCGTTATTATTTCACCAGGGTCTCCGTTTACACACAGGCTCCTGCAGCATCAAAAGGCTTGATACTATATATTGATGTGCCATTTGATATGTACATAAATAGTCATATGAATAAATTCCATTATGTACACCTTCATCCATATTTCTTCAACACAAATGACTAAACACAATTCTAGGTCCGCCTAGACTTGACCAAGACAAGAAGTGATTTCATGTAAGTTAAGTGGTTTATCTGTTAATGAACGCTGTGTTAAATAGACCCGCACTGGGTGAATACACAGCGATCCAAGCCTTCAGTCCTTAACATTCAAACTGCCATGAGCTGGGTATATTTCATTATGCTTGTCTGCAGGTAAGCTCTATTGTTCTAGAGGTTTTACTCTGAGTAATTCTCTCTGTAATCCTCAGTGAGTCCCAAACGAAATAACAAAAATTGTCTGAGCCTTTAATGCTACAAAACATCCCACAGTGCTCTCTGATTGAATAACAACCTGAAGGAAACTTCAGGATGCAGGTTTCTGTGTGAGATGTTGCTGTTAAGCCTTGCCTGGTGAGGCTTGAATAATCTGTCTTGGGTTCTAGATGTTTGAGGTTTATTTGCTCATTTACATTCTACCCTCAGCTCTCCCAGACAGCATCCCCCTGGAACCATACTATCCAACTCTTAAATTGATGAAAAGGAGTTAGAGAGATAATGTGTGTATGAAATGAATACACTACAGATGAGGAGCCACCAATCTGAACATGCAGCTAGAAATATATGCAACTCAGTTTTAGTACACAAAAAATATTTGTGAGTTTATTATTTTTTATTTAATTTTTTACATGTCCTCAATGAGTTCCTCCCTCCCCTTCACCCTGATCGTGCCTATATCTTGGCCAACAGCAGCAGAAGGGACAGACATAAGGAGAGCAACCAGAAAGAGGCAGGGCCTAGATGGTGGGTGTGTGCTTTTAGAGACTCCTGGTTAATCTCTTCCTGGTTGGGTGGGCTCAGGGCATCAGCAGTGCCAGCTGGTTGGTTACGACTGGAGCACATGTCATACAGGTTACCAGAAAACTGCATCTTCTTGGACTCCTGTCGCAGAGACTCCCAGACTGCAGCAGCCTCATCAGGACAGCCCGCCATCGCCACGTTCGCACAGTCATGAAACTCATCCCAGGACCTGTAGGGGATGGAAGAGAGATGGTCACATAGCTCTTGAGTTCTAGAATAACTTTTATACGTCCATATCTTTCTAACAACCAGGTATAACAATGTAGTTCAAGACACTATCTATTATTCATCTGTGTGATACAGTAAAGGATCCCCCATGAAACCATGGTTGTAGTTATTTGGTTGCTATGGGAAGGGCTGTGTGAAAATCTATAAGAAGGAGATCAGGCAGAAGAAGATTGGTCCAACACGACATATGCCCGTAACACTACACATCATAGATTCACATTCCCTGGGTACAAGTGCAGAAAGGCTAAACTTGTACTGTATTTGGATATGGGCCCTTAGTATAAACTCAACCCTAAAACAGCACATCTGCTGGGGGCTTAGGTGCATCTGTTTACCATACACACAGGAGACCTTGAGGGGAATGGGTGAAACAAAGTGGAAGCAAAATGCAGCCTTGCAAAGTCCCAGAGTCACGTGCAGTAGAAAACAGCAGAGTAACAGCAGGTGAAGGGTAGCTTGTTAGCTCAATCTGACCGCAGTCTCTTTTCTGATTAAAATAATAAAGGATTGCTGAGGTGTTAGATTGAACACTTGATCTAAAACATACACTGCATGCTAATGCATAAACAAACACACATAAAGATACACACAAACCGAGTTTGAGGGAAACAATGACATTACCCGTTCTAATAATGGCAGATTTCCCCTTCATTTCTATTCTATACTCACAGTAAGCTCTCCTTTCATTCCATAGAGAATACTGACAGTGGTGCAGCCTTGGCCTAGATGCAAATCTGAGAATTTTATCCAGGAGAGAAAATACTGCCTTTCTACTGGTCCCTGATAGATTCCTGGGAAGTGTGTGAATATGTGTTAGCACGTGCATATGCGAGTTTGTGTTTGTGTCAATGTGCACTGGACACACATGTACAGGTAACTGCCAAAATAAAGGAAACACCAACATAAAATGTCTTAATAGGGCGTTGGGCACCACGAGCCAGAACAGCTTCAATGCACCTTGGCATAGACTTAAGAGTATCTGTAACTCTATTGGAGCGATGGAACACCATTCTTCTATGAGAATTTCCAAAATGTGGTGTTTTGTTGATGGTGGTGGAAAAGACTCTCTAAGGCGCCACTCAAGAATCTTCTTAAGTGTTCAAATGGGTTGCGATCTGGTGACTGAGACAGCCATTGCATATGGTTTACATTGTTTTCATGCTCATCAAACCATTCAGTGACCACTTATGCCCTGTGGATAGGGTCATTGCCACCTGTGTGGAAGCACCCACTTTCAATATACTTTGTATCTCTCAAGTGTTTCTATTATTTGGGCAGTTACCTGTATGCAATTGTGTGCTGACTGAGTGGCAGGATTACCTTAATTGGTACCTTAATGCTAGAAGAGATTGAGTCATTTTGACTCAATATGAATTTAAAATGCAAATATAAATGTTTATGTCATGCCCCCCTCCTTGACTTTTCTTTAATAAGTCTATATAACAGACAGTATGTGGTCCAAAAATTATGCAAAAAAGCAAATCCATGCTTTTGTCACTTCTAGATTAGACTACTGCAATGCTCTACTTTTGGGCTACCCGGATAAAGCACAAAATAAACTTCAGTTAGTGCTAAATATGACTGCTGGATTCTTGACTAGAACCCAAATATTTGATCATATTACTCCAGTGCTAATCTCTCTACATTGGCTTCTGGTTAAGGCAAGGGCTGATTTCAAGGTTTCACTGCTAACCTACAAAGCATTACATGGGCTTGCTCCTACCTATCTCTCTGATTTGGTCCTGCCGTACACACCTACCACGTGGGCCAAAAGTTTTGAGAATGACACAAATATTAATTTTCACAAAGTCTGCTGCCTCAGTTTGTATGATTGCAATTTACATATTCTCCAGAAAGAAGAGTGATCAGATTAATTGCAATTAATTGCAAAGTCCCTATTTGCCATGCAAATAAACTGAATCCCCAAAAAACATTTCCACTGCATATCAGCCCTGCCACAAAAGGACCAGCTGACATCATGTCAGTGATTCTCTCGTTAACACAGGTGTGAGTGTTGACGAGGACAAGGCTGGAGATCACCCTGTCATGCTGATTGAGTTCGAATAACAGACTGGAAGCTTCAAAAGGAGGGTGGTGCTTGGAATCATTGTTCTTCCTCTGTCAACCATGGTTACCTGCAAGGAAACACGTGCCGTCATCATTGCTCTGCACAAAAAGCGCTTCAGAGACAAGGATTTTGCTGCCAGTAAGATTGCACCTAAATCAACCATTTATCGGATCATCAAGAACTTCAAGGAGAGCGGTTCAATTGTTGTGAAGAAGGCTTCAGGGCGCCCAAGAAAGTCCAGCAAGCGCCAGGACAGTATCCTAAAGTTGATTCAGCTGCGGGATCGGGGCATCACCAGTACAGAGCTTGCTCAGGAATGGCAGCAGGCAGGTGTGAGTGCATCTGCACGCACAGTGAGGCAAAGACTTTTGGAGGAAGGCCTGGTGTCAAGAAGGGCAGCAAAGAAGCCACTTCTCTCCAGGAAAACATCAGGGACAGACTGATATTCTGAAAAAGGTACAGGGATTGGACTGCTGAGGACTGGGGTAAAGTAATTTTCTCTGATGAATCCCCTTTCCGATTGTTTGGGGCATCCAGAAAAAAGCTTGTCCGGAGAAGACGAGGTGAGCGCTACCATCAGTCCTGTGTCATGCCAACAGTAAAGCACCCTGAGACCATTCATGTGTGGGGTTGCTTCTCAGCCAAGGGAGTGGGCTCGCTCACAATTTTGCCTAAGAACACATCCATGAATAAAGAATGGTACCAACACATCCTCCGAGAGCAACTTCTCCCAACCATCAACAGTTTGGTGACGAACAATGCCTTTTCCAGCATGATGGATGGAGCACCTTGTCATAAGGCAAAAGTGATAACTAAATGGCTCGGGGAACAAAACATAGATATTTTGGGTCCATGGCCAGGAAACTCCCCAGACCTTAATCCCATTGAGAACTTGTGGTCAATCCTCAAGAGGCGGGTGGACAAATAACAACCCACAAATTCTGACTAACTCCAAGCATTGATTATGCAAGAATGGGCTGCCATCATTCAGGATGTGGCCCAGAAGTTAATTGACAGCATGTCAGGGAGGATTGCAGAAGTCTTGAAAAAGAAGGGTCAACACTGCAAATATTGACTCTGCATCAACTTCATGTAATTGTCAATAAAAGCCTTTGACACTTATGAAATGCTTGTAATTATACTTCCGTATTCCATAGTAACATTTGACAAAAATATCTAAAGACACTGAAGCAGCAAACTTTGTGGAAATTAATATTTGTGTCATTCAAAACTTTTGACCACGACTGTACATGTATGCTACAGTCACAAGACGCAGGCCTCCTTATTGTCCATAAAATTTTGAAGCAAACAGCTCCTATAGAGCTCAATTTTTATGGAATGGTCTGCCTATCCATGCGAGAGACGCAGACTCGGTCTGGATCTTTAAGTCTTTATTGAAGACTCATCTCTTCAGTAAGTTCTATGATTGAGTGTAGTCTGGCCCAGGGGTACGAAGATGAACGGAAGGCACTGGAGCGACGAGCGGCCCTTGCTGTGTCTGCCTGGCCGGTTCGCCTCTCTCCACTGAGATTCTCTGCCTCTGACCCTATTACGAGGGCTGAGCCACTGGCTTACTAGTGCTCTTACATGCCATCCCTAGGAGGGGTGCGTCACTTGAGTGGGTTGAGTCACCGAAGTGATCTTCCTGTCTGGGTTGACGCCCCCTCGGGTTCGTGTCGTGGGGGAGATCTTCATGGGCTATAATCAGCCTTGTCTCAGGGTAGTAAGTTGGTGTTTTGCGGATCTACCTCTAGTGGTGTGGGGGTTGTGCTTTGGTCAAGTGGGTGGGGTTATGTCCTACCTAATTGGTCCTGTTCGGGGGTATCATCAGACGGGGCCACAGTGTCTCCTGACCCCTCCTGTCTCAGCCTCCAGTTTCTATGTGAGCATTAGTTTATGTGTCGGGGGACTAGGGTCAGTCTATTATATCTGGTGTAATTCTCCTGTGTCCTGTGTGAATTTAAGTATGCTCCCTTTAATTATCTCTCTCTTCCTTTCCCTCCCCTTCTGGAGGACCTGAGCCCTAGGACCATGCCTCAGGAATTCCTGGCCTGATGACTCCTTGCTGTCCCCAGTCCAACTGGTCGTGCTGCTCCAGTTTCAACTGTTCTGCCTGCGGCTGTGGAACCTGGACGTGCTACCTTGTACCGGACCTGTTGATTTTGACTCTCACTCTCTACCGCATCTGCTGTCTCGAATTCTGAAAGCTCAGCTATGAAAAGCCAACTGACATTTACACCTGTTGTACCCTCTACAACCACTGTGATTATTATTATTTGACCCTGCTGGTCATCTATGAACGTTTGAACATCTTGGCCATGTACTGTTATAATCTCCTGGCCCCCCCTCATAGCCTGGGTCCTCTCTAGGTTTCTTCCTAGGTTCCTGCCTTTCTAGGTAGTTTTTCCTAGCCACCACTTCTACATCTGCATTGCTTGCCGTTTGGGGTTTTAGACTGTGTATCTGTATAGCACTTTGTGACATTGGCTGATGTAAAAAGGGCTTTATAAATAATATTGATTGACTGATTGATATGTTGTAAGAATTTGAATATCACAAACAGAATTTGTGTTATAAGCAGTTTTAAGAGGACATTTTTTTCCCAGAGCGACAAAAAGTTACCATATCAAATCCTCCAATATATTCACATGCAGGTATCAGAAAGGGCAGATTCGGAGGTTTCCAAAACCCTTATCATTGCCAAATAACAAAAAAATTAAGAGATTAGCTCTGTTTGAAAATACAACTTTTTCTTAGCATAACCACTGTTCAATACGCTCCACATGTGAGCATGTAGAAACAGATAGCCTACAGTAACATAAACTAAAGTAATGCTATTGTGTTCTTTTAAATAATAATTTTTCCGTATTCTGATGTTACCCAAGACCTTCATAAACACAACCAAATAGTAATTTTTCCGATAGCATATATGAAATGTATTTATTAGACCGTTTGAATGTTTGAGTCAAAATGGCTGCTCATTTTCTCAAAGCGGGGTGCGTCGAGGCCTTTCTAGTGTTAAGGAATATGACCAAAATAACAACATCATTGTAACGACCACTATATCCCTGTAGATTCCAAGGGTATCTCCAGCCCCGCAATACAGAACAGCAACTGGCTTAAGGCTGTCGATAAGACCTTCCTACATTGATGTGTAACAGTATTGCCCCTACCTGGGCTCGAACCAGGGATCCTCTGAGCACATCAACAAATGTCTCCCATGAAGCATTGTTACCTTCGATCCACAAAAGCCATGACTGCTCCCTGAAAACTACTTCAAGGTCTAAGAGCGAGTGACGTCACCGATTGAAATGCTACTAGCAAGCACCGCAAACTAGCTAGCCAATTCACACCAGTCACAGATATGTCTGGGAATGTGTTGAGCTTGATGTGGTGATGCATAGAGTAGCATCTACCATGACATTACTGCTCAACAAATTCATAGACATTTCCAGAAGGGAAGGTATAATATTAAGATGGATTACAGAATCATGTATAAATAGAATGGAAAGCGGAGATGGGTAAAGAAAGACCCTTAATCTTTCATTAGGTACTCCACTATGCCTACAGCAAATGGGAAGAGCTGTCAGCATGTTAGAGAGAGATAGAGATGGACAAAGATCTGGAGGGAATTAAATAGAGGTAAAGATATGGTGGAGTCCATCTTTCAATGGTAATGAAATTAAGGGTCACCGTGTTCCGTCAATTTACACATTTCAAAGTGGGAGTGTGTGTGTGTGTGTGTTTATAAGCAACATAAAGATGAGAGGATTGTGTGTGTCTGTGTGTGTACAAGTGTGTATGTGTACAGATGTGTGTGCTTACTTGCAGATGGTGTGTATCTCCTGTGTATCCTCAATCTTCTGGGCACTCTCAGTCAGGCTGTCCCCCAGAGCCATCAGACACTGAGCGAAGCCCTTATAGATGGAGTGACACCTCCTGGTGGAGGCAGCAGAGCTGGGACAGGGGCCGACGACTGGAAGGAGACACAGAGACAGAGACATACAGTATACCATCAGCACTCTCTGTATCCCTGGCTCACAGTGGGGAGAAATGAGCATCAGGAGAGTTCAACACTGCCAAGCATGGGACTTCTGAGTGTTTTTTAAGAACTTGTTTGGTTACTTAAACAAGCTGCATCCAAGTTCTCGGTATTATACAAGGCTTGACCGACCTTGGATCCTCTATTGCTGGATCTTCTACATTTTTCTTTAACTTTCCTGACATTAAGAGACCTGGTTATGCTGCTTTGTCAGGCTATTTCAGAAAGAGTACTTCAGTCCTTGAAAACAGCATGGTTTTATACACTCCAAAGTAATGGGGTTTGAGTGCCTCGCTCTGAACAACCAACCTTCAAGGCGCACACTCCAGAAAGTCCATGTATGAAAAATATGTTTGGAAAGATAATTGTGGCCCTGAAGGATATTTTAGCTGAATCATGTCAGAGGGGTACAGGCTGTAGTGTGAGTGACCCAGATAGAACTTCATTTCATGATCATTTAGGCTACATATGAATCCTTTTAATGTGAAGCAATTAGTGCCTGTAAGCCAAAGTACTAAAGAAAAAGTGAGTCATGAACCCACAAGATGAAACTGCTCCCTTAGAGACCTCTATCTCTTTATCCCCTCTCTCTTCCCATACTTCTTCCTTCCCTGGTAATACAGCCATTTGAAGGCGAACTCTCAAAGAGCGTAACGGTGGGACTAAGTGAGGTAAAACTGAGGATGGTAATTGGGTCAGACAGCAGATCACCAGAATTCTCTTCTGGTCCCCTGGGAAGGACATGTTTAATATTTAATAGGTAAGACTTCTTTCTGTTGCGGCAAACCTACTGATTTCAGGCAATGTTTGGCAGTGGGGGTCTAACATTTAATAAAAACCTGCAGAGGTCTCGTCAAAAGTGTGAATACAGTCAAGAGAGATAGGTAGAGTATAAGGAACTAGAGGGAAGAGAAGTGAAGAGGAACATATGAGCCCTCTATTGAGGAAGTAAAAAAAAAAAAGACACCTATGTTGGTCAAAAAACAAGTGTTGTCCAGCCCAGTGGTTCTTCATGTAAGCACATGTTGCTGGTGTATGCTGCTGCCGTAGGCTGCTTTTGAGCTTCAATGTAAATATTTGATAGCATGACAGATCCTGGGGGAATCCATGGATCACTCCGTTTAAAAAGCACGCAGTCTCAGGTCAGACAGACACGACTGAGGAAAAAAACGGACATTGTTGTTTCAGTGTAGGAAAACATTCAATTGCTTTTCTATCTATAAGGGGTGTATTTACACCACACTCTGGTTTTAATTTACCAAACTCCCCCCCCCCCCCTCGTCAATAATGATCGATAAAGATATGTGCACATCTAGCTATGCATTCCTTGAAGGTTAGAAATCTAATGATTTTCTGTGCAGATATTTTATTTCAAGAGTATTGGTGTCATGAGACAAAATACAATTAAAGTGCAGGTATCAATATCAAAAGTATACAGGGAAAATGTTCTATAAGTGTCAGGCATCATAGCCATACTGTCTCTACCACGACATACAGTAGATAGACAACTGGATGCCAAAGGCACTGTATAATCTTGCGTTTTCCTGTCATTATAGCAATGTTCCATGAGGCTTGTTACTGGAGTTTCTTTGGCTCATGGTGCAACAGCACATCAGAACTACCACAGTGGAGCCTTTGCTTCCATGTACAGTATTAACCTCACTCTTCCAGTTGCAGCCTCAGTAATGAACTGGCCTGTAAGCCAGGGAAAATATCTGCAGGCCATGAGAGTGGAGCACAGAGATCAAGGTGAGTAATTGGAAGGATTCAGGAAAAGACCATGCTCACCAGTCAGAGATGCTTAAAACACTGCTACTTATTCTTATTACTGCTCCTGATAATCCTCACACAATTGCT
Source organism: Oncorhynchus mykiss (assembly GCF_057628025.1). Taxonomy (NCBI): domain Eukaryota; kingdom Metazoa; phylum Chordata; class Actinopteri; order Salmoniformes; family Salmonidae; genus Oncorhynchus; species Oncorhynchus mykiss. Next base: position 29,760,091 of record NC_143022.1, on the reverse strand, counting down.
GGTCAGGGTGGAAAATGGAATGAGTCACTACCCAAATTAGAAAGTTTATGGTCCCGGGGGAGTTTGCAAGGCTTTTCTGGAAATCCTGTACTGTCACACCCTGAACTGTTTCACCTGTCTTTGTGATTGTCTCCACCCCCCTCCAGGTGTTGCCCATCTTCCCCTTATCCCCTCGAAATCTCTCCAGGTCCTCATCGACTCTGGGGGCGATTAGAGCTTTTTGGACTCTACTCTGGCTTCCTAGCTGGGCATCCCCACTCAGCCCCTCTCCATTCCCATGGGCGTTAGAGCGCTGGACTGGCACTCTATGTGGTGGTCACCCACAACACCACTCCCATCAACCTACGTGTGTCAGGGAACCACAGTGAGGCTATCCAGGTCCTGCTCATTAAGTCTCCTCAGATTCCCATGGTATTCCCAAGTTTCGTTCACATGGTCTCCAGCTGCTGACCAGGCGTTCCGGGATCTCAAACATCGCTTCACCACAGCTCCCATCCTGACCTATCCCGTCAGTTCGTGGTGGAGGTCGATGTTTCGGATGTCGGGGTGGGGGCTGTCCTGTCCCAGCGTTCTTCCCTGGACCTCAAGCTACATCCCTGCACAATCGCCTCAATGCCAGAGAGAAGAACTACGATGTAGGGAATTGTGAGCTTCTCGCAGTGAAGACGGCGTTGGAGGAATGGAGGCACTGGCTGGAAGGGGTGGAACATTCATTCATCGTGTGGACTGACCACAAGAACCTGGAGTATCTCTGTACCGCCAAGCGCCTTAATTCCAGGCAAGCTAGATGGGCCCTGGTGTTCACACAGTTCAACTACCCCTCTCCCCCGTCGCATCGACGGCCAACCAGCGTACACTGAGGCATCTCCTGAAGGTTCGACCTCGGGGCAGGGGGTTCCAGTCCCTGGTTTAACTGGGAGGGTTATGGCCCGGAGGAGAGGTGCTGGGTCCTCGCCAGGGACATCCTGGACCCAGGCCTCATCGTGGATATCCAACTCCGGCACCCCGGTCAACCAGGTAGGATGCCAGGTGTGGCCCTAGAGGGGGGGATACTGTCAAACCCTGATCTGTTTCACCTGTATTTGTGATTGTCTCCACCCCCCTCCAGGTGTCACCCATCTTCCCCATTATCCCTTGTGTATTTATACCTGTGTTCTCTGTTTGTCGTTTGTCTGTTGCCAGTTAATTTTATTTTGTCAAGCCTACCAGCGTTTTCCCCTCTGCTCTGTCTTTCGATTGTTCCTGTTTCCTAGTTTTCCCGGTGTTGACCCTTCTGCCTGCCCTGAGCCTGCCTGCAGTCCTGTACCTTTGCCCCACCTATCTGGATTACTGACCTCTGCCTGCCCTTGACCTGCTTTTTGCCTGCACCTGTTCGATTAATAAACTGTTACTTCAACAATGTCTGCATTTGGGTCTTACCTGAAACGTGATAAGTACAGTCTGTATAATACAGAGTAAAACAGAACAGCATAATGAGTTGAAATATACTATACCAACATAACATGTTATATGTAATCAAAGACCACCATTAATAAAAATGTGCTCCCTTGAAACATAAAATGTAGCTGATGACTATGTGTTTGAAGGGAATACATAAATGGAAAACAGAATTACATATTTTTTTATAAAGGTCCATTTGACATCACTCCATATATGATTAATCTCCATAAGCATAAAACAGTATTAAGTGTAAGAATAGACAAGATAAAAATACAGTATTTTTGGTAAAATTCAGCTGACCTTAGTCCACTGTAATAACTGGGTCTGGACAGCACGCCCAGCAGACTGAGTCTTTCTCGGGACAAGCGTGCGATCTCTATTCATGAGCCTGAATATGCAGCTGTTGGCAGGTGCAGTGCTGAACTAGCAGACTTGGTGCTGATGCCTGATGCACAGACTCCCCACAGGGAGCGCATCAAAATAAATTAAACCCATTCTTTCTCATGTGTCAATTTCTGAAAGATTTCGATAAACCCATACACAAATGCTTGTGACACCTCTAAAAAATAAAACAGGACTTAGAGTTCAGCTGACCATTTTGCTGCATATAATGTTCTAAGTGTACTTTTCTTCCTTCCGCTGGGTGTTATTTACTGTGTTCAAGTAGGAAGTGGGGAAATAATAAAGCACTACAAATCCCAGGGTCCTCTTATTCGTTGCAGGTAACCTGTTGTTGGTTTTAGTTCACCACTGAAATTCTTATCTCCAGGTGTTTAATTAAATGACCAAATGTATTCCCTCAATCCTTTTATTATATACAGTGCCTTGCGAAAGTATTCGGCCCCCTTGAACTTTGCGACCTTTTGCCACATTTCAGGCTTCAAACATAAAGATATAAAACTGTATTTTTTTGTGAAGAATCAACAACAAGTGGGACGCAATCATGAAGTGGAACGACATTTATTGGATATTTCAAACTTTTTTAACAAATCAAAAACTGAAAAATTGGGCGTGCTAAATTATTCAGCCCCTTTACTTTCAGTGCAGCAAACTCTCTCCAGAAGTTCAGTGAGGATCTCTGAATGATCCAATGTTGACCTAAATGACTAATGATGATAAATACAATCCACCTGTGTGTAATCAAGTCTCCGTATAAATGCACCTGCACTGTGATAGTCTCAGAGGTCCGTTAAAAGCGCAGAGAGCATAATGAAGAACAAGGAACACACCAGGCAGGTCCGAGATACTGTTGTGAAGAAGTTTAAAGCCGGATTTGGATACAAAAAGATTTCCCAAGCTTTAAACATCCCAAGGAGCACTGTGCAAGCGATAATATTGAAATGGAAGGAGTCTCATACCACTGCAAATCTACCAAGACCTGGCCGTCCCTCTAAACTTTCAGCTCATACAAGGAGAAGACTGATCAGAGATGCAGCCAAGAGGCCCATGATCACTCTGGATGAACTGCAGAGATCTACAGCTGAGGTGGGAGACTCTGTCCATAGGACAACAATCAGTCGTATATTGCACAAATCTGGCCTTTATGGAAGAGTGGCAAGAAGAAAGCCATTTCTTAAAGATATCCATAAAAAGTGTCGGTTAAAGTTTGCCACAAGCCACCTGGGAGACACACCAAACGTGGAAGAAGGTGCTCTGGTCAGATGAAACCAAAATTGAACTTTTTGGCAACAATGCAAAATGTTATGTTTGGCGTAAAAGCAACACACCATCCCCACTGTCAAACATGGTGGTGGCAGCATCATGGTTTGGGCCTGATTTTCTTCAGCAGGGACAGGGAAGATGGTTAAAATTGATGGGAAGATGGATGGAGCCAAATACAGGACCATTCTGGAAGAAAACCTGATGGAGTCTGCAAAAGACCTGAGACTGGGACGGAGATTTGTCTTCCAACAAGACAATGATCCAAAACATAAAGCAAAATCTACAATGGAATGGTTAAAAAATAAACATATCCAGGTGTTAGAATGGCCAAGTCAAAGTCCAGACCTGAATCCAATCGAGAATCTGTGGAAAGAACTGAAAACTGCTGTTCACAAATGCTCTCCATCCAACCTCACTGAGCTCGAGTGTTTTGCAAGGAGGAATGGGAAAAAATGTCAGTCTCTCGATGTGCAAAACTGATAGAGACATACCCCAAGCGACTTACAGCTGTAATCGTAGCAAAAGGTGGCACTACAAAGTATTAACTTAAGGGGGCTGAATAATTTTGCACGCCCAATTTTTCAGTTTTTGATTTGTTAAAACCTGTTAAGGATATGGCAGACATACGCCCCCTTTGGAGAGATTGGGTACCCCTAGTAAACTGAAAAAAAAATCTGTCAAACATTGCTAATATATGCAAATAAAAATTATTATTGGATAGAAAACACTCTAAAGATTCTAAAACCGTTGGAATTATGTCTGTAAGTATAGCAGAACTCACAGGGCAGGCATTCTTCCAAACTAGTTTTTGTGGCCATGAAAGTTGGAGCAACTTTGACGTCATGGCCCCCACCCTTCCCAACCAGTTATGATTCTGGGGACACTTTCTATCTCTTCCGCTAGATGTCCTCTTTCAGTAGAGCTTTGAATCGTTCAAATCCCGCAAGAATTGACCCTATGGGAGTGAAATTAGTGCGTGCCACGAGAGAATAGGCTGTGCGTATGGGCGCGAATTGGTCCCAGCCATTCCTTTGTTCCAGCACTCAAGAGAAGGGCAGACGATGGCCGATTGAATTGAAGTTTGTTTTGCGTGTCTAAAACATCATAAAGCTTGCTTCTGCACTTAGTTTGACCTGTTTAGTCGACATACAATATGTAATTTTGAAGTTTTGATGCGCAACTTTTCCGGACCAGAGGACGTTTTGGGTGCATTTCAGCTGATGTTATTAGCAGTAGCTAATACAAAGACGCAAGACTTGAAACCAAACGATGTATTGGGTAAGTATGAAGCCTTCCAGAACATTCTGAACGAAGACCATCGAAGGTAAGGGAATATTTATGCTTAAATCTGTGTTTCTGTTGACTCCAACATTACGTAGAAATGTAGCTTGGAACTGAGCGCTGTCTCAGCATATGGAATAGTGTGCGATTTCTGTAACGTTAAAAATAAATCTAACAAAGCGGTTGCATAAAGAAGCAGTGTATCTTTCTAACTATATGTAGAACATGTATATTTAGTCAAAGTTTATGATGTCTATTTACGTTATCTTGCCGCGCTACATAGATTTCCTGCGGGCATTTTTGAGTAATTTCTGAACGTGAAAAAAAAATGTACTGTGTAACATGTTATATTACTGTCATCTGATGAAGATTTTCAAAAGGTTAGTGAGCGATTTATTTTTTAATCCTGCGTTTGTTGATTGCATGTTTTGGCTATTCAAATGAGCTGTGTCTGGTGGTGGTTTTACATATATATGTGCTATGTTTTCGCCGTAAAACATTTTAGAAATCTGACTTGCTGGCTAGATGAACAAGGTGTTTATCTTTCATTTGAGCTATTGGACTTGTTAATGTGTGGAGGTTAAATATTTTTAAGAATATTTTTGCGTTCCATGCGCCACCGTTTCAGCTGAACGTGGGAGGGTTGATCCCCAATTGGGAACCAATATCTTAGACAGGTTAAAAAAGTTTGAAATATCCAATAAATGTCGTTCCACTTCATGATTGTGTCCCACTTGTTGTTGATTCTTCACAAAAAAATACAGTTTTATATCTTTATGTTTGAAGCCTGAAATGTGGCAAAAGGTCGCAAAGTTCAAGTGGGCCGAATACTTTCGCAAGGCACTGTAAAAGTAATAGGATAAAAACTCTCCACAGACTGTTTTGTTCATTTGGTATGGCTCTTGACTTGCTCTGACTCAAATGGCTGGAGAATCAGTGGAGTAACCAATTACAATAAGTTGTTCCTTTACCTGTGTAGTAACACTGAACTTACTACAGTAACTTATATAACGCTTACATAATTGTCATTATGAAACTAAAGCTAATAAGATACTAATCAAAAATCTAGTATTATCTGGGATCAGTGTCAAATCTGTGATAAGTATAGAGGTGTCATCTAGTAATAAGCTGATTATCTGACTGATCTGTCAGACACATAGGGAGTGATATCTCATGCTAGGCTCCAACATACAGCCCTGCAGGAATACCTTTCAATGAGAAAGAATGGATGGTTACTCTTGCCTGCACGGTTTAACTGAACCACATTTCAAAACTGATTTCAATAAGAAAGAATAGATGGTTACTTTGCCCGTGCAGATTGACTGAGCCACATTGAAAGTGCTGATATGATCATGAATGAGAGAGGAGAGCCGCAGAAGACTGGTGTACACTGGCCTGGGTTTTTTCTAACGTCAGCTCCACACACATCCACTGGGAGGACGACTCCATCCAATACACTACAAGGTGCTCTAGAGACAGGAGCCATTAGCCAAGTTATTAGACTGATATATCCGCCACATCATTAGCACTGTTACCCTCACAGGGACTGGAATTTTAATAGAAAGTCCTCTTTGTTCATCTGTGGGTGGCGCTCAGAGGTCTGTCTGGCACAGCCTGAACAGGCTCCAGTGTGGCATTGTTTAAAAAGCGTCCAGTGTGTCTGATTAGTAGCAGCTCAGTGTCTCTCTTTGTCTGAGCAAATATTCAGCGTGTCACTGTCTGAGCACCAAAGCCAAAGGTTTTTGTCTGAGCAGGTAGCTGCTGTGTTCTACTCTCTGAGACTGAGTGGGTGGGAGGCTGGGGAGGTTTACTATGGTACTATGGTAACTCAGGCCTCTGGTGTTACATCGTTAAGGGCGAAAGCCAGGCTAATTAACCTGCCGGTGACAGCATCGCGTGCGAGAGGAATAGAGGAACTGAATTCCCACTGCAGCCTCCATGCTGGGTACAATAAGAAAGAGAGAGAAATAAAGAGAGAGAGAGAAAAAGGGAGAAAGAGTGAGAGAGAGGGAGAGTACGCATGGGATGGGCATAAAAAAACAACACCTGATAATTAGCTCTACCATACTAACTTCTGTTTCCAAATAAATGCTTAACCGCTCAGATTTTTCCATTTGCACCTCAGCTCCCTTCACACTGGAGAGGAGAGATAAGAATAAAAAGCCTAGATATTAATTTTCCTAGACAGGATAATAGTGATACAGAGTGGAGCGAGAGGGATAGGTGAAGAGGAGGTGAATACATAATACACACTGTGCTCAAGAAAGACAAAGATTTTTTGGGTTTTGATAGGGTACGACAGTTGAACTAAACTCACAAGGCATTTATAAGTTATATTCTTCAAGAATCAATTGCTATATATTAGGGATGTAATGATTCACCGATACATACCCATCCAAACGCATATATACATATAATATATATATATATATATATATATATATATGCGTTTAGATGGGTATATATATATATATATATATATATATATATATATATATATATATATATATGTATAATGATTCACCGCTACGCATCAGTCCCCGATTCATAGTCCCCGCATATATATATTATATATATATATGCGTTTGGATGGGTTTGGGGTCCACCGACTGATGCAGTTGTATCTTAAACATTTGAATCGGGGACTGATGCGTAGCGGTGAATCATTACATCCCTAATATATAGCAATTGATTCTTGAAGACTATAACTTAGGAGTTTAGTTCAACTGTCGTGAAAATTACAGGCCTCTCTCATCTTTTTAAAAATTGCACAATTGGTGGTTGACTAAATACTTTTTATATATATATATACAGTGGGGCAAAAAAAGTATTTAGTCAGCCACCAATTGTGCAAGTTTTAAAAAGATGAGAGAGGCCTGTAATTTTCATCATAGGTACACTTCAACTATGACAGACAAAATGAGGAAAAGAAATCCAGGAAATCACATTGTAGGATTTTTAATGAATTTATTTGCAAATTATGGTGGAAAATAAGTATTTGGTCACCTACAAACAAGCAAGATTTCTGGCTCTCACATACCTGTAACTTCTTCTTTAATAGGCTCCTCTGTCCTCCACTCGTTACCTGTATTAATGGCACCTGTTTGAACTTGTTATCAGTATAAAAGACACCTGTCCACAACCTCAAACAGTCACACTCCAAACTCCACTTTGGCCAAGACCAAAGAGCTGTCAAAGGACACCAGAAACAAAATTGTAGACCTGCACCAGGCTGGGAAGACTGAATCTGCAATAGGTAAGCAGCTTGGTTTGAAGAAATCAACTGTGGGAGCAATTATTAGGAAATGGAAGACATACAAGACCACTGATAATCTCCCTCGATCTGGGGCTCCACGCAAGATCTCACCCCATGGGGTCAAAATGATCACAAGAATGGTGAGCAAAAATCCCAGAACCACACGGGGGGACCTAGTGAATGACCTGCAGAGAGCTGGAACCAAAGTAACAAAGCCTACCTTCAGTAACACACTACGCCGCCAGGGCGTAGTGTGTTAAATCCTGCAGTGGAGGGGACATTTTCACTTAGGGGTGTACTCACTTTTGTTGCCAGCGGTTTAGACATTAATGGCTGTGTGTTGAGTTATTTGGAGGGGACAGCAAATTTACACTGTTACACAAGCTGTACACTGACTACTTTACATTGTAGCAAGGTATCATTTCTTCAGTGTTGTCACATGAAAATATATACTCAAATATTTACAAAAATGTGAGGGGTGTACTCACTTTTGTGATATACTGTATATATATATAATTTTTTCTTGCTCATTTTACTTAATTTCTACCTTCTGAAAATAGTTAATAGTTTATGACAACTGATGCCTCCACTCTACGGAAGCCCTGAAGCCCAAGGTACAAAAACAAGTAGACTTTTGGATTATCTTGTTTTAACAACTTAGTATCTCGTTCGAACGACTTAGTATTTTGTTTGAACAACTTAGTCGTTCTTTTGTCTAATTAGGCTTCATTTGTTATGCAGCTTATCAGACAGTGTAAAGGTTGCTGCAGCCATTCATTCATTGGAGCGAGGAGCAAAATAAATCAAGCAGATTTCAAAAAGTGTGTCGGCCTTCTCTCCCACTGCAATTTCACTCTGGTACTGCTCAGCCAAAAGCTTTGGGAATGCTCTGCCTAGCATTTTTTCTTTCCTTTATCGCTATTGTTTTAATTAGGACTATTTTGTCTTCATGATTTTGCCTACCCCACCCACAGTAGTCTATATCTAGTTTCTATTCTACTTTCTAACATTAGGATATGTGACCCTTTTCAAGAAAGTAGGCTTATGCTGCACGTCACTACTTCACAATGTTTCACATTTTTTTATTTGATCAAAATGTGTTTTGTTAAATTACGACCCTAGTTGGTTTAGCCACGGACAAATACAGGAACCTTCCCGCTAGCCATGATTGGCTGAGATAATGGTTGGGCTGGACATGCTGAGAGATGTGTTCGGATTGGTCTGTCATGTAGCGTGCTTCTGTCTATAACATGAGCTGCTCAGTATGTGTAGACAATCCTGTCTACTGCAGCTTTAAAAAAAAGATATCTCAACATTGCTGCCCTGAAGTTAATAGAGCATATCGACAAAGCTCAGTGGGAAAAGTTGTGATGGATTACTTTCTGGAGGATGAACGTGCCATGTTGACACTCTGACTCTGAAAATGAATCAGACAATGTGGAAATCCCTGATTTAGGTCAAATCACTTTAATTGAACCAGACATTGTAGAGTCTTCTGATGACAATGGTGGGGAAGAAACAGTGTCGTTGTCACGGAGGAAGTTGCCCGAGATTTGAAATCAGTGGAATGCCTGGTGGAAGCAGAGAGATTAATGCCATATGCGGAGAGAGTACATAAAGAGAACACAGAAAGAAGGCTGTTGTACAAAACACCGGTCTCTAGATTACATCTTCAAAACTGGGAACTAAAGGTCAAATCATGACATCAGTGATCTTCAGGTCGGAAAGTCGGAGCTCTACAAAGAGGTCCTAGTTCCCGAGTTGGAATTCCAAGTTGGATTTTTTTTCAGAGTTCCCAGTTGTTTTGACTGCTAGGAAGTGAGAGATCTCCGAGGTCCCAGTGATTTTGAATACGGCATTAGAGTTGGGATTATGGTTCATTGTCTAAACAGAAGACTCAATCCACTATGCAAGTAATAATTTCACTGTACAGTTTACACCTTCTGTATCCTGTGCATGTGACAAATAAACATAGATTGTATTTGATATAGAGTGTGTTTCCCAGAGACGGTAATGTGAAGAACAACATAACCTGCACTAAAGTCAGATTAGGACATAGTCCAAGGAATAGATAAAGTGTATTTTTAGTATTACCTTTTGCTACTACTTTCATCACATTTAGTTTTGAGATCTTTGGCTGTTTACTACACTGTGCATCCTTAAAAAGATGGGTGGGGCTAAGGCTTAAGAGGGTGTGAATGATGTTGAATGGGTGTAGACAAAGAAGGGCTCTCCAGTAGGTGTACCAGAACATTTACGGGTCATTTTCTCAAAAGTGGGGTTACAAGTTTCTCAACTTTCGGAGCAGAATTACATTCCCATTGTTATTCAACTTCAGTGTATGATATACAATTTTCTAACTCGGAGTCTCTACTTTTATCCAATGTAAAAAACACAATTTCAAATTTTGCTACATAGGCCCGAATCCATGTGGCGAGTCACATATGTAGTTTATATTTTGAAGAACTTCAAATGTATTAACGGATGTTTTAGGTTGGCAATATATAGGCTATTGTAAACTGTATTTTAGTTTTTCTTGGAATAGAAACACAATAATATAAATCAGTTTAATTAGTAATAAATCATAAAAGGTGTGGCAGGTAGCCTGGCGGTTAGGAGCTCCAGGCCAGCAACCGAAAGGTTGCTGATTCAACTCCCTGAGCCGACTAGGTGAAAAATCTGTCGATGTGCCCTCGAGCAAGGCCCTTAACCCTGATTGCTCCTATAAATCGCTCTGGATGACTAAAAGCTTTACACGTGCATTGAGCATGGGAAATGCACTCTACAAATTAATATTATTATTAAGACAGAAAATACACATGTTAAAGCTTAATTATATAATGGAATATTAGTGGGAATATAGCCATAATATAAACAATAGAAAGGAGAATGGAATATATTTTAAAATCCTAAAAATTGAAAAATAAACTGAGATGAAGCCGCCCCCATGTGGGAATTCTATTTTTTTTTTAAAGAATAATAATTCTTACAGTGTCTTTTGTGCGATTTTGTTTTATTTGATTGTAGAAAGAAAATAAGTAGGTGGCCAGAATGGTGCAATAAACTTCAGTGAATTTGTTTAACAGAAAATATATACAAAAGAATACATGTTGGAGCAGATCAGCCTGAATATCAGGGTGCACAACTGCAACGCGTTTCGACCACAAAGTGTATTTAGGGATCCATGTTCAATCCACTTAGGTCTATTGACCCAGCTAGGGATATGTACTACAGACGGGTGCTGAAAGACATATTGTAAGGGAGTGTGTAACTGGTGGCAGGGAAGTCAGGCACAGGAGAGCAAAACTGGGTAATCAATGGAGCAGTTTTATTCATAAAACCACTGGAAACCAGAACAACAAACAAATGGATACAAAACCCATCGCGCACCAGAGAAAACGTGCACATGCACTTACAATAAACAATTCTGCACAAAGACATGAGGGGAACAGAGGGTTAAATACACAACATGTAATGAGGGACATGAGACCAGGTGTGTGGGAAGACAAGACAAAACAAAAGGAAAATGAAAAGTGGATCGATGATGGCTAGAAGACCGGCGACGCCGACCGCCGCCCGGACAAGGAGAGGAACCGACTTCGGCAAAAGTCGTGACACATATCCAAACTAGAGGCCTCTATCCCCTATGTCAGGGATAACTTTAACCACTCTGAGAAACAATCCCTTAAACACACCCTAGAGTCAATGTCCTCGTCCCCGCGGGAATATAATTAGCATAATAAAACAATCACCATAAACATCTGTCAGTTTAAGCTACTGACTACCTCATGAAGATGGTTGAGAGAATGACAAGAGTGTGCAAAGCTGGCAAAGGGTGGCTACTTGGAAAAATCTGAAATATAAAATATATTTTGATTTGTTTAGCACTTTTGTGGTTACTACATGATTCCACATGTGTTATTTCATAGTTTTGATGTCTTTACTATTATTCTACAATATAGAAAATAGTAGAAATCTAGAAAAACCTTTGAAGGAGTAGGTGTGTCCAAACTGGTGACTGGTACTGTACATGTCAACCATTTTGCTCTACGACCCCCACAAGCGTTTTGGGACTCGTCTGTAATTGGTAGAGCCGATCTGCCAAATTCTGTCTGTAGCGTACTAATATGCGTTGTATGGGTTAATAGCAGTAAGGCCAAATAAAAAATGTCATAAAATGAATTTTGTTGATTTTTTTATATACTCAGAGGGTTCTTAAAATTCTAAATCAAATAGCTAAATGATCTTTGGTACCACCTTCTTAAAACAATTCCATGTAGCTTAGTAGACCCCCCTCCCAGTCGGATTCAAATGCCCTGATTGATAAATATGCCCCTATGTATTGTGACACTTATGTTTACCAAAGACTCCACAATTAGACATTAGTTCAACTTATTCCTGCTAATAAAAACGACTCCACACAACATTATTGTCCAAATAATCCATGCACACCTCAGAATGTTTTTGCCCAGCATGTTTGAAATTGCCTAATCGGTTTGTGTCAGCATGCGCAGAGTAGTACGGCAGTAATGGTTTATTATTATTATTATTACTGCTACTACTGCATGAGGCTATAAAACTGCCAAAGAATGTTGATCCCTGCAATGCAAGGATTTATTTTGCAACCCTTCCGCCAAATCAATCTATTACCCATAGTTCTCCCTCTCAAGAGCTCCTTATCGAGGATGCTTTCAAATCAATCTATTACCCATAGTTCTCCCTCTCAAGCGCTCCTTATCGAGGATGCATTCAAATCAATCTATTACCCATAGTTCTCCCTCTCAAGCGCTCCTTATCGAGGATGCATTCAAATCAATCTATTACCCATAGTTCTCCCTCTCAAGCGCTCCTTATCGAGGATGCATTCAAATCAATCTATTACCCATAGTTCTCCCTCTCAAGCGCTCCTTATCGAGGATGCATTCAAATCAATCTATTACCCATAGTTCTCCCTCTCAAGCGCTCCTTATCGAGGATGCTTTCAAATCATTATTTTTGTCTTTGCCTTTTTGCGGTTCTATTGAAAGTCGGAAAGCTTCTTTATGTTTCAGTAAACCATTAGCCAAACGCTTTAAAGATTAAACAAAGTGTCATCATGAAAGTTTACTATCGTTTCATTTTATTTTGGAGCAACATGTTTTCCTGTTTTTTATTTTTTAATTTTACCTTTATTTAACTAGGCAAGTCAGTTAAGAACAAATTCTTATTTTCAATGACGGCCTAAGAACAGTGGGTTAACTGCCTGTTCAGGGGCAAAACGACAGATTTGTACCTTGTCAGCTCGGGGATTTGAGCTTGCAACCTTTCAGTTACTAGTCCAATGCTCTAACCACTAGGCTACCCTGTTCAAATCAAATCAAATTGTATTGGTCACATACACATTTTTAGCAGATGTTATTGCGGGTGTAGTGAAATGCTTGTTATTGTGAACTGTAGGCTATAGCAAGTTAAACCATAAAAATGATGGCCTATCACAAACCTATTTTTGTGGGCGATTCTGCTAGGCTAATGAGAGCATGTTGTTCTCAGAAAAAAATGGCCTATTATCTCTGATGTTCATTCATTTATTGTTCATGTATACTTTAACTGTACATTTAGGCTACTGTTAAAGTGCTCACATAGGCTACTTCTCTGCCAGAGCACATGAGATAACAAGTCCGACCGGTAAGACCGGTCTAAGTAATTCCCAAATGATATCATGTTACCTCCCTACATTGATTCTATTGATGGAAAACTGTTGTTCACCTCGTGTCGCACATATTTCATTCAACATTTTATTCTAGCTCACAATCAAGGATGGTTGTGCATTCCCTCCAACCAAAACTGGTTGAATCAACGTTGTTTCCACGTCATTTCAACAAAAAAATGTAATCTGATGAAGTTGAATCAACACAGAGTCATCAATGTAATTCAAATTATTATTTTTTTTATCCAAATGCTCACCTAAATCCAATGACTTGGTAACATTTTTTGTTGATTTCACGTTGAATTCACGTTAGTTGACAACTAAACCAAATGTAAATCAAAACTAGACATTAAACTGACGTTTGTGACAATTGGGTCCATTTTACAGGAGTCTATGTATTGCCTACCTAAAACCTATGTTAATACATTTGGTATTTGATTAGGATCCCTATTAGCTGTTGCAAAAGCAGTAGCTACTCTTCCTGGGGTCCACACAAAACATGAAACATAATACAGAATTACATAATACAGAATGTCAATAGACAAGAACAGCTCAAGGGCATACATAAACATTTTTGAAAGGCACATGTAGCCTACATATCAATGCATACATACAAACTATCTAAGTTAAATAGGGGAGAGGCATTGTGCCGTGAGGTGTTGCTTTATCTGTTTTTTGAAACAAGGTTTGCTGTTTATTTGAGCAATATAAGATAGAAGGAAGTTCCATGCAATAAGGACTCTACATAATACTGTACTCTTTCTTGAATTTGTTCTGGATTTGGGGACAGTGAAAAGACCCCTGGTGGCATGTCTGGTGGGATAAGTGTGTGTGTCAGAGCTGTGTGTAAGTTGACTATGCAAACAATTTTGGATTTTCAACACATTAAGTGATGCAGTCAGTCTCTGATATCCAAGATGGCGTAGCAGTAAGACGTGTGATGTTTTGTCCCATGTAAATATTCATTTTTTATATATATATATTTCAATATATTTCAATCTCTTTTTTCCATTTTCGAAATAAATATACCTGACTGCAACACGCCTCACCCAATGTGGTACGGGTCTGCTATTTTTTAGACCTAATAACTGGAACCTCCATCAGAAGCTAGCCATCAGAAGCTATCCAGCTAATTAGTTACTAGCTATTTAGTCATTGTTAGCCACTGCTAGCGGTCTTTACCTTTAGCTCACACACCAGCCGCTTTAGCCTGGATAATACCTGCCAGTCTGCACAGCACAATATCAGCCCTGAGCATATCGGACTGCTTTTTTCCACTATATCACAGGATTCCTGCCGCAAGCTCTGGACCATTATACCGGATCATCGCAGCTGGCTAGCTGCTATTGAGTGGCTATTGTGGCTAACACCCTTGTCCAGAAGCAAGCACAGGTTAGCCTCGAGCTAGCCTCGAGCTAGGCCCATCTCCTGGCTAGCCAACGAAGTACACCAACTACAATACCTTTCTTGCCAATTGGCCTGGACCCTTTGTCGACACTGAGCCCCGCCGATCCATCACGACTGGTCTGCTGACGTAATTCGGCCGATGTGCTTTCAACCGGCCTCTGCGTTGTGGATGTCGGTGAAGACCCATCTGCTGGCGCCGACCCGCTAGCTTTCTGAACGCCGTCTCCCGCTCGCCTAGTGTAGTATTGCTGCTCATTGGACCCTATGATCACTCGGCTATACAGCTGATGCCTGCTGGACTGTTCATTAACATGGTACTTCATTTTGTTTATCTGTTGGCCCCAGCCTCGAACTCAGGCCCTGCATGTAGCTAACTGACCCTCTCTGCCCATTTATCTCCATTTACCCGTTGTTGTTGTCTTAGCTGTTTACCCGTTGTTGTCTTACCCGTTGTTGTCTTAGCTCTCCCAATCAACACCTGTGATTGCTTTATGCCTCTCTGTAATGTCTATATGTCTTGTATACTGTTGTTTAGGGTAGCTCTCATTGTTTAATTTTTACTGCGGAGCCCCTAGTCCCGCTCAACATGCCTTAGATAGCTCCTTTGTCCCACCCACCACACATACAGAGACCTCACCTAGCTTAACTGGCGCCTCCAGAGATGCAACCTTTCTCATCGTCACTCAATGCCTAGGTTTCCCTCCACTGTACTCGCACCCTACCATAACCTTGTATTTACATTATGCCCTGAATCTATCCTACCACGCCCAGAAATCTGCTCCTTTTATTCTCTGTTCCCAAAGCACTAGATGACCAGTTCTTATAGCCTTTAGCCGTAACCTCATCCTACTCCTCCTCTGTTCCTCTGGTGATGTAGAGGTTAACCCAGGTCCTGTGTGTCCCCAGGCGCTCTCATTTGTTGACTTCTGTAACTGTAAAAACCTTGGGTTCATGCATGTTAACATCAGAAGCCTCCTCCCTAAGTTTGCTTTATTCACTGCAACACTCTACTCAGCAAATTGGATGCAGTCTATCACAGTGCCATCCGTTTGGTCACCAAAGCCCCATATACCACCCACCACTGGGACCTGTATGCTCTCGCTGGCTTGTCCTCGCTACATATTCATCGCCAAACCTACTGGCTCCAGGTCATCTATAAGTCTTTGCTAGGTAAAGTTCCACCTTATATCAGCTCACTGGTCACCATAGCAGCAACCACCCGTAGCACACACTCCAGCAGGTATATTTCACTGGTCATCCCCAAAGCCAACACCTCCTTTGACCGCCTCTCCTTCCATTTTTCTGCTGCCAATGACTGGAACGAATTGCAAAAATCACTGAAGTTCGAGACTTATATCTCCCTCACTAACCTTAAGCATCAGCTGTCAGAGCAGCTTACTGATCGCTGCAGCTGCACACAGCCCATCTGTAAATAGCCCATCCAACTACCTACCTCATCCCAATATTTGTTTTTTGTTTTTCTGCACACCAGTATTTATACTTGCACATCTTCATCTGCACATCTATCACTCCAGTGTTAATTGCTAAATTGTAATTACTTCGCCACTATGGCCTATTTATTGCCTTACCTCCTTACTTCATTTGCACACGCTGTATATAGATTTTTCTATTGTGTTATTGACTGTACGTTTGTTTATCCAATGTATACCTCGGTGTTGTTGTTTTTGTCGCACTGCTTTGCTTTATCTTGGCCAGGTCGCAGTTCTAAGTGAAGGAAGGGCTCCAGCAACCATTACACAGTCTGAAAAGCTGCATAACAAATGAGGCCTAATTAGACAAAAGAAAAATTAAGTCATTAAAATAAGATAAGTCGTTCAAACGACTTACTATCTCGTTTGAACATTTTAGTATCTTGTTTTTTTACTAAGTCGTTGAAACAAGATACTAAGTCCTTCAAATGAAATACTAAGTCGTTCAAATGAGATAATTCCAATAACTCCAGGGAATATCAGTAGCCTAGTCAAACTGCTTCGCTCGGTGACAAACATGAGGTAGACGGTCTGTTCCTGATCTACACGGCACCTTCAACATTCAAATGCTAAATTGGCTTGTGCGATATTAGGCTTTATTTGTTGAATGACAAACTATGTAATTTGCTAAGTTATTGTTATCTATGTGCTATTAAAAATGTTGTTTTACTAGAATAAAAGAAAGCTACCAGATAATCAACTCTGGCTATAGGCTACCTGCTGAACGGGGCTTACAATAGATTTGTTTAGAATTTTCAGGTTCACCATCAGCAATAGTTTTGGTCATTTTGCTTTAAACAATCAGTGTACATCATAATTTTTAGATGATGACGGGGTAAAGTTGATAATTTCATAACAAGGACAGAAATCACTTTGCGAGGTGCACTGGATGGCAAAAGTGAGATGAGAAAAGCTAAAAACAAAACACCCAAATGCTCAAAACCATTCGATTTTGAGATGGAGGTGAAATCCAAAGTTGTGATATATATTCATTGTCTGTGTCATAGTTAATAAGTAAACAATGCTCAAACACAATCTGCAAAAATGACAAGTTAATTAGTGGGTGATGGTGATAAAAAATAAATAAACATAGGCTACATTGTTCCACCTAATCTGATAGTAGTGTGGTGGTAGATTCCTAGTCTCCCTTTTCTAATCAAACTAAATATTTTCAAACTAAAACAAATTGTTCCTATATATCGTATCGGAGCCCATCTATCTAAATACGAATTGAATCGTCTTGAAAGGGAAAGATGCAAATCCCTGTCATTTATCATTCATTTACAAGTCCCAAAATGTATGTAACAAGTAAGGATTCCATCTTTAAGCCTACTCTATCTCTTGAACTCTCTCGGTTTTTCTAATGACTGCCTTGCCTGGTTCACCAACTACTTTGCAGACCGAGTTCAGTGTGTCAAATCGGAGGGCATGTTGTCCGGTCCTCTGGCAGTCTCTATGGGGTTGCCACAGGGTTCAATTCTCGGACTCTTTTCTCTGTATATATCAATGATGTTGCTCTTGCTGCGGGCGATTCCCTGATCCACCTCTACGCGGACGACACCATTCTGTATACTTCTGGCCCTTCCTTGGACACTGTGCTATCTAAACTCCAAACGAGCTTCAATGCCATACAACACTCCTTCCGTGGCCTCCAACTGCTCTTAAACGCTAGTAAAAACCAAATGCATGCTTTTCAACCGTTCACTGCCTGCACCCGCACGCCCGACTAGCATCACCACCCTGGATGGTTCCGACCTAGAATATGTGGACAAATATAAGTACCTAGGTGTCTGGCTAGACTGTAAACTCTCCTTCCAGACTCATATCAAACATCTCCAATCTAAAATCAAATCTAGAGTCGGCTTTCTATTCCGCAACAAAGCCTCCTTCACTCACGCCGCCAAACTTACCCTAGTAAAACTGACTATCCTACCGATCCTCGACTTCGGCGATGTCTTCTACAAAATAGCTTCCAATACTCTACTCAGCAAACTGGATGCAGTTTATCACAGTGCCATCCGTTTTGTTACTAAAGCACCTTATACCACCCACCACTGCGACCTGTATGCTCTAGTAGGCTGATCCTCGCTACATATTCGTCGCTAGACCCACTGGTCATCTACAAGTCCATGCTAGGTAAAGCTCCGCCTTATCTCAGTTCACTGGTCACGATGGCAACACCCACCCGTAGCACGCGCTCCAGCAGGTGTATCTCACTGATCATCCCTAAAGCCAACACCTCATTTGGCCGCCTTTCCTTCCAGTTCTCTGCTGCCTGTGACTGGAACGAATTGCAAAAATCGCTGAAGTTGGAGACTTTTATCTCCCTCACCAACTTTAAACATCTGCTATCTGAGCAGCTAACCAATCGGTGCAGCTGTACATAGTCCATCTGTAAATAGCCCACCCAATTTACCTACCTCATCCCCATACTGTTTTTATTTATTTACTTTTCTGCTCTTTTGCACACCAGAATCTCTACCTGCACATGACCATCTGATCATTTATCACTCCAGTGTTAATCTGCTAAATTGTAATTATTTGCCTACCTCCTCATGCCTTTTGCACACAATGTATATACTCTTTTTTTTTTTTTTTTTCTACTGTGTTATTGACTTGTTTATTGTTTACTCCATGTGTAACTCTGTGTTGTTGTCGGTTCACACTGCTATGCTTTATCTTGGCCAGGTCGCAGTTGTAAATGAGAACTTGTTCTCAACTTGCCTACCTGGTTAAATAAAGGTGGAAAAAGATATTTTAAAAAAAAAACTGTCTTCCCCGCTCTCTCTAAAGGTCCCCTCTCTCTCTAAAGGGAAAAAATACTTGCCAAGTAACTATTTCTCTGGCTCAGAAGTGCTTCAAGGGCACAGATGAAGAGAGAAAAGATATTTAATGTGCAAGCTTCTTTCATATAAATTCTTTAGCACACTGTTTAATAAACACAAACACACACTCAAGCACCAAAACACATAAACATACACACACTTTAACAAAATGAACACATCACATGGACACACAGAAACACCACACACACTCACTCCTCTATATCTCCTCCAACTCCATGCCCCATGGGAGTGTTGTTGCTATGGCGGTGGAGGGTGTAGGGATCTCTGGGCGGCTGCATCCCCCTCTTCTCCCCTCTCCTCCCCTCTGCAGAGTCTGAGCGCTACCTTTGATCACAGGCAGATGAGACATGGCTGCTCCAATAACCCTCACTAACAAAAAGCACTGTTTTCTGCTCCAAAAAACAGATAAGAAAAAGACATAGAGCCAATGAGATGGGACTGCCTTTTGATTACAATCAGTGATGGTGTCCTACTTGAGACAGTTAAGATATAAGGGCTCCATAATTCTGTCTGACAAAAAAAAGACTACTCAGATACTCATAGAAAGGCCAGAAAAAAGGCTGTGAAAGATGCACAAGAATCCCATCTGTCACCCAGTGTGTTAGGAGTTCTTCTGAATAAAACAGATATCTTTTAAAAGCGGCTGCCCCTAAAAATCTACTTCTCGCTTTGATTGTGGCCTACATGTGGCATCGATATGAGTCAGAAATACTTATTCTAGTGTCATAATTGACTACAAAGTGTAAATAGGATAATTTTGGCCATAAAGTCAGTCTCGTCCAAAACTGAGATTTGCAAGGTGATAGAAAAATATTCTGTGTCACGGAATGAATGGTACCATAACAGTTTTCCTTGGGTTGGGTTTATTTCAATCGTGCCCAGATGCCCACAGATGGTAGCGCCGTTGGGGTTAGTTAGGGACCATCCGTAAATTACCAATGTACTTGGGACAATCTTTAAAACATTTCAACAGATCCAAATTTCAATTACTTAGAAACCTCAAACCATCTATAAATTGTAGAATGCATAGACAAATATTGAAAGCATTTATTGAGACTAACTAAAAGATGTGCAACATGAAAATATTGTCCCATTTACATTTTGTAATTGATTGACGGTCCCTAACTAGCCCCAGAGATGTCAAACCAACTTTGCCACAGTCGCACACTAGCCAGCTGAAGCTAATTTGTGAAAGAAGTACACAGTTAATCACCCTAAGGGGCTTCAAGGCACAAGACCTGGTTGGACTGTTTCAAGTTATCTAGAAGGGTGACAAACTGTGTACTGTTTTGGCAGAGTGAATGTACAAACATTCAGACATCAGTAGAACATGAGAAAGTAGTTAAGCTATATACAGGGTCAGTTCCAGGGTCATGCCAATACCATATTTACAATGTGCAGGGATACTAGAGTGGTATGGGTAGAAATGTATAGAGGTAAGGTGACTAGGCTTCAGGACATATGATAAACAGACTAGCAGCAGCGTATATGATGATTGTATGTGAGAGCACTGTCCAGAATAACAATATTTAATTGTCAAAACAGTTCAAATCATATTGGCCACATACATATATTTAGCAGATGTTATTGTAGCGAAATGATTGTGTTCCTAGCTCCAACAGTGCAGTAATATCTAACAATTCACAACAATGCACACGGAGTAGAGTGGCATTGACTAGAATAAGAGTAGAATATAGTATATACGTATGAAATTAATATGTAAACATTAAACCTCTTGAGTGTAGGGGACAGTATTTTGATGTTTGGATGAAAAACGTACCCAAATGAAATGGCCTATTTCTCAGGCCCAGAATCTAGAATATGCATATAATTGTCAGATTAGGATAGAAAACACTCTAAAGTTTCCAAAACTGTTAAAATATTGTCTGTGAATATAACAGAACTGATATTGCAGGTGAAAACCTGAGTAAAATCCAACCCGGAAGTGCTGTTTTTCCTGAAAGCTCACTGTTCCATTGCCTGCCTTCGCTCCATTTAAAGTGATATCAACCAGATTATTTTTCCTATGGCTTCCCCATGGTGTGAACAGTCTTTAAGACATAGTTTCAGGCTTTTATTTTGAAAAATGAGCGAGAAAGATCACATCGCTGTATGGCTGGGTGCCAGCAACGTTTTGCATGCGCAACAGCTTGGAGCAGACATTTTCTCTCTCCTTTTGAAGAAGCTACATTCCCGGTTGAAATATTATCGATTATATTTTGTCAAAACAACCTGAGGATTGATTATAAAAAATGTTTGACATGTTTCTACGAACTTTATGGATACTATTTGGAATTTTCGTCTGCTCCGTCGTGACCGCTCGAGCCTGTGGATTTCTGAACATAACGCGCCAACCAAATGGAGGTATTTTGGATATAAAAATAATCTTTATGGAACATAAGGAACATTTATTGTGTAACTGGGAGACTCGTGAGTGCAAACATCCGAAGATCATCAAAGGTAAGCGATTCATTTTATTGCTTTTCTGACTTTCAATCCCAATCTACTTGACGGCTAGCTGTTTGTAATGTTTTATCGACTGAGAGAGATGTCCTTACATAAACGCTTGGTATGCTTTCGCCGAAAAGCTTTTTTGAAATCTGACATGCCAGGTGGATTAACAACAAGTGAAGCTGTGTTTTGCTATATTGCACTTGTGATTTCATGAAAATAAAATATTTTTAGTAATTTAATTTGATTTTGGCGCTCTGCATTTCAGCGGATGTTGACGAAAATGATCCCGGTAACGGGATGGGTGCATCAAGTGACCAGTGATTCCTATGTACAGAGGACAGCAGCCTCTAAGGTGTAGGGATGAGTACCGGGTGGTAGTCGGCTAGTGATGGCTATTTAACAGTCTGATGGTCTTGTGATAGGGGCTCCCGAGTAGCGCAGCAGTCTAAGGCACTGCATCTCAATGTCGCGACAGACTGTGGTTCAATTCCAAGCTGTATCACAACCAGCCGTGATTTGGAGTCCCATAGGGCAGCGCACAATCGGCCCAGTATTGTCCAAGGTATTGGAAATAAGAATTTGTCTTAACTGATTTACCTAGTTAAATAGAAAAATAATCTGTTTTTCAGTCTCTCTGTCCCAGTTTTGATGCCTCTGTACTGACCTCGCCTTGTGGATGATAGCGGGGTGAACAGGCCGTGGCCCGGGTGGTTGATGTCCTTGATTATCTTTTATGCCTTCCTGTGACATTGAGTAATGTAGATGTCCTGGAGGGCAGGGCCCTCACCTCCTCCCTGCTAACTTGATGATTGAGTTGGAGGAGTGCGTGGCCACGCAGTCATGGGTGAACAGGGAGTACAGGAGGGGGCTGAGCACGCACCTTTGTGGGGCCCCTGTCTGAGGATCAGTGGAGTGGAGGTGTTGTTTCCTACTTTCACCACCTGGGGGCGGCCCATCAGGAAGTCCCAGACCCAGTAGCACAGGGCGTGGTTCAGACCCAGGGCCCCGAGCTTAATGAATTTATAGATTACTATGGTGTTGAAGGCTGAGCTGTAGTCAATGAAGAGCATTCTTACATAGGTATTCCTCTTGTCCAGATGGGATAGGGCAGTGTGCAGTGCGATGGCGATTGTATCGTCTGTGGATCTATTGGGGCAGTATGCAAATTGAAGTGGGTCTAAGGTGTCAGGTAAGGTGGAGGTGATATAATCTTTAACAAGCCTCTCAAAGCACTTCATGATGACAGAAGTGAGTGCTACAGGGCGAATGTCTGCAGCCCCCGGCCTCACGGTACTGGACTCTGAAGTCAAATGTTTTTTTGTTTGCAGATTATCTGGTGCTTCTGTCCACAACCCGAGGAGGGCCTACAGCAGCACCTAGATCTTCGATACAGATTCTCTCAGACTTGGACCCTGATGGAAAATCTTAGTAAGACAAAAATTGTGTTATTTTTTTCTATCTAGACACCGTTGCCCTAGAACAGACAAAAAAATATACCTACTTCAGGCTAAACATCAACCCCACAGATAACTTCAACAAGGCTGTGAACGTTAACAAAATGGCGCCGACAGAGATGGCCGCCTCGCTTCGAGTCCTTAGGAAACTATGCAGTATTTCATTTTGTATGTATTATTTCTTACATTGTTACCCCAGGAAATCTTAAGTCTTATTACATACAGCCGTTAAGAACTATTGGATATAAGAGCAACGTCAATTTACCAACATTACGACCAGGAATACAACTTTCCCAAAGCGGATTCTCTATTCAGACCAGGACAATGGATCTAATCCCAGAAGCCAACCCAAAACAACGGCGCAGCAAAAGGGGCAGATGGAGCGGTCTCCTGGTCAGTCTCCATAGACCTGCACATCGCCCACCACTCCCGAGTATACTTCTCGCCAATATCCAGTCTCTTGACAACAAGGTAGATAAAATGCGAGCAAGGGTTGCCTTCCAGACAGACATCAGAGATTGTAACATTCTCTGTTTCACAGAAACATGGCTCTCTCTGGATATGTTGTCGGAATCGGTTCAGCCACCGGGCTTCTCCATGCATCGTCCCGACAGAGATAAACAGCTCTCTGGGAAGAGGAAGGGCGGGGGTGTATGCTTCATAATTAACGACTCATGGTGTAATCATAACAACATACAGGAACTCAAGTCCTTCTGCTCACCCGACCTATAATTCTTAACAATCAAATGCTGACATATTACCTCCCAAGACAATTCTCGTCAGTTTTCGTCACTGCCACGTACATTCCCCCTCAAGCAGACACCAAGACGTCCCTCAAGGAACTTCACTGGACTCTATGTAAACTGGAAACCACATATCCTGAGGCTGAATTTATTGTAGCTGGGGACGTTAACAAAGCACATTTTAGAACAAGACTACCTAAATTCTATCAGCATATTGATTGCACTACGCCCGGGGGTAATTCACTCGATCACTGCTACTCTAACTTCCACGATGCATACAAAGCCTTCTACCACCCTCCCTTCGCAAATCCGACCATGACGCCATCTTGCTCCTACCGTCTTATTGACAGAAACTCAAACAGGATGTACCACTGACTAGAACCATTCAACGCTGGTCTGACCAATCGAAATCCACGCTTCAAGATGGTTTTGATCTCTGGGATATGTTCTGGTCAGCTTCAGAGAACAACATTGATCTATATGCTGACTCCGTGAGTGAGTTTATAAAGAAGTGCATTGGAGATGTTGTACCTTCTGTGACTATTAAAACCTGCCCTAACCAGAAACCGTGGATGGATGGCGGCATTCGTGCAAAACTGAAAGAGCGGGCCCCAATGCTGACCCTCAACACTGGGGCCCCACAAGGGTATGTGCTCAGCCCCCTCCTGTACTCCCTGTTCACCCACAACTGCATGGCAATGCACGCCTCCAATTCAATCATCAAGTTTGCAGATGACAACAGTAGTGGGATTGATCACCAACAATGACGAGACAGCTTACAGGGAGGAGGTGAGGGCACTCGGAGTGTGGTGTCAGGAAAATAACCTTACACTCAACGTCAACAAAACAAAGGAGATAATCGTGGACTTCAGGAAACAGCAGAGGGAGCACCCCCCTATCCACATCAACGGGACAGTAGTGGAGAGGGTAGTAAGTTTTAGGTTCCTCGGCATACACATCACAGACAAACTGAAGTGGTCCACCCACACAGACAGCGTGGTGAAGAAGGCGCAGCAGCGCCTCTTCAACCTCAGGAGGCTGAAGAAATTCGGCTTGTCACCAAAAGCACTTACAAACTTTGACAGAAGCACAATCGAGAGCATCCTGTCGGGCTGTATCACCGCCTGGTACGGCAACTGCTCCGCCCACAACCGTAAGGCTCTCCAGAGGGTAGTGAGGTCTGCACAACGCATCACCGGGTGCAAACTACCTGCCCTCCAGGACACCTACACCACCCGATGTCACAGGAAGGCCATAAAGATCATCAAGGACAACAACCATCCGAGCCACTGCCTGTTCACCCCGCTATCATCCAGAAGGTGAGGTCAGTACAGGTGCATCCAAGCAGGGACCGAGAGACTGAAAAACAGCTTCTCTCTCAAGGCCATCAGACTGTTAAACAGCCACCACTAACATTGAGTGGCTGCTGCCAACATACTGACCAGCTTCAGCCACTTTAATAATGGAAAAATGTATGTACAAAATGTATCACTAGCCACTTTAAAACAATGCCACTTAATATAATGTTTACATACCCTACATTACTCATCTCATATGTATATACTGTACTCAATACCATCTACTGCATCTTGCCTATACTGTTCTGTACCATCACGCGTTCATATATTTTTATGTACATATTCTTCATCCCTTTACACTTGTGTGTGTATAAGGTAGTTGTTGTGAAATTGTTAGGTTAGATTACCCGTTGGGTTATTACTGCATTGTCGGAACTAGAAGCACAAGCATTTCGCTACACTCGCATTAACATCTGCTAACCATGTGTATGTGACAAATAAAATGTGATTTGATTTGAGAGAGAGATTTTTCTTTACATCAGACACAAACATACACATACGAACAACACCTTACAGACTCACACAAACAATTACTACATCTCATCTGCTCAGAACCCCATGCTCACACCCCCATCCTTAGTGTCTTCATTATTGTTTGCCACATGGTCTTAAAAATGTATTTTTCTCAGTCACCCATTCTATTTCAATATTTCATTTCTCCATTGTGTTAATGATGGAGGATTGATTTAAGTTTTCAGTGTACGTTTTTGAAGATGAGTCCATCGTCCAGTCCATTGGGTATCTCACTACACCCCCATATGCCATATCTTGAAGTATGCAGACAGAGTGATTAAAAGTATGTTTACATTGTAATACTTCTGACATCCAACTTTTAAGCTCCGCCCATAACTTTTGAACTTCATAGGATTCCTAGAAAGCATGGATTATTGAGTCATTGTTAGTTTTACACTTAAGACATGACTCTGCCGTGCTGTACAATTTGTGAATTTTGGCTCTTGCAAAATAAATTCTATACGTTAGTTTATACTGGATTGAGCGTACATTTTTGTTAACTGTATTTTCGTTAGTTATGCTCTAACATTCCTCTCCATCTTGTGCCAACATCAGTTGTTGTTTTTAAGTCTTGGTTCCAATAGTTTATATTAGTTTCTAAGAGATAGTCATTTGGATAGGCCCTCTGCAATGTTTTGCATAGCCTACCTATCATATGAACATCCTTTTCTGACTCAAATAAGATTCCCTCTGACATCGTTGCTCTGACATCCAAATTATTTCAAATCAAAATGTTGTGATATGTATCTTTCAAGTTGCATGTATTTCAAAATATCTACATTGGTCAGTCCAAAACTGCTTTTTAATTATGTCATTGAAATAAATGTATTTCCTATTACCAAGTCATTTACGCTTTCTCTGCAGACCAATGTATCAGTGAATTCTGAAAAGCAACTAAGGTTAAAACCACCCTCAGAATTAGGAAGATGTAGAACTTTGCTTTTTATTCTATAAATGTTATTTGCCCATTTAAAGTATATTATGACCAACAATGAAGACGTTTATTCTACCTGTAAGATTTATGGGAAGATTGTTCCATTTAATTAGATATCCTTTCATATTGTTGAGTAATGGAATAAAGTTATCTTTATTTATTTGTTGTTTCTTGTCACTTATTAGTATTTAATATTTTTGTGGTCTACTTAAAGGATTGCTGTAGATCGTGAGTTAATCTTTTTTTTCCTATTGCCATTATTTCATTTTTTACAATCTGCTGATGTGCTCAAACATCTTTAATTGGTTGAGAACCATATGCTTTTTTTCCCATCATGGAGCTTGTGCACATTCCATGAGAAGTAGGATTT
The DNA here is from genome assembly GCF_057628025.1 of Oncorhynchus mykiss. Classification (NCBI taxonomy): domain Eukaryota; kingdom Metazoa; phylum Chordata; class Actinopteri; order Salmoniformes; family Salmonidae; genus Oncorhynchus; species Oncorhynchus mykiss. The sequence goes on along the minus strand of NC_143022.1, from coordinate 29,733,197 downwards.
CGTTGGTCTTTACTTGTATAGAAACAAATGTAACCTTATCTGTTCTGTCTATCATTGAAGAACCAAATAAAACACATTGGGAGACATGCCATATGACGGCAGTGGGAATTCCATAGAATGGGAAAATCATAGTATACATAAACTCAGCAAAAAAAGGAACGTCCCTTTTTCAGCACCCTGTTTATTTTTTTATTTTAAATCCCAGCCCCCGTCCCAGCAGGAGGCCTTTTGCCTTTTGCTAGGCCGTCATTGTAAATAAGAATTTGTTCTTAACTGACTTGCCTAGTTAAATAAAGGTTAAATCAAAAATGTAATAAAAGTCCCCATGAGTGACAGAACACTGAGCCAATCACGGCCCCACCTGACCTAAATGGTGGGTCGCCACTGATCATTTGCAAACAAAGAATGTGTTTTGTTAGTCCGCCAGGTCAGAGGCAGTACGGATGACCAGGGATGTTCTCTTGATAAGTGCGTGAATTAGACTATTTTCCTGTCCTGCTAAGCATTCAATACTTTCGGTAATCACGGAAAATATATGGAGTAAAAATTACATAATTTTCTTTAGGAATGTAGTGAAATGCCTCCCGAGTGGCGCAGTGTTCTAAGGTACTGAATCACAGTTGCTAGCTGTGCCACTAGAGATCCTGGTTCGCGTCCAGGCTCTGTCGCAGGTGACTGGGCACAGTTGGCCCAGCGTCGTCCAGGTTAGGGGAGGATTTGGTCGGCAGGGATGTCCTTGTCCCATCGCGCTCTAGCGACTCTTATGGCTGGCCGGGTGCATGCACGCTGACATGGTCGCCAGGTGTACAGTGTTTCCTCTGACACATTGGTGTGGCTGGCTTCCGGGTTAAGCGGGCATTGTGTCAAGAAGCAGTGCAGCTTGGTTGGGTTGTGTATCGGAAGACGCATAGCTCTCGACCTTCGCCTCTCCCGAGTCCGTACAGGAGTTGCAGCGATGAGACAAGACTGTAACTACCAATTGAATGCCACGAAATTGGGGAGACAAAGAGGTTAAAATAAAAATAATTAATAATAAAAGTAATGTAGTGACTATAAAAGTTGTCAAAAATACAAATAGTAAAGTACAGATACCCCCGAAAACTATTTAAGTAGTACTTTCAAGTATTTTCAAGTATGTTGTACTTTACAACAGGTGCAACTATTTTCACATTGTAAAAAACAATGAACATATGTGATAATATAGCACTTCTATCATCATAATGTGCTTTGAGAGACTAGTCAAGGATCATATCACCTCCACCCTACCTGTCACCCTAGACCCACTCCAATTTGCTTACCACCCCAAGAGGTCCACAGACGACGCAATCGCCATCACACTGCCCTATCCCATCTGGACAAGAGGTATACCTATGTAAGAATGCTAATCATTGACTACAGCTCAACATTTAACACCATAGTACTGTCCAAACTCGTCATTAAGCTCGAGACCCTGGGTCTCGACCCCGCCCTGTGCAACTGGGTCATGGACTTTCTGACGAGCCGCCCCCAGGTGGTGAGGGTAGGAAACAACAGGTACAAATCTGTCGTTCTGCCCCTGAACAGGCAGTTAACCCACTGTTCCTAGGCCGTCATTGAAAATAAGAATTTGTTCTTAACTGACTTGCCTAGTTAAATAAAGGTAAAATAAAATAAAATAAAAATGCATAACACTGGGGCCCCACAACGGTGCGTTCTCATCCCTGTCCTGTACTCCCTGTTCACCCATGACTGTGTGGCTATGCACGCCTCCAACTCAATCATCAAGTTTGCAGACGACACCACAGTGGTAGGCTTGATTACCAACAATGATGACAGTGAGGAGGGAGGAGGTGAGGGTCCTCGGAGTGTGGTGTCAGGTGTCAGCAAAATTAACTCACTCAACGTCAACAAAACAAAGGAGATGATCGTGGACTTCAGGAAACAGCAGAGGGCGCAACCCCCATCCACATCGACGGGACAGCAGTGGAGGTGGAAGGTTTTAAGTTCCTCGGCGTACACATCACAGACAAACTGAAATGGTCCACCCACACAGACAGTGTGGTGAAGAAGGCGCAACAGCGCCTCGTCAACCTCAGGAGGTTGAAGAAATTTGGCTTGTCACCTAAAACCCTCACAAACTTTTACAGATGCACAATTGAGAGCATCCTGTGGGCTGTATCACCGCCTGGTACGGCAACTGCTCCACCCACAACCGCAAGGCTCTCCAGAGGGTAGTGCGTTCTGTACAACGCATCACCACACTGTCTGTGTGGGTGGACCATTTCAGTTTGTGATGTGTACACAGAGGAACTTACAAATTTCCACCTTCTCCACTGCTGTCCCGTCGATGTGGATGGCGGGATGCTCCCTCTGCTGTTTCCTGAAGTCCAAGATCATCTCCTTTCTTATGTGAAAAAATGGCGCCGGAAGAAATGGCAGCAGCTTTACGGGCGCCCAACCAATTGTGCAATTATGTGTTTTTTCTTGCGTTATTTGTACATAATGTTTCTGCAACCGTATCTTACGGCAAAAAATAGTTTATGGATATCAGGACAGTGATCACTCGCCACGGATTAGACAAAGATTTTTTCTTCAACAAACAAGACGCACAAGACATTCTCCAAACACCCAGCAGGGCCGACCTCCCATTATTTGCAAGAGGAAGCGACGCAGGTACAAAGAGCCGGATGTCTGGTCAGGACCCGGAAAAGGCAAGTGGGAAAGCTGCCATTACCATCAATGCTACGCGCCAACATGCAACCATTGGACAATAAACTAGACGAGGTACGATCACAAATATCCTACCAACGAGACATCAAAAACTGTAATATCCTATGTTTCACGGAATCGTGGCTGAATGACAATATGGATATTCAGCTAGCAGGATACGCACTGCACCGGCAAGATAGAACAGCACACTCGGTAAGATGAGGGGGGGGGGGGGGGCGGTCTGTGCATATTTGTAAACAACAGCTGGTGCATGAAATCTAAGGAAGTCTCTAGATTTTGCTCGCCTGAAGTAGAGTATATACTTTCGGATCCAAGATGGCGTAGCAGTAGGACGTGTTGTCGTGTCGTGTCCCTTGTATATATCGTTTGTTTTCGTTTTTTTTTCTTCACATATCTTTAAAACTTTTTGCTGAACCTCAACTTCTTCTAAATACTCTCCTGCAACCCGCCTCACCCAACGTAGCTATTTTTCCTAAAGTATTTATATTTACTTCGGATCTGGAACCCCTCAACTGAAGCTAGCCAACTAGCCAACTAACTACCAGCTTCAGCAAAACATTGCTAGCGGTCTTCAGCTAACCGGTCATCAGCTAACCTTTAGCTCGGAAAGCTCTCGCCAGTTCGAACAACGCGACTCTAACCAGAGCATAACGGACCTATTTATTATTTTATTTTTATTTTTCATCCCCGGATTCCCATCGCAAACGGAACATTTTGAGCTCCTGGGCTACAATATCCAGACCCACGACCGGTCCATCGATGTCACCGCATGAAGAGGAATAAACAGACTCCCCCCATCGCGACGTCCCCAAAGGCTAACTCTCTAGCCCTTGCTATCTCCTTGCTTGCAAATTCGGCCTGCTAACTGCTAGCTTGTTTAGCCCGGTCCGCTAACTGCTACCGTGTTTAGCATCGTCTACTAACTGTTAGCTTGTTAGCACAGGCCTGCTAACCGTCTGAATCGCCGCGTCCCAAACACTCACTGAACCCATATTTACTTTCTATCCCTTTTCGATTTTTAATTTGTTTATACCTTCCGGTAACCTGCCTCACCCAATGTGATACGGAACCGCTATTATCTTTACATTTTTAGAACACACTCAAGAACCTCCAGAAGCTAACCAGCTAACTGGCTACAAGCTATTTAGTCATTGTTAGTTTTCTAACCTGGATAACACTCGCCAGTCCAGCTTCCCTGCCCCATCCACCGCTGCCCCTTGGACACTGATCACTTGGCTACATAGCTGATGCATGCTGGACTGTCCATTAATCACGGTGATCCATTCTGCTTGTTTATGTTTTATCTGTCGGCCCCAGCCGCACTTAGGCTCTGTGTGTAGTTAATCCGACCCTCTCTGCCTAATCAATCGCCATTCTACCTGCTGTTGTTGTGCTAGCTGATTAGCTGTTGTTGTCTCACCTACTGTTTTAGCTAGCTCTCCCAATTCAACACCTGTGATTACTGTATGCCTCGCTGTATGTCTCTCTCAAATGTCAATATGCCTTGTATACTGTTGTGCAGGTTAGTTATCATTGTTTTAGTTTACAATGGAGCCCCTAGTTCCACTCTTTATACCCCTGATACCTCCTTTGTCCCACCCCCCACACATGCGGTGACCTCACCCATTACAACCAGCATGTCCAGAGATACAACCTCTCTCATCATCACCCAGTGCCTGGGCTTACCTCCGCTGTACCCGCACCCCACCATACCCCTGTTTGCGCATTATGCCCTGAATATATTCTACCATGCCCAGAAACCTGCTCCTCTTATTCTCTGTCCCCAACGCCCTAGGCGACCAGTTTTGATAGCCTTCAGCCGCACCCTCATACTACTCCTTCTCTGTTCCGCGGGTGATGTGGAGGTAAACCCAGGCCCTGCATGTCCCCAGGCACCCTCATTTGTTGACTTCTGTGATCGAAAAAGCCTTGGTTTCATGCATGTCAACATCAGAAGCCTCCTCCCTAAGTGTGTCTTACTCACTGCTCTAGCACACTCTGCTAACCCTGATGTCCTTGCCGTGTCTGAATCCTGGCTCAGGAAGGCCACCAAAAATTTGATTTTTTCCATACCCAACTATAACATCTTCCGTCAAGATAGAACTGCCAAAGGGGGAGGAGTTGCAGTCTACTGCAGAGATAGCCTGCAAAGTAATGTCATACTTTCCAGGTCCATACCCAAACAGTTCGAACTACTAATTTTGAAAATTACTCTCTCCAGAAATAAGTCTCTCACTGTTGCCGCCTGCTACCGACCCCCCTCAGCTCCCAGCTGTGCCCTGGACACCATTTGTGAATTGATCGCCCCCCATCTAGCTTCAGAGTTTGTTCTGTTAGGTGACCTAAACTGGGATATGCTTAACGCCCCGGCAGTCCTACAATCTAAGCTAGATGCCCTCAATCTCACTCAAATCATCAAGGAACCCACCAGGTACAACCCTAACTCTGTAAACAAGGGCACCCTCATTGACGTCATCCTGACCAACTGGCCCTCCAAATACACCTCCGCTGTCTACAACCAGGATCTCAGCGATCACTGCCTCATTGCCTGTATCCGCTACGGAGCCGCAGTCAAACGACCACCCCTCATCACTGTCAAATGCTCCCTAAAACACTTCTGTGAGCAGGCCTTTCTAATCGACCTGGCCCGGGTATCCTGGAAGGACATTGACCTCATCCCGTCAGTTGAGGATGCCTGGTCTTTCTTTAAAAGTAACTTCCTCACCATTTTAGATAAGCATGCTCCGTTCAAAAAATGCAGAACTAAGAACAGATATAGCCCCTGGTTCACTCCAGACCTGACTGCCCTCGACCAGCACAAAAACATCCTGTGGCGGACTGCACTAACATCGAATAGTCCCCGCGATATGCAACTGTTCAGGGAAGTCAGGAACCAATACACACAGTCAGTCAGGAAAGCTAAAGCCAACTTCTTCAGGCAGAAGTTTGCATCCTGTAGCTCCAACTCCAAAAAGTTCTGGGACACTGTGAAGTCCATGGAGAACAAGAGCACCTCCTCCCAGCTGCCCACTGCACTGAGGCTAGGTAACACGGTCACCACCGATAAATCCATGATTATCGAAAACTTCAACAAGCATTTCTCAACGGCTGGCCATGCCTTCCGCCTGGCTACTCCAACCTCGGCCAACAGCTCCCCCCCCCCCCCCCACAGCTACTCGCCCAAGCCTCTCCAGGTTCTCCTTTACCCAAATCCAGATAGCAGATGTTCTGAAAGAGCTGCAAAACCTGGACCCGTACAAATCAGCTGGGCTTGACAATCTCGACCCTCTATTCCTGAAACTATCCGCCGCCATTGTCGCAACCCCTATTACCAGCCTGTTCAACCTCTCTTTCATATCGTCTGAGATCCCCAAGGATTGGAAAGCTGCCGCAGTCATCCCCCTCTTCAAAGGGGGCGACACCCTGGACCCAAACTGTTACAGACCTATATCCATCCTGCCCTGCCTATCTAAGGTCTTCGAAAGCCAAGTCAACAAACAGGTCACTGACCATCTTGAATCCCACCGTACCTTCTCCGCTGTGCAATCTGGTTTCCGAGCCGGTCACGGGTGTACCTCAGCCACGCTCAAGGTACTAAACGATATCATAACCGCCATCGATAAAAGACAGTACTGTGCAGCCGTCTTCATAGACCTTGCCAAGGCTTTCGACTCTGTCAATCACCGTATTCTTATCGGCAGACTCAGTAGCCTCGGTTTTTCGGATGACTGCCTTGCCTGGTTCACCAATTACTTTGCAGACAGAGTTCAGTGTGTCAAATCGGAGGGCATGCTGTCCGGTCCTCTGGCAGTCTCTATGGGGGTGCCACAGGGTTCAATTCTCGGGCCGACTCTTTTCTCTGTATATATCAATGATGTTTCTCATGCTGCGGGCGATTCCCTGATCCACTTCTACGCAGACGACACCATTCTATATACTTCCGGCCCGTCCTTGGACACTGTGCTATCTAACCTCCAAACGAGCTTCAATGCCATACAGCACTCCTTCCGTGGCCTCCAACTGCTCTTAAACGCTAGTAAAACCAAATGCATGCTTTTCAACCGTTCGCTGCCTGCACCCGCACGCCTGACCAGCATCACCACCCTGGATGGTTCCGACCTTGAATATGTGGACATCTATAAGTACCTAGGTGTCTGGCTAGACTCTAAACTCTCCTTCCAGACCCATATCAAACATCTCCAATCGAAAATCAAATCAAGAGTCGGCTTTCTATTCCGCAACAAAGCCTCCTTCACTCACGCCGCCAAACTTACCCTAGTAAAACTGACAATCCTACCGATCCTTGACTTCGGCGATGTCATCTACAAAATTGCTTCCAACACTCTACTCAGCAAACTGGATGCAGTTTATCACAGTGCCATCCGTTTTGTCACTAAAGCACCTTATACCACCCACCACTGCGACTTGTATGCTCTAGTCGGCTGGCCCTCGCTACATATTCGTCGCCAGACCCACTGGCTCCAGGTCATCTACAAGTCCATGCTAGGTAAAGCTCCGCCTTATCTCAGTTCACTGGTTACGATTGCAACACCCATCCGTAGCACGCGCTCCAGCAGGTGTATCTCACTGATCATCCCTAAAGCCAACACCTCATTTGGCCGCCTTTCGTTCCAGTTCTCTGCTGCCTGTGACTGGAACGAATTGCAAAAATCGCTGAAGTTGGAGACTTTTATCTCCCTCACCAACTTCAAACATCTGCTATCTGAGCAGCTAACCGATCGCTGCAGCTGTACATAGTCTATTGGTAAATAGCCCACCCATTTTCACCTACCTCATCCCCATACTGTTTTTATTTATTTATTTTTCTGCTCTTTTGCACACCAATATCTCTATCTCTACCTTTACATAACCATCTGATCATTTATCACTCCAGTGTTAATCTGCATAATTGTAATTATTTGCCTACCTTCTCATGCCTTTTGCACACAATGTATATATAGACTCCCCTTTTTTCTACTGTGTTATTGACTTGTTAATTGTTTACTCCATGTGTAACTCTGTGTTGTCTGTTCACACTGCTATGCCTTATCTTGGCCAGGTCGCAGTTGCAAATGAGAACTTGTTCTCAACTAGCCTACCTGGTTAAATAAAGGTGAAATAAAAAAAATAAAAAAATAAAAAAAATAAAAAATATTGTGATAAATTGCAGGCCACACTACTTGCCTAGAGAGTTTTCAGCTATACTTTTCGTGGCTGTTTATTTACCACCACAGACAGATGCTGGCACTAAGACCGCACTCAGTCAGCTGTATAAGGAAATAAGCAACCAGGAAACCACTCACCCAGAGGCGGCGTTCCTAGTGGCCGGAGACTTTAATGCAGGGAAACATATCAGTTCTACCAAATTTCCATCGACATGTTAAATGTGCAACCAGAGGGAAAAAAAATATAAATCACCTGTACTCCACACACAGAGACACATACAAAGCTCTCCCTCGCCCTCCATTTGGTAAATACGACCACAACTCTATCCTCCTGATTCCTGCTTACAAGCAAAAATTAAAGCAGGAAGCACCAGTGACTTGGTCTATAAAAAAGTGGTCAGATGAAGCAGATGCTAAACTACAGGACTGTTTTGCTCTGACAGACTGGAATATCTTCCGGGATTGTTCCGATGGCATTGAAGAGTACACGACATCAGTCACTGGCTTTATCAATAAGTGCATCGAGGATGTCGTCCCCACAGTGACTGTACCTATATACCCCAACCAGAAGCCATGGATTACAGGCAACATTCGCACTGAGCTAAAGGGTAGAGCTGCCACTTTCGAGATGTGGGGCTCTAACCCAGAAGCTTACAAGACATCATGCTATGCCCTGCGACGAACCATCAACCAGGCAAAGCGTCAATACAGGGCTAAGATTGAATCATACTACACCGGCTCTGACGCTTGTCTTATGTGGCAGGGTTTGCAAACTATTACAGACTACAAAGGGAAGCGCACAGCCGCGAGCTGCCCAGTGACACGAGCCTACCAGACGAGCTAAATCACTTCTATGCTCACTTCGAGGCAAGCAACACTGAGGCATGCATGAGAGCATCAGCTGTTCCGGACGACTGTGTGATCACGCTCTCCGTAACCAATGTGAGTAAGACCTTTAAACAGGTCAACATACACAAGGCTGCAGGGCCAGACGGATTACCAGGACATGTGCTCTAGACATGTGCTGACCAACTGGCAGGTGTCTTCACTGACATTTTCAACATCTCCCTGATTGAGTCTGTAATACCAACATGTTTCAAGCAGACCACCCTAGTCCCTGTGCCCAACAACACAAAGGCAACCTGCCTAAATAACTACAGACCCGTAGCACTCACATCCGTAGCCATGAAGTGCTTTGAAAGGTTGGTAATGGCTCACATCAATACCATTATCCCAGAAACCTTAGACCCACTCCAATGTGCATATCGCCCAAACAGATCCACAGATGATGCAATCACTATTGCACTCCACACTGCCCTTTCCCACCTGGACAAAAGGAACACCTATGTGAGAATGCTATTCATTGACTACAGCTCAGCGTTCAACACCATAGTGCCCTCAAAGCTCATCACTAAATTAAGGATCCTGGGACTAAACACTTCCCTCTGCAACTGGATTCTGGACTTCCTGACGGGGCCGCCCCTAGGTGGTGAAGGTAGGTAGCAACACATCTGCCACACTGATCCTCAACACTGGAGCTCCCCAGGGGTGTGTGCTCAGTCCCCTCCTGTACTCCCTGTTCACCCACGACTGCATGGCCAGGCACGACTCCAACACCATCATTAAGTTTGAAGATGACACAACAGTGGTAGGCCTGATCACCGACAATGACGAGACAGCCTATAGGGAGAAAGTCAGAGACCTGGCCGGGTGGTGCCAGAATAACAACCTATCCCTCAACGTAACCAAGACTAAGGAGATTATTGTGAACTACAGGAAAAGGAGGACCGAGCACGCCCCCATTCTCATCGATAGGGCTGTAGTGGAGCAGGTTGAGAGCTTCAAGTTCCTTGGTGTCCACATCAACAACAAACTAGAATGGTACAAACACACCAAGACAGTCGTGAAGAGGGCACGACAAAGCCTATTCCCCCTCAGGAAAATAAAAAGATTTGGCATGGGTCCTGAGATCCTCAAAAGGTTCTACAACTGCAACATCGAGAGCATCCTGATTGGTTGCATCACTGCCTGGTACGGCAATTGCTCGGCCTCTGACCGCAAGGCACACAGAGGTTAGTGCGTACAGCCCAGTACATCACTGGGGCTAAGCTGCCTGCCATCCAGGATCTCTACACCAGGCGGTGTCAGAGGAAGGCCCTAAATTGTCAAAGACCCCAGCCACACCTGTCATAGACTGTTCTCTCTACTACCGCATGGCAAGTGGTGCCGGAGAGCCAAGTCTAGGACAAAAAGGTTTTCCAACAGTTTTTACCCCCAAGCCATAAGACTCCTGAACAGGTAATCAAAGGGCTACCCGGACTATTTGCATTGTGTGCCTCCCCCAACCCCTCTTTTATGCTGTTGCTACTCTCTGTTTATCATATATGCATAGTCACTTTAACTATACATTCATGTACATACTACCTCAATTGGGCCAGCCAACCAGTGCTCCCACACATTGGCTAACCGGGCTTTCTGCATTGTGTCCCACCCACCACCTGCCAACCCCTCTTTTACGCTACTGCTACTCTCTGTTCATCATATATGCATGGTCACTTGAACCATATCTACATGTACATACTACCTCAATCAGCCTGACTAACCGGTGTCTGTATGTAGCCGCGCTACTTCTTTAGCCTCGCTACTGTATATAGCCTGTCTTTTTACTGTTGTTATATTTCTTTACCTACCTATTGTTCACCTAATACCTTTTCTGCACTATTGGTTAGAGCCTGTAAGTATTTCACTGTAAGGTTGTATTCAGCACACGTGACAAATAAACTTTGATTTGATTTGAAACTAACGGCCCTCCAGGACAGCTACAGCACCCGATGTCACAGGAAGGCCAAAAGGATAATCAAGGACAACAACCGCCCGAGCCACTGCCTGTTCACCCTGCTATCATCCAGAGGTCAGTACAAGTGTATCAAAGCAGGGACCGAGAGACTGAAAAACAGCTTCTATCTCAAGGCCATCAGACTGTTAAACAGCCATCACTAACATAGAGTGGCTGCTGCCAACATACAGACTCAAATCTCTGGCCACTTTAATAAAATTAATAAATGCATTTAATAAATGTATCACTAGTCAATTTGAATAACGCCACTTTAAAACTGTCTACATATCTTACATTACTCATCTCATATGTATATATTGTATTCTATACCATCTACTGCATCTTGCCTATGCCGCAAGGCCATCGCTCATCCATATATATATATATATATATATATATATATATGTACATATTCTTATTCATCCCTTTACATTTGTGTGTGTAACAAGCATTTCGCTACACTCACATTAACTTCTGCTAACCATGTGTATGTGACCAATCAAATTTGATTTGAACATTTGAAACATCTTTATCCTTTTGTAACCTTTATGAGTGCAATGTTTACTGTACATGTTTTTTTTTAATGCTTTTTCTTTCTACTCACTTTTGTTTATTGTTTATTTCACTTGCATTGGCAATGTAAAATAGATTTCCCAAGCCAATAAAGCCCCTTTGAATGGAATTGAATAGAGAGAGAGAGAGTGAGTGATTGATAGAGAGAGAAATGCCCCACTCAGGTAGGATAATCTTTCAGAACTGGCACTGTAGTATGGGGATGATTATTCCCAGTGTTTTCCCTGGTTGTTTCTTCTTCTCACACCACTCCCTGACAAAAGTCAAATGGAAGACCAGGCAGTGAATTCATAGTTTCATCCCTATGGAGAAAACGTGGCTTAAAATAAAGACTTTCAAGCTATCTCGGTTTATCTGGCGATCTTGTGTGTTGTTGAAGGGGTGGTATACAACCAAGACAGAATTAGTGGTATAATTAGATTGAATCTATTATATTATCAATTTCAACCCCATGTAACTGCTTTATACGTTAACCTAAGATCTACTGACAGGCCATTATTTATATTAAATACATTTCATCAACCAAATGCATTTCATTGTTTAATAACATCATGCTGAGATATAACCAGGAATCCCACCATTGACTAACATAAAAAGAGATGGAGAAATCTTAAAACTGCTTAAAACATTCAGGACTCTGTCGCACGCGCAGCCCTTGGGAAGCAACCTTACGAAACAAGAAAACCCCAATATTTTTAAGTCTCTCTGAAAGATCATGCTAATTTTGTGTTTTCGGTCCGTTCTTTAAAATCAAAAAATGATTGGCTACATTTTATATTTTTACTTGATTGTAGCAAAAGTCCAACTGCAGATGATACAAATGTCCTTCTCCAAATATACACTGAGTATACCAAACATTTGGAACACTTTCCTAATATTGAGTTTCCCCCCCACTTTTGCCCTCAGAACAGTCTCAATTTGTTGGGACATGGATTCGACAAGGTGTTCTACAGGGATGCTGACCTACGTTGACTCCAATGCTTCACACAGTTGTGTCAAGTTGGCTGGATGTCCTTTGGGTGGTGGACCATTCTTGGTACACACAGGAAACTGTTGAGCGTGAAAAACCCATCAGCGTTGCAATTCTTGACCCAATCTAGTACGCCTGGCACCAACTTCCATACCGTGTTCAAAGGCACTTAAATCTTGTGTCTTGCCCATTCACCAAACATTGCATTACACAGTAAGAACCTCATACTAATGGTCAAGCATGGTGGTGGTAGTGTGATGGTTTGGGGATCCTTTGCTGCCTCAGCACTTGGCGACTTGCCTTAACAGAAGGAACCATGAATTCTGCACTGTATCAAATAATTCAAAAGGAGAATGTCAGGCCATCCGTCTGTGAGCTGAAGCTGAAGTGCAGCTGGGTCATGCAGCAAGACAATGATCCAAAACACACAATGAGATCTACATGAAAATGGCTAAAAAGCAACAAATTTGAATTTTGGAATGGCATTGTCTAAGTCCAGACCTAATCCCAATTGAGATGTTGTGGCAGGACTTGAAACGATCAAATCATGCTTGAAAACCCACAAATGTCGCTGAGTTAAAGCATTTCTGCATGGAAGAGTTGGTCAAAATTCCTCCACAGCGACGTGAGAGACTGATCAACAACTACAGGAATCGATTAGTTGGGGTCATTGCAACTAAATGTGGCACAAACAGTTATTGAGTGTAAGAGGGCAATTACTTTTTCACATGGGGCATTGGGTGTTGCATAACTTTGTTTATGAAATACATTTTTAAAAGTATGTAATAGTTGTGTTATTTGTTCACTCATGTTCCCTTTATCTAATATTAGGTTTTGGTTGAAGATCCGATAACATTCACTATCAAAAATAAGGGGGCAAATACTTTTTCACAGCATTGTAAGTTGCTCTTATACCTATGCATAATAACAGTTCCTATTCTACTTTTGTAATTACAAATCCACTCTCAACTCCATTGTTTTGCAATTCAAATGCAATCACTAAAGTACTGTAACAGCATGTTAATAGAGTGTTATTACTAGTGTAATTACATCGTTACTTACTACACAGTAAAGGATTACCTATAATAATTTTGGAAACACTGAGGGGAAACAAGAACATGACTGGATTGATACACAGAAAGAAAACACCCATGAAGCAAAGGCTGCAGGCATATAGCTTTGATCAGCATGGCTACAGACAGTTACACATCCTCAGTGAGTACACTGTCAGCATTCCCTGTTTCCCATATTATTGAAACTGACACAATGGGATCAAAATACATGAAAATGAAGGGGCCAGAGAGATTCTCTCTGAATAAGAGTAATGAGTTGAGCCAACAAGGAGTTAGCCAGCCATCCGTTAGCTTTACATTATTTAACTTAAAGCTTATTAAGAGAATTCCCAATAGAGCTTGAATTAAAGATGAATGTTGATAAACAGTTTACTTAGCGACTGTTATGTAAAGCAATAAAAAAGTGAGTGAGAGAACACTCAGATCTATTATGCATTTATTGAACTTCACCCCAATGCGCTAGCATGTCTAGTGCTCTATGACAGACAGGTCGGGCTGGATCGAGTCCTTCATGCACAGAGTGGAAATGAATTGACTTCCTGGAAGTAGTTAAGCACATGTTGACAGAATGGAAGTTCTGACACACAGAAAAGCGCTGGGTGAGATAGTGACAGAAAACTCTGACACTATGGTAAGTCTCTCTCTTTCTCATAAATTAGCTTTCTGTGCACATTGATCCCTCTCCCCATCATCCCCTCTGATGGTGAGTAAGTGAGAGGCTCATTGTAGTGGACACACGCGCACTGACCCACTCTGGGAGTTAATTTGTTTTTATTGACTAGATAGAACACCTGCGTTTCCAGCTGTAACTTATCATGGTTAGCACAGGCTTCCAGGGAGCTGAGGCTCCATGCTTACAGCCACTCATCAACAGATGGGAACAGGGAGACTTTACATCACTGTCCAACCCTAGTGTCCCCAAAAAACACTCTCTCTGACCTTTGCTGAGCCTTATGGTACACAAGGTTAGATCAGGTGAGTGAGTAGTGAGTACTCAGTAGTTGGTGCATTTCCATACAGGATTTATCTGTGTTTTACCCAAAAGGCTCAGACTTTTCTGTTTACATCTACGCGGGCCGGTATTCGTGTCTCACTGGGCCATGGCTCCGGCAGACCTGCTCTCACTTGGGGCCAATGCCAGGCCACTGGTACTTTTAGATTTAATTTACATAACAATGACTAACTGGGAACTTTAAGACCTTCTCACAAAGCAACTGTTTATGCAGAGGTTATGAATTCTGCGTTCCACAGTCCTCACTGTCAGTCCTAGCTATGGAAACACAATATCCCTAGTTTTACATAAAGGTGTATACACTAATGTAACACTGGTGTTACAGTCGCAAAGGAGCTAGGTGTGATCTACTGAAGTTCACAGCTATATTCATATTTTTCTCTCCTTCACATCTTTGAAGCAAGAGAGCAAATCAGGGTTTTGATTTAATTTTTTCTTTGATTCTCTTTTCATTTCACTCAAAGAGAACTGAGAATTTCCAATCAATATGCCTCACTGTGAGTTTCTACTATAAGCCCCACAGCAGGCAAACACGTCACACCAAAAGGACACAACGATCCTCTCACTGCAGGGCAGTGTTACCTCCGCTCTTACTCATTTCCCCCCTACAACAGACAAGATGAATGAGAACACTCATAGTAGCAGTGCGTGGGTAAAATCACTGCTGAAGCCAGAAAAAAAGCCTATTACAACTTATATGTTGTGATAATTGCGTTGTTTGCTCTATAACCTGTTAGCTCATATGCCTTGCGACCGTGATATATAGGCCTAAAGGTCGAGACAATAAGACATAGTGGCAGAATAAATTCAACCACACCTTTGTTTCATCACAAAACCGGAGAGCAACTTCTGTCCAGTGAAGTCGACAAAGCATATTGCAAACAGTTACATGACCTACAGCATGGTCAAGCAAGTTAATGTTTCCGAATTTTCAGACCACTAAACTACTATTGATTTAGAACCACGGAGAGTTACCGCAAGTCGCAAAGAAAATTGCCTCCACTACTCCAGCACCATTTCAACATCATCAAATCACCTATGCTTAGTCTAATACAGTGACAACTAAAAGATACCAAAAACAATTTAGTCCAATGTAAGCTAAATATTACGTGGCTGTCCATGGTTCTGATTTCTGTGTGTGTGTGTGTGTGTGTGTGTGTGTGTGCACGTTCGTGCAAGTAGGAAAAACATGTTGACTCACCCTACAGTACTTCTAGAGGAACGCCAATGCCATCCTTCATGTTGATTAAACGGTCTGTCACTCTGTCATTCAGTACATGCTTTGATTTTTTGTTGTCCTAGGCTACCTGGTTAAAATGCTTGCTCGCTCGCCTAACTTCCTTTCATGGGCAACGTTAGTTAACATTAGTCTTCTACGGCTAGCTACATATTGAACTTCCCCCCTCTCCGGCCAGGGGCGGCACAATGTATGAATTAATGGTTGGATCAGAATCACTGTTATAATCATTGGCCAGTAGGGAGAATTAAGTAAACCACAAGGCCAAATCCCTATCTCCATCCATGGATAATTTAATAAAGCGCCACTGGAGGACAACAACACAATTCAAGTTGTTTCTGTCAATGACGTATATTCTCAATGCGATTTGAAGAGTGACGCCAAATCCAAACTGACTTCCCTTCATACTTTTTGGGGGTGTGCCAGGACCATTCGCAGTTGACATCACTCAGTTTAGCGCAACGCTAATTGGCTATAATTTTAAACTTTTTTATCAAGGGAGGCCAAATGCTCACCGGCGGCAACAATGTCATACTCTTTTGGACCAGACAGCATCTGAAAGATGGCCTACATATACCGAGGGGCACTGTTTCGCCTGCTCGAACGCTTTCTCCGGTGAGATACATTCAGCCTTGCGAATTGAAGGACAATTATGAAACACAGAGAAGAAAGATAAAATAGTGTGTTTTTCTTTTTTTCTTAGTCAATATTTTTGGGGAAGCCTGGCTTCATGAATACACGTCACTGAACATTAATGTTCTGATCGAACGACCAACGTTTACCACTGCCAGTTCTTACTTACAGTACTCCTTATGACTTAGTTACAGTTCATGAAGTGCAAGTTAGTGTACATGCATAGTAAAGATGATATTAATAGGCTTGCTTTGCTGGGAATGATTATCACTATGCCTCATGATCTGTTGCAAATATTTAACATATTCCATACATCACTGAGAGCGATTTGTCATATTCCTGGAATTCCCGTGGGAGCTATGTCTCAAGGTGCCATTGCAGGGTACAGTCACCGGGAACAACGTGTCTTGCATTGATCCTAGACCAGCGGTAGAAAAAGTACCCAATTTTCATACTTGAGTAAAGATAAAGACACCTTAATATAAAATGACTCAAGTAAAAGAAATCCAGTAAAATACTACTTGAGTAAAAGTATTTGGTTTTAAATATACTTAAGTATCAAAAGTAAATGTAATTGCTAAAAATATACTTAAGTATCAACATGTAAAAGTATAAATCATTTCAAATTCCTTATATAAAGCAAACCAGGCGGCAGCATTTTTTAAAATATATATTTTTTAGTTTACGGATAGCCAGGGGCAAACTCCAACACTCAGACGACATAATTTACAAACAAAGCATGTGTGTTTAGTGAGTTCGCCAGATCAGAGGCAGTAGGGATGACTAGGCATTTCTCTTGATACGTGCATGAATTGGACCATATTCCTGTCCTGCTAAGCATTCAAAATGTAACAAGTACTTCTGGGTGTCAGGGAAAATGCATGGAGTAAAACGTTTTTTAAAAATCATTAGGAATGTAGTGAAGTAAAAGTAGTCAGACATATAAATATTAAAGTACAGATACCCCAAAAAACTACTTAAGTAGTACTTTCAAGTATTTTTACCCCCCCCCCCCCCCCCCATCCCAAGTGGGCAACCATAGAATCTGCTGTCTAAGCTGCACTGACCTTGGGGTGATGGGGTCCAATGAAGTTATGTTCTTCCTCAATAGCCCTTTAGGAACACAACCACACACAAACTGACACCACTGAATCACACACAACTCAGCAGTGCTAGAGGACACAAGTTCCTGTAACTCAGAACAGAAGTATGTCGATCTATCCAGAAATATTCATTCTCAGCCTGGACTAAGGGTGAAGAGTCGAGGTGTGTCACGCTCAGCTACCGTTTCATTTCACAGTGTTTGTTTAGGGACTCCACACCATGCTAAGTTCCTGCTGGAGAGAGGATGTGGGGAGTGGGTGAGGGTAATTATTTAATTATTGGGGCAGGGCTGATGTGAAGATGTGTGTGGAGAGCTCAGAGGGACGTTGTCTGATGAATCATATGGTGGAGAAATTCAGGTGGAGAAATTAAATTCCTCCCCATGCCTCCCTGTATGCTCCTTAAAGTGTAAACTCTACAGCAACCAAACCAGAAGCTTAATTTGCAAACAAAGGATTCAGGAGAGGCGCTTTATACTGCCTCACTTAATTGTGAAATTGTGGGATAAAGTGGATGCAATTCTCCTGGAGAGCCTGAACCTGATTTAATGAGGAATTAATGTCTGCTCCATGTGCCTGTGTACTGCAGTGAACTACCTTTAGAACACTTTCAAACCACAGAGGCATAACTTCTGGAGAGGGGGGAGGGGGGGGTAGAGAGAGAGAGAGAGATAGAAGTGATGAGAAAAAGAGAGTGAGAAATAAACATATTGGTATGGGATGCTGCTTCCAAAGCTTGTGGTGTATGTGCATAAATTAAATTGCATTTTTCTTTTTACACATAATTTTGATGCGAAAATAACAGTTAGAGTTGAGGGATTGCTCTGATCCGCACTGACAGAAAGGAGTATCTAATGCTTGTGCGCATCCGGAGGCTCAGATGTTTAGATGAGATACTGGGCTACTCTCTGGAGAGTCTACCAGGGTAAAGCAGATGAGATTCATTCATGATTTATTTCCATAGGCATGTTTTCCCTATTATATATATTCCCCAATGAATAGTAGGCTATTACATCAGCACCCCCCTTAGAAGAGGGAATCAAGGTGGCTGTTTCAATTGTCCTGATAAAGCATACAACTATTACAGAATACAGATAAGCCAATATAATGCATAGGCTATTATGAGAACTAGACAAAGCACTTTGTTCATCTAGAATGTTGCATTCATTCTCACACCACACACACTGACGCTTCGACTGCGCGTGACGATCTAGTGTAGTAGGCTAGGCTACCCGGTACCCAATAACAAAGTGCATGTGAATTCAAATGTATTAGAATAGATGACCATAGAGTACACTATAGGGTAACTAGCCTCCCGGGGTAACTGCCCCATCCCCCATAGTTTGTTTGCCTTAGCATGACTATCATCCTCATACCACATTCTGACTAAACGTTGCATTTTTAGTGTCAGAAACTGGACATTGTTCTTAGGGGGCTAGTTACCCTGATATGGACAAGTGAGAGTAAAAAACAAAACAATTGTTTACTTGAAATTAAAGTCAGTTGCCACATATCTTTACAATCATGTAATTTATTTTAATCTGTAATCTATTTTCCCCACGTCAGAAAATTAATTTTCCATTCAAACATTTAATATATTCTAACTCAATTATTTCGTCCCTCGGCACCGAGCAAATTTGGAATTGGAACCTTTTCCGGTGTCCACTTTCGCACGACTCGTTCCCCCATAATTACGAGACGCGTTTGATAAACGCCACTTGTGAACCCCCAACATAGTACTAACAAATTAAACACTTATTTATACGGAAAATGTACATTTCTAAAAGTAAACACTTACTCAGATGGAGAGCAACAGGCAAGAAAAGACACGCGTAATTCACGAGCGATACCATTCTGCTCAGGCAGCTCAACTCCGGAAAAAAAGACCACGTCCAAATGTTACAATCCGTTTGCTGAGCAAAGCTACTTTGCTACCTGCAACGGTAGTACTACATAGGTGATACAGTATCTCGCATCTTGCGCAAGAGAAGAGCGCCTACTCACTCCTATGTGCATCTAGTGCGCGTGAGGGAGGGCGCATTTGTGTGACCAGGGCACTCAATCTCATCTCTATGTATCAGTAGATGGATATCGGTATATACTGCATAAGTGTAATTTTACTCTCAAAACTCCAATAAACCCATGCTTGTCCTCATGAAAACAAACATTCGTATGTCAAAAACTTACCATCTTTGTTTTTCGTACGAGTTTACGCAACTGATTCAAACGCGGGCTATTTATTATCTTGACAAAATGTACAAACTTCACTGTGGTGTCAAATAGGAGACGTGAAATAAAAAAAACACTGAAATCCATTGAAGTAATTAATTTTTTTATTCCAAAATGTCGAGGGTAAAATATACAACACAATCCAAGCACAGGGAACAAAACACGATGGAAATAACAAAACGATCTACATTGGTCCGGATAATACAGGATAATATTCCTTGTAAACTAGGATTTTTTTTATACACTGTATAGCGTTTATGTGCAAGCTTCCTATCAAAATACAGGTCTGTGATTCTTGCGGCTTAACCCTGATCAATATGAAACATAAAAGTAAAACTACCTAAGAGCATGGAAACCATCCGGCTTTTACACTTCAGGTCACAATTGCTATTCCAAATGAACATTTGTTTAAGTTAATCGAGCACTCAGTGAAAAAGGCTCCGTTTCCAGAAATCCAGATATGTAACATTCAGTACAATAAAGGATGGATAGTCCACCTACCTGACCATGGACAGATTCGTCCTCTAACTCTCAACCTTCTGCAGAAAAATATAAACGAGATTCATGTCTGCGTTATGGCTTTGTAAAACAGATGGCTTATAACCTTGAAGACAGTGGTTTGCCTTTTTAATGCATGATCCCTCCAGAGCAGGGATTGGCAACTGTCGGCCCGCAGTCCTCCCCTTCGAAGGCCCCCCCCCAAAAAAAAAGAACTCAGTTGGGGTCTCAATTTACTGTTGCATGTTAGAATAGTAGACTAAAGGTGCAGTTTCGAAATGTGGTTGTGCATCAGCAGTTTTACTGTTGTCCGTCACTGATAGTAAGTCAATTTGCTCATGTCAGCAAACAAAAATAATTCAGATTGCCAGGTTAGTTTAGTGACCAAGTATCTAAACAAATAATATTCTAATTACCTTCAGGGGTTCCCATTGATATGGTTGTCTCACTGAGATACCATTTTAAAAATAGCAAAGATCTTCTCCACCCCATGTCGAAATGTGTAGAATTGCACGAAATGAAACTAAAAAGAAAAAAAAACATGTTTATCTGCTGTCAAGAGGAACTAAGACGTTTTGCTTGCAATGTGTGTGGGGTATGGATGTGGGTACACGGACTCAGGTATCTGCAGCCCCTCGTTTGTTCAGATCACCCATCCCTGCTCCAGAGTATGCAGGCATGCCTAGCGTTTTGTCTATCAATCAAATCAGCAGCTAAAGATGATCTGGCAACTATACACTGAGTGTACAAAACTTTAAGGACACCTACTCTTTCCATAACAGACTGACCAGGTGAATGCTACGATTCCTTACTGCTGGCACCTGTTAAATCCACTTCAAATCAGTGTATCTAAAGGGCAGGTTAAAATATTTAAGCATTCGCGAGATTTTATTTTGCATACCTTTATTTAACTAGGCAAGTCAGTTAAGAACAAATTCTTATTTTAAATGACGGCCTAGGAACAGTGGGTTAACTGCCTGTTCAGGAGCAAAACGACAGATTTGTACCTCGTCAGCTCAGGGGTTGAATAGTCCAACGCTCTAACCACTAGGCTACCCTGCCGTCCCAATGGATTGTGTATATGTGCCATTCAGAGGTTGAATGGGCAAGACAAAAGATGTAAGTGCCTTTGAAAGGGGTATGGTAGTAGTTGCCAGACATCGATTTGTGTCAAGAACTGGAACACTGCTGGGGTTTTTCATGCTCAACAATGGTCCACCACCCAAAGGACATCCAGCCAACTTGACAACTGTGGGAAGGATTGGAGTCAACATGGGCCAGCATCCCTGTGGAATGCGTTCGACACCTTGTAGAGTCCATGCCCCGACATATTCAGGCTGAGGAGAGGGAGTGCAACGTATTAGGAAGGTGTTCTTAATGTTTTGTACGCTCAGTGTATAGTGTTCACTGATGAAACTCAGTACTTGAAGCAAAGAAAAACAAGTCAGGAATCACCTTTTAACAAGTCATGATAAATAAATTGAACTGCCAAAAGGTGACCATCACTATAGTCAAACTAAAACATTCTGGCCTAGTTACATAAGCATGTTGTTTCAGGACTAATGTGCAGTGTACGGAATGGCAAGAAACACTGCCAAGCTTAGCTCACACTGCCCTATGACACCATATTCTGTTTTAGGTTTGAGGAATTTTAAAACAGATGACATCAGAACCACCATAAATAATAACTGTACATGCAATTAGATGGCAAGACATCAATAGCAGAGATTGACATTTTGGTATACACTAGACAAGTTTAGAATAGGTTTAAATGTATCCTATCGCTCATACAGTGAAGTGGAATCACATACCCAAGCAAATTTAGATAAAACTTATTCTAGCAAGCCCCTATTGTCAAATAATGTTTGTATACCTAACGCACAGATTCTCTCGCTGTGCCATTTGAGCCCTTGTTTGCAAAGGAAGACATTGATGAGAGGTACGAAAAAGCCCAGTCACCAACTTTTAGTCAGGCAAATAGTTGGTTTACAAATGGCACAACAGACTAAAGGTGGTGGATGGCAAATTCCCATGCGTGAAGTACAATAAGGCACTTTATAGAAAGGTTTTGTAGCACATAAAGGGTTTGAGATGGAAAACCTACAAAGTCTTATTCACTTGAATCTGTGTAACTTGAATGGTTACAATAAACTGACCACAGTGGCAGAGCAGGCATTGCGCAATTGACGTTCATAATGCAACCCAACATTGGAGTGTCAAAGGTCTGTACCAGGCCCCACCCCCCCAGTTTTGCTGTACGTTTCCACTAGACTTTGTAAGCGTATATAGAAACCACACATTTTCACAAAGGGATGTCCTCTAGAGACCAGGATAAGTACATCAGGTTTACACACATTACTTGGGTATCCAAAAGCAAGCGAGACATAAATCAGTAACAATATGTTAGAAGCATTTACTATGGATGATAATTACTTCAAATAAGTCTGAGGAAGTATATGAGTCATACAAATGTTAAGGACTGTTGAGAGATATATTTTTTAAAAAGGGGGCACAAAAGAAAATAAAGATTTCAGGGGCATGAGTGAATTTCACAGAGGTTCCATCAACAACAACAAAAAAGTTGCCCATGACCCTATAAAACTGTACAAGGACAGCCATTTCAGTTTCTCAGACTCCATAAGCATACTCCTGTCCTCTTTACATAGTAATATGGTCAGTCTAATATATAGGAAAGAGCAGAGAAAGGCTTTATTACAATACTAACAGTGCAGATTCAAAGCCTACTGTAGAAGTCCCTCAAAGCAAAATACCATTCTGAACTAAAGTCAGAACTTTGGATTTAACAGAATGGTTGAACATACAGAAAACATAATAGAACATAAAGGGCCCATCCATCTGTTTAAATGTCTACATTTAGGATTGTTTTTGTCCCTCTAACGCTTGCTGCTATGACAGGGAAATGGACTGAAATAAGAAAATGGCAAGGTTCATAGATCTTATGATGAACCGGGGTTTCAAACTGAGAAAAATCCTTTAATCTACAAGTCCAAAAAGGGAAAAACCAGTCAGTTCTTGCCATTTTTACCACTTAAAAAAATGAGGATTACAAAAAATACATTCAATTGCAATGTATAATGCATCAGAGAGAGCCGTGGGTACAGGAAGTTCAGAGCAATTACACAACATGCTCACAGCTCTAACTAAATGCCACTCCCCTCAGTACCTCAATGAAACTCACTGCACCTTATTCTAACTGTATTGGAGTAGAACAGGAAGAGAAGGGGCTCCATCGATGGGCACCAAGTACAGAACTAGTGATTGACCAGGCCCTGAAGCATCATCACCAGGCGCCGGGCTCTCTTGCTAAGAGGACTGTGTGGGTCCTGCTGCAGGAACTGGAACAGTTTCTGTCGGACCTGGGACAGCACAGTACTCATGTGGTCTCTCGTCACCGGATCACCATGGTCCAGGTTCATCACAGCATCCTCCAAGTAACTGATACAGACAGAGAAGTTTACCGTGGGCTTTCAAAATACTCAAATAATACCATTTAAGCCAATAGTGTTATTGGCTTGTGTGTACCGACAAAGTCACCTTTATTTCCTTGCAGCCGAAGGCAAAGATTTGAATGGCTTGATTAAAACAGAGTAAATGCTGTCTTGTGACTGATCACCCAGCAGCACTGTCCCGTTATCCAATCCAGATGGCTCAACCCAAATGAATCCCATCAGATTGTTTTAATTTTATATCTGTAGACCCAATCGAATGCATTTAAACCTCTAAACACAGTTAACTCAATGGTAATCTTGGGGTTTAAGAACCATTAATCTCCATACACTCAAAGTGCCCAATTACTCTATAATTTCAGCTAAACCCCCCCCCCCCCCCCCCCCCCATCAGGTCTCTTCTCTACTAAACCTGATATGCCTTTAAAAGCCATTGCACGCAAAGTAAATTTTTTTGGGGGGGGCGATAACGATGAAATGTGCATGATAAAAGATATGAAATATTCAAGAGCAGCACATCTCTTCTGTGATATATCTTACACACCTGGTTTAAAACAGTTGCACTGTAACAGCCAATCAATACCATGCATGAAGGCATTGGACTGTATGCAAACACCCTTTAGGTGTACAGCCACACCCCACACACAGATTCATTCCCACAGATGGCGTAGATCTCAACAGCTGGCCAGTATCAGGCTGATAGTTTTTAGGGTGCAATTCAAACTGGATTGAGACTGGTCATTTGAGCTTTTAAAGAGCATTAAAGGGACTTGGCACGTCATTGTCTGGACATTATTCCCATATTCATAGGCCCATCCTGTTCCCATAACACACATTTGTTAAGTGGGCCAGAAGGGTGAAAAGCATTACAGCTGCAGTTTGATACAGCTCAACAAGGAGCAAATGTGACTAAGGGAACCCTCCCCCACACAGGGAACCCTCCCCCACACAGGGAACTAAGGGAACCCTCCCCCACACAGGGAACTAAGGGAACCCTCCCCCACACAGGGAACTAAGGGAACCCTCCCCCACACAGGGAACTAAGGGAACCCTCCCCCACACAGGGAACTAAGGGAACCCTCCCCCACACAGGGAACTAAGGGAACCCTCCCCCACACAGGGAACTAAGGGAACCCTCCCCCACACAGGGAACTAAGGGAACCCTCCCCCACACAGGGAACTAAGGGAACCCTCCCCCACACAGGGAACTAAGGGAACCCTCCCCCACACAGGGAACTAAGGGAACCCTCCCCCACACAGGGAACTAAGGGAACCCTCCCCCACACAGGGAACTAAGGGAACCCTCCCCCACACAGGGAACTAAGGGAACCCTCCCCCACACAGGGAACTAAGGGAACCCTCCCCCACACAGGGAACTAAGGGAACCCTCCCCCACACAGGGAACTAAGGGAACCCTCCCCCACACAGGGAACTAAGGGAACCCTCCCCCACACAGGGAACTAAGGGAACCCTCCCCCACACAGGGAACTAAGGGAACCCTCCCCCGAATGTTGATCTGCCGTTCATCTGCAGTTTGTTCGGCGGGGCGTTTTAGGGTCAACCTGACATCTGACATTTTCTCTTGATTCAACATGTCGAATCAGATTGCAAATGACATCCGGCGCTCTAAATCAGAGGTGCTAAGTACTCTCAGCCGCCAAATTCAGACGTGAGTTATATCATTCTACTTGAAAGTAAGTCTAAGAAGCAGTAGGTCTGTTCGATGTGCTCAACTAAAATTTTATTTTAAGGTCTTTTACAGTGCATTCGGAAAGTATTCAGACCCCTTAACTTTTCCCAAATTTTGTGACCTACAGCCTTATTCTAAAATGGACTAAATAAATGTTTATCCTCATCCACACACAATGATAAAGCGAAAACAGGATTAGACATTTTTACAAGTGTATTAAAAATTAAAAGATACATTTCTTATTTACAACTATTCAGACCCTTTTCTATGAGACACGAAATTGAGCTCCGGTGCATCCTGTTTCCATTGATCATCCTCAAGGAATTGTCCGTAGAGCTCCGAGACAAGATTGTGTCGACGCGCAGATCTGGGCACGGGTAGCAAAAATTGTCTGCAATATTTAAGGTTCCCAAAAACACAGTGGCCTCCATTCTTAAATGGAAGAAGTTTGAACCACCAATACTCATCCTAGAGCTGGCTGCCTGCCAAACTGAGAAATCGAGGGATAAGAGCCTTGGTCAGGGAGGTCACTGACAGAGTTCCTCTGTGGAGATGAGAACCTTCCAGAAGGACAATCATCTCTGCAGCACTCTAACAATCAGGTCTTTATGGTAGAGTGACCAGACGGAAGACACTCCTCAGTAAAAGGCACATGACAGCCCAATTGGAGTTTGCCAAAAGGCACCTAAAGGACTCTCAGACAATGAGAAACAAGATTCTCTGGGCTGACCAAGATTTAATTATTTTGCCTGAATGCCAAGTGGCACATCTGGAGGAAAAGAGTGAGTGAAGAGTGAAGTATGGTGGTGGCAGCATCATGCTGTGGGGATGTATTTCAGTGGCAGGGACTGGGAGACTAGTCAGGATCGAGGCAAAGATGAATGTAGCAAAGTACAGAGAGATCCGTGATGAAAACCTGCTCCAGAGACCTCAGGACCTGACTGGGGTGAATGGTCACCTTCCATCAGGACAACAACCCTAAGCACATGGCCAAGACAATGCAGGGGTGGCTTTGGGACAAATCTCTGAATGTCCTTGAGTGGCCAAGCCAGAGCCCAGACTTGAACCCAGTCTAACATCTCTGGAACGACCTGAAAATAGCTGTACAGGAACACTCCCCATCCAACCTGACAGCGCTTGAGAGGATGTGCATAGAATGGGAGAAACTCCCCAAATATAGGCGTGCCAAGATTGTAGCGACATACCCAAGGAGACTTGAGGCTGTAATTGATGTCAAACGTACTTCAACAAAGTAATGAGTAAAGGGTCTGAATACTCAGGTGAAATATTTATATAAATTAGCACAACAAAAAAATCTTGCTTTATCATTATGGGGTAGTGTGTAGAGATTGAGGGGAAAAAAAACATTTTAGAATAAGGTAGTAACAAAATGTGGAAAATGATGCCTGAATACTTTCGAATGCACTGTATTTTAGATTTTTTGCACCAGCCGAAACAATATTTTTGGTTATGGAAAATATATATTCAACAGCTATTTAGATAGTGTAGAGAATCATTGTACTCTTATTTTGTCACAAAACTGAAATCAAGCTAACTATTACAGTTTTAACAACCAGGAAATTGCGTTGCGATTTCAGCATAGCACAACTTTAAAGGGTAACTCTGCCACTTTTCAACCTCATACCCTCATTGACCTCATTATCTACAGCACCTAACCAGTGTCTACATATGGGGAAAATAGGTGCATTTCTATGTTGTACAGGTTGATAAATTAGTTTCTTAGTTTTAATCCCAACCTGTGATGTCATACAGAAGCATTTTTAGGACCTTCTCTACACTGGTTTGGTGCAGGAGATAATGAAAATGAGGTTGAAAAGTGTTCCTTACGGGAGGCCCGTAAGAGCACAAACCCGATTAAGATCAAACAAAAAAATCTAATCTCAAGCTGCCCATGGCCGACTTATTACATCCAAGGTGTGTAAAAATTTACTTTGATGTGTTCTGAGTGTGTGTTTGTATGTTTTAGCATGGGTGCATAGAGGGGTCTATGACGAGTTTGAGCATCAAATCTGTGGGTTACAACATGTTCCTGTGGGTGCACATGCATACCTGATCTTGAGCTCAGAGCGTGTGGCCAGGTTAGTGGACAGCTGCTGTATGAGGGACAGCAGCACTGGCTGGATCAGGGGGCAGGGATGCTGGCCAAACACCTGCTGGGAGTCAATGGTCTCGCACACATACAGAACCAGGTTCAGGTCAGAGGCTGACAGGGCCTACAGGGGAGGGGGTTAGAGGAGATGAGATCGATCAGACACCAAAGGTACATTTTAAATGATGCCCTTGGACATCCCCATGCAGTGGAAGGGAGAGGCTGTGAGACCTGATGGGATGGGTAGGTGCTTGGGCGGTATCCTGATAATCATAGTCCTTTTCTTATGCCAGGATTTACGGTATTACCGGCATACTACACAAGGGGCGCAAAAAAAATGCAAGAAAAGCCCACTGTGCCTCTACCAGAATACTAACAAAATTAGAACAGCAAAATCACAGATGCTTTTAGCTAAATGCTAACGAGTGAAAACAAACATAACTAATTGCAAAGACAGGCAAATCCAGCTCATAAAGTTATACAGCCTAGCTAGTAGCTACCGAATGATATTTTCGGTGAGTGTGGACATTTACAAGTGAAAGAGAACAAAATAAATTTAGCAAATGAACAAAGTTGTGATTCATACTTTTCTGAAGGAAGAGCAGCATGTGTACACAGAGCAGAGGGGAGTAGAGGAGAGAACAGAGGAGGAAAAAAACACTAGTAGGAAGCACAGGGGGAAAAATGGCAACTGTACAGATTACAGAGTTCTTTGACTTCTCAAACATGGCAGAAAGACATAAGATATCTGGTGGCAAACATTTAGTATTGAATTTCATAGATGTGTTACTTCATCACCTCACAACAGAGACTCACTGATAGATATAGAACTCTATGGACTCACCTGCTCCCGCTTTCTCCCACTGTGCCATTTACAAACAAACACGTGACTGGCTCAACTGTTCTGGGGAACTACAGTAAGCTTGACCGGTGAAATGAAGAACTTAATCTTCTTTATCTCCTAACGTATTGCACAAGTTGACTGCAGGTATCAACTTAAAAAGTAGCTACAAATATTAAGTTTCATGAAAAACATTTGAAATAGTTGACGGTAATGAAAAACCCTCCAGTGTTTTTTTTCCAAATGCCCTGGTATACATGTTACAGTATACCGCCCAAGCCCATGGCGGTGCATCAGGGAGCAGGACTCTCACCTGTTGGAAGGCCTGGTTGAGCTGTCCCTGCTGCAGCAGCTGCAATATGTTGGCCTGCTGGGCCTGGTAGTCGAGGAGTGGGGTAGGGACGGGCGTGCCTGCAGCAGAGCGCATGGCCTGCATGATGCTGGAGGTCACAGCTGCCTGCTGCTCCTTCATGGCCATGCTCACCTCACCCTTCACTATGCGCTGCACCTGGGTCAGGATCGATTCCTGCAGGCTGGATGTAGGACAGACAAAAATAGGCACAGTAATATGAACAAGGAATACTATCAAAATATTTACAGTGCATTCAGAAACTATTCAGACCCCTTGGCTTATTCCACATTTTGTTAAGTTACAGCCTTATTCTAAATTGATGAAACACATTTTTCCCACCTTATACACACACACACTACCCCATAATGACAAAGCAATAACAGGTTTAGACATTTTTGAAAATGTATTAAAATAAAAAACCTCCACATAAGTATTGAGACAATCTGCTATGAGACTCAAAATTGAGCTCAGGTGCATCCTGTTTCCATTGATCATCCTTGAGATGTTTCTACAACTTCATGAGTCCACCTGTGGTCAATTCAATTGTTTGGATATGATTTGGAAAAGGCACACACCCGTCTATATAAAGGTCCCACAGTTGACAGTGCATGTCAGAGCAAAAACCAAACCATGAGGTCAAAGGAATTGTCCGTAGAGCTCAGAGACAGGATTGTGTTGAGGCACAGCTCTGGGGAAGGGTAGCAAAACATTTCTGCAGCATTGAAGGTCCCCAATAACACAGTGGCCTCAATCATTCTTAAAATGGAAGAAGTTTGGAACCACCAAGACTCCTCATAGAGTAGCCGGCAGGCCAAGCTGAGCAATCGGGGGAACAGGGCCTTGGTCAGGGAGGTGACCAAGAAGCCGATGGTCACTCTGACAGAGCTCCAGAGTTCCTCTGTGGAGATGGGAGAACCTTCCAGAAGGACAACCATCTCTGCAGCACTCCACCAATCAGGCCTTTATGGTAGCGTGGCCAGACAGAAGCCACTCCTCAGTAAAAGGCACATGACAGCCTGCTTGGAGTTGGCCAAAAGGCAGCTAAAGGATTCTCAAACCATGAAAAACAAGATTATCTGGTTTGATGAAACCAAGAATGAATTCTTTGGCCTGAATGCCAAGCATCACGTCTGAAGGAAACCTGGCCCCATCCCTACTGTGGCAACATCATGCTGTGTGGATGTTCTTCAGCGGCAGGGGCTGGGGAACTAGTCAGGATCGAAGTAAAAATGAATGGAGCAAAGTACAGAGAGATCCTTGAAGAAAACCTGCTCCAGAGCGCTCAGGACCTCAGACTGTGGTGAAGGTTTACCTTTCAACAAGACAACGACCCTAAGCACATAACCAAGACAACTCAGGAGTGGCTTCGGGACTAGTCTCTGAATGTCCTTGAGTGGTCAAGCCTTAGCCCGGACTTGAACCCGATCGCACATCTCTGAAGAGACCGGCAAATTGCTCTCAATCCAACAATACAGAGCTTGAGAGGATCTTTAGAGAAGAATGAACCTCTAAATACAGGTGTGCCAAGCTTGTAGTGTCATATCCGTGAAGACGCAAGGCTGTAATTGCTGCCAAAGGTGCTTCAACAAAGTACTGAGTAAAGGGTCTGAATACTTATGTAAAATGCGAAATTGCCTTTATTTTTAATAAATTAGCAAACATTTCAAAACCCTGTTTTTGATTTGTCATTATGGGGTATTGATGGGGGGGAAACTATTTTAATAAATTTTAGAATAAGGTTGTAACCTAACAAAACATAGAAAAGGTCAAGCGGTCTGAATACTTTTCAAATGCACTGTAAAATGCTTGAAAATGTGTCATTTCCAAAACACTTTATAACAATCAAAACACTTAAAGTTATTCATTCCCACATCCTAAAAAACAAAATCTATAAATGCAAGCGCTATTTCATTAATTGCTTTGCAAATTTATGGTTCAATTGAAATTAAGCCCAGGATTAAGGTGTTTGTTTTTCTACTGAACCAATCCATTACACAGCCACTCAACATGGCAACCCAAACTACTTGCTAAGGCATCTATTAGGCATGTCTGATCAATCACAAAAAATGTTTAAAAGCCTGGTTGGACTTACTTTCCCACCGTCATGTTGAGCTGGTGCTGGACCTCCGAGCGGACACTTGCTGTGACAGTGGTGGCCAGCTGATCCGTAGAACTCTGGAACGTGTCAATCATCTGCTGCAGCTGGCCAATCATAGGGTCCTGGCCCTCCAGCTCATGCTGCTTCCTGCTCTTCACATGGGTCTCCAGTTGCTGGATATCTACAGAGGAAAACAAATATCCTCAGTATGACACAGTAAGATCTGTCAGGCATATTCAGATGTGCTGTTAGCACAATATAAAAAAAAAACAGCTGAAAAAAAATACAGCAAATGTTTATCAATACATACATCTATGTTAAGAGCAGTGGGCTTTGTATGACAAATGCAACAAGTTAAAAACTAGGCTAAGTCCATGACCTTGCTCTTGGGTGAAACTGCATAAAGTGAAGAAAAAGCCTGAAACTCTGAGTTAATAATTCGTAATAGGATTGTCATACACTCATGGGTTCCCTGCTTGAAGCTGTCATTGATCTGCTGGAACATAGACTGGCAGCCCCTCTCAAACACAGGCAGCACAATGCTCTGGAACGCATCTTTGTAGGCAGCCTGGATAGGCCCCTGCATTGCCTCAGCAGCTGCCCGGCCGATTGCATCTGTGGTGTTCTGCACAGAAAGGGATGCAAAGGCATTTGTGTGTGTGCATTTTGACTGAAGACTGAATAAGTGAGCTATAAGACTACTTTACATCCTTTGATCCAATGACCAACCTAGGCTCTAGAGCAGGGCATGCTAAACTCTTTGGGCCCAAGACCCCATTTTGATATCAGAAATCTTTTGCGATCCCATAGTTAAAAAGAGATGTAATCAACAGCCAATGTTAACTTTTTAATTTGGGGCTATATTAAAAATCACTGACAGTTTTTAAAATTCAATCTGAAGGAAGTATAGTTTGAAGGGTTGGAACCTAAATTATTTACTAATCGTTTCGTTCTGAACAGAACATTGCCTTTTTTTTCTCCCTTTTTCAATCCACTGACTAGCAAAATAAAGTTTTGAACTGGTTCAATCCAAAAGTATCAGTTTATATCATTCCTTTTAAAACATAAAATATTTTTATTTTCTTTACATTTAGCTCAACATTAAACATACTTCACCAATCTGCACAGCTAAAGCAGCTTACTGTGGAGCAGGTAAGCATCTTAAAAATATACAGGAAAGTCATTAAGAACAAATTGTATTTTGCCGTAAGAGCATGGTTTAATCATAATGCAAGACAAACACACGGTGCTGTAGCGCGAGAGAAGCAACTGTATTATACAAACCTTAACTTTGATTGAATAAGTCAAACCAACTCTTCTCTAATTAAACATCTGATCCTAATTTCTGAATTACGTTTGTAACGTGGTCAGTAGGCTACAATAACCTCTGCTTCAGTGGGGAGGGGCAGGTAGCCTAAACACACACCAGCAAAAATGTTCATAGGCGCACCCCTCTGAACGTTATTAAATAATGGTTCTGTTCCGGAACAGTATAGATCACTTTCGATCTTTTCGGTTCTGTTCCCTGACCCGGTTCCAACCATTGGTTTGAAGTTACTTCAATGCATCAGAAAGGTATTGGGAAGTTTAGGAAAACGTCAAGGAAGATCAGGCAATAACTGCGTATGATCTTTTGTGTAGAAATAAACATGATTGCCTTCAATGATGTTCTTTCCTCTCCCCAGTTATTGGATGCAGATTTTGTGCCTGGTCCTGTCCACTCTATTCTAACGACACCCGCAAGGGCATGTGAGCATTGTAGAGGGAAAGAAAAGGCATGTGTGTGTCTTAGCTTTAAGCAAATGGGGTCATAATAGCTTATAGCCCCCATTGTTCAAAATGTAGAGATACATTTTGTAGGAAGAAAACCCCTGTCACAACTGCTATAAGCAAATATCGAAGGTAAGTCAACATAACGTGGTTCTATGAACTAAGCAGCGCATTTTTTAAATCCCCCCTGAATTTGTTGCCACCAACCTTTGACTTGACGACTTTGCTAACGTTCTCCTTCAGTGCTGCCTCCACAGTCGTCAGCTTAGCAGCGATGGTGTTATTCATCTGGGCAGTAACAGGCTCCAGACTCTTGATAATAGCTGTTAAGTAGCAAGGGCAAACATTTACTTCTCAGTGATTATACAGTTAACTTCATTTGATAAAAACTGTCGAATAAGTTAGGAAGTGTACTGACTGGGAGGAACAGTTTTCTTCATCTCCTCTCGGAGAGTCTTGTCCAGACGGTTACACAGGGTGTTGTTGAGAGTTTGAGCCAGCTGCTGGGAGAGATGTTCCTGGAGTTGCTGGTTACGGTTCTGTCCCTCTGCTAGGATTCTCTCCATTCTCCTCTCTGAGAAACACCGCCGGGTCAAGGATCAAACAGTGGGTTGATAAGGAAGTGCTTCTGCAACAAAACAATGTTCTTAAAGATGCAATATGCAGAAATGGCTCTGGCATTTCCTGGTTGCTAAAACTAATAGTTGGCGTAATTTCAGTTTGTGTGACAAAATAAGCATATAAACCACTAAAATATTTTCCATAACCAAATATATTGTATTTTCAGCTGGTGTACAAAACTGAAAGATGCAACATTTTTACTTGCGAACGAGAAGAATAGCAATAGCGCACATAGAAGCAATCTACTGCTTAGACTTGCTTTCAATGACAATGACAGACCAATAACTAATTTCTATGTGAATTTGGTCAGATTGCCCAATAAGTTACATATTGCAGCTTTAAATTAGGCACCTTTCTAGATGAAAAAGCATCTTTATTCATGTGAATTGAATTCCATTTAAACTACAATATCTGCATTCATAACACTATACACTACATGGCCAAAAGTATGAGGACACCTGCTCGTCGAACATCTCATTCTGAAATCATGGTTATTAATATGGTGTTGGTCCCCCCTTTGCTGCTAGAACAGCCTCTTCTGGGAAGGATTTCAACTAGAGGTTGGAAAATTGCTGCAGGGACTTCCATTCAGCCATGGCTGCTTCCATTCAGCCACAAGAGCATTAGTGAGGTTAGGCACTGATGTTGGGCAATTAGGCTTGGCTCGCAGTCGGCGTTCCAATTCATCCCAAAGGTGTTTGATGGGGTTGTGGTCAGGGCTCTGTGCAGTCCAGTCAAATTTTTCCACACTGATCGACAAGCCATTTCTGTATGGCTTGTATTTCTGTATGACCTTTGTGCACAGGGGCATTGTCATTCTGAAACAGGAAAAGGCCATCCCCAAACTGTTACAACAAAGTTGGAAGCACAGAACCATCTAGAAAGTCATTGTATGCTGTAGCGTTAAGATTCCCCTTCACTAGAGCTAAGGAGCTTAGCCCGAACCATGAAAAACAGCCCCAGACCATTATTCCTCTTCCACTAAACTTTACAGTTAGCACTATACATTTGGGCAGGTAGCGTTCCCCCGGCATGCGCAAAATCCAGATTTGTCCATCGGTGAAGCATGACTCATCACTCCAGAGAAAGCGTTTCCACTGCTCCAGAGTCCAATGGCTGCGAAACCTATTTCAGTTCTTGTGCTGACGTTGCTTCCAGAGGCAGTTTGGAACGAGGTAGTGAGTGTTGCAACCGGAGGACAGATGATTTTTACACGCTATGCACTTCAGCATCGGTGGTGCCGTTCTGTGAGCTTGTGTGGCCTACCACTTCACGGCTGAGCCGTTGTTGCTCCTAAAAGTTTCCACTTAACAATAACAGCACTTACAGTTGACAGGGGCAGCTCTAGCAGGGCATAAATTTGATGAACTGACTTGTTGGAAAGGTTGCATCCTATGACAGCACCACGTTGAAAGTCACTGAGCTCTTCAGTAATGGCCACATTACTGCCAATGTTAATCTATGGAGACTGCATGGCTGTGTGCCGAATCTAATTTGAAAGAGTGTCCACATACTGATAGCCATGTAGTATAACTTGCAGTGATCATCTCATACAAAACTATATAATTTTCAATGGTACCACTACATAGGGAGGTCTAGGAGTTGGCACTGATTGTAATTTGTGACATGTCCCAGTTGTAAGGATACGTTCATGCTCCTGCTGGCTGACCATGACGTGCTCCACATGGGCTATGACAGAGCTCTGCACGGCGTCCATGTGGCCCGTCACTCTCTGCAGCAGCTCTAGCTGACTCTGACGGAGATCCGCTAGCTCCCTCTGCTGGTTACGCAGCAGCATCAGCAGCTCTTCCTGCACCTCAGGATTCATCTGCAACAGGTTAGATCAGATTACACCATGGTGTCTAGGCAAACCAGGTAGAATGTATCATCTAATTATCAGGGAACAAATGGTATTGCTGAAAATGTATGTATAATGGACACATCTTGGTGCCAGTATTATAATCACAACTTAAAGATAAAAAAGTAAGTGAATCATATTCATTCAGCCATGATCGCTTACCTGATGTTGATGGTTATGATGCTCAGGCTGCCTGGACTGAGAGGCATGAGATGCATCCCTAAAAAGAGAGAAGGCAAAGAGGCCATTAGACACAGAAGTAAATATCAGAGAATAACATTATGTGGTAACTGTCATGGTCATCACCCACCCGTCATCTTTTTTACTCTTCCTCTTGAGTTTAGGGGAGCCTCTGGGAGAGCTCTTCCACTCCTTCACTGGCAGTCTTTGAGACGACCTGGCTCCACAGTTCCCGGAGGACGACGCTAGACTGGCCACCTCGTCATCATGGTCACTGTGTGACAGGAAAACAAAGCAAGAGGAGTTTAAGTGCCCACAATAGGTGGTGATAATGGGTACACGGCATGGGTACAAAAAAACCTGTGCAGGTTTAAGATGAACATTAAATCAGAATCAAGAATACATTTAAATGGAAACTTTAATCAAACATTGACTTCCAAAACACAACAAATACTGCATCCCTCCAGGACCAGGGCTATTGACAACGAAAGGGAAGTTCTAGAGATGTAACTATCTTACCTTTGTTCTGCACTGGCGTCCTGACTGTCATTCTGGGTTAAGTGGTAGGTGCGTCTGTGGTATGGAGAGGACATGTGTCTGTCCTTCATTTCCTCCCTTGAGCTAAAAGCAAGAAATACCATTTAAAACTAAAAAGCCGATTTGTGTAGGTTCTTCAGGTTGCATGCATAGGTAAAGACACTATGCCTATGTCCACGCGTGTGTGAGACTGTCTTACCAGTCTCCTAGGCCGTTGTCCCGCAGGCTGTTGCGCGTTTCCCGTGTGATGTCAGGAGCTGCAGGCCAGGGGTGGCTTGTGTTGTCAGAGCAGGAGGCAGCGGCGGCTGCAGCAGCATTCTCCTGTGACAGGGCATTCTCCAGTAGTGAAGGAGTGTTACTGAGCCTCTGCTCTGCCTCCACTGCTCCAGCAACCAGCTCCAGGGTCAGGTGGCCGTGGTCAGAGTTGTTCCGGTTCCGTGGAGAGAGGTGGTGAAGGGCTGAAGCTGCAGAAGCCATGCTGTCTGTGTGGAGGGCTGGGAGAGGGTCTCGGGATTCAGCTCCAGACACAACCCCCAGGCTTCGCTGCAGCGTCTCAGAGGCGATCTCAGGGATGTCCTGGGACATGGCCGTGGAGGCAGATGAGATGACGTCTGGAGATCGGGCCAGGGTGGGAGAGGCATGCTGAATCAGCATAGGCTCAATGACCTGTGGGTCCAGCGAGAGGGGCGGGTTTGGAGAGGGAAGCACCTGTATAGGGCAGAATGGGTAGGTGAGGGGGAACATGAGCATATGAGGAGTGGTCTTTTGTAGAGGTCGACTGATTATTGGAGGACCAAAAAAAAGCAGATACCGATTAAAATCGGCCAATATTTTTAAATGTATTTGTAATAATAACCATTACAATAATATTGAATTAACACTTATTTTAACTTAATATAAATACTTCAATCAAATCAATTTAGCCTCAAATAAATAAGTATTGCCAGTGTAACAGTATAGCTTCCGTCCCTTTCCTCGGCCCTACCTGGGCTCGAACCAGGAACACAACGACCACCCTCGAAGCATCATTACCCATCGCTCCACAAAAGCCGCGGCCCTTGCAGAGCAAGGGGAACAACTACTCCCAGTCTCAGAGCGAGTGACGTTTGAAACACTATTAGCACAAAAGTGCTGTTTGAAGACTGCTTACGAGCATGCTGCCGACCATCGCTCAGTCAGACTGCTCTATCAAATCATAGACTTAGTTATAACACACAGAAATACGAGCCTCTGGTCATTAATATGGTCAAATCCGGAAACTATCATTTCGAAAACCAAACGTTTATTCTTTCAGTGAAATACGGAACCATTCTGTATTTTATCTAACGGATGGCATCCAAGTCTAAATATTGCTGTTACTCATTGAACAACCTTCAATGTCATAATTATGTACAATTCATTACGGTCTTTGTTAGGAATAAATGGGCTTCACACAGTTCGCAACGAGCCAGGTAGCCCAAACTGCTGCATATACCGACTGCTTGCACGGAACGCAAGAGAAGTGACAATTTCCCTAGTTATAAGAAATTCATGTTAGCAGGCAAAATAACTAAATATGCAGGTTTAAAAATATATACTTGTGTATTGATTTTAAAGAAAGGCATTGATGTTTATGGGTAGGTACATATTGGTGCAACGACAGTGCTTTTTTCACGAATGCGTTCGTTAAATCACTCGTTTGGCGAAGTAGGCTGTGATTTGATGAGAAATTAACAGGCACCACATCGATTATATACAACGCAGGACACGCCAGATAAACTAGTAATACCATCAACCATGTGTAGTTAACTAGTGATTATGTTAAGATTGATTGTTTTTTTTATAAGATAAGTTTAATGCTAGCTAGCAACTTAACTTGGCTTCTTGCTGCCCTCGTGTAACAGGTAGTCAGCCTGCCACGCAGTCTCCTCGTGGAGTGCAATGTAAGGCAGGTGGTTAGAGCGTTAGTAACCAGAAGGCTGCAAAAACAAAGGTAAAAATCTGTCGTTCTGCCCCTGAACAGGCAGTTAACCCATCGTTCCTAGGCTGTCATTGAAAATAAGAATGTGTTCTTAACTGACTTGTCTTGTTAAATAAAGGTGTAAAATTATTTGTTTTTTCAATTAAATAAATAGGCTGCAATCGGTGTCCATAAATACCGATTGCTATGAAAACTTGGAATAGGCCCTAATTAAATCGGCCATTCCGATTAATCGGTCGACCTCTAGTCTCTTGTGGAAGAGGGTACATCTTTATGAGACAGCAGGGAAGACCAAAATGGAACAAGGAGTAAGGATGATGTCACATATGACGGAGGGACGAGAGGTCTTGTAAGTTGACAAACACGTTACGTTGGCCCCTCAGCCAATTGCGGCACACAATTCTGCATTCTAACCGCGTGAAATGACTGCGCTGTAGGTGCTAGCGTCCATGCAAGTGTGTGGCCTACCGGCATGTTGTCCCCTAGGCCTGAGATGAGAAGGGAGCTGGCTCTGGGGCTGCTGGTGCTCGCACTGAGGGTCAGACTGCTACTGCTCTCCACAGACATCTTGGGGTTCTGGGTCAGCTCCTCTCCTCCCCTGCAGACATTGACATCACAAGAGTCAGGGGATATCAAAGCACAATCTCTTTCCTTGTTCAGTCAATTATGAATTCCTTCCCTGTTATGCACCCTTTGAGTTGACCTACCTGGCACCACTGTCAGAGTTGCTGGTCATGGCTGTCACAATTTTCAGGCTGCTGGCACTGCTGCCTGGGGAGGCTGGGACCTGGGAGAGAAGGGCAGAAATCAAGTTCAAAGCGCAATCAAGATCCAGGAGTAATATCCCTCCCTTGGATATTCGCTAGCATTTTGATAAGAGTAGTGAGAATTTGGAACTGGACATACTGAAGCACTGGGGGTCATGAAGGCGTCAGGGGTCATGAGCTTGGGCATAGCGGCGGCGCCAGTGGGGGACATGAAGTCAGCAGGAGCAGGAAGGGCGGGAATCTTCCGGAGATCATTTTGGGAGCCACATCCGGACTCCTTGTCAGAGCTCAAACCTTCCATGCTCATGTCTGTCAAGTGATCCGAAAAACCTAGAAAAGCACAAAGATTAATACATGAAAATATGGGATAATGTTTCTAAAATCTCTTAAACTGAGTAAAGAATAGTTTTGGTTTATGACGACCAACGGTTCTCTTAACTCACCAAAGCCATCGTTTGAGTGAGGCAGAAATAACGACGAGCCAGACCCAAGGTTTGGCTGGAACCAGATCTGCACATCTTGAAGAGACCTGTGGACAGAAGAATACATCTAAACACTAATACAGGTGTATGAAATGGGATACTAAAAACGGATTAAATGGTCACAATTTCAATGCAGACCTCTGCGTAAATATGATAATAGGACCTGAATGACAACTCACTTTGTGTGGACACAGTATAGCTTTATTTGGATCCCAGCTCTGGATTCCATTGGGCCCTGGATGCCCTCTAGAGATAACAGGAAGAAAAATACAAAAATTATACCCATGATAACACGGGGGTCAGACCAGCCCATCATTAGATTAGGTAGTAGTGGTAATCGGGATCCAAGAAGGTGACACCAACCTGCAGTCATACTCTCGCTCTCCTCATCTGGGGGGAGGACCTCTGTGTGGCGCAGGCGGCTGCGGCTGACGTCCTGAACACCAAAGCTGAGTACAGGGTGTGTGAGCAGGAACTCAGACACGGCTGTGAAGCTGGCATGGCCCTTCTCCTGGTCCTGCAACAACTCCATCACATACAACACCTAGAGGGACAAAACAAAACAGGGTTAATAACTCATCCTGATACACAAAAAGGATCACAGTTGGTAGATAGATCATAGTGATATAGCAGGACACAGATGTAATTCTGACCTTTCTCTGTACGTCGCTGAGGATGAGGCATTCTGCAGAGAGGTCCAGGCTGGCCTTTAGACTGGGCAGGACTGAGGAGTTGAACGGGTCTGGAGAGAACCTGAAGGACATGTACATAGGCTCCCGTTAAAACAGGTCCAGTAACAGAGGTATGAATGAGACAACTTGCAAAGCATGAAAGAGCAGTGAAAAACACAGGTAAAACAGTCAGACCTGATGGTCTGCAGGCAGGTCCATGACACTGTGCACCACATCTTCAGCTCCTGGTTCTGATCAGCTCCAGTAATCAGAAAGCGCCAGAATGGAACACTAGAAAGGAAAAAGAGGGGGTCTAACAAATCTCTCATCAGTCCTTAAGAGTAAATTACACTGATTGCATTGGGTAATGCTCTAAAGATCCATGCATCTATGTAATCCTGGGTAACCAAATGTCACTTTCGCTAAATACTCAACACCTGTTCAGCTAAAGACGTACAGCAGCAGAAGAGAACAGTAGGGACTTACTCTGGGTCCTGTTTCTTGTGGTTGTCACAGAACAGCAGGCAGGAGAGGGGATTCCCATTGTGGGGCTGCCACTCATGCAGACATCTGTGAAAGAAGCCGGGGAGAGGACTTCACAGAGGAAAGTAAAAGTAACCATAGAGATACAGACGGAAAGGAATTGCAAGAAACTGGAATTTTAATATAAATATTATATTATAAAATAGAGTAATATTGAGTCAAGATCTACCTTGGCTGGTCCTGTCCTTCAATGTAGATTTGCCAGAACTTTACATAACCATCATGACTGGCTGTGGCCAAGACTGTGCCATCTGGAGACAGGGCACCTTCACTTATACGCTGGAGAAAAACACCACCCAAAACTACATTTCCATACTAAAAACCAGTCTGTAAATAAGTGCTTTCCATACTGGAAACAGACAATGTGATTACTAAATGCCCTACCTCTGTATGTCCTTTTATGGTTATAACTCCGTCCTTCAGGTCAGTGGCATCTACTGGCCAGGTGCTATTGTTGCTGCGGAGGATCTCCAGATCCCACACCTCAGCCTGGGGAGAAAAGACAGGACAATCAGCAAAAGGGAGGCAGTGATTAAAAAGATAGAAGGGACGAGGAGGAAGAGTTTGTCTGAGACATGGGTAAATAAATAAGTCTAATTGTGTCCAATAGGGCATACATACCCTGTCTTCATGCAACAGGGCCAGGGTCTGGCTAGCATCCTCAGGGTTCTCTTCATTGTCCTCTAGGATGAAAGGACACCAGATCAACCTCCTATTGGAGTTTAGAGGTGTGTCTTCAGGCCTCCGGATGTGGACAACCACTTGATCCCTGAGAAGCATGTGGGTTAAGGTGTGTAATACCGCAGCTGTACACCACAGGATGTCGGTGACACCTTAAAAATGGGGAGGACGTACTCGTGGTAATGGCTTAAGCGGAATGTTATCAAATGCATCCAACACATGGTTTTCATGCGTTTGATGCCATTCCGTTCGCTCCAGCCATTATGAGCCATACTCCCCTCCGCAGCCTCCACTGCTGTACACATATCACAAAGTACTTTTAAAAATGGTCAAAACCAGGTAAAATGTATAGTTACTTAATTTATTTTACTTAACCTTTAACTACACGAAGCAGTAAGTGACCAACTGAAGTGTAATTATTGGGCAGAATGAAGAGGATACTGGATCTTGCTGCTGTGGCAGGTGAGCTGCCAGATGACCAGGTTGCCGGCTTCATCAACACATCCCAGCAGGGTGGAGTCCAGATGGGCGAAGGCCAGGTCTGTGACTGCACCAGTGAAGCCCTTCAGCAGGGTGCGCTCGGCAGACCCCAGGCTCAACACACGGATCATGGCCTGGTTGTTTGCTCCTGTACACAAGTACAAAACCTGAGTTTGCGAGCCAACTTCTGTCACATTCTGAATCAATCTGGATCTTTTGGTTTTACATGAAAAGCTTAGGCAGAGTTAAATACCCAGTGCTTGACTTCGGCAGGAACTGACCGGAGCGGAGTACCGGCACCTCAAATTTGTTACGGCTTGACCTCAAGCATCTCTTATAGAATACTAGCTCAAAAGTATGTTGGCGCTCCTGCACCTAAATATAAAGTATGAGTGTGGGCATGTTGTTTATAATTCTGTCATCACTATGATGTTGATTAAGTGCTTTAAATGACATAGGGAAATCAATACAGAAAAATGAATAGATCACAGGGGTCTTGGCAGTCACACTTGGGTTGGGCAATATTATGATAGAATCGTCTATATAAGATGATTGACAGCCATTGTCGATGGTGACGACATCATGATGTGACAGACGATAGTTTGACTGGCGCCACCCAAGCAAAGCAAAATGACAAGTCAATCTTGCTCTCTGACACCATCTTGTCTACCCGTTTAAAAAAAGTATTCTATAGTCCTCCTTCTCAGCACTCTCCATTCAATAGGCTATGAATGTGACTGAAGGATATGTTTTGTTTTATGCATGGCTTTCTCACAATGAAACAACGAACGTTACAGAATTCCATCTCAAAATGCTATTTGAATAGCTTAAAAATGTAAGGTAGCCAGAGGATTAATAATGAGAGAACGTAACAACTGTTCCCTGATGGAAGGAAACGAGATACAAGTCGCACGCTCGTGAGTCGCACGCTCGTGACTTAGGTTGAAAGATCTACAACCACGCCTGATAAGGCAAATTAAATCTGCACTTCACAAAATGGTGTTTTACCTCGTTTCCCCTCCTTCAGGGAACAGTAGTTATAGAACATATCAACTTTGGTACAACATACTATGGGGGAATATGATCACGCCCCAAGCCGACCCCAACTGATACTAAATGAAAACAGACAATGGTAAACCACCAAGACCTGACCCTGCCAGATGCGGAAGTCTGGGTATTGCCCAGACTAGAGGTTGACCGATTAAATCGGCATGGCCGATTCATTTGGGCCGATTTCAAGTTTTCATAACGATCTGTATTTTTGGATGTCGATTACATTGCACGGCAAGATGACCATCTGTTACGGAAGTGCAGCAAGGTAAGTTGCTAGCTAGCATTAAACCTATCTTATGGGTGATAATTTAACTGCATTCGTGAAAAAAAGCACTGTCGTTGCACCAATGTACCTAACCATAAACATCAATACCCTTCTTAAAAATCAATACACAAGTATATATATATTTTTAAACCTGAATATTTAGTTAAGAAATTAATGTTAGTACACAATATTAACTAGGGAAATTGTGCCACTTCGCTTGCGTTCTGTGCAAGCAGAGTCAAGGTTTTCGAAATTATGGTTTTTGGATTTTACCATATTAATGATCTACGGCTCGTATTTCTGTGTGTTTATTATATTATAATCAAGTCTATGATTTGATAGAGCAGTCTGAGCGGCGGTATGCAGCAGCAGGCTCGTAAGCATTCATTCAAACAGGACTTTCCTGCATTTGCACTGTTTATGTTTATGACTTCAAGCCTATCAACTCCCGAGATTAGGGTTGGCAATGCAAAAGTGCCTATAAGAACATCCAATAATCAAAGATGTATGAAATACAAATGGTAGAGCAAAATAGTCCTATAATAACCTCAACCTAAAACTTCTTACCTGGGAATATTGAAGACTCATGTTAAAAGGAACCACCAACTTTCATATGTTCTCATGTTCTGAGCAAGGAACTTAAACATGAGCTTTTTCTAACACTGTTTTTGCATTATTTAAACCAAATTGAAATGTTTCATTATTTATTTGAGACTAAATGGATATTTATGTATTATATTAAGTTAAAATAAAAAAGTGTTCATTGTTCATTCAGTATTACATAACATACATATATAAAATGGGCCGATTAATCGTATCTGCTTTTTTGAGCCAATAAAAACAGTAACGGCATTGAAAAATCATAATCGGTTGACCTCAAGCCCCAAGTGGCCTACACTGGCAGCAGTGACATCAAAGCAATAAAATCTTACTAAAAAGAGTGTGTTGACGCTTAACTCGCCAAGGCACAAATATCTCCTATAGTCAACCCTTTAAACAACTCCCAAGACGAGGCATAGAGAGAAATAGCTTATAAGGAGGACATAGCCATGAATTTCTGGGCGGCGGCCGCATGTGGACGCAACGTCACCTTAGTGGCCCGGGGCCCTAAGATCAGCAGTCGTGATCACCTTTTGGGATACAAGTCTGCCCATAGGAGCCACCTGACAATAGCAGAGGGTCCCACCATTGAAGTCACTGGCTTAGGCTGCGAGGAGCGTCCAGGTTGAGTGGCTAGAACTTAGCGTTGTAAGGGCAGCATCAACAATTGCCCTACGGGAACGA
This sequence comes from Oncorhynchus mykiss, assembly GCF_057628025.1. NCBI lineage: Eukaryota > Metazoa > Chordata > Actinopteri > Salmoniformes > Salmonidae > Oncorhynchus > Oncorhynchus mykiss. Next base: position 29,689,449 of record NC_143022.1, on the reverse strand, counting down.
CTTCCATCACAGATGGCGTCATCGTAAGTAAGGCATAGGCACTGGTGAAAATGCAGTGTGTGATCCAGATGAAATTTGACTAAGCAGGGCTGGAACCTGGACACCCCTCCGTGCTGATAGAAAAGCGTGATATAAGAGTGAGCTCAAGATGCAGAAAGTCAGACATCGTTTTCTGATTTCTTATGTAGCCTAGAAACGGACTATGGGACAGTAGTATTGGTGTGTAACACTGCTTGCCCCCTAGACTCTGCAATCTGCTGTAATAGCCGGCGGTTTATGAGCATTCAGAGGTTGTAGACGGAGGTGCTTGCTGAGGGCACGTAGGTCTGTAAGGGAATACCCCCCTGATTTGGACAAAAACAAATGGCGGGATATTGGCATTGGACAAACCATATACACGATGGTCAATACCACCCAATTTGGCGTTGATTCATGCAAAGTATATTGCAAATGCCATATGGCAATTGCCAATTGTAACACTTCAAAATTCCAATAGGGGGCGTGTGCGTTCCACCGGGGCATTTCATATTGCAAATGGCACCCAAGTCAACATCCAAAAGCCAAATTTTGAAAAATGAAATTTAAAAAAAAAAAAACTTAAAACCCCTTAAAAAAGTGCTTTCTGGACCTTTTTTCGAAATTCTTTCGAGTTTTTTGTCAATTACACATGTGTAAGAACTGTATGAGTATACTTTTGTCATCATATATATATATTTTTTAAGTACATGCGCATAAGGCATATGTTTTGTCCATTTGCAATATGATTTCATAGGAAGTCAAAAGTCAAGTCAAAAATGTCAAAATTTGGTAAAAAACTTCACACATCCTTAAAAAAGTGCTTTCTGGACCTTTTTTCAAAATTCTTTCGATTTTTGTGTCAATTACACATGTGTAAGAACTTTATCAACATACTTTATTATCATATATATATATTTTTTTACTTGTGCATAAGGCATATGTTTTCTCCATTTGGAATATGATTTCATAGGAAGTCAAAAGTCAAAAGTGTCAAAATTTGGTAAAAAACTTCATACATCCTTAAAAAAGTGCTTTCTTGACCTTTTTTCAAAATTCTTTCGATTTTTGTGTCAATAACACATGTATAAGAACTTTATCAACATACTTTAGTCATGCTTTATTATCATATTTTTTTTACTTGTGCATAAGGCATATGTTTTCTCCATTTGCAATATGATGTCATAGGAAGTCAAAAGTCAGTCAAAAGTAACGATTTTCCTCCGTGCAACTGATGATCTAAAATGTGCAACAAAATTTTTTTGATTTTTTTTGTTTATGTTTCCTTACTTTTTCAAAGTCACTGTGCATTTGCAATATGTTTTAATGGGCAGGTACCATCACGAATTTGTCATGCTCAAAATTCAAACTTTACTTTGCGCAAACTATACCTTGGTCAACTTGTATTACATATTTCTTTTTGTTTTACTTGTGCATAAGGCATATGTTTTCTCCATTTGCAATATGATGTCATAGGAAGTCAAAAGTCAAAGTCAAAAGTAAATATTTTCCTCCGTGCACCTGGTGATCTGAAATGTGCACCTGGTGACCTGAAATGTGCACCTGGTGATCTAAAATATGCAACTGGTAACCCAAAAAAAAAATTTTGGGATGTTTTTTTGTTTATGTTTCCTTACTTTTTCAAAGTCACTGTGCATTTGCAATATGTTTTAATGGGCAGGTACCATCACGAATTTGTCATGCTCAAAATTCAAGCTTGTGATCTAAAATATGCAGCTGGTTACCCAACATTTTTTGGGATGTTTTTTTGTTTATGTTTCCTTACTTTTTCAAAGTCACTGTGCATTTGCAATATGTTTTAATGGGCAGGTACCATCACGAATTTGTTTATCGAATTTGTTTGTTTCCTTACTTTTTCAAAGTCACTGTGCATTTGCAATATGTTTCAATGGGCAGGTACCATCACGAATTTGTCATGCTATAAAAATCTTGCAGGAATGTGAAATTGACTGGCCCGATGAACTCGGGATGGCTTTGCAGTGATTCTGGGTCATCTCAATCGCTCGTTTGGGTTGATTTCAGAATGTCGCTTTTGGTGATGTTTTTTCACTATAGGATCATATTGCAAATGTACAAGAGTCAAGTGGACAAGACTCCATCAGTCAATTAGATATCATTCTGACCACCAAACTGATACAAACTGACACCAAACCCACTTTTTCCAACTCGTTTAGTAGCCAACTATTACATACTTCAGAGCTGGCCCAAAATTCACAACGCCTTCGGTACAAACCATAAAAAAACCATAAAACACGTAGTTACGTTCTAGCTGCGGGTCCATTTCTTATGTTATGTGTTGGCCTAGCTGAGGCGACCCCGAATCCCGAGTTTCGGCTCGATAGGTCATTTGGTGTCCGAGAAAAACCCTAATTGGTGCTGAAAATCCACTTATTTCCATGCCTTGCTACGGGGTCCTTGAACGAGCTATCGGACAGAAACTTTGGGGTCCGTCTCTATGGGCCGAGCCGGTTTCAACGCACCTAGCCTTGTGTCTCTGAGACTTTTCTAAACGTCGTCATTTTCGTGATGCAAAAATGAATTGAAGTTATTCCAAATGTACGAGGCTGTTTCTCGGTCCGAGAACCGTCTAGAGCCACGTAACTCGCCACGCACCATGGCCCGGAGGTCTAGAACAGGTTTCTAAAGTTTCGGAACTCTAGGTCCGACCGTTCTTTTTTAGCTCCAACAAAGCTAACTATTGGAGCCACTGTCTGTCTCTACGCACCCCAATACGTCCCTCCATCCAAGTTGTGTTTTAGTGTGATTTTTTTTTCCTTTGATTTTTTTGGGGAAAAATGACTGATTTACAGTTCATGGGGGTTGCCTAATCACATATATGAAGTTTTGGACAGATCTGAATTTTTTAACCCTTCGAAACAGCCCCTGAGACACCAATTATGGCACTTCCGGTTGGCACAGGAAGTTATAAATCAACACATATCCTCATTGGGGTATGCTGTTACAGAATCCTGAGTTTTAAGTCCTTACGTTAAGAATTGACTGATCTACACAGGGTTGAATGCACTATGTCTATCAAACTGCATGCAGTGTATGGGTAAACACTTTTAGGGGCATTTTAACCACTTCCGGTTGGTCCAGGAAGCTTAGAGTCGACACAGGTAGACCTCATAGTGGCCTGATGGACTGGTACCGAAGACAGGTTCATACGGCATTCATAACCCACATAGGCCTCAGGTTGAAATTAGGGGTGCAGGCAATGTATTCCTATGGGGAGAGATGACACTAATCTGTGAGATCAAAAAACACTGTTTTACTGTTAAGGGTTAATGCCACACGGTCAAGGTTAGGCTTGTTGAGATCGGGAGGACCTTAGGAACATTCATGTGGTGGAATTTTTCTTCTCACCCTAACGGTTCTCTCACTGTCACTCAAAAGCAAATGACATTGTGGGGCAGGCTTCATTTTGGGCCTACTATTCTAATGGTCGGTTATTGTGTTATTTCAGAAAATCATAGAAAATCACAGAAATGTCGCAGAGCTCCGCAGCACACTTTAAAAAGATTCGTATGAACACCCTGCAACTGGATCTGTAACCGTTGAAAAAAAAAAACGCCTATTTGTGACCATCACCAATTTGTCATTGTTCCGTTTCTCTTAAATGACGATAGATAAATGGCTGGTTCTTTTTTTATTGACACCGGAGGCTCCTTGGCTTTGACCTGAAGTGGAAAAATAATTTCTCTACTTCCATTTTAAGCCTTTAATCCCAGACAAATGGCCGTAGCTCAAAAAACGTCGAGGCCTAGACGCCATCCCGTTCGGGGCCAACTGCCCGTTACGCCAACCCTACGCTCGCCAAGTTTCGGCTTCGAAATATTTTCAGTTTTTGAGATAAGGCCCCGTCGCGATTCGTGATGTTTTGCCAAATTGCCATATGATTCCGTATGCCATCTGGTGGGAGTGTCCGGGACGGCGGAAAAACGGTCCGAAACTTGTTTTTTTTTTTAAACGGAAACCGAACGTCCGACAAAGTTCATTCGACGACTTCCCGGTAGGTCCGGCCCTACCGCACGTCCCGACACCGACCGCGAATTTTACAAACGATTTCGGACGTCGGGTAAGGGACCGTACATTTGCAATATGGACTTTCTCACTGATCATACACGAAATGCCGAAATGTTCCCTTAAGGTATAGAATAGGATGCAAGTCATATCCCTTTTCGGGTACAGAAAAAAAAACAAAAAACAGCTATACCAGCTGTCCTGGATCTCCAACATAGAAACTCATCCGATATCCTCCAGTCTCCAGAAGCAGGCAATTTCCTCCCTCAAAACAGGCACAGTGGCCTCTGGAATAGCAATTAACACAGGTAACCCAGTATTGTGTCTTCAATATTATTCTACAATGTAGAAAAGAAAAACACTTGAATGAGTAGGTGTTCAAACTTGACTGGTACATACATTTTATGTCGCCCCCACTTCTAAAACCAAAGTTGCACCCCTGATAATAAATTACCTTGAATTCCTACTTTGGGGTGAATATAATTTATATGACATACATAATTTTTTGTTAACTCGTAAATATTAGCCTACAGCAAAGTGTGTTTAAATAATTTCTAACTTGTTAATTTCTGCTAGTTAGTTTTTGCTACCATGTGGGTTTTAGCTTGCTTGAGCCTGCTAACTGAGTGTTAATTCATCTATTTCCATACAGGTTTCATTTTAAACATTTATCTTACAAATTAGTTGTTTAATCTAACTGCTTAACTATTTATCTGTACATGGAATAGTATTTGTTGATTTTACCATTTAAAAAAAAATCTATACAGGAAAATGCCATCGGCACTATCTGATGTGTGGAGACATTTCACTGCAGCTAATGTAGAAGGAAGAGCTGTGTACATTTGAAAATACTGTGCCAAATCATGTGTGAAGAATGAAACAGAATTATCTGGACAAGTGCATAAAGTTCCCTCAGCGGTCACAACCTCTGACAAAAGTCCCTCTACTTCTATTCAAGGTGAAAATGATGAATCAGACACCTTATCGATAGCAACAGCTCATGGTCCTCCTGGAATCAGAAGTTTTTTTTGACTCAATGAACATAGTCAGAGGAATGCTGATGAATGTCTTGCTCAAGCTGTGTATGCAACTGGTTCACCTCTGATGCTCACAGGCAATGTGTATTGGAAGAGATTTTATGTTCATTGCCCAGCATACATCCCTCCAACCAGAATGCTTTATCTTCTCATCTGCTGGATGCAGAGTTCAAGTGAAGGTTAGGCAAATCATAGAGAAAGCAGACTGTATTGCAATCATCTCTAATGGGTAGTCGAATGTTTGTGGGTAAGGAATAATTAACTACATCTCCATTGCAGATGAGCTGAAGGCAGTCATCAACGACCTTGGACCACAGAAGGTATTTGTACTGGTGACAGACAATGCTGCGAACAGGAAGGCTGCTTGGTCTAAAATAGAGGAATCCACCTTCACATCACACTCATTGGCTGTGCTGCTCATGCATTGAATCTGCTCCTCAAGGACGTCATGGCACTGAAAACAATGGATACACTCTACAAGAGAGCCAAGGAAATGGTTAGGTAAGCGAAGGGTCATCAAGTTATAGGAGCAATCTACCTCACCAAGCTAAGTGAGAAGAACAAGAGCAGCACATTGAAGATGCCCAGCAAAACCCATTGGGGTGGTGTTGTCATCATGTTTGACAGTCTCCTGGAGGGGAAGGAGTCTCTCCAAGAAATTGTCATATCATAGTCTGCCGAAATGGACAGCCCCATCAAGAGGATCCTCCTTGATGATGTATTTTGAGAGAGAGTGGTGGAAATCTATAGCAGTAGCCATTGTACGGATTAAGGGAGACAATGCCATCCTGTCTGACTTTCAGACTCCACTTGCAGATGTAAGGGAAGAAATCCGTACTGCCCTGCCCATTTCATTGTTGCTGCAAGCAGAGGAAACTGCAGTTTTGAAATACATCAAAAAGAGTGAAGAATTCTGCCTGAAGCCCATACACACCGCAGCGTATATGTTGGACCCCAAGTATGCTGGCAAGAGCATCCTGTCTGATGCAGAGATCAACAAGGCCTATGGCATTATCACTACCGTGTCTCGCCACCTTGGCTTGGATGAGGGCAAGGTTCTTGGCAGTCTGGCGAAGTACATTTCCAAGCAAGGGCTTTGGGATGGAGATGCAATATGGAAGTCGTGCCAACATATCTCAGCCACCTGGTAGAAGAGACTTTGTGGATCTGAGGCTCATTCCCCTGTTGCCTCCATCATCCTCCAAATCCGACTAAATCATTTTACAGATTGAGCGATGCAATGGATCATTGGGGATCATTCAATATTCCCTTTGTTTTGTTGTTCAGTGATCCCATGTGAAGAGTCAACTTATAATTCTTTTTTTTCTATTGGAAGGATTTCATAATTTCCAATGGAAAACACATCTACATTTAAATGGTATTAATTTGCATACATTCCTGTTAATTCCCACAGAAAATGTTCCCCTCTGAATATTCCTCTAGCCATAAAACACCCTTCTACCCTCACACTGCACCCAGAATGTCAGCTTCAATGTATGAGCAGCAATGTGTATAGACAGGCTTGCGTTGTTATTATTAGCTGTGTTTTTCAATAATGAGGAATAATTCACTTTCTCTGGTCATAGGAGCAACATGAATTTGTTGAGTCCGAAATAATGTGTAATCCTTCAGTTAAGCCAAATATTTAAGAGAATCACATTTTAGCTCCCTCTCTCACCACCCACAACCTCTCCTCTTGTACTTCTCTGCCTGTGTGTGCGCTGTTGCTGTTACTTCTGTCGCAGACAGCTTTTCTTCTCACTCGTTTGCAGTAGAACGAAGTGGAAAAAGTCACTAAATGCTATAAAAACCAAAGAAACCCTAGGTTTCAAAACTCAAAGGCAGCCTGGAAAGTAGCTGAATTTGTCACTAGACTCAATAAAATTAGCAGGAGGGTTCTGAAAAACTAAATAAATATAGCGACAAAGTTGCTAAATTGGCAACATTGTTTTTTGGTCAGCCTTTGCAGAGGGAGAGAGGTGACGGACAGTCTGACGGTAAAATTAAGTACATTACTTAAATTTATGCTCACTCAACTGCCATCATGTGCACGCCACAAAGACACACAGGTTGTGCTCCTCCACCAGAAAGGAACATTGGAAAATACTTGCCATTGCCTGCACTTAGCCTCTGCCCAGGTTTTCCAAAACATTATCTTTCATCATGATGTTGCAGTCGATTTCGCACTTTTGACCGTCTTAATTTTAGGGGCAATAGCAATGTATATCACAATCTTTTGTGGACATGATAGTGATAGCCAAACCCTAAGTTATAGACAAAAGCAAAGATAAATCAAATCTAATTACTTCAAAACCACTGTTAATCAAACAAAGAAATGCATGTTCCTGTAACCTTGGCAACACCATGCTATTTTTGCATCTTTTTTTTGTCTGGCAGAAAGCTACACTACATTACCAAAAGTATGTGGACACCTGCTTGGCATTCCAAAATCATGGGCATTAATACGGAGTTGGTCCCCCTTTGCTGCTTTAACAGCCTCCACTCTTCTGGGAAGGCTTTCCACTAGATATTGTATAAGTGCCGTCAGGCAATTAGGCCTGGTGTTCCAATTCATCCCAAAAGTACACCCCAGATAGATACTACAAAGGCGTCGGTGCAGACACAGATGGCCGCTTCGCGTTCTTAGGAAACTATGCAGTATTTTGTTTTTTTATGTATTATTTCTTACCCCAGGAAATCTTAAGTCTTATTACATACAGCCGGGAGGAACTATTGGATATAAGAGCAACGTCAACTTACCAACATTACGAACAGGAATACGACTTTCCCGAAGCGGATCCTCTGTTTGGACCACCACAAAGGACAATGGATCAGAACCCAGCAGGCAACACAAAACAACGGCGCAGCAGAAGGGGCAGAAGGAGCGGTCTTCTGGTCAGGCTCCATAGACGGGCACTTTGCCAAATGCTCCCGAGTATAGTACTCGCCAATGTCCAGTCTCTTGACAACAAGGTAGATGAAATCAGAGCAAGAGTTGTCTTCCAGAGCGACATCAGAGATTGTAACGTTCTTTGTTTCACGGAAACATGGCTCACTCTGAATACGTTATCAGAGTCGGTGGCCACCTGGTTTCTTCACGCTGACAGAAACAAACATCTCTCTGGTAAGAAGAAGAAGGGGGTGTATGCCTTATGATTAACGAGTCGTGGTGTGATCATAACAATATACAAGTACTCAAGTCCTTTTGTTCACCCAACCTAGAATTCCTTACAATCAAATGCCGACAGCATTACGTACCAAGAGAAATCTCTTCGATTATAATCACAGTCATGTATAACCCCCCCAAGCAGACACATCAACGCCCTTGAAAGAACTTCATTGGACTCCATGCAAACTGGAAACCACATCCTGAGGCTGCATTTATTGTAGTTGGGGATTTTAACAAGGCTAATCTGAAAACGAGGCTCACAAAATTTTATCAGCACATAGAATGCTCGACCCGGGATGGAAAAATTCTGGATCATTGTTATTCTAACTTCTGCGAAGCATACAAAGCCCTCCCTTGTCCTCCTTTCAGCAAATCTGACCACGACTCAATTTAGTTGCTATAGGCTGTATAGACAGAAACTAAAACAGGAAACACCTGTGCTCAGGTCTGTTCAACGCTGGTCTGACCAATCTGATTCCACGCTTCAAGATTGCTTTGATCAATTGGACTGGGATATGTTCTGGATAGCATCGAACAACATTGATGTACACTCTGATTCAGTAAGCAAGTTTATTAGCAAGTGCATCGGTGATGTTGTACCCACAGAAACAGTGAAAACATTCCACAACCAGAAACTGTGGATTGATGACAGCATTCGCGCAAAACTGAAAGCTTGAATCACTGCTTTTAATCAGGGCAAGATAACCGGAAACATGACTGAATACAAACAGTGTAGCTATTCCCTCCGCAAGGCAATCAAACAAGCTAAGTGTCAGTATAGAGACAAAGTAGAGTCACAATTCAACGGCTCAGACACAAGAGGTATGTGGCAGGGTCTACAGTCAATCAAAACAAGCCCCGTCACGGACCACGATGTCTTGCTCCCAGACAACCTAACAACTTCTTTGCTCGCTTTGAGGACAATACAGTGCCACTTACAAGGCCCACTACCAAAACCTGAAGACTCTCCTTCACCGCAGCCAACGCGAGTGAAACATTTAAACATTAACCCTCGCAGGGCTGCCGGCCCAGACGGCATCCCTAGCCTCGTCCTCAAGTTTGCGCAGACCAGCTGGATGCGTTTACAGACATATTCAATCAATCCCTATCCCAGTCTACTGTTCCCACATGCTTCAAGAGGACCACCACTGTTCCTGTTCCCAAGAAAGCTAAGGTAACTGAGCTAAACGACTAGCGCCCGGTAACACTCACTTCCGTCATCATCGAGTGCTTTGAGAGACTAGTCAAGGATCATATCACCTCCACCCTACCTGACACCCTAGACCCACTCCAATTTGCTTTCCGCCACAATAGGTCCACAGACGCAATCACACTGCCCTATCCCATCTGGACAAGAATAATATCTATGTAAGAATGCTGTTCATCGACTACAGCTCAGCATTTAACACCATAGTACTCTCCAAACCCGTCATTAAGCTCGAGACCCTGGGTCTCGACACCGCCCTGTGCATCTCGGTCCTGGACTTTGACGGGCCGCCCCCAGGTGGTGAGGGTAGGAAACAACATCTCCCCGCTGATCCTCAACAAAGAAGCCCCACAAGGGTGCTTTCTCAGCCCTCTCCTGTACTCCCTGTTCAACCATGACTGTGTGGCCATGCATGCCTCCAACTCAATCATCAAGTTTGCAGACAACACTACAGTGGTAGGCTTGATCACCAACAACGACGAGACGGCCTACAGGGAGGAGGTGAGGGCCCTCGGAGTGTGGTGTCAGGAAAATAACCTCACACTCAATGCCAACAAAACAAAAGGAGATGATTGTGGACTTCAGGAAACAGCAGAGGGAGCACCCCCCTATCCACATCGACGGGACAGTAGTGGGGAAGGTGGAAAGTTAAGTACCTCGGTGTTACACATCACGGACAAACTGAATTGGTCCACCCACACAGACAGCGTTGGGAAGAAGGTGCAACAGCGCCTCTTCAACCTCAGGAGCCTGAAGAAATTTGGCTTGTCACCAAACACACTCAAACTTTTACAGATGCACAATCGAGTGTCCTGTAGAGCTGCATCACCGCCTGGTACGGCAACTGCTCCGCCCACAACCGCAAGGCTCTCCAGAGGGTAGTGAGGTGTGCACAACGCATCACCAATGGCAAACTACCTGCCCTCCAGGACAACTACAGCACCCGATGTCACAGGAAGGCCAAAAAGAGCAATGTGCACAACGCATCACCAATGGCAAACTACCTGCCCTCCAGGACAACTACAGCACCAGATGTCACAGGAAGGCCAAAAAGAGCAAAGGACAACAACCACCCGAGCCACTGCCTGGTCACCCCGCTATCAGCCAGAAGGCGAGGTCAGTACAGGTGCATCAAAGCTGGGACCGAGAGACTGAAAAACAGCTTCTCTCTCAAGGCCATCAGACTGTTAAACAGCCATCACTAACATTGAGTGGCTGCTGCCAACATACTGACTCAAATCTCTAGCCACTTGAATAATTAAAAATGGGATGTAATAAATGTATCACTAGTCACTTTAAACAATGTCACTTTATATAATGTTTACATACCCTACATTACTCATCTCATATGTAAATAGTGTGCTATATACCATCTAGCCTATGCCGTTCGGCCATCGCTCATCCATATATTTATGTATACATATTCTTCTTCATTCCTTTACACTTGTGTGTATATAAGGTAGTTGCTGTGAAATTGTTAGATTATATTTTAGATATTACTGCATGGTCGGAACTAGAAGCACTAGCATTTCGCTACACTCGCATTAACATCTGCTTACCATGTGTATGTGACCAATAAGATTTGATGTGGTTAAGGTCAGGGCTCTGTGTAGGCTAAAAAGTCAACAAACCATTTCTGTACGGACTTCGCTTTGTGCCCGAGGGCATTGTCATGCTGAAACAGGAACGGGCCTTCCCCAAACTGTTGCCAAAGCTGGAAGTACAGAATCGTCTAGAATGTCATTGTATGCTGTAGTGTTAAGATTTCCCTTCACTGGAACTAAGGGGCCTAGACACAACAACGAAAAACAGCTCCAGATCATTATTACACCCACCCAGCCAACGCTTTACATTGCGCGTGGTGATCTTAGGCTTGTGAACTGCTGCTCGGCCATGACTCGACTAACCTGTGGCCCCGCACATTGACTCTGTACCGGTACCACCTGTATATAGCCTTGTTACTGTTATTTTATTGTTGCCCTAATCATTTGTTATTTCTCTATTTTCTAGATTTTTTTTAAACTTCAGTTTGAGTAAATACTTAAACACATTTTCTCTTCAAATTGCAAAACCTCTTGGGGCTAGGGGGCAGAATTTTCACTATTGGATAAATAGCGTGCCCAATTTCAACTTCCTGCTACTCATGCCAAGAATATAAGATATGCATATTATTCATAAATTTGGTTAGAAAACACTGAAGTTTCTAAAACTGTTTGAATCATGTCTGAGTATGATAGATAGATAGATAGATATTGTGCCTCTCTGTTCCAAGTTGTCATTGCCCAGGGATATTTCTTAGGAACGTGTTTTCAGTTCCTACCACTTCCACTGGATGTCACCAGTCTTTGGAATTTTGTTGAGGTTATTCCTTTGTGCAGTGAATAAGTAGGCCAACTAGGAACTGGGTAACACTTTTGTGAGTTGCGCAAGACGTGAAAAGTATCGCTGGTTTGTTTTCATTCCTGTATTGAACACAGAATGCCCCGTCTACAATTTGATCGATTATTAACGTTTAAAAATACCTAAAGTTGTATTACAAAAGTAGTTTGAAATATTTTGGCAAAGTTTATAGGCAACTTTTGAAATTTTTGTAGTGACGTTGCGTTTTTTGTAAGCGGTTTTTTTCTGGATCAAACGCACTTTATAAATGGACATTTTGGATATCTATATGGACAGAATTAATCAAACAAAAAGACCAATTGTGATGTTTATGGGACATATTGGAGTGCCAACAAAAGAAGCTTGTCAAAGGTAATGCATGTTTTATATTTTATTTCAGCGTTTTGTGTAGCGCCTGCAGGGTTGAAATATGCTAACCCCTTTGTTTACTGCTGGTGTTATCATTAGATAATAGCTTCTTATGCTTTCGCCGAAAAGCATTTAAAAAATCTGACATGTTGGCTGGATTCACAACGAGTGTAGCTTTAATTGAGTATCTTACATGTGTGATTTCTATAGTATTTTTATTTGAATCTGGCGCTCTGCATTTTCCCTGGCAATTGGCCAGTTGAGACATTTGCGTCCCGCCTATCCCAAAGAGGTTTTAAGGGCTTTTAAGTAAGCATTTCACTGTAAGGTCTACACATGTTGTATTCGGCGCATGTACAAATACAATTTGATTTAACTTTGCGGCTGAGCTGTTGCTGCTCCTAGAAGTTTCCACTTCACAATAAAAGAACTTGCAGTTGACCGTAGCAGCTTTAGCAGGGCAGAAATTTGACTAACTAACATGTTGGAAAGGTGGCATCCCATGTCAGTGCCACACTGAAATTTACTGAGCTCTTCAGTATGGGCCATTCTATTGCCATTGTTTGTCTATGGAGATTGCATGGCTGTGTGGTCGATTCTATATACCGGCCAGCAATGGGTGTGGCTGAAATAGCCGAATCCACTCATTTGAAGGGGTACACGTATATATATATTTTTTTAAGTTTGTGGTTTTCAAGGCATAGAAATCTGAATGGAACAGAGGTCAGAGTAAGCCATTTGTGTGATCAATCTTGTTATTGTTTCACCAGAACAAGTGCTTAAATGAGGCAAAACTGATTTTGGGTGTATTTCCTGCTAATAAAGTTTGCTGCTGACACCCCAGCAATCCATCACTGCACTGCCTAGTTAAGCCAAATAAATAGTCAACTGGACTTCCAGAATGTCAGACATTGGCCTGGAGAGGACTGACAAATTTGTACAAATAAAATGGCAATATATATGTTTCCACACTCACCTCGGATTGCATACGCCAGGTATGAGTTAGAAACTGCAATCAGGTTGCCGTAGTAATGCTTGTGCTCCCAGTCGTACTTGGCGACAGGCTGGATTTTTACCTGCATGGAACAAGAGAAAGAGTTCAAATTAGGGACCCATATTTACAGAGAGCAACATAGACTAGCCAAGAAAAATGTGTATTAGGTTAACATGATAGATATACAACCAATGGTAGTAAGCTCTACACAGTAGACTGCTCTGTAATGAATTGCTTAGCTACCTAGCGATATCTGGACTTGAGATACAGCCAACCTTTGCCTAAAAAAAACTAGCTTTCCATTGTTTTCATCTGTCAATATTTGTGGTGACCCTGGTGTTTCTGCCAGAGGCATTTCTATGTTCTCAAGGACAGAACGGGGAACATAAAATGTTTAAATGCCCAGTACAGTAGTTCTCAATAAGAAATAATTTCTCTAACAATTGAGTACACTAAGTCAAAGGTATGTGGACACCCCTTCAAATTAGTGGATTCAGCTATTTCAGCCATACCCGTTGCTGACAGGTGTATAAAATGAGCACACAGCCATGCGACCTCAATTGACAAACATTGGCAGTAGAATGGCTGGTACTGAAGAGCTCTGTGACTTTCAAAGTGGCACCGTCATAGGATGCCACCTTTCCACAAGTCAGTTAGTCAAATTTCTGCCCTGCTAGAGTTGTTCTGGTCAACTAAGTGCTGTTATTGGTAAGTGGAAACGTCTGGGGCAACAAGGGGCTCAGCCGCGGAGTGGTAGGCCAAACAAGCGCACAGAACGGGACTGCCGTGTGCTGAAACTAGTAAAAATTGTCTCGCTTCGGCTGCAACCCTCACTACCGAGTCCCAAACTGACTCGAAGCAACGTCAGCACAGAACTGTTTGTCTGGAGCGTCATGAAATGCGTTTCCATGGCGGAGCAGCTGCACACAAGCCTACAATCACAATACGCAATGCCAAGAGTTGGCTGGAGTGGTGTAAAACTCGGCACCATTGGACTCTGGAGCAGTGGAAATGCGTTCGCAGGAATGATGACTCACGATTTACCATCTGGCACTCCGATGGACAAATCTGGGTTTAGCGGATGCCAGGAGAAAGCTTAGTGCCACACTAAGTGCCACACCCGAAAGCATAGTGACAACTGTAAAGTTTGATGGAGGAGGAATAATGGTTTGGGGCTGTTTTTCATGGTTCGGGCTAGGCCCCTTAGTTCCAGTGACGGGAAATCTTAACGTTACAGCATACAATGACATTCTAGACGAATTTGTGCTTCCAACTTTCAGAAACAGTAGTTTGGGGAAGGCCCATTCCGATTTCAGCATGACAATGTCCCCGTGCACAAAGCAAGGTCCATAAAGAAATGGTTTGTCGAGATAGGTATGGAAGACTGGCCTAGACAGAGCCCTAACCTCAACCCCATCAAACACCTTTGGGATGAATTGGAACGCCGACTGCGTGCCAGGCTTAATCGCCCAATCTCACTAATGCTCGTGGCTGAACAAAAACAAGTCCCAGCAGCAATGTTCCAACATCTAGTGGAAAGCCTTCCCTGAACAGTGTCGGCTGTTACAGTAACAAAGGGTGGGACCAACTCCCTATTAATGCCCATTATTTTGGAATGAGATGTTTGACGAGCAGGTGTCCACATACATTTGGTCATGTAGTGTAACTTAGTGTAATAGTTTTCCATTTAAAATCGTCAGAAATGATTGCACAAAAATCAGTTTAGCAAAACATTTCTCAAGCTAAAATTGCTAGGACTGTCTTGATATTTATTATCCCCATTAGCCGACGCCTATGGAAACAGCTAGTCTTACTGGGATCTGACAAATGAAAAATACAGCGACAAAAAAACTTTAGATACATTAAAAAAAAACTTAACATGTAGACACTCATCAGCTATTGCACAAGTATGATACAAAACACATGAAAAACTAAATTGACTGTACTGGGTCTTTAATCCTTAAAGTCTTACCTTGTTGCTGCCACGGGCCTTGCTGTCAATGCTTGAGTCTCGACTGGCCACAATTTCAACATTGTTGGATGTGATGGGAATGCAAGTGGAGCCATCATCCCCAGAGAGGCAGCTGGTAAAGAAACCAAATACAATGTTTCCAAACTGGGTACTAGATCTCCTTAAAAGATCTAGATGGAACATTATTAATCAATGGGACATAGCACTTAGCAAGGTCCCAACGTTGCTTTACAATTGTATAAAGAAAAAACAGGCGTAAACTAAGACTCAACAACATGAACAAAGCTGGAGGGAGGGGGGAGGAATACAAACCCTGTTTAGAGTAAGGGACAGGATACCAACCCGGTTTAGGGTAAGGTACAGGTTTAGGGTAAGGTTGTGCGCAATATGGTGAAGGGGCAGACATTGGGTTCAACATTTAATCAACCCAAATGATTTTCACAGCATACCAAATGTGAATTTCTATAGCTGAGAAATATGTGCATGCAGAGAAAAATACAACATAATAAAGTAGACGTAACATTACTACTTACATTATCTGGCACTCTTGGGTATTCATGTTCTCTGAATTAGGGCCTGTGGATTCATCCATCGTTGACCTGTTGCCAGCTCCCGGCAGAAGTCCATTCAATTCGCCATTGAAAGATGTTTTTCTTTGGCTCTCACATGGAGATGCGTCTACGAAAACAACCACCTGTGAGTAACTGGATATCACCAAACGAAGACATCTTAAAGCCCTATTATTAAAAAGTATGCGTTTAGTAGAGAAGGGGAATTTCGTGCCACCAGGAAACCCATTCTTAATGCTGAACTTCGACGACTGATGTTTCATCGCTTCCAAAGAAACTAGGCAACCTCGTGCGGTATGATTTGGTACTTGCTGCCTAATTATTTAGTTACCTACCTAGCCAGTTACTCATCATTAATTAATTAACCTTATGTAGGTAGCATTTGCTCACTTCCAAACGCCAACCAGCTAGCTAGCTATGCAAAGTACGCTAGTTTGATAACGAACGTTGCATTGCTAACTACCAAACAAGCAAACAAACAACCTGTAAGTCAGTAATGTTAGTTAGCCAACATCCTTTAACGTTGTAAGCTACTTATCTAGGTAGCTAATTACCTAGCTAACGTTACCTTGAATGGTTTTGCTAGCTAGCCGTGATGCAACATGCGAAATAAACACTAACGTTAAAATATTGTAAGTTTCATATTTTAACTAGTTACTGCGAGCAACCATTGTCACTTCGCTAACTAAACTAGCCTAGCTAGCAGTCCAGCTTACTAATATGTTCGCAAGTTGTAAATTAGCGGACGTAAGCTAACTATCTTAAGCCACATTTTCACACGTAATTAACGTAAACTAGCTAGCTTCGAATGTGAACACGCTTAGCTAGTTTGCATTTTGCAGCTAGAAAGCTAACGTTAGCTAGGTAGAACTTTAAAGGGCTAGGTAACGTTAGCTTGTAATGCGGCCTAAAAGCCTTTATCCACCTTTTCTTTCCCGGTAAACTTACCTACGTTGTTCCCGGGTCTATCCAACTTTAATATGTCACGAAGATGCTGGGTTGCACCCTCTATATCTATGTTTGAATTTGAAGCCATAGGTAAGGGATAGGGGGAAACGGATTCGTCAGAGGGGAGCGAAATTATTTATATTTTCGTTCTATGCTGTTAGTTTTGTGAAGCAGGCAAGTATAACTAAGCACTTCTGGGTCACGGATTTTCTTGGATTCCTTCAAAATAAGAGTCCCATCCCGTATACTTTAATAATTACGGCGAAAATGTGCCAATTATTCTGGCTAGCTTCTTTAACGTAGTTCGTTATCCAACACTACAAACTAGGTGTTCATGCATTTCTCACCCTCCACGGCACTAATAAAATAATGCTACGTCATAGAAAATACATTCAGATTCTATACACAGAAAACAGCATGAGCTAATAAAAATGCTTTGTGCTCATCTCAAATATGCGGAAGCCCTTCTTGAACCCTGCTGAAAACCAATAAACACAATAAAAGTCATACTTTTCATACGTATTTTATTTCTGTCTGCCAGAAGAATAGAATACCTTGTACATCTGTGAATGATAGCAGACCTTGAAGAGATGACTTTGATCTTCTTAATTGAACCAGTGTACCATCAGGGAAAACAAAAACAGTAGCCAATGCACTGGCTGAGGGAGGAAAAGCATTAGTTATGCCAGTCGTTGATTGACAGCAAACAATTGGTAACAATATATAATTATAAACTGTAAATCAAATCTAAATAGAAAAAAAATAAACTTGATTACTAGACAAATTTTACTGTAAAAATATGATCATGAGAGAAGTGGCCCCCACCACCACTTTACTTTTCCTGCAGGAAGTCTTGGGGATTTCCTTGTCACACAACAGGCAAGAACTGTTTCTTTATTTTCCAAAACATTGTATGGAATTAAAATGTGCAGTCCGTACATTCTGTTCCATGTGGAAAAGAGATATGTAATCATTGTAAAAAAAAGAATAAAAAAAAAAGGAAATAAATAAGGCAGTTTGACATATGCTTGTTCCTCGTCTTGCAAAAGAACACTTGCAAAGCCTCTCCAAAAATGTCAGGTCAATGCTACAGTACATTGTGCCATCAAAGTGATCCCAATTTCCAAGAGCATGCTTCAACTCATTATGGGGTTCTATTTCTGCAGTATCGGCCAAAGGAAATTATTTTGGGGAAAAAAATTGAGGGAACCCTATGTCCATATATATAACAATATATTGGCTGCATCTTGCTCAAGAAAAGACATGCTATAGCAGATCATATACAACAATGTGCTATAGAACTACTGACCAGAACCTAAATTGTTTACAATATAATGCTAACACAATTAAAATAAGAGTGACAAGGTAAGTGGAGGGAGAGAAATGGGTAAGAAAGGCAGAGGAACAATGAGCTCACATTAAGAAAAAGTAAACGGTTTATTGTGTATCATGGCTTTTGTATTCATTGTCAGAGAGCATGAGGAGGAAATGGGAAGCTTGCTGGTCTAAGGATGTTATTGATAATATTTTCTATGATTATTTGGATTGCTAGAGCAACCTGACATAACAATGAATGTTAAATTAAACTTTTAAAAAGAGATTTAGTTGTATACAATAAGGCAAGCTGATAACACACAGGGAGGGGAGTACGATGAGAAAACATGAGGATATAAGACATTGAGTCCGAACATAAAACTAAAATGGTGAAGGTAAATTGGTACATTTTTTTCCTTGTCTGCCATCTTCAGATATTTAAGCTCCCCAGCATCATGCAGGTCAGCGTAGGGAAAGGGACTCTTGATGGATCTGTGAACTCTCAGCAAAGGAACAGATCTCATTTCAGTTGAAGGCATGTAGCCTATGTGCCTGCATGTCTCTGTGATTGACATCTGGAATCCGGTGTAATTTCTCAAACAGGTATGGATGATACAGAGAGGAGGTTGGGCGTTTAGGTGTCTCTGCAAGACCTCCCCCATCCTCAGCCTTCCCTTATATCCACTCTGCCCACTTCTGGTGTCCTTAGCCGAAATTGTGCAGCGCGAGCCGGAACATATCATTGGTGCATACCCAGGCATCATTAATGTTCTTCAGGATGAAACTCTGATGAAATCCCATGATGGGGTCCTCATCAGCCTGTAACACAAAGATAGAGCTTAGTAAAAAGTCACAGTTATGACAGTGAATCTAATCCACAGCTGGGTGCATCTCTGACAACAGTTGATTCTGTCTTGGTCAAAGCGACAAACTGCCTTCACACAACACACATTCCTGTTATTCCACTCTATCATACATTTTTTTTTATTATTATTATTATTTTTTACAATCAATAGGCTTGTGGCAAACCCAAATTCCTCACAAGGCTTTTTCTAGCTAAACAGAGCACACACAGGTGTGAACAGGTACTAATGGAGATGCAGACAAAAAGCAAGCCATCTCTTTAGGTGTCAGTGGAGACTAGGCTTACACAACTCTGTAACAGTAACTGCTCAGTGATCATGACGGCATTGGCGTCTTCAAATAACACATGGATGTTCTAAAAAGCAGATTGCAAGTTCAAGGACCACAGTGAAGATCAGAGCTTTCATATAAGGCCATTACTGTGGCTTAGACTAGTTAATAATTTGTCAAACAAGCCAGCCTTCACTATAATCTCGGTTCAAATAATAAACCACTTTGTTTGTTGCAGTTTATAGTGCATTTCCCCTCTCTTTTAAAAGGGATTGTCTGGTACTTCGTATACTTTTTAGCCAATTGTTCTGAAAATAGCGCCCGTGAGCCAAAAATGGTCCTGAAAATTGCTTACAACATCACATATGTGCACCACGTAATTGCTCTCTCTCGTTCTACTGTTTGTGATTCTGGCTAGCTGTCACTCAAATGGCAAGGGGCTGAATCTCATCGTCTGGAACTTTAATTGCTAGGGGGCTGGCCAACGGGTGTGGAAATGTAGGAAAATGGCGCAGCAGTTTCCAGAAAAGACGCTTTCAAACTAGGGATTTTGTTGCCAAATGCAGAAAGACAGTAATTCTGCTCGTATGAACTACACATTGACACGTCCAGCCCAAAGAGGGTGGTTTTAAAAAAAAAAGACTAGTCGACCAAGGTACCAGAGCATGACTTTAAGCAGAGTGGGAAAAATTGGTGATTAGATCACATTTTTAGCACCCTGAATGCACTGTGGTCTCTAATTACCAAACTCTAGTTTGGCGTAAGATTAGTAAAAGCCTAACTGACACATGGTCACTCAGAACACTGGTCCTTACTGACAGTAAGTAGGGAGAAGATGGGTCATAAAACCACAGATAGGTCAAAGGTTGTGCAGGGCAAGCCTGAAGAATTTGTTGGTGCAAACCCAGGCATTCCTATAATTTTTCAGCAAAAACATGTACTGGAAGCCCAGGACCTGGTCATCATCTGTCTGCGAGACAGACAAAATACAATAGCCCTGACTTCTAATGTGCAAACTACTTACCTACCTCACACACATACCCTTGTTTTTACTAACATAGGAAGGCTTGGTCCATGTCTTATTCAGTCCATTTGCGTCGGCAGATTAATAAAAACATAGCTAGTTATATCAACTTGGTGAACAAAGGGCTTGAAACTGTGAAGCTGAAAACAGATGTACCTAGCTGTGCTTTTTAACAACATACAGTTTGATCAAACAGACAGAATCCTGACTCTTCATTTAAAACGACTTAAACAAATACAGTAACTTTCAAAGCAGGTGGGGATTTCTAGCCTGTACGCTATTCAGTTGTTAGTTTAAGAAACTGGCAATATACAGTACTGTTCAAAAGTTTGGGGTCACTTAGAAATGTCCTTGTTTTTGAAAGAAAAGCTTATTTTTTTGTCCATTTAAAATAACATCAAATTGATCAGAAATACAGTGTAGACATTGTTAAATGTTGTAAATGACTGTTGTAGCTGGAAACGGCAGATTTTTAATGGGATATCTACATATGCGTACAGAGGCCCATTATCAGCAACCATCACTCCTGTGTTCCAGTGGCACATTGTGTTAGCTATTCCAAGTTTATAATTTTAAAATGCTAACTGATCATTAGAAAACCCTTTTGCAATTATGTTAGCACAGCTGAAAGCTGATTAAAGAAGCCTTCTTTAGACTAGTTGAGTATCTAGAGCATCAGCATTTGTGGGTTCAATTACAGGCTCAAAATGGCAAAAAAACTACTTTCTTCTTAAACTCGTCAGTCTATTCTTGTTCGGAGAAATGAAGGCGATTCCATGCGAGAAATTACCAAGAAACTGAAGCTCTTGTACAACGCTGTGTATTACTCCCTTCACAGAAAAGCGCAAACTGGCTCTAACCAGAATAGAAAGAGTGGGAGGCCCCAGTGCACAACTGAGCAGAAGGACAAGTACATTAGAGGGTCTAGTTTGAGAAACAGACACCACACAAGTCCTCAATAGTACCCGCAAAACACCAGTCTCAACATCAACAGTGAAGAGGCGACTCCGAGATGCTGGCCTTCTAGGCAAGGGTTTTCTAATGATCAATTATCCTTTTAAAATTATCAACTTGGATTAGCTAACACAACATGCCATTGGAACACAGGAGTGATGGTTGCTGATAATGGGCCTCTGTACGCCTATGTAGATATTCCATTAAAAATCTGCCGTTTCCAGCTACAATAGTCATTGACAACATTAACAATGTCTACACTGTATTTCTGATCAATTTGATGTTATTTTAATGGAGAAAAAAAATGTGCTTTACTTTAAAAAAAAAGGACATTTGTACATGACCCCCAAACTTTAGAATGGTAGTGTACATTTTTACAGTATTAGAATGACAATTACTTACTTTTAATTGTCCTACTACCATACTCATTATACAGCTGTCAGGTGTGGGCTGGTGGTCTTGTGCTGTTATACTGTGAGCTATTTTTAAGAAGGGGAGAGTCTGAAAAGAAGAAATAATAAACAAGAGATGTATCTGAGACAAGCACATTCCACCAATATATCCTGGTCAATCAGTGCACTCCTGACATACTATTGAGACATTCCATTCTGTCATGCTCAGGTATATTTTAAAATGTCACTCACAGAAAGTTTCTCGACAATCGCTGCTTTTCCCTGGAATTGCTGTCCCTCCCATGTAAGGCATGATGCATCGATCTGTAAAAAGGAAAAGCAGAGGTTTGAGTTTGTCAGTGGGAGAAGGCACATTGGTGGTATAGGGTGGAAGGATGTGAGGTATGTCCCGACTCCCAATCTGTTTTATTCACAACTAACCTTTCTACGCATTCTCAGGTTAGGGTATGAGAGAGTGATATGCAACTATTTAGTCATGTACCATGTGGAAGAAGAATAGAAGATTCTTATTCTTTGATAAATATTGAATTATTGTTTAAGGGCAAAATATAGTTAACAGAAGCCTTTCAGTAATAGATTTGTATAATAACCCAAATGAGTCATAGCTTGTGCAGTTCTCCTCCCATCTAAGAATATAAATTGTGCTACCAATAGGGGGCTCAAAAACAACACATTGACTCAAGAATGCTAACCTAGCTGAATGTAAAGAAAAGGGAACAAACAACTTGCTTGTTCTCATGATTGATAAATTGACATTACAATTATTTGAACAGCTTAAAATAAGTAACTATATGCCGTCTTTGTACCTCTTATTGAAATATATTATGCTTTAGCTTGTAAGTGTCAAAGTAGTATGCATATTTGCCTGTCCCACAGTCTAACTTGATACTTCTTTGGCCCAAAACGTTCCTCAGATGAATGCTTGTCAAAACTTATTTGATCTAGGTCTAGGATCAGTCTCTGAAACACATAAACCAAGTAAAGGTTTGAACAGTAACATTGAAATAGGGCAAGACTACAGAACATTAATTGATTCAATCTTTCCCTTGGATAGTGTTTGGAATGGAATTATCAGGGAGCATTTGCTCACAGGTCTGGAGATATTGTATGATGCACTACTTTTCTATTTGAAAAAAACAACAACTGAACATTAACAAATATCCAATTTATTACTAAATGAGTTAACAGATGCAGAGGTGATGGTGTTGAAGGTGGAATAAATGCATGGGGGTGAAGACTGCAGTGGTGAGAACAGGACACAGGAAAGCAGAACTATGATTAATATTCATTGGTACAGACAGATCCACTCACATATATTGCTCCAAGCTGGGTCCTGTCCGTGTCAAAGAGCTGGTAGTAATGTTGCACAAAACTGGATCCTATCTGTTCCCAAATCGGCTTTTCCCCCATTCTGAATCACCTGGAAACAAGTTCAATTGGAAGAGACAATCTTATGAGTGTATAGTCCTAGTGGTGTGGATGACAGACTAAACTCAAGAAATCTGTGCAAGAAAGACCAGGTAGAGCTTGTTGGGTTTGCACTTAGGGGCAAAAGAAAGAGTCCACACCCAATTGCTCCATATCAAATAAAATTGTATGTCACATGCGCTGAATACAACAGAAGACCTTACCATATGAAATGCTTACGTACAAGCCCTTAACCAACAATGCAGCTCAAGAAATAGTTGTGAACATATTTACTAAATACTTTTTGATTGTATTAAAAAAAATGTAACAAGATATTTAAATAAAAATAACGAGGCTATATACAGGGGGTACTGGTACCGAGTCAATGTGCGGGGGTACAGGTTAGTCAAGGTCATTTATAAAAGTGACTATGCATAGATAATAAACAGCGAGTAGCAGCAGTGTAAAAATAAAGAGGGGGGGGGTCAATGTAAAGTGTCATCTATGGATTTCACATGACTGGGAATACAGATATGTATCTGTTGGTCACAGATACCTTTTTTTTTTTTTTTTAAAGGTAGGAGGCGTGAATCAGAAAACCAGTCAGTATTTGGTGTGACCACCATTTTGCCTCATGCAGCACGACACATCTACTTCACAGAGTTGTTCAGGCGGTTGATTGTGGCCTGTGGAACGTTGTCCCACTCTTCAATGGCTGTGCAAAATTGCTCTAAAATTAAGTTGGATGTGGCTTATGGTAGAGAAATTAACATTACATTTTCTGACAAGAGCTCTGGTGGACATTCTAGTCAGCATGCCAATTGCACGCTCCCTCAATTTGAGACATCTGTGGCATTGTCTTGTGTGGCAAAACTGCACATTTTAGAGTGTTATTATTGTCCCCAGTACAAGGTGCACCTGTGTAATGATCATGCTGTTCAATCATCTTATTGATATGCCACACCTGCCAGGTGGATGGATTATCTTGGCAAAGGAGAAATGCAAACAAATTTGTGCACATTTTAGAGAAGTAAGCTTTTTCGGCATATGGAAAATGGCAAGGATATTTTGGCATTTATATTTTTGTTCTGTATAGGAAATACATTTTTGAATTCAGTGGTTCAACAATATAATAACCGCACCAGGAATACACGCACTGACTAAACGTTTTTAAAAAAGGAGCACTGTAGAGTATTCTTCTTTGGGGCTTTTTCAGAAAACAGAGCTGATAGGACAAGGTTATGCTTCATTGGCAGAGCAAGCAAACCACGCACACTACTTTAGAACAATTGAGCAAATACCACAAAAGGCCATAGTTTAGCAACAGTTACACCCAAATGATGGTACCTATTCTGACAGTGCTAACTAAGCTAGTCTTGTTTGGATCAGTGCGCTGTCAGTGACGGCGTCTCACGTGCCTCCCCAACGCACATTAACTTTATACGAAGCTTGCATAGCTAGCTACCTCAATTATTCACACGAACCTAGGAAATACTAGTTTACAAATCATCCCTTGCACTATAATTGCAACACGTTATATCCAATCGTGTCGTTTGAGATTGCAAAGATAAGATCGCTAACTCAATCAAGTTATACAAGATACAGTAGCTAGCTACTATAGCTAACGTTTCATGTGTTCGTCAGCTGAATGCTATCTACTTACACAGTCCGCTCACGCCGTGAGCATGCCATGACATGGGCAATGTTGGACTCTTTCTTTGACTTTGGCTGAGCTAGCTAGCATAGGCAAGGCTAATATCAAACATTGGTTGGTTGTCTGACTAGCTCGATGCCCCGTATTGCTTAGCTAATAAAATGCAATCAAAGGGCTAGAAAATTAAAATATAAAGTGAATGCTAGATATACAAGTGGTATGGCACGTTCTTTCGCACTATCGGCTGCTAAAAATACCCTAACCGTTCCTCAACATACTGAAGCTTCTTTCGACCGGGCCCAGCCAGAACATAGGCGTGTCCTAGCTATCACTTTTGGCGAGCCACCGCCTGTCAAAAAGGTATATAAACTAATCCATTCTCAATCATAATATGATACGCTTGTCGCTAGAAGACAACAAATGTTTTTATTTAATATAGAATTACATTTTTTTAGAAAAGCAACTTACCGCGAACCCAAAACCGTGCCCCGGCTTCCAGTTATGGCGATTACACCAGTTTAGGCGCATGCTCATCTGTCTAATGCTACGTGGGAAATGAAGTTCTTCACTCTATACAGCTGGTAGGTTTTTCCACCCACACGAAACTCTCAACATACAAAAATATGGTACCTTTTAAATCAGCCCACTTTAATGAAGGTAAACTACATTTGTTGTGGAAATTTATAAGGATGGGTAGAATGGCCATGGTTTACATGCCTGCATCCACAAGATGGCACAGTTCTAATGGCACTGTATGCTACTATAAACAGACGTTTGAATTGAGTAGCCACACTGCTCCGGTGAACAATTTGCTAGCCTGGTTACTAGAACATCAGAGAAGTATGTGACAGCTCATCTTTGGGATGCTAATGTTTTTACGTAAATATTCCATTTCTGACACCGATAATAAATTACTGTGTGAAACACATTTGACTTACAGATAATTTCAGTAACAACGGTTCGTTTAAGTGTTTGTTTAATGTTCAACCTGGTTCCTTTGGAAATATTTCATGAGTTTGCAGGCCACAATGATAGCAAAGAAACAGTTCGATGCCTGACTGGCTACCACTTTCTAAAAGTGCTTAGAGCGATTCAGTCCTGTTGTGGTGCAGGCCCAGCCCTGGTCACATCTATTGCCAGGAGGTGCTGCAGGGCCAGCTCTGTGTCCATTTGTGTTGTGTGCTGCTCTAGCTCCTCCTGGTGTATCTGAAATGCCATAGTTAGGACCCAGTCTAGTGTGGTAGCGTCCAGAGAGGGGTCAATGTTCTTAAAGGCAGCCCTTAGATCAGCCACAGTCACCTCTCTGTGAATAAAAAACACCTGGTGATCCTTTCAAAACGGTTTACACTTTTCAAACAACAATGAAGCAAGTATATTACTTGTGCAAATTGAGATCTGTATAGATTTGTCATTTAGCAGACGCTCTTATCCAAAGCGACTAACGCAGATTTTTCACCTAGCCTTTACCCGCAAGGCTACCTGCCGCCCTACATGGGGTATACGCTTTGCTTACCCTTTGCCTCCCAGCTGAGTCCTCAGTTGGCTAATATACATATGCCTCTCTGTGGAGGCCTGCTTCTTCACCAGATTCAGGAAGTCTTTGTGTTTCCCATCTGCATCCTGCATAGAACATCACACCATGTCTTTGCCACAGTAATGGTAGCAGTGCATTAGGAAAGTATTCAGACCACTTGATTTGTTCAACATTTTGTTATTATAAAATTGATTAAATAAAATTTTCACATTTTATAAAGTATTCAGACGCGTTACTTTGTTGAAGCGATTACAGCCTCAGACAGCGATTACAGCCTCGAGTCTTCTTGGGTATGACGCTACAAGCTTGGCACACCTGTATTTGGGGAGTTTCTCCTATTTGTCTCTGCAGATCCTCTCAAGATCTGTCAGGTTGGATGGGGAGTGTCACTGCACAGTGAGGTCTCTGTAGATGTAACAGTATAGACTTTACGTCCGTCCCCTCGCCCCGACCTGGGCGCGAACCAGGGACGCTCTGCACACATCAACAGTCACCCTCGAAGCATCATTACCCATCGCCCCACAAAAGCCGCGGCCCTTGCAGTGCAAGGGGAACCACTACTTCAAGGTCTCAGAGCAAGTGACGTCACCGATTGAAACGCCACTAGCGCTAACTAGCTAGCCATTTCACATCGGCTACATAGAGATGTTAGATCGGGTTCAAGTCCGGGCTCTGGCCCAAAGCCACTCCTGCGTTGTCTTGGCTGTGTGCTTAGGGTCGTTGTCCTGTTAGAGGTGAACCTTTGCCCCAGTCTGAGGTTCTGAATGCTCTGGAGCAGATTTACAGCCTTGTTATAATCCATTTTAGAATAAGGCTGTAAACATATAACCTGAAGCTGCATTTATTGTAGCTGGGGATTTTAACAAAGCTAATTTTAGAACAAGGCTACCTAAATTCTGTCAACATATTGATTGTAGTACTCGTGCTGGCAAAACTCTGGATCACTGCTACTCTAACTTCCGCGATGCATACCCGTTACAAGGACTATTCAACACTGGTCTGACCAATTGGAATCCACGCTTCAAGAGTGTTTTGATCACGCGGACTGGGACATGTTCCGAGTAGCCTCAGTCTTCCAGTTCCTGCCACTGAAAAACATCCCCACAGCATGATGCTGCCACCACCATGCTTCACCGTAGGGATGGTGCTAGGTTTCCTCCAGACGTGACGCTTGACATTCAGGCCAAAGAGTTCAGTCTTGGTTTCATCAGACCAGATTATCTTGTTTCTCATGGTCTGAGAGTCCTTTAGGTGCCTTTTGGCAAACTCCAAGCGGGCTGTCCTTTTACCCAGGAGTGGCTTTCGTCTAGCCACTCTACCATAAATGCCTGATTGGTGTAGCGCTGCAGAGATGGTTGTCATTCTGGAAGGTTCTACCATCTCCACAGAGGAACTCTGGAGCTCTGTCAGAGTGACCATCGGCTTCTTGGTCACCTCCTTGACCAAGGCCCTTCTCCCCGATTGCTCAGTTTGGTCTGCCGGCCAACTCTAGTTAGTCTTGGTGGTTCCAAACTTCTTCTATTTAAGAATGATGGAGGCGACTATGTTCTTGGGGACCTTCAATGCTGCAGACATTTTTTGGTATCCTTCCCCAGATCTGTGCCTCGACACAATCCTGTTTCGGAGCTCTACGGACAATTCCATCAACATCATGGCTTGGTTTTTGCTCTGACATGCACTGTCAACAGGTGTGTGCCTTTCCAAATCATGTCCAATCAATTGAATTTACCACAGGTGGACTCCAATCAAGTTGTAGAAACATCAAGGATAATCAATGGAAACAGGATGCTATTGCTATTGTATACATCAAGGGTACTTTAATACTTTTTGAGAAGGTCCAGTCCCTCAAATTTCCAGACCATGGTCTGCCTATTGACCATGGCTGGTATTCCTCTATTAAAACGGGATTGTGAAATTATGTGGACTGAGGTGTGAAATTTTGGACTGAGACCCAAAAAGTTACCTCTGTATACAGTCTTTGGTATGGGAGGCTCCCACCGTTGTTGTCTAGCTCGGCCTGAGCTGTGGTCACTAGCTCATCGATGTCTTGCGCTCTTTTCAGAGGGAAGGCCATTTGCAAGTTATCTCTGCAAAAACAGAGGCCATTTTATATAGCCCACTCACTGTCATAATCGTAATGTTTGACTTTAATCTGTACTGTAATTTGATTACTGCATTACCTGAAATCCTGAACACTGAGCAGCCCACTCTCTGTACTGTCACTGTGGATCAACACTTTCAGCAGGTTAGACAGTAGATGTGTCTGACCATGGTACACACTCTCATCCACCTGTTAATAATACATTTATAACCATCAAATCATGCGCACCATCCTTTCTCACACTCATAAGAAGAGCGCTGTATAACACATTTGCAAGATCACACACCTTTCCTGTGAGAATGTCATTGAAGAGGCTGACAGAGTCATCCTTTTGGTGTTGACGAATGCCCTCTACTAAGCTATAAGCCCATTCTCCAGCCTTTTCCCCATATTGTCTCTCCAGATGTTGCCGCAGAAACTCGGGAAGATTGCTGCTTTCATTTCTCTTAAGAGAAATACAATTAGAAGCCATATCAGTCAAACAGTGTGTGAAATAACTCATTATTTCAAAGAGAGGTATCGGTTTACCCTTCCATCCTCCATGACCTTCTCCTTCCAAACCTCCTTGAGGATTCTCACAACCGCATTCTTCTTTAGCCTATGGTTCTTTAACTGCCCCTCATAGCGCAGGTATATGGGCACATCATCAGAAGTACCCTGAGTGGACACAGGGTGAAGACCTTTTGACCATGCCATTCTTTGTGGAAATGTGTTGATGTTCAGGCAGTTTGAAAGTTCAGCAGGGAAGGAGGTTTACCAGTCCAGTGAAAAACTCTGAGTTCTTTCCTCCCAGTTCTGCCAGCAGGATCTCCAAACGCCGCTGGCTGGACTGGCCCTGGGAGAGATCTGCCCAACGCTCACTACCTCCCAGTACGTCTGTAATCACACAGTGCTGTGTAAATGTTCTGATCTAAAATGTTTATATTGATTCAGTCACAAAGCAAAATGCTAAACACTTCAAGCATTACTACCAACAATACCATACCACAAATGGGAAGGGGGAAAAAACAGAACCTAGAGCAGTTTTTCTATGTGATACCTGCACACTGCTCCCATTCTGGCCTGGGGGTAGAGGCCTCTTTGAAGCCCTCCAGTTCTCCCTGGAGGCTGTCCCTCTGTGTTGTGACTTGCTTGTGCACCTCAAGCAGTGTGTCATATTCAGCCTTCATCTGATCAAAGTCTTTCTGCAGGGTCTCCAGCTGGAATAAATGCAAAGAGAGATTCAACACTCATTCAGGTCTGATTAAGTGTGACTGCTGTTGTTGAATCAAACATTTCATTGAACTGTACCTTAAGCAAGTTCTCTTTGTGGGTATGGTCCAACGTCTCCCAGTCACGGCGGGGAACTACGTCTCCATACTCCGCATGCAAGCGATTTAGCTCCACCTGGGCTTTAGTCAGGTCCTCTCGACACACCTTCAGAGCCAATTTCTCCTTCACTGGGTCCTCGATTTCCACTTCTGATGGAAAGGAACAGGTTTTCAGAAGTGACAACACCCCACACTTCGCTTACATCAAGACAGTTGACTAATAATTATTTTATTGTTACACATTTTTTCACTACCTTCCTGCTCTTCCTCGGGTTCCTCATCTGGTCCATAGCTCATGCTGCTGATGTTGGCGATGAGCAGCTTGCGAGCATCACATTCTTCTCTGTACATCAGATACTGAGCGGCCAGGTCTGCCTGCAGACAACACACCTGAGAAGAACAAGCAAAAGAGCGATGAAGGAGAGTTCAGGCAGCCTAAGCATGGTTGATATGAGCCAGAATAACTTGAATTCTGTGTTTTCAGAGCAGCACTGGTGTGATTGAGACTGAACCTAGTGGGTAAGCACTGTACCTGGGTCTGCAGGGAACTTTGTGTCTCTCTCATGTTTTCAATAACCTTTTGACGGTGTTGGCGCTCTTGCTTCAGAGCTCTAATCTCTACCCTCTCCTCCTCTCGCAGGCCCAGGATCCTCTTTTCACACTGCTCTGACACCACAACCAGACGAGCACGGAGAGGCTCCAGCTCCCGGATCTGGTCCCGTAGGTATGCTGCAGAAATGAATATCCATAGACAATAAAATCCAACATCCTATAAGCATGACATCTTTAAGTCCCTCTGATACTTCCATTCATCCTTGTTTTTCTGTCCAAACTCACATTCACCATAACAATATAGTCCTATATGCCACAATCAAACATTCCATGCTACAATGCCACACACCTAATGTGATTTCATATTCATTTTTTATGGCACACAGAAGCGGCTTGTACGTTTTGAAGTCCTCAATGAAACAGCCAAAGACCTCCCGGTATGCCTGCGTATGACAGAGGGCAGATTTTGTCACTTGACAACTAAGTGAAAATGAATCTATTCACTATACTCCTTATATGTAGTAAGGTAAATACACTGTAACAAAGCCTAAATTACATGGATAACCTGTATATTATATGGCAGATGGATGGGACCTGTAGTTTGCGCTCTTGGACTTTTGGTTGTTGTAAGTCAAGAGCCTGCAGCTCCTTCTTTAGGTAGCTTTCAAGCTGCTCCAGGAATCGTGGCTTCCCCACAGGGCCACCAAACTCATCACCGCATCTGTAGCATATTACCATCTCAGTAAATCCTTCCACAACTTTAACCCTATATCATATGACAGTATATATAATTTGCTAAATACCCATGGTTCCTGATCTCTCCACCTGAAGTGTGTCTCCTCCCCTGCTGAACAACTTGAGAGGTGACATGGGCAGGCCAGGTTGACAGGTAG
Organism: Oncorhynchus mykiss; assembly: GCF_057628025.1. Lineage (NCBI taxonomy): Eukaryota > Metazoa > Chordata > Actinopteri > Salmoniformes > Salmonidae > Oncorhynchus > Oncorhynchus mykiss. The sequence goes on along the minus strand of NC_143022.1, from coordinate 29,658,456 downwards.
CCTGAAGTACAGCCAACCTGACGGAGTGAGATAAAACGTTTTTTTTATTTTTATAAATAAATAGAAAAGCTTGCTCGGGGAACGAATGGTGTACTTAGTGATATGCACAAAGTCCCAAATGATCCAACCTAGCTAGCTAACTGCTTATCTTACTCTGGTTGATGCTCTACATGAGCCAGGACCGCCAATTGCCACTTGTCGCCCAGTTCTTTTTTCAGCGTTATGTTGACACTCAGACGACAGTCTGAAAGTGAGACGGAAACAAGCAGCTAACTAGAAATTATTATTATTATTATTATTATTATTATATGATTCGCTTAGTTACGTTACTATCATAGAGTAACGTTATCTGAGTGAGCTAGCTAAGTCAACAGTTAACGTTAGCCTACTACTTAATTGGACAAGGCCACTTGCCGTTCAAACGATGATAAAGGTGGTAATCTAATATCTTTCTGTGTCGACATCTGTTATGTTTAGATGCAGCAAACAAGCGAGCTAGCTAGTTACCAAATACATTAACATTTAATCCCTCTTCAATTAGGTTAGCTAGCTATTTGCTTCACTTCAGGCCAACACTTCAGGCTCACGACCGAGTTGTTATGTTTACACAATGTTGCCATGGAAATGAAGGACCCAGGAAGAACCCCAAATAGCAGACCATCGCGCGCCAGATACTTTTACATCACTGGAGAACCTTTTCCAGAGAGAAGGCGTAAAAAACTTTGACTTGGCGCAGGACTTAATCAAAGATTTTTAAAATTGTGACTTAATAATGTATGTACAGTGGTGTAAAGTACTTAAGTAAAAATACTTGTAAGTACTACTTAAGTAGTTTTTGGGGGTATCTGTACTTTACTATTTATATTTTTGACAAGGTTTACTTATACTTCCCTACATTCCTAAAGAAAATGTATGTGCTTTTTATTCCATACATTTTCCCTGACACCCAAAAGTACTTGTTAAATGTTGAATTAGCAGGACAGGAAAATTGTCCAATTCACTCACGTATCAAGAGAACACCCCTGGTCATTCGTAGTGCCTCTGATCTGGCGGACTCACTGCTTAATTTGTTGGAGAGTGTCCCTGGCTTTAAAACAAAATAGAAAATCGTGCCCTCTGGTTTGCTTAATATAAGACATTTGAAATAATTTATACAAATTTATAAGTATTATTTTACTGGGTGACTTTTACCTTCATAGAAAATGACTTTGGTATCTTTACTTTTACTCAAGTATGTAGTTTACTTTACTATTTATATTTTGTACATCTTTTACTTAACTACATTACAAAATAATGTACTTTTTACTCCATACATTTTCACTGACACCCAAAAGTACTTGCTACATTTTTGAATGCTTAGCAGGACAGTAAATGGTCCCATTCACACACTAATCAAGAGAACATCCCTGGTCATCCCTACTGTCTCTGATCTGGCGGACTCACTAAACACACGTGAGTGTGGCTTTGGTTATCATAAATAAAAAATAAATGGTGCCGTTTGGTTTGTTTAATATTAGGAAATTGAAATATTGAAGTATATTATAAACCAATTTTTTTTTGACTTATACTCATGTATTATTTTATTGAGTGACTTTCAATTTACTTGAGTCATTTTCTATGAACTTTACTTTTACTCAAGTATGACAATTGGGTACTTTCCCACCACTGCCAGTTTCAGAATCATCTCAATGATTTCGAATTTAAATAATGCAGCTGTCTGACAGACTGGCAAACATTATCCACAAACATTGCGTTTAAAAATCTGGATTATAAGGTTTAAGACCCATTCGAGACACAAACATGTACTGAATGTATGTAAATATTAATGAGGAATTTCAATTTAAAAAATGTCTCATTGTCTGCTATGATAAGACTGGGGAGCTCAACATGTCTTGACCGCATACAACCACTCAAACTACATTTCCTAGCTTCCTTTTCACGGACTCAAGCGGAAAAAATAGACCAAAGAGGGGAGAGCGGGGGTTCTGTAGTCGATTCTGAAAATGTTGCTAGTGGATAGTCCTGTATTCAACTACAGTACCCACACTCCACTGTCAGTGCTACTGTAGAGAGCTTTGGTTATCCGTGGATATCACACCATTGCTATCATCTCTGTCTATCTCAGTGTTTCTCTCTCCCTGTGTCATCGGATTGATATAGGAGAGTAGAAAACAAGCAAAAATAAAACATCTCTAGCCGAAAATGGCAGAGCTTGGAGCGGGGAGCATGCTGTTGGGAGATCCTGCTTTTAATTACCAAGAGCACGAGCTAAATGAGCGATTGAAGCGGCTCTACCCGGCCGTGAATGAGGAAGAGACCCCCTTACCCCGATCTTGGAGCCCCAAGGATAAGTACAGCTACATCGGACTCTCGCAGAACAATCTGCGGGTACATTACAAAGGTATACAGATGTGACAACTAGTATAACATTTCGTACCCCAATGTCTGTCATTTACTTAAGACACTCCGGAGGGTTTGCGTCGAGTCTGTATGCAATCTCCCCGATCTAGTTTGAGCTGCCTCTACCTCTCTCTGCTTTGTTTCAGAGGAGAGCGGAATGCCCAAATGGTTGACAGTGAACTCGCTAACCATGACAGTATTGAAGCATATCCATTTATTTCACTAACGTTCAACTCCACGGTCTCTTTGTTTAACGTTAGTTTTATTTTTGCTTTACCATAACTTGGTTACCCCTATTTGATCACGATAATCGATATTTTACCTAGCTAGCAATACCACAATTTACTGTTAGTAATAACAAGCGACGCACAGTTAGCTCGCTAGCAAACTTGGCTAGTAAGCGAGCTAATGTTAGCTCGCTAACTAGCTAATAACAGCTAGCTAACTAACGTTATGCAAGATAATGCTAATTGCACACCATCGTTGTTAGCCCAATACAGTAGCTAAATATTAGCTACTTAGTTGCTACGTTATAAATAAGTAGCTAGCTAGCAATGTAAATGTACTGGCTAGCTAATACTTAACCCTGGCGTTAGCTAATATAAAAACAATTCTCCTTCACACAGTTGCCATAACCCACGACTAGTCGTTAACAATTTGCTTGTATTTTGTGATCAAATTAACACCAGACAGTCCAGAACAGGGAAATATTGCATTTTGTTGGCTTGCCAGTTCATGGAAACGTTCTGTTGGAATATAATTCTGAATCATTATTCATTCTGGAACCAGTTGGTGAGCATTACGCTATAAGGATTCCATTGAGTCCTTTATGCACAAAAGAACAACAACAGCGTCTGCCATTTCAAACTCAGCCAGCAGCTACACTTTGCTGCAAGGGAGGAGGCCTTGACGCATTTGTTGTGCGTAAAATATCTGCACATAGATCAGATGGTATTTATGCGGGTAGTTTGACATATTTGACCATAAACAACTTGTTGGGATGCAGACCATAGCCTAAGGGAGGGGTGTAACACATACAATTGGTTCAGATAGTTATTTAACTATTCTGCACAAAATCAAAAGCAGGACTTGACAGCTATCCATCAAGCTAGACGTCGTCATGCTACTTCCAGCTAACAAGGAATGTTTCCAAGAGACCATTCCCTTAATGTGAAATATAATTTTCCCAGAATGTGGTTACCATGTTCTCAGAACTCAACACATTAATGTTCTACACACGTTTCATGGGAATGTTGCAAGAACATTCATGTGTCCAGTTCTGTGGGTTAGGAGAATCAACTCCCAAACATGCATGGAACGTGGTGCCATGTTCTCAGAACATAAGATATTAAAGGTCCCGAATAGTGGTAATCAGGGTTTTCATTAAATTTGATATTTGGATGAAACCAGTTCCAAGTAGGGTGGCCCAAGTATTAAAAATTACTGTAGCTGGTACATTAATAAAGTTTGATCATAAAGTTACTGGTCCCCTCCCCCCCATGTCAAACACTTGAATTCAGGAGGCAGGCATTACCAAGGATTTTCATCGGGCCTCTACCAACATCACATAAAGCCGGAAATGTTATACACCAATGGTAGTGTCTTGTCATTTTAAATATGTATCGCCTTAAAACCTTCATCACATGTGCGCCTACGCATTACTTTAACTTTGTTTACAAAACTGTAAACTAGATCAAGCAGAACATACTACCAAAGATACTGGTAACCTTTAATCTGTGGTGTGACTGTTAGCTTGCAAGCCACTTACATCATGCCGGCAAAAGCCCACTGTGTTTGTTGTGACTGGATGCCATAGTGTAAATGTACCTTTTAATTTCGTTGTGGACAGGCTCCACCGAAAATTACGATCATGTCATGCGTGCGCAGTGCACATTTCAAGTAAAGTTGCTTTATCAATTGAGGAGAACATTCGATGGGTCTTGCCAGGATGCTAATCCTGAAGATGGATGCTGTACCATCATTGACAGGGGATCTTGCAAGCGCTGACCATAATGTAAGTATCAGAGTTTAATAAGTCTGATACGGTAGCCAACATTTTGGGGGATCGCGGGGCTAGCATTAGATAATGCAACTGTGGCTTCTTTGACTTGTGAACGATATATTTTCTGTAACACCTGGTAATCACTATATGGTTTTTGTTCTTCCATCTTTAAGCCCCCTACATTAAGTCAGAGAACTGCCAGCACACAGCTGGCACGAAGGAATATTGTTCACAAAAGGAGTTGTGGTGTATATAGTATTTGTCATTTACTCTTGAAAATCATATTTTACCATTCCATTGTGTGGGTTGTTGTCTTACAGTTGATGTAGCTTGTGTCATTGGAGCTAATCATCATTTTTTTGGGGGGGGGGGATTATTTAACCTTCCATCTCCTTTTGTCTTTACACTATCATCAAGCTGGAAGGATAGACATTTTACTCTGTCTGCACGAGAGGTCGACCGATTATGATTTTTCAACGCCGATACCGATTATTGGAGGACCAAAAAAAGCCGATGCCGCTTAATCGGCCGATTTTTATTATTATTCTTTAGTTGTAATAATGACAATTACAACAATACTGAATGAACACTTATTTTAACTTAATATAATACATCAATAAAATCAATTTAGTCTCCAATAAATAATGAAACATGTTCAATTTGGTTTAAATAATGCAAAACCAAATTGTTGGAGAAGAAAGTAAAAGTGCAATATGTGCCATGTAAGAAAGCTAACATTTAAGTTCCTTGCTCAGAACATGAGAACATATGAAAGCTGGTGGTTCCTTTTAACATGAGTCTTCAATATTCCCAGTTAAGAAGTTTTAGGTTGTAGTTATTATAGGACTATTTCCCTCTATACCATTTGTATTTCATATACAGTGGGGCAAAAAAGTATTTAGTCAGCCACCAATTGTCCAAGTTCTCCCACTTAAAAAGATGAGAGGCCTGTAATTTATTTTCATCATAGGTACACTTCAACTATGACAGACAAAATGAGAGAAAAAAATCCAGAAAATCACATTGTAGGATTTTTTTATGAATTTATTTGCAAATTATGGTGGAAAATAAGCATTTGGTCACCTACAAACAAGCAAGATTTCTGGCTCTCACAGACCTGTAACAACTTCTTTAATAGGCTCCTCAGTCCTCCACTCGTTACCTGTATTAATGGCACCTGTTTGAACTTGTTATCAGTATAAAAGACACCTGTCCACAACCTCAAACAGCCACACTCCAAACTCCACTATGGCTAAGACCAAAGAGCTGTCAAAGGACACCAGAAACAAAATTGTAGACCTGCACCAGGCTGGGAAGACTGAATCTGCAATAGGTAAGCAGCTTGGTTTGAAGAAATCAACTGTGGGAGCAATTATTAGGAAATGGAAGACTGATAATCTCCCTCGATCTGGGGCTCCACGCAAGATCTCACCCCGTGGGGTCAAAATGATCACAAGAACGGTGAGCAAAAATCCCAGAACCACACGGGGGGACCTAGTGAATGACCTGCAGAGAGCTGGGACCAAAGTAACAAAGGCTACCATCAGTAACACACTACGCCGCCAGGGACTCAAATCCTACAGTGCCAGACGTGTCCCCCTGCTTAAGCCAGTACATGTCCAGGACCGTCTGAAGTTTGCTAAAGAGCATTTGGATGATCCAGAAGAAGATTGGGAGAATGTCATATGGTCAGATGAAACCAAAATATAACTTTTTGGTAAAAACTCAACTCGTCGTGTTTGGAGGACAAAGAATGCTGAGTTGCATCCAAAGAACACCATACATGGGGGTGGAAACATCACGCTTTGGGGCTGTTTTTCTGCAAAGGGACCAGGACGACTGTTCCGTGTAAAGGAAATAATGAATGGGGCCATGTATCGTGAGATTTTGAGTGAAAACCTCCTTCCATCAGCAAGGGCATTGAAGATGAAACGTGGCTGGGTCTTTCAGCATGACAATGATCCCAAACACACCGCCTGGGCAACGAAGGAGTGGCTTCGTAAGAAGGTCCTGGAGTGGCCTAGCCAGTCTCCAGATCTCAACCCTATAGAAAGTCTTTGGAGGGAGTTGAAAGTCCGTGTTGCCCAGCAACAGCCCCAAAACATCACTGCTCTGGAGGAGATCTGCATGGAGAATGGGCCAAAATACCAGCAACAGTGTGGGAAAACCTTGTGAAAACTGACAGAAAACGTTTGACCTCTGTCATTGCCAACAAAGGGTATATAACAAAGTATTGAGAAACTTTTGTTATTGACCAAATACTTATTTTCCACCATAATTTGCAAATAAATTCATTAAAAATCCTACAATGAGATTTTCTAGATTTTTTTTCCCCTCCTTTCGTCTGTCACAGTTGAAGTGTACCTATGATGAAAATTACAGGCCTCTCTCATCTTTTTAAGTGGGAGAACTTGCACAATTGGTGGCTGACTAAATACTTTTTTGCCCCACTGTACCTTTTGACTATTGGATGTTCTTATAGGCAATTTAGTATTGCCAGTGTAACAGTATAGCTTCCGTCCCTCTCCTCACTGCTACCTGGGCTCGAACCAGGAACACATCGACAACAGCCACCCTCGAAGCAGCGTTACCCATGCAGAGCAAGGGGAACAACTACTCCAAGTCTGAGTGAGTGACATTTTGAAACGCTATGAGCGCGCACCCCGCTAACTAGCTAGCCATTTCACCTGGTTAATATTGCCTGCTAACCTTTCTTTTAGCTAAATATGCAGGTTTAAAAATATATACTTGTGTATTGATTTTAAGAAAGGCATTGATGTTTATGGTTAGGTACACGTTGGAGCAACGACAGTCCTTTTTCGCGAATGCGCACCGCATCGATTATATGCAACGCCAGACATGCTAGATAAACTAGTAATATCATCAACCATGTGTAGTTATAACTAGTGATTTATGATCGATTGATTGTTTTGTTACAAGATAAGTTTAATGCTAGCTAGCAACTTACCTTGGCTTCTTACTGTGTTCGCGTAACAGGCAGGCTCCTCATGGAGTGCAATGAGAGGCAGGTGGTTAGGGCGTTGAACTAGTTAACCGTAAGGTTGCAAGATTGAATCTTTGAGCTGACAAGGTAAAAATCTGTCGTTCTTCCCCTGAACAAGGCAGTTCACCCACCGTTCCTAGGCCGTCATTGAAAATAAGAATGTGTTCTTAACTGACTTATCTAGTTAAAGGTGTAAAAAAATATATATATATTTTAAAAAACGGCCAAATCGGTGTCCAAAAATACCGATTTCCGATTGTTATGGAAACTTGAAATTGGCCCTAATTAATCGGCCATTCCGATTAATCGGTCGACCTCTAGTCTGCACAGCTTCCTAGGCAACCACCACAGCAGGAATGCTGTGATACAAAATCAGCTTTCCCAAGGCAAAGAAGGGGGGATATGCTGTGAAGACAGACCCAACATATACTGTAAGTCATAGTTATTCATTTCAAATCTGCATCAATTGAGCATTTCAGGCACACAAAAATTCCAAATACAAACATTGAAAAGTTTCACAAAACAGTTCATGACCAAATATTGCATATTTCAAATTGAGTACTTCAAAAACTAGAATGAGTAGATCACTACATCAATGAATTGATAGCATTAACGCAGAACAGTAAATAAAAGGAAATTAAACATTTCCCTTTTCAAAAACATTACAGGCTACGTAGACAGGCTCCTGGATCTCCTCTTCAACGAGGTCACCCATGATCCAGCGCCGTATGTGGGGAAGCTGTGCAAGCTGCCCATCCCAGGACCTCTGTCTGCCCCGTGTGAAAGGCCTGACAAGGATGTGGCCATAGCTGGATTTGTCTCCAGCTTCAATCTTGGGGGTTACTGAAGCCTGCTTGATTGAAGCTGGATACATGGGTCCCCCTCCTCTCCCGCTCCCCTCCCCCATCAATCTCTGTAGTTGGTTGTATTTCTTAAAGCCTAAGTAATTCCCTTTTACGTGAAACAATATCACATTGTGTTACTTTGTATTGTTGTTTTTTCAAGCTTTAGGATGGGAGTGTAGTGTTACACATTTTACGAATCAATGTGTCCTGCAGACTGTAGGTGCCTAATATTAGGCTTATGGCTCAATTCCTCTTTTTTTAATGTCAAATGATATTTCACCATTTTATTTCTCACCTTTATTTATAATGAGTGTTCATGTTGATCAGTATTTCGGCAATGGTCTATTGTAAAATATCCAATAAATGTCTGATCAATGCATACAATGCTGAACATATTGTCTTTTATAACACTAACGCAGAGGCACAAATAAATCAGGGTGACTCGCCGAGCAAGTCTCAAACCCAGGCCACCAGCACTAATGACGAACATTCTAACCACTGCACCAATAACGGATATCTCTAGGCCATGTATTTATTTTGCAAGTATAGTTACGCGTTGTGCAGAAGAAACTCTAAACCCTCCTCCCTAGGCACTTGTGTAGATCTGAAATGACTTGAAAGGTGTAAGCAATATAGTTAATGCACTTTGTAAATCTCAGCTCTGTTAAAAGTACACTCAGGATAAACTTTTATTGATCATAGTGATTCAGGAGGATCATTAAAACCAGGTTAACATGCCCCACCAACATTAGACAACTATACAGAAAGCTCTTCAATTGTAGAAATAAGTCAATCAAATCAGTGATGAGAGGATGGTCAAATTAACTGACACTGACATGGTGGCATAACAGGAAGATCTGAATTCCATGAACCAAGAGGTTGAGTTCAAATTTCAGTTGTAAACACGTTCAATTATTATTGCTGTGTAAATGAACATGCATAATGTAATCATTAATGTTAAAAGCGCTGCGTGTGAGACTATCCCTGACCTTGTCAACAGACAAAAGGAGCTCTGAATGGATCAGGGGTTCACCAATCAGGGCCTTAATGGGTTTGGCAACAGTAACAAGGTGTGATGTGTAATGATGAACAATGTTTTTGGGAGGGAGAACGTTTCTTTGGGACCATCAGACAAAGTACTGACAACTGATGCACAGCAATATTCTTGCATGAAATGTGTCTAGAACATTAATATTGTATATATTCTAAGAACATGGCAACTTTGTCCATTGTATGTTTGCAACGTTGATGGAATATTCTCCTAATCCTCAGAGAACTGGACACGCAAACATCACGGGTAACATTACAAAAACGTTCTCTCTCCCTAGAATTGTTAGCTGGGATAATGCTTGTTGTGTAATCATAGAAAGTGTCTAACATCATTCTACATGTTTAGTCAACTGTCAAATCTAATCCCACAACAGTGCTATGAATCATCAGACTGAGTTATTATAGGTCCACAGTCTCTGTAGTTAGCCTAGCCGTTAGCACGTTGGGCCAGTAACTGAATGGTTGCTAGTTTGAATCCCTGTGCTCGACAAGGGCAAAATTCTGTTGATCTGCCCTTGAGCAAGGCACCTAACCCTAATTGCTCCAAGGTTGTGGTCAATAATGGCTGATCCCTGGCCATGACCCCACTTTCCATTTCACACCTCTCACTCATACAGGTTACCCACTTGTACATGCAGTAAAACAGAACAAATAGAAGCACCTCCTATTTTACATTTGAATATAAAGGAAACAAAATCACACCTCATTGAGAGACAATTGTAAGGTCGGTGTAAGGCTCTGGTATTAACATAGGCCTACCTCTTGAATCTACAGAAAGAGTAGCCTACTTGTGCATTTCTCTTAAAGGGATTGGACACACATTAGGTGGCTGTGGTGGGGGTGCTGGATTTAGGCCTAGGTACACTGCTTTGGTCTGTTTTTGTCTGGTCTTGAAGATAATAAGGATTTCATGATAATTCGTGACTGGTAAAATCCCATTAGTTGATAGTGGCTCAAAAAAGCTGTGTTTTGTTATTTAGGCTGTTTTACATGGGTGGTCGTGTAAAGGGATTGTGGGACTACAGTACAGTCGGATGTGGGGAAATTATGTTGTTTCTCAAGGCATCTAAAGTTATAGGCTTGTTACTCCCGCATATCTAAAAGGACCCATGAGAGCCAATGTGAAGTTATGCCTGTCAAATTATTTTTTCCCCTTATATTTTTGAGAGATTAAGGCGTGTGTGTAAGATGTGTGTGTGTGTGTGTGTGTACAGTTGAAGTCGGAAGTTTACGTACACAAGTTTACGCACGCCTTACGTACACATTTAAACTCAGATTTTCACAATTCCTGACATTTAATCCTAGTAAAAATTCCCTGTTTTAGGTCAGTTAGGATCACCACTTTATTTTAAGAATGTGAAATGTCAGAATAATAGTAGAGAGAGTGATTTATTTCATTCATCACATTCCCAGTGGGTCAGAAGTTTACATACACTCAATTTGTATTTGGTAGCATTAAATTGTTTAACTTGGGTCAAATGTTTTGGGTAGCTTTCCACAAGCTTCCCACAATAAGTTGGGTGAATTTTGGCCCATTCCTCCTGACTGAGCTGGTGTAACTGAGTCAGGTTTGTAGGCCTCCTTGCTCGCACACACTTTTTCAGTTCTGCCCACACATTTTCTATAGGATTGAGGTCAGGGCTTTGTGATGGCCACTCCAATACCTTGATTTTGTTGTCCTTAAGCCATTTTGCCACAACTTTGGAAGTATGCTTGGGGTCATTGTCCATTTGGAAGACCCATTTGCGACCAAGCTTTAACTTCCTGATTGATGTCTTGTGGATATATTGAAGCAACATCTTATAATTTTCCACCCTCATGATGCCATTTTTTTGTGAAGTGCACCAGTCCCTCCTGCAGCAAAGCACCCCCACAACATGACGCTGCCACCCCCGTGCTTCATGGTTGGGATGGTGTTCTTCAGCTTGCAAGCCTCCCCCTTTTTCCTCCAAACATATCGATGGTCATTATGGCCAAAAAGTTATATTTTTGTTTCATCAGACCAGAGGACATTACTCCAAAAACAACGATCTTTGTCCCCATGTGCAGTTGCAAACCGTAGTCTGGCTTTTTTTATGGCGGTATTGGAGCATTGGCTTCTTCCTTGCTGAGCCGTCTTTTAGTTTATGTCGATATTGTACTCGTTTTACTGTGGATATAGATATTTTGCACTTGTTTCCTCCAGAATCTTCACAAGGTCCTTTTGATGTTTTTCTGGGATTGATTTGCACTTTTCGCACCAAAGTACGTTCATCTCTAGGAGACAGAACTCATCTCCTTCCTGAACGGTATAATGGCTGCGTGGTCCCATGGTGTTTATACTTGCATACTATTGTTTGTACAGATGAACGTGGTACCTTCAGGCATTTGGACATTGCTCCCAAGGATGAACCAGTCTGTGGAGGTCTACAATTTTTTTTCTGAGGTCTTAGCTGATTTCTTTTGATTTTCCCATGTCAAGCAAAGAGGCACTGATTTTGAAGCTAGGCCTTGAAATAAATCCACAGGTACACCTCCAATTGACTCAAATGATGTCAATTAGCCTATCAGAAGCTTCTAAAGCCATTACATAATTTTCTGGATTTTTCAAAGCTGTTTAAAGGCACAGTCAATTTAGTGTATGTAAACTTCTGACCCACTATAATTGTGATACAGTGAATTATAAGTGAAATAATCTGTCTGAAAACAATTGTTGTAAAAATAACTTGTCATGCACAAAGTATATGTCGTACCCGACTTGCCAAAACGATAGTTTGTTAACAAGAAATTTGTGGAGTGGTTGAGAGATGAGTTTTAATGACTCCAACGTGTGTGTGTGTGTGTGTGTGTGTGTGTGTGTGTGTTTTCCAACAATTTTTCCATCCTAAAAATTAGGAATAAGCAAAGGCTTTGATTTGTGGTCAAACAGATGGAAAAGTCTTAGACAACATCTACCAGAAACAGTCTTAAAATCCAAACACAATACTGTTGTAGTAAAGACCCCAGCTAATTAATATCAACTAGAGGTCGAGCGACTATGATTTGTCAACGCCGATACCAATTATTGGAGGACCAAAAAAGCCGATACCGATTTAATCAGACAATTTGTAAAAAAAAAAAAAAAATTGTTGTAATAATGACAATTACAACAATACTGAATGAACACTTATTTTAACTTCATATAATACATCAATAAAATCAATTTAGCCTCAAGTAAATAATGAAACATGTTCAATTTGGTTTAAATAATGCAAAAACAAAGTGTTGGAAAGCAAAAGTGCAATATGTGCCATGTAAGAAAGCTAACGTTTCAGTTCCTTGCTCAGAACATGAGAACATATGAAAGCTGGTGGTTCCTTTTAACATGAGTCTTCAATATTCCCAGGTAAGAAGTTTTAGGTTGTAGTTATTATAGGAATTATAGGACTATTTCCCACTATACCATTTGTATTTCATTAACTTTGGATATTAGATGTTCTTATAGGCACTTTAGTATTGCCAGTGTAACAGTATATCTTCCGTCCCTCTCCTCGCTCCTCCCTGGGTTCGAACCAGCAACACAACGACAACGGCAACCATCGAAGCAGCGTTACTCATGCAGAGCAAGGGGAACAACTACTAGAAGGCTCCGAGCGTGTGACATTTGAAACGCTATTAGCGTGCGCTAACTAGCTAGCCATTTCACTTCGGTTACACCAGCCTCATCTCGGGAGTTGATAGGCTTTAAGTCATAAACAGCGCAATGCTTGACGCACAAGGAAGAGCTGCTGGCAAAATGCATGAAAGTGCTGTTTGAATGAATGTTTACGCGCCTGCTTCTGCCTACCACCGCTCAGTCAGATACTTAGATACTTGTATGCTCAGTCAGATTATATGCAACACAGGACACGCTAGATAATATCTAGTAATATCATCAACCATGTGTAGTTAACTTGTGATTATGATTGATTGTTTTTATAAGATAAGTTTAATGCTAACTAGTAACTTACCTTGGCTTACTGCATTCGTGTAACAGGCAGTCAGTCTCCTTGTGGAGTGCAACGAAAGAGAGGCAGGTCGTTATTGCATTGGACTATTTAATTGTAAGGTTGCAAGATTGGATCCCCCGAGCTTACAAGGTGAAAATCTGTCATTCTGCCCCTGAACGAGGCAGTTAACCCACCATTCCTAGGCCGTCATTGAAAATAAGAATGTGTTCTTAACTGACTTGCCTGGTTAAATAAAGGTCTTAAAAAAAAATTCAAGCATCAGCAAATCGGCGCCCAAAAATACCGATTTCTGATTGTTATGAAAACTTGAAATCAGCCCTAATTAATCGGCCATTCCGGTCGACCTCTAATATCAACACTTATATTTAGTTTTGGGTGAATTATTTGTTTTTTCTCACAAATTTGAACAGTACAATCGAGAACAGAACAGTACAGTTAAGTAATGAAAAGTAGAGTTCAGTACAGTAGAGCACACGAGTACAGTATAATTTACTTTATTGTACTGTACATACTGTATCTACTGTACTGTGCTCTACTGTGATGTCCAAACTTGTGAAAAATAGTCATCTATGATTTGTTTCAGATTTAGTCTGGTCCGGACTTACCAAATTTGTTCTTGTTTGGGGGCCAGTGTGTAGAATAATACGCACTTATGTGAAAAAAGGATATTGCATATTTATACCTTTTGTGTACCTATTCAGGATACAGCACTATGAAGAGAATGATATTCATATCTATAATTATGGATTTCTGTATAGTACTGCTCCAGGGACGTATGTTGTAATTCCATTTCCGTAATTTCGTTACCAGATGTAAATCCATTTGATTTTGAAGTTTAACAAACCACCAAATTCTATGCCTAAGGACTACAATTTACAAAGAACATGTCACAAAAACACATTTATTGGAAGAAATGTGCAGATGCAAAGTTTCGTAACAGAATTACGGTAATCTCCCTCAGTTTGTTTTATGCGACCACATTTAAAAAAAAATCCCCCCCAAAAATGATTAAATATCGGCTCTGAATTATGATTAAAAGATGTCTGCAGAAAGAATCGGGTGTCAGCTATGACACCTTGAGTTTAAAAAATAAGGAATTTTTGTTATTGAACTACATGTTTGTTTGGCATACATTGTTAAGTAAAAAGTCCAAGCGTAATTCCGTCACAGTGGAATTGCCCTCCCCCCAGAAGCCACTGTGTTTTGTGAAGTACTTTTCAATATTGGATAGTAATTTTATGTTTGTTTTATTCCTCTGCCGAGTTGTCAGTTTCTGTAACTTTTCTTTACCCTGGTGATTTTGATGCTATTTTGACCAGTGTACCAGTTTCCTTTTTGGCCATGGTTAGGCCAAGGCCTATGTTCTGTTGAATACATGGTGGAGCTGGGAATGTGTGAGAGGCTATATCTCAGGATCTGGCCTATGAAAGAGTTGTATGTAGCCTACATTGTGTAAGAATTCTGTGGTCAGTTTTATATTTCAGTCAATGGACAAAAACAAGAAAGGCAAACATTTTAAGCTAGTTATCAATTGTTGATTAAAGTAGGGCCATCTTTAGTCTACTCTGCTCATCATTGGTCATTTTATTTTTAGAAAACGGCATCAGCTTGCCTGATTTAACTAAAGAGCAGGTCGCCTAGGCTACTTGATTGTCTGATTTTTATTTAATGTATTTTATTTAACCTTTTATTTAACTAGGCAAGTAATTTAATAACAAATTCTTATTTACAATGACGGCCTACCAAAAGGCCTGCGGGGATGGAGGCCGGGGATAAAAAGAATACAATATAAATATAGGACAAAACACACATCACAACAAGAGACAACACGACACTACATAAAGAGAAACCTAAGACAACAAGGCAGCAACACATGACAACACAGCATGGTAGCAACACAACATAACAACATGGTAGCAGCACAAGACATGGTACAAACATTATTGGGCACAGTCAACAGCACAATGGTCAAGAAGGTAGAGACTAGAGGTCGACCGATGAATCGGAATGGCCGATTGATTAGGGCCGATTTCAAGTTTCCATAACAATCGGAAATCGATATTTTTGGACACTGATTTGGCCAATTTTTTTTAAATACATTTTTTACACCTTTTATTTAATCTTTATTTAACTAGGTAAGTCAGTTAAGAACACATTCTTATTTTCAAGGACGGCCTAGGAACGGTGGGTGAACTGCCTCGCTCAGGGGCAGAACGACATATTTTTACTTTGTCAGCTCGGGGGATTCAATCTTGCAACCTTACAGTTAACTAGGTCAACATTAACCACCAGCCTCTCATTGCACTCCACAAGGAGACTGACTGCCTGTTACGCAAATGCAGTAAGCCAAGGTAAGTTGCTAGCTAGCATTAAACTTATCTTTATAAAAAACAATCAATCAATCATAATCACTAGTTAACTACACTTGGTTGATGATATTACTAGTTTATCTAGTGTGCACGCAGAGTCGGGGTATATGCAACAGTTTGGGCCGCCTAATTTGCCAGAATTCTACGTAATTATGACATTGAAGGTTTTTTGTGTGTTATCATGTTATAACTAAGTCTATGATTTGATAGAGCAGTCTGACTGAGTGATGGTAGGCACCAGTAGGCTCGTAAGCATTCATTCAAACAGCAATTTCGTGCGTTTGCCAGCAGCTGTTTATGACTTCAAGCCTATCAACTCCCGAGATTACGCTGGTGTAAGCGATGTGAAATGGCTAGCTAGTTAGCGGGGTGCGCTCTCATAGAGTTTCAAACGTCACTCGCTCTGAGACTTGGAGTGGTTGTTCCCCTTGCTCTGCATGGGTAACGCTGCTTCGAGGGTTGCTGTTGTCGTTGTGTTCCTGGCTCGAGCCCAGGTAGCGGCGAGGAGAGGGACGGAAGCTATACTGTTACACTGGCAATACTAAAGTGCCTATAAGAACATCCAATAGTCAAAGGTTAATGAAATACAAATGGTATAGAGAGAAATAGTCCTATAATAACTACAACCTAAAACTTCTTACCTGGGAATATTGAAGACTCATGTTAAAAGGAACCACCAGCTTTCATATGTTCTGAGCAAGGAACTTAAACGTTGGCTTTCTTACATGGCACATATTGCGCTTTTACTTTCTTCTCCAACACCTTTGTTTTTGCATTATTTAAACCAAATTGAACATGTTTCATTATTTATTTGAGGCTAAATTGATTTTAGTGATGTATTATATTAAGTTAAAATAAGTGTTCATTCAGTATTGTTGTAATTGTCATTATTACAAATACATTTTAAAAAATTGGCAGATTAATCCGTATCTGCTTTTTTGGGCCCCCAATAATCGGTATCGGCGTTGAAAAATCATAATCGGTCGACCTCTAGTAGAGACAACAATACATCACACAAAGCAGCTACAACGGTCAGTAAGAGTGTCTATGATTGAGTCTTTGAATGAAGAGATTGAGATAAAATTCTCCAGTTTGAGTGTTTGTTGCAGTTCGTTCCAGTTGCTAGCTGCAGCGAACTGAGAAGAGGAGCGACCCGGGGATGTGTGCTTTGGGGACCTTTAACAGAATGTGACTGGCAGAACGGGCGTTGTATGTAATTCATCAGTGTGTTTAATAAAGTGGTGGTATAGGAATGAGATTAGTGTGCCATAGACACATATGGTAAGTGATTGGCCTTTGTACTTGCTTCTTTGTGTGATTTAGCCTGAATGTGCTTTCTGAAGGGTTTCTATTTCATGCCAAGGTCTTATGTGCTATTGGGTAATTATAGAGCCCATAGGACACATGGCTGACTCTTTAAACATGCCCTGTGATTCCTTTAAGCTGATTGCAATGTTTGCACAGAGAGAGGGTTTATTGTCTTCTGATGAACCAATCATGCATGTTCAGTCGGAGGTGACATCACCGGATTGTGTGACATCACTAGATTGTGGTTTCCCCCCAGTCTCTCTATGTGAAGCTGTGATGCAGTGTTTGCTAACACTGGCATATTTATTTATATCATTTTATTAGTTTTTTTATTCGTTTCCTTAGGCATGTTTTTTTGTCTGTCGTGGGTAGTTCTGCTGTACATTTTTCTGGTAACCACTGCCTTGACCATGAGGGGGATCTTTTGACTCTGGACTGGAAGCCTTGGAAAGAGAGTCCATCAGCGGTATCAAAACAAATATAGCCTAACCAGTAAAAACATGGAAGAGTAAACCTAAACGATTTGCTCTATAAACGGACATCATATTTTTCCCTAAGCAACAAAATGGAGCACATTTTAATAGCTATGTAGCCTATAATGTTTGAGTAGGCTTGCGTTGTGCTCTAACAACACATTTTGTAACCAAGTACTTAGATTTATATGACTGTTACACAACATTGCAACCAAAAGCTACCTCTCCTGATTTGTTGGATAGCCAGCAAAAAAAAAACACCCTTCTTTCTCGCCTAAATCCAAGATGGCGCCGACAGATAGGGCAGCTCTGCTTCTAGCTCCTTTGCAGTATTTTGTTTTTTGTGTGTGTTATTTCTTACATTATTAGCCCAGAATATTTGTTGTGTTATTACATACAGCCGGAAATAACTTTTGGACATCGGTGGTAACTCACCAGCATTATGACCGTGAATACGACTTTCCCGAATTGGATCCTTTGATCGTACCCCCAGGTCAATTGAACTGATTCCAGAGGCTGATCCAAAATACCACCGGCGGAGAAGAGGTATTCGGAGTCGACTTCTAGTCCGACTCAGGAGGCGTGCACACCATCCACAGCTTCAGAGTATATTACTCGCTAATATTCAGTCTCTGGATAATAAAGTAGACGAGGTCAGGGTGAGCATCAGGGATTGTAGCATACTCTGTTTCACGGGAACATGGCTCTCTTGGGATATACTGTCTCTGTCCATAAAGCCAGCTGGGTTCTCAGTATATCGCGCAGAAAGGAATAAAGAACTCTCTTGGAAGAAGAAAGGCGGGGGTGTATGTTTCATGATTAACCACTCATGGTGTAATTGTAACAACACCTGACCTAGAATTCCTCACAACCAAATACCGATCGTATTATCTCCCAAGAGAAATATCTTCGGTTATAGTTACAGCCGTGTATATTCCCCCTCAAGCTGATACCACGACGGCCCTCAAAGAACTTCACAAATTTGAGGTTCTACCAACACATTAACTGTAGCACTCGCTCTGAGAAAACATTAGACCACTGCTACTCAGCTTTTCGAAATGCCTACAAGGCCCTCCCTTAGGCAAATATGATCACAACTCCATTTTGCTCCTCCCTTCCTATAGGCAGGAAGTACTTGTGCTAAGGACTATTCAACACTGGTCTGACCAATCGGAATCTGTGCTTCAAGATTGTTTTGATCACGCGGACTGGGATATGTTCCAGATAGCCTCTTAGAATAACATAGACGAATACACGGATAAGGTGACTAAGTTGATCAGGAAGTGTATAGGAGATGTTGTACCCACGGTGACTATTAAAATCCCTCCTAACCAGAATCCGTGAATAGATGGCAGCATTCGTGTAAAAGTGAAAGCGTGAACCACCGCATTTAACTGTGGCAAGGCGACTGGGAATATGGCCGAATACAAACAGTTTAGCTATTCCCTCTAAGCAATCAAGCTTCGCTAGGCTGCCGGCCCAGATGGCATCCCTAGCCGCGTCCTCAGAGCATGCACAGATCAGCTGGCTGGAGTGTTTACAGACATATTCAATCTCTCCCTATTCCAGTCTGCTGTCCCCACTTGCTTCAAGATGTCCACCATTGTTCTTGTACCCAGGAAAGCAAAGGTAACTGAACTAAATGACTATCACCTCGTAGCACTCACTTCTGTCATCATGAAGTGCTTTGAGGCTAGTTATGGATCATATCACCTAACACCCTAGACCCACTTCAATTTGCTTACTGCCCCAAGAGATCCACAGACGATGCCATCACACTGCATACTGCCCTATCACATCTGTACAAGAGGAATATATATGTAAGAATGCTGTTCATTGACTATAGCTCAGCATTCAACACCATAGTACCTGGGTCTTAACCCCGTCCTGTGCAACTGGGTCCTGGACTTCCTGACAGGCCACCCCCAGGTGGTGAAGGTAGGAAACAACATCTCCACTTCGCTGATCTTCAACACGGGCCCCTCAAGGGTGCTCAGCACCCTCCTATACTCCCTGTTCACCCATGACTGCATGACCATGCACGCCTCCAACTCAACAACACAACGGTAGTAGGCCCGATTACCAACAATGACGGGAGGTGAGGCCCCTGGGAGTGTGGTGCCAGGAAAATAACCTCTCACTCAATATCGAAATAACAAAGGAGCTGATCGTGGACTTCAGGAAACAGCAGAGGGAGCACGTCCCTATCCACATTGATGGGACCACAGTGGAGCAGTTGGAAAACTTTAAGTTCAGGAGGCTGAAGAAATTTGGCTTAGCATCTAAAACCCTCACAAACTTTTACAGATGGACAATCGAGAGCGTCTTGTCTGGCTGTATCAACGCCTGGTACGGCAACTGCACCGCCTGCAACCACAAGGCTCTCCAGAGTGTGGCGCGGTCTGCCCAACGCTTCACTGGGGGCTACTTGCCCTCCAGGACATTTACAGCACCCGATGTCACAAAGGCCCAAAAGATTCATCAAGGACAACAACCACCCGAGCCACTGCCTATTCACCCCGCTATCATCCAGATGGCGAGGTCAGTACAGGTGCATCAAAGCTGGGACTGAGAGTCTGAAAAACAGCTTATCTCAAGGCCGTCAGACTGCTGTCCCATATACATAGACTGTACTTTTTTTAAAAAAAGTGGCCATACTGCTTTACTTATCTCATATGTATATACTGTATTCTATTCTACTGTATTTTAGGCAATGCCATTCCGACATTGCTCATCATAACATCTATATATTCCATTATTTTACTTTTAGGTTGTGTGTATTGTTAGATAAAACTGCACTGTTGGAGCTAGAAACCAAAGCATTTCGCAACACCCGCAATAACATCTACTAAACCTTGTGTATGTGAAAAATCCAATTTGATTTGAAATGTTTTTTTTTAATAGAAACATAACACAAATAACAATCAATGGCAAGTGTGCGTGTGAGTGAGTGAGATTGACGGAGACAGCGAGGGAGCCTCACTCCCAGGACTGTGGCACTGCTGAGCTGATGAGTGCTGTATGCTGAGGTGGTGGTGTGACTGCGAGTTGGAGATATTTATAGACGCAAGTATGTGCATGTGTTGTATTTATTATGGGTGTTTGTCTGGTCATAGAGTGGGCCTGCTGAGCTTTGGTTATGGTCATTTCCATCTAGAAGGACCCATGAGCACCAAAATGTGAAGTTCATAGGAGCATATCAAATTGGTTGTCAAATGAAAGCTAAGAGTCTATACTTCTAGGAAATGAAGGCATAGATACATTTTTCAACTGTTTCCATCTTAAACATTTTACATGAGTAATGGATTGGATTTCTGCTCTAACAGATGGAACTGGGGTCTTAGACAACATACAGTACCTGTCAAAAGTTTGGACACCTACTAATTCAAGGGTTTTTCTTTATTTTGTACTATTTTATTATTGTATAATAATAGTTAATACATCAAAGATATGAAACACATATCGATTCATGTAGTAACCAAAAAAGTGTTAAACAAATCAAAATATATTTTAGTCTTCAAAGTAGCCACCCTTTGCCTTGATGACTGCTTTACACACTCTTGGCATTCTCTCAACCAGCTTCACTAGGTAGTCACCTGGAATGCATTTCGATTAACAGGTGTGTCTTGTTAAGTTATTTTGTGGAATTTCTTTCCTTAATACGTTTGAGCCAATCAACAGGAAAAGTAGATTTTATCAGAAAAATTAAATTAATCAAAACACAGTAATGTTGAAGTAAAGACT
Source organism: Oncorhynchus mykiss (assembly GCF_057628025.1). Lineage (NCBI taxonomy): Eukaryota > Metazoa > Chordata > Actinopteri > Salmoniformes > Salmonidae > Oncorhynchus > Oncorhynchus mykiss. Next base: position 29,637,293 of record NC_143022.1, on the reverse strand, counting down.
CCTGCCAATTAATATCAACACTTATATTTAGTTTTGGAGATATTTCTCTGCCTTGTTTAAGAAATATTGCCCTGTGCTTCTAATTTCATGAGGAGGGAGGATAATGAAAGTTCACATAAGTAACAAGTAAAGGTATACCTACTAATTAGTTTAATGATTAATAAGTGATTTAAAATGCTTAATTCTGTTACCAAACCACAGTTGGGTCCCCTCAATTGTCCTCCCTTCCATTGGCATACTGTGATGTTCAGCTCATAACTGTTTTCTTCTCTTTCTGTTGTCTGGTGGTTGAAACGAGAGTGTGAAAAGTCTGGACAACCCCTGCCTCTCACTCTCTTGTCTCTCTCCAGTTAATGTTACCTCTCCCGACTCTTACTGACACCTACCCATGAGCAGCACCCACTGAGCAACGACCAAAATTGGACATCCATGTTGAAAGTGGTTGAAATTTGGTCAGTCCAACCTGGCCTTGATTGACATTGTTTTTTGAGCTGGACCGGCCTTGATTTCAACGTCCATAGACGTTCCATATTGGTGACTGGACCAAATCTGAACCAATCATAGATGTCTATGTTTTACAAGTTTGGACAGCAAAGTACAGTGAAGCACTGTAGAGTACAGCACAGTCAAGAACAGTAAAGTATAATATATTGTACTGAACTCTACTGTGATGTCCAAACTTTTGAAATATAGACCTCTATGATTGGTTTAGATTTTGTCTGGTCCAGACCAACCAGATTTGGTCTTGTTTGGGTGCGGAGCTCTTTAGAATAAAAGCCAGTATGTAGAATAATACTCATATATGCAAAGGATGATATTGTATATTTCGAGCTTTGTTTACCTATTCAAGATACGTCACAATGAATACAATGACAGTCATATTCATAGTTATGCATTGCTGTGTAGTACAGATCAGGGACCCATTAAGGAATTCTGTTACCCAAATTCTGTTACCGGGTGTAAATCCACTTCACTTACTATAGTTCAATAACCAAAACAGATTTTTTTAACTGAAGGTGTTATGTCGTATCTGACACCCCATTATTTATGCAGACGTATTTGAATCTTAATTCGGAGCAGATATTTAAGAGGTTTTGGAAAACATGGTTGCATTAAAAACTGAGGGAGATTTTAACGCAATTCTGTTACCAAACTTTGCATCTGCACAGTTCTTTTGTTTTTCTGTGTAAATTGTTCAAAGTAGTCCTTGTTCATAGAGTTGCATATATGGTTTAATTAACTTTTAAATTATTGTTTTTTGTTTGGCATACATGTTGAAGTGAAAAATCTGAGTCTCAGCGTAATTCTGTTACCGTGGAATTGCCCTCATGGAAAGGCTAAAAATAGAAGTGATTAATGTTGCTGCGGAAATGAAAAGTGATTATAAATACACTGCTTGTCTATTAGTTGTAATGACTGTGGTAATGCATGACTGGTTGATTAGTGGATTTGTACAATATGGCAATGAAGATGGCCGTGCGTTACAGACAGATACAGTATAGAGGCACAGCTCCTCTTACATAGATAGACATGTTCTGTGTGGCATGGCCCACAGATACTTTTGTATATATAGTGTATGTGGACACCCCTTCAAATGAGTGGATAAGCTATTTCAGCCCCACCCGTTGCCGACAGGTGTATAAAATTTGAGCACACAGACATGAAATCTCCTTACACAAACATTGCCAGTAGAATGGCCTTACCGAAGAGCTGTGACTTTCAATGTGGTACTGTCATCGGATGCCACCTTTCCAACAAGTCAGTTCGTCAAATTTCTGCCCTGGTAGAGCTGCCCCGGTCAACTGTAGGTGCTGTTATTGTGAAGTGGAAACCTCTAGGAGCAACAATGGCTCAGCCGCGAAGTGGTTGGCCACACAAGCTCACAGAACGGGCCCGCCGAGTGCTGAAGCACATAGTGCAAAAAAACGTCTGTCCTCGGTTGTAACACTCACTACCAAGTTCCAAACTGCCTCTGGAAGCAACGTCAGCACAATAACTTCTCGTCAGGAACTTAATGACATGGGTTTCCGTGGCCAAGCAGCCGCACACAAGCCTAAAATCACCATGCGCAATGCCAAGCGTTGGCTGGAGTGGTGTAAAGCTCGCCACCTTTGGAGCAGTGGAAACGTGTTTTCTGTAGTGATTAATCACGCTTCACCATCTGGCAGTCTGACATACGAATCTGGGTTTGGCGGATGCCAGGAGAACGTTACCTGCCCCAAAGCATAGTGCCAACTGTAAAGTTTGATGGTTGAGGGAATAATGGTCTGGGGCTGTGTTCATGATTCTGGCTAGGCCCCTTAGTCCCAGTGAAGGGAAATCTTAACGCTACAGCATACAATGACATTCTAGACAATTCTGTGCTTCCGACTTTGTGGCAACAGTGGGGAGGGCCCTTTCCGGGTTTCAGCATAATGCCCCCGTGCACAAAGCGAGGTCCATACATAAATGGTACATTGAGATCGGTGTGGAAGAACTTGACTGGCCTGCACAGAACCCTGAGCTCAACCCCTTCAAACATCTTCGGGATGAATTGGAACGTCAACTGCGAGCCAGACCTAATTTCCCAACATCAGGGCCCAACCTTACTAATGCTTTTGTGGCTTAACAGAAGCAAGTCCCCCCAGCAATGTCCCAACATCTAGTGGGAAGCCTTTCCAGAAGAGTGGAGGCTGTTGCAGCAAAAGGGGGGACCTATTTCATATTAATGCCCATGATTTTGGATTGCGATATTTGACGAGCAGGTGTCCACATACTTTTGGTCATGTAGTGTACTTCACAGCAGCACTGTGACTGGCCTTTAAGTGTTGTTTTATCAACCAGCAAAAATGGATAGCTTACAGTCTAACACACACACACACACACACACATACACAGGGGTTGTGTAAGCTCTCTAGGCTACTCCTGGGAGCTGTCACAATTATGAGCTGGATGGAATGGCGAGACTGTGACAGCCTCACTATACTGACCCTGACATTACTTTGCTGCCAGAGTGTTCCAGGCTAAGTGAACTCCATGTTTCTGACTAGTTTGGCATTCATGTATACAGCTATGGATGGTACTTGGAAGCGCTCTAAGATTTCATGTCACAGGATTTAAGTATGAATTTGCATGAATATTATTGTAAATAGAGGTAGGATTGACAGGGAAATTGAGGTTTGAAATAGTTTCGTAATTCGTACAGATTGAGGCTTTTCAGGGTCCATGGGGAGAGAAGCCTCAACCTTTTCAGATTGACAGAGTTGTGGGATGTTTGGTGTATTGTACTGACTCCAACACAACATTTTGCTCCTTCTGTAGGCCATGGGAAGAACCATAAGGATGCCGCGTCTGTGCGTGCCACTCATCCCATACCAGCCGCCTGTGGGATCTACTACTTTGAAGTGAAGATTGTCAGCAAGGGCAGGGATGGGTACGTATTTGCTGATAGTTAGTACCCCACGATCTGTTTACTCATGTTAGCTATTACTGTAGGCCTATCTCTATTTCTGCAGTGGAAAATGACATGTTGAGCAACGTGTAGAGAAACTAAAGAGTAGTAAATAAAGGAAAGTCACTTTGGGTCTGAAAGGATTAATCAGTCCAGCTATTGACCCATATCAGACTGACTCATGTTGTCTAAGCTAATGATGTCTCTGACCTTTCACCTCCTGTTGTTGTCTCCAGGTACATGGGGATTGGTCTGTCTGCCCAGGGGGTCAACATGAACAGACTGCCTGGTGAGTATGAGGGAAGGTAGAGCGATGGCAGAAGGGAAGGTAGAGCGATGGCAGAAGGGAAGGTAGAGCGATGGCAGAAGGGAAGGCTGTGAGTCAGTATGGGATGAGTGTGGGTTTTGGAGGTCAGAGGGTTCACAGCAAGAACCCTGCCCTGCCTATAATCTCTGCTGGATTGGTTTAGGATTGAAGGACAAGGGGTAATAGTCAGTGTGTGCTTTGGTTGTGCGACTGTAATAGATTGTGGACAACTACTACTACTACTACAACTCTAAAATGAACCCAAACAGTGTTATCTTCAGATGGATCTCCTCACACCATCACTGCAGCAGTAACCGATGTGATTCTAGATGGGTTTTTTTTAACACCACATATGGTTCAGTTTTTACTATTCGAGGGGCACAGTTTTAAGGTGTTAATCTTTTGCATGTGGTGTGCTACGTTTTAGAGTGCCATGGTAATCTACATCCAGATTTATGTTTCCAGATTGACCGTCTTTCCTCTGGAGTGCCTGGATGGATTTAGATTCCATGTCACAGTGAAACCATGTGTAGTGATGTCTCCCAGAGTGTCTGGCTGTTCCAGAACATGCATGGGCTTGTTTGAGCTCAGCCATTAGTAATGAGAGGATGAAATGTAACATGTGAAATACCAGCAAGTACCTTTTTTCCTCCACATAAAAGCTTTCAGTGTATGTGTGAAGGTCAGGTGATAGTGGAGCTGCCACAGGCAGGGTGGCTGGCTCACATTCATTGATGAGGAAGGGAGAAATTAACAAGTAATTGTTGACCATTTAATTTCAAGAAATCCACTTAAGGCCATCTCATCTTCAATACAGTATACAGTCTGGGCCCAAATGGAATTTTCCTCAACCATAAATTCTACAATAGAGTTACATATAAGCCTACTCTTGAATGGTCAGAACATATAACAAATTGGTCTGCAGCACACTGATACAGTGAATGAACCCATCCAAGCAAAAACTCAGCCAAGGCCTGATGAGATTGGATTGAATGTAACCAAACAGGCTAGTAGATGAATGTTTTTGCCACCAAACACAGAGCGGAGATGTGAGCGGTATCACTGCATGAATACAGGGCCATCTGCACCCTGGCCTGGCCTGGCCCACTGCTCAGCAGTAATTAGTTAATCAAACACTCTTTCTTTCATCACCAGTTGAACAGACAATGGGGGTTAAGCAGAAAGTACATGTAGATTTTAATAAATTCTTGCATAATTCCATCAAATTCTCTCTCGCCCTTTCCCCCACCCTCATACACGTGAAGATGTCACTGATTGGTACAGTGGCTGCTGGGGACACAAGACAGGTTGGAAGAGGGTTGGCATATTGCTGCTGAGGGGCTAACTTTGGCACATGGGGAGCTACAGTATGTTTTCCCTTGTGCACTGATGCAATTCCCTGCCTATTAGATCATTCCTCCATGCTGCTCTGACCAATAATATGAACCCTGCCTCAGGCTGTGTCACCTGCCTATTGGATTCTCCATGGCGCCGGAGGCCTTTGGAATGCTTTGGACTCATCCAGCCAATTCTACATGCTCTTGCTGACTACAACTGCTGTTTATTCTCTCCCAGCTCTGAGTGCTTCAAATGTATCTCTGTTACACAATGGTTGGAATATGGTGGAAATGGCAGCCTGTGTGTGTGAGAGAGTTTAGTTGCATGAACATATTGTTTATGAAGATTTATTTAGGTTTCTAGTACATTATATGCCAACGGACTTCAGTACATTTCTGTGACCGTGTGGGGGTCTGGTTCTGGCTGGAATAGTTTTAATATTCCCTGTTGACCTCTGTGTGTCTGATCCCATAGTGGAGCCCTGCCCAATTCATTAGCATGTAGGGAACACTGAGCCCAGCTTTAGGACCAATATCCCTGTCAACGCTGCTCCGCAGATTCATCTAATACCTCACAGTTCTCACACACAACCTACTTTCTCTGTGCCGCTTTCACTTTTTGGTTGGTGACAGACACTGATTGAGCAGACAATACTCTCACTGCGCGCACACACACAGGCCACACAAACCCATGCACTGACTTGAAGATCTACCATCCACATCTCCCTCGGCACACAGTCTACTCTCCTTCCCCGTCCCTATTGCTACCATGCACAAACATCATATGTACTGCTCTGTTTGAGTATGACTCATCAGTCAGTGCTCCTATTCAGAGACGGATGCCTCTCGCTGGCCACCCATAGTATTGCACACTCTACACAGGACAGGGGATATCCTAATTCGAAAGAGACCATTTGTCAGGCTCAGCTCCACACCATGTCACAGTGTCTTTATGGGGATTATATTACTCATCACACTACTGGGGTCGCCCATCTCACTCCTTCCCCTCAAATGTATGAGTAGCACTGCCCTATCCATAACCTGATGCATATTAATCTAGCTAGATTTGATATGTGAAAGTGTTCGTTCAATATGCCTTGATTTTCTCTGTCGTTTCCTCCAGTTTGTTAATGTGTAATATCCAATATTCATACCATGGGTCTAGATTTCCTCTAATCACTTCTGCCTTGTTTCCTATCCCAGGTTGGGACAAGCACTCATATGGTTACCATGGCGACGACGGACACTCCTTCTGTTCTTCAGGGACTGGCCAACCATATGGCCCAACCTTCACCACAGGCGATGTGATTGGCTGCTGTGTGAACCTAATTAACAACACCTGTTTCTACACCAAGAATGGCATCAGTCTAGGTGAGAACTGCGCACCAACAGTGCAGGGTAAAAAACATCCAAGTTAATTGTTATATGAAATTAAAATATGCTTCAACAATTTGAAATGTTCCCAGGCAATTTATACGATTCTGTTTACTTGGTTGCAGATGATAACATTTTCAATTTCTTCCAGTCCATTAACACTTTTCTCTCTGTTTGTTGTCCAGGTGTAGCCTTTACAGATCTCCCTGTGAGTATTACACTGAAATGTGGACATGTTCAATGTCAAGGCCTTCTGTTGCAATCAGTAGTGGTAGCTTTGCTGCTTCCATTAGTGGTGATGATATAAAAGTCCTACATTATTCACGGTTGCCATGCCATCAAATTATCAAGTGATCAAAATTAATGGCAAGTTATTCCTATTATGGCCAGAGGGGGAATGTGTTTTCACACCTCTCCCTTTACCCACAGCCCAACCTTTACCCCACAGTGGGCCTGCAGACTCCAGGAGAGATTGTGGATGCTAACTTTGGCCAGCAGCCCTTTGTGTTTGACATTGAGGACTATATGAGTGAATGGAGGGCTAAGATCCACGGCATGATCGCCCGTTTCCCCATCGGAGAGAGACTGGGAGAGTGGCAGGCAGTGCTTCAGAAGTAAGGGATCCATACCCACACCACAATTATCACTAAGGCTGTTGCGGTGACTGTATTACCACCACACCGGCGGTCACGAGTAATGAAGGTAGTCAAATTCCACGTGACCGTTTAGTCACGGTAATTAGGCTTCTCCAAGCTCTGATGCTGCTGATGGTCATTAGTAGCCTACCAAACATATATTATTTAGTATATGTAACGACTAGATTAAATCAACAATAGTCTGATGGGTGACAATATTAGCCTATCACCTGTGAATTATATATTATGACTTATATTATGATGCCCAGCATAAGAAACAATGCCTTTATTTTGCGACTTATTCGAATCCTAGTCACACAGCTCAAGTAGCCTAGCCCATTGGCCTATATGTTTTAATGAGGTTTGTATCACAACTCAAGTAGCCTAGCCCATAGGCCTATATGTTTTAATGAGGTTTGTATCACACCTCATGTAGCCTAGCCCATAGGCCTATATGTTTTAATGAGGTTTGTATCACAACTCATGTAGCCTAGCCCATAGGCCTATATGTTTTAATGAGGTTTGTATCACAACTAAAGTAGCCTAGCCCATAGGCCTATATGTTTTAATGAGGTTTGTATCACAACTCATGTAGCCTAGCCCATAGGCCTATATGTTTTAATGAGGTTTGTATCACAACTAAAGTAGCCTAGCCCATAGGCCTATATGTTTTAATGACGTTTGTATCACAACTAAAGTAGCCTAGCCCATTGGCCTATATGTTTTAATGAGGTTTGTATCACAACTAAAGTAGCCTAGCCCATAGGCCTATATGTTTTAATGAGGTTTGTATCACAACTAAAGTAGCCTAGCCCATAGGCCTATATGTTTTAATGAGGTTTGTATCACAACTAAAGTAGCCTAGCCCATAGGCCTATATGTTTTAATGAGGTTTGTATCACAACTAAAGTAGCCTAGCCCATAGGCCTATATGTTTTAATGAGGTTTGTATCACAACTAAAGTAGCCTAGCCCATAGGCCTATATGTTTTAATGAGGTTTGTATCACAACTAAACATAACTTAATATAATTAAGCACATTAATCCGCTTTACAAGTGGAGTAAGAGCCTAACTGGCATATATAAGCAGTATGTGAGTTTCAAGTTTGGGGAAGATCATTTTCACCATAAAAATGCTCCTTTTATAATAAAAGCATTACATGCATAATTGCATTTGCGGTCATTTTTGATGATTGTGTTTTCTGCTAATTGAACATTCGAGCTTATAGCCTAGTACCATGTGGTTGTATTAATTTGGGATCTATCTCATCCCACAACTGTCCCAGACTAATATTTATTTCTTACACAGAATAGAATAGGTCGACCTTTTGTACTATAGGGGATAGTAGATTGACATAGGCTAGTACTTTTGCTGTTCATTAAGCCTACTCATCTTGTTGGCTGACGAAAAGTAAATGTGGACAGTTCTTCCAACATCTTCAATATGCACCTCGGAATTAGATAAGGAGGCGCCCAGTTGCGTCCCCGATGTGTCTCTGTTCACTTGTAGCCTGTGAGAAAGACCCGATCACGTGATGGAGCGCGCAGCACTCCGGGAGAAGGGCACAACGTCCGCTGGCCGCAAAAGTCATGGCATTTTTTAGGGTGCATTATGGCCACACAAAGGGGATGCCGCGTGAAATTCTAGATGCTATGAAGTTGTTCTCCAATTGTGAATGAGAGACTATTGGAGTGTGTACAGCCTGCGCAAAAAACTAAGCAGAGCTCATGCCTTTCTAGCAACTTTTTTCAAATCATCATTAGAATCTCATCATGCAATCTTAAAATGTATTAAAAATCAAAACATATAGCCCAATGTTTGTAAATTTACATTGTAATCTCTAAATTAAGCATATAGGAGTACCTATTTCTTTGTTAACTGCTCAACACAGAATAGCCACATGTGCACACTCCCACAAATCGTTTGGAGAAAATATAATTTCTAATTTATTCCGCTTTGTTGAATTGTATTCTTCATACTATAAAATGATTCAAAGTAAATCTTGTCTGCTAAATGAACTAGTGTAGCCCACAGCCAGATCAGGACCTAACATCAGGACAACTCAGAGTATGCTATTCTGTTCTCCTGAAATAGACTACATTTAATTCATATCATGTTTCTTTAGACCTGTCTAAAATAAATAAAGGATTTAATGTGAAGGTGTAGTCTATATTACATAGATTTAATGTGAAGGTGTAGTCTATATTACATAGATTTAATGTGAAGGTCTAGTCTATATTACATAGATTTAATGTGAAGGTGTAGTCTATATTACATAGATTTAATGTGAAGGTGTAGTCTATATTACATAGATTGAATGTGAAGGTCTAGTCTATATTACATAGATTTAATGTGAAGGTGTAGTCTATATTACATAGATTGAATGTGAAGGTCTAGTCTATATTACATAGATTTAATGTGAAGGTGTAGTCTATATTACATAGATTTAATGTGAAGGTGTAGTCTATATTACATAGATTGAATGTGAAGGTGTAGTCTATATTACATAGATTGAATGTGAAGGTGTAGTCTATATTACATAGATTGAATGTGAAGGTGTAGTCTATATTACATAGATTGAATGTGAAGGTGTAGTCTATATTACATAGATTGAATGTGAAGGTGTAGTCTATATTACATAGATTTAATTTGAAGGTGTAGTCTATATTACATAGATTTAATGTGAAGGTGTAGTCTATATTACATAGATTTATTTGACTTTTTTAAATGTTGATGTTCCCAAGATCAGCATCAGTGGCTTGTAGGCCACTGTGGAAGCCTGGAGATGCTAAATGTGTTTATGTTAATTAACGGTCAATTACTGTGAGACTGTCAAGCAAATAGCTGTCGATCACCAGCTGACAGAATTTTGTGACCGCCACAGCCCTACTGATCGCCCACCCTAACAGACTACTTTGTCTTTCTCTGTACTACTGTAAGGCTAAACCATGTCTTTGATTCTTTCAGCATGGTATCCACCTACCTGGTGCATCATGGGTACTGTGCCACAGCCACAGCCTTTGCCAGGGCTACAGAAACCTTGATCCAGGAGGACCAGACCTCCATAAAGAACAGACAGAGTGAGAACCACACAAAGGCTCCACGCTGACAATACCACGGAAACACTGAAGACCAATCACTGTCATTAATTTTCCGCACAGTCATCCATCCAATCAGTTTGTAATGGTAACATGCATATTTTTGTCAACAGGAATACAGAAGCTGGTATTGGCAGGGAGGGTTGGCGAGGCCATCGAAGCCACACAGCAGCTGTACCCTGGGCTCCTAGAACACAACTCCAATTTACTGTTCATGTTGAAGTGAGCAGCCTTGAACTCAACTATGGGACTCTTATGGGTGTTTATTGAAGGGCTAAATGGAGGAGTATTGGAATTGTGGGGCTTAGATACGCACTGCTGGTCTTGTAATGCCCTTTGCAGGCTCCGTCACATGCAATACAACCCTAGAAGCACTTAGCAGTAAAGCTGTGGCCTGCTTCCCAGCTGTGTGTTTATGGCACAAAGACATTAGATTAATAAATACTGTGATCCGATGAGAAGCAGACACACGGCAAGAAGGCCAGTATTTATGTCTCTTATAGAGGTAGAAAGGAGCTTGCTGTAGCAATAGAGGAGCGTTACACAGAGAGGGGGCAGGGTGAGCACAAGGTCGCAGTTGCTGCCGCTGAGGGAACTCATGGTTTGATTGGTCATGCCTGTTGCTCCATTTTGTCATGGAAGAGGAGTGAGCGGAGCGGTGGCTGCTCTGTTTGACATTCATCCAATGGTAATGACATGTATCCATAAAGCCAGATACTGATACTCTGGAACCAGTCTGACCTGTTTCTGTTGCATTTCTATATTTCAGGGTACAAAGACGTGATCTTACGTGGCCACACCTTTGCCGACCTCTGAAAGCAATTGAAGTATTGCAATAACAATTGTGTTCAGACTGCATGAGATATCAGACAGTTAAGCAGAATGTAGTGGTTGATATCTGACAGTACAATGTATTCCTGGATAAACAATGTCAGACATGGGTTGTAAGAGGAGTGACGAGACTCTTAGATGGATAGTGGAGTGGGTGTGAATGATGTCGGTGAGACTAATAAAGAAGCATTTCAAGTCATTTAGAAGATGCTCTTATCCATAGCGACTCAGTGCATCCATCTCCGCAGTCGTAGTCCAGTCAAGTACATTTTTCTTTAATACAGTAGTTATCTGCAAAGTCAGCGCTAGTATGAAAAGACAAGTGTGAGTGTTAGTGCAAAGAAGGTGAGGGTGTTAGCCATTTGTTTGAGTGTCAAAATAGTGAATGTCAGGCAGATTAATAGTTGCCCGTCCCTCCCAGGTGTCGGCAGTTTGTGGAGATGGTGAACGGTACAGACAGTGAGGTACGATGCTTCAGTGTCCGCTCCCCCAAGTCCCAGGACAGCTACCCTGGCTCCCCCAGCCTGAGCCCCCGACATGGAGCCACCAACCCACATCTGCACAGCGCAGGTAAGGGAAACACCTGCAAAGCCACCTATCCACCCTACACACTCCTACTTACCTATCCATCCACGTAGTGTGTTACACAATCCTCTCTCTTATCTCTTTGTATCTGTTTCACCCTGGCTCTCTATCCACTCCAGGAGCAGACAGCCCAACATGCAGTAACGGGGTCACCCCTCCCAACAAGAACAAGAGCCACAACAAGTACCCTGGTGTCAGCTCTGCCTCCTCCTCTTCCTCTTCCTCCCCTTCCTCTGTTAACTACTCTGAGTCCAACTCCACTGACTCCACCAAGTCCCAGCCTCACAGTGGCACCAGCAACCAGGAGACCAGGTGTGTGGCAAGGCAAGGGTTCCTCTGTTTAGTAATGTATTTCTGTTTTTACTGGGGTGTCTGTCATCTGTGTCCATGAATGTGAGAGAGAGGAAAACCATCTGTGGTATGATGTTCTGTATGGATGAGTGAACCTGACTTGGGTCCTCTGCAGTGACAGTGAGATGGAGATCGAGGCAGAGCACTACACTAATGGGGTGGCGGAGAACTCCTCTACTCGGATCATGAACGGCACCTACAAGCATCAAGAAATCCTGCAGGCTGAGGACGGCAGCCTGGGCAACGGAGTGGCAGGTACAGGCGCTTAACACACACACACGCTTCCTATTTTGATTGTCAGGTGCAAGTGTAAAATACACTCTCAGTCCGCGGCTGGCCTCTGACCCTGTGTGTGTGTGTCTCCTTCCTTGGAGAAGACAGCTGTGCCTCCAGACAGCTGTGTGGAGGGAACCAGGCAGCCACAGAGAGGATGATCCAGTTTGGCCGCGAGCTGCAGGGCCTCAACGAGCAGCTGTGCCGGGAATACGGCAAGAACGCCACGCACAAGAAGATGCTGCAGGTACCAGGGGGGGAGACGGGCCTGGGAGGTTTCACACAAAATAAGGCCGGTACACTGTGTGACTATGACTCACAAATTATATAGTTGTCAACCACCGCCCTAGGGCATGTTTTGTTATGCTGCAATACAATGACTTGCAGGATTTCCAAGGGCGGCAGTGGTTAAGAGCGTTGGGCAAGTAACCGGTTCGAATCCCCGAGCCGGTAAGGTGGAAAAATCTGCCATTCTGCCCTTGAGCAAGGCAGTTAACCCCGAACAACTGCTCCCAAGTGCCGACAATGTCGATTAAAGCAGACCCCCGCACCCCTCTGATACAGAGGAGTTGGGTTAAACATGGAAGACACATTCCAGTTGAATGCATTCAGTTGTGCAACTGACTAAGTATTCCCTTTCCCCTCTGAGCTGTTTACACACATCTACTTGTATATGGCCATTGGGTCGGCAACAGGCCCGCAAGAGGTTTTTTTGTTGGCCCCCCCAAAGTTTTTGTAAAAAATATATATTTTCGTTTTTGGTCAGAAAAGACTGTAAACCCCCAGGAATTCAGCTAAAAATGTGTTTAATTTAGGAAATCTGTTTCCAATAGACGTGTGTGATTGTGTCTCAATGTAATTCAAGGTATAAAATGATTGTTATTTTCAAATACAATCTCTTTTTAGGCTTAGTTGTGGTCAATTTCCAGTGTGACAAATTATTATAATTATGTTCCGGCACCCCGACTCTCCACTCTGACAACAGAAAACGTCCTGCGGCTGAAGGTAGTTGCCTACCCCTGGTCTAATGATGTTCCCTCTGTTTACGACAGACCATTCTACTGCTCCCAAATCATAGTCATTAATGGGCTATTCTGCTTGAACTGGTCACAATGTTTTCTTTCTTTCTCTTTATCTCCCTCTCTTTTTTTACTACAGGATGCATTCAGTCTATTAGCGTATTCAGATCCCTGGAACTGCCCAGTTGGGCAACAGCTAGACCCAATGCAGAGAGAAAATATCTGCTCTGCTCTCAACAGCGCCATCTTGGGTAAGGCTAAGTTTCACACACACAATGACATGAAAGCACACTGTAGATGTTTGTTTTACTCCCGATCACAAGTTATTTTTCTACAATGATGCCCAACACGTTTTGTTGGGCTTGGCAGTGTGTGTTAACTCTCGTCTAATGAAACACGCTGTACATGTTGCCATGTACAAGTTTGAGTCACACCGGTGGAGGCTGCTGAGGGGAGGACCGCTCATAATAATGGCTGGAATGGAGTGGTATCAACCACATGGAAACCACGTCTTTGATGTGTTCGATACCATTCCATAGACTCCATTCTAGCCGTTACTATGAGCCGTCATCCCCTCAGCAGCCTCTACTGAGTCGCACATGCTTCGTTAATGTACACACTGATGATCCCTGTGTTGTCTTTTGACCCCTCAGAGTCTCAGAACTTGCCTAAGCAGCCCCCTCTGATGCTGGCTGTAGGTCAGGCCACAGAGTGTGTCCAGCTCATGGCCAGGGTCCGCTCAGGCTCCTGTTCCTTCGCCAGAGTTGACAGCTTTTTGCACTAGCCCCAGTCCAGGTGAGTCTGCACGGACACACACACATAACGACCCTCCCCTTCTAGCATCATGTCAATGATTGTTGAGCCTATAGGGAACGTTTATGGAACATTTTTGACTACACATGGCCCATGCTGTTATCATCAACATTATCAAACATGATTGTAAAGGTTACAGTTTGGAGTACAGAAATAGGGTTGAAAAGATTACAATACAGGAGTTCCAAAATTGTTTCTTTCATCCTTAAGGCAATGTTCAGGACTACAAAGAAGATCACTTTCCAATGGGTTGCCAGATGACTGAGGAGACCATGTGTTTGAATTGGTGTGTCGCTTGCCATTTGGCAGAAGCAGGATGTGCAGGGGAATGAGGAGAAAGCTTGTTTTTAATTTAGTATTATCAAATACAAAATGTGTGACACTATTTAAAGATAATTAATTATTATTCTGTTTATATAGTCATTTTCAAGTTTTTATTTGGTCAGTTTGTTGTGCTCATCTTGAAAAAAATAATCGAATTCCGTTTTTGTTTTTATGAGTGGATTTGAATTCCCTACACAGTATTTTAAAGATGTTCATCATATCAAATAAATTCACATTGGCATGCTTTGTCGTTACCAAGCAAGATACTCTGGTTTCTCATTCAGAACTTTCACAGGACTTTTGTCGTCTCAGTATAAGATATTGTAGAAAGAGGACCAGAATTTTTTTGGTTCAAATTCTTACTTCTTAGTATGCCTTAGTACTCCAAAAATGGATTCAATTGAAAGTTAAAGGTCTGAATTTGATTCTGAGACTGCACGTGGCTGTAAGCCACTAACCCGCTGGTCACCTTAAAGCCCCAGATGGTTGCACAAATTAAATAATGACACTGATTCATTTCGGAGTTTCAATATAAGTGTAGTGTATTTCCAATCAAGTGTCTCCACTAGTTTGATGTGTAACATAGGCTGCGTTTACACAGGCAGCCCAATTCTGTTTTTTTTTCTTCTTCACTAATTGGCCACTAATACATCTTTTGACCCAATCAGATATGTGCTGAAAAAGATCTGATGTGATCGGTCTAAAGACCAATTAGTGGAAAGAAGATCAGAATTGGGTTGCCTGTGTTGGGCTGCCTTATGTTACACATTAAACTAGTGGAGACACTTGATTGGAAATACACTACACTTATACTTTGTACTTGCACACAGTAAAAACACACAGACATACAGTGCTTGGGTCGTTTGAATTTGGATATCACTCCTGGTTTTTACTTGCTAATTGTATTGAAGATACCTTTTATGAAGTCAGATGTTGAATATATACAATATAATGATATATTGAATAAAAAAGTGGAACTATTTTCCAAATACAAGGCTTTTAATTTGACCAACTTTTCTAATAACCAATGGTACTTGCCAGTTGCCACACTTATTCCACACAGTCAGTCTATCAGTCTTTTCATATTAGTGCTTTGAAAGACCATTGTCTTATCATTGCCAACATGCTTATTCTGGCTTTCTTGCAGTTCTATTTTTCTCACACAGACCCAGTCATTTTTACAAATGTGGCCACAACTTTGTTTCTTGTTTGTTTTTGTTCATTGTATTCACAGTTGAATGTGTTTTGGTCTTTTTTGTTACAGTATGTATTCTCTTATATTTAACAGATGTTCTCTTGGCACAAATGTTGATCATTGATGTATTAACCCAGTATTTCAGCCAGCCAGCAGGAGGCGCTCCACTGTTTGTTGAATGTAGTTTAGCAGATTATATTACATTTATGTTTCAGATTAGCTGCTGGCCATCATGAGATTGATATTGACATCCCCTACACCTGTTAGACATATTGCAATGTGTTTCATTCACTTTTTGACAATCATGTAAAGCATGTTTGTGAAGCAAAGGGCTGGTGGGAGTAGAAATCATCAGCTTGCAGCTTGTTATTAGTGTTTGGTAGACTTTAATATCCCTTAACATTGTTCACAAAGGCCATTTGGATTATTATTATTTTTTTTTTTACACAATCTTTACATTTGCACATCTATCTGCATCATGGGCTTATACTTGCTAAAATATGTGAAAAACAAGAACAAATACCTTCACTTACTTGTGAGGGTCCTCTTTTGAATTGCAGTAGGAAGCAAAAGAAAGGGCCTCATGACCTCATCCAAAACCTGTGAGAGTCAACTGACATACTGGGGCGTACTGTCTTTTGAAGCATACCTATACACATTGTAACCCATGTTGGAATCAAATTTGAGTTATTTTAACTCATGTTGTTCAGTTAATTAAGTCTCTAGACGGCCCTATCCGTTCACATGGGTTTTCACTATTCTGTTTAATGGTCATTCAGAATACAACCAGTCCTAGGCTTTCAATATTGGAAGCAGACAGCAGATAGGTATTGATAATAGCTTGACATTATAGCAAATCATGTATCTCTTGGTTTCTTTCAAAAACAGCAAATGGCTTTTTGAACTCAATAGAATAGCCACCCAAAATGTATATTTCCATTTTAAGAGAATTCATTATACAGTAGAATTTGTAACTTGACTAATATATAGGGATGTGTGTGTAGAAAGGGAGGAATCTGTTGAGCTTCTCCTGGGACTTTTATGGACACACCTACACCTACTCTAGCAAACAACCTCCCAGTTTTCCTTTTCTGTTTTAAATTGGCCTTTGGAGCTATCCGTGCTTCAAATGGAGAGGCGAAGGTAATGGAATTAGGAATTGAAAACAAGCTGTGCACAATATACTTCTATTATGATTTACATTTCATATTGAGTTTAGCATTTGTGAAATGAGTTACCCTGTACTTAGCATGAAACTTTTAAAACCTTAAACAATAAAAAAGAAATTATAATTTAAAAAAACATACCTATGTACTGGAAACATGATAAAGAAATATTGTATTCTGTTTTATTTTGACAGAATTATTTTTATTAAAATACACATCCATAAGCATACTTTCTTTGGTCTTGTCATTATTTTGTGGACATCCTGCTTTCGAGTGATGGTGACTTGAGGTTGATTTGAAGTTTCAAAGAAACAAACACGTAATACATACATAAGTTGTTTGACAAACCAATTCATTCAAGGGGCTTTATTGGCATAGGAAACATATGTTAACATTGCCAAAGCAAGTGAAGTAGATAATATACAAAAGTGAAAAACAAAATGAGCAGTAAACATCACACTCACAAAACATCTGGCTTATATATACAGTATCATGGTTCCAACTGTTGAGTAGAACAGTGTGTGGTTAACAGCACACTAGCGCCCCGTACTGGTTATTGCTACTACTTAAATCACTAATAAACTAAAGAGCAGGTGGAGAAATTATTAATTGCTGAGTCACACGTCAACAAAATATAAAAATGTGTCCTTGACATACGTTTTTGTCAACTCACTACACTTTCAGTAATTCAAGAAGTTGAGGGGTTAGTCAGAAGTGACTTGAGGGTTGGGATGTGTGGAGAGAGGACGCAGCATGTTAATATTACAGAGATGAAAGGATCTTGTCCTTTAGAGAGCTTCCTTCGACACATCATCTTGATCCTGAAATAATCAGTCAATTGTTAGGCTGCTGTCTCATCAAATAAGAGTTGCATTGTATATCGGCTCTACTAGTGAATCCAGGGCCAGAATATTGCACAACTAAATGAGCCTTACACCAAATTGTCTTGTTAGACTAATTCTCAACTGTGTTAGAATGTGTTTCTGGATTTCAGGAGGCCTACCTGTTACCGTTGTGGTAACATAACGTAGCAGGCATAAAAGAAACTGGAACATCCGGTTGTTTAGGACATGGCAGAGGCTACCATTGTGGTGTTCTTATCAAACACTTTCATGCAGGAGTCTTGAGTTTCAGAGGTAGCTAAATGATTCCGAGGAGGGAAGGAGGGAAACTTGAGGCTGAATTTCTGGCTCTGGAATGCTGAAGTTGATGTAGTTGCATAGGTCTGTTGCTGTCCTTTTCATAGGAAAGCCTAAGCGAGTGGGAGAAGCACAGAACAGAAACGGACACATTATAACTGACTGAGAAACAGCCAGTTCAACTTATGAAAACGCACTAAAATAGCAAACATTATTATGGACATATTTTATGGAACACTATAGGTAAACAAAAACATCCCAAATAATTTTGAAACAATGTCAGTAGTAGCCTATATGAAAACCACAACAATATAAAAGAAAGGCCATACAATTGTTGTCATCGCATGTCCAGGGGGCTTTGTGCTCTCAGCTGTTTCTCTCTTCACAAGGGACCTTCCACGCGCAGCTGGACAATTTCTTGTCAACTTCTCTCATCTCTGTGACTACAGAAGTCTGGGTGTTGAAATATGAGGATGTCTGTTCTGGACCTCCTGCGTAGAATACATGTCATACATGCATAATATCACAAATGCATTGGAGATGTAATGGCCTACTTGGGGGGGAAATGCAGGCACCCACCTTACCATCTTAAAGCCATTTTGTAGAAATGGAGAGGTCCACATTCGTTTTCACTTCATTTTCATAAAACACATGCAGTTGATCATCGCTCCACTGCAGTGGCATATTAATCATGAAATAGGTGAATTAGTTAATAGGCTCGTATTATAGTCTTGGGTGATTGTTCAGATCAGACATGGTTAGCTAGTTTTCGGAAACAGCAAAAACAGTGGCAAGTAATATCATAGCAAATTCACTCACGTTGAAAGTACCTTTTTAAATACCTCCAGGAACTGAGTAGTTTCTAATTGTCTGATTATTTGGTGCCATATTTAGGTTAGCTTGCTTTTGTTTTGATCGATTTTCTCTGCAGCCAGTAAGTAGTCAGAGAATGACAAAATGTGATCCAATTATACAAGTAAACACGGAAACCTAAAGGCGGGAAAGGCCAGGCTGATGTAGCAGAATGTGTGATAAACTTGGCTGAATAGTTGGAAAGACAAATGTATGGTCAGTGCAATCCTGCCTCCTTGGGCTGTCCCTACCCTAACCTTAACCCCTACCCATAGCAGTGGGAAGTAGGGGTGCTGAGGGTGCTACAGCACCCCTTGAAAAATGTGAATAAAAAAATATACACTGCTCAAAAAAATAAAGGGAACACTAAAATAACACATCCTAGATCTGAATGAATGAAATATTCTTATTAAATACTTTTTTCTTTACATAGTTGAATGTGCTGACAACAAAATCCCACAAATGGAAATCAAATTTATCAACCCATGGAGGTCTGGATTTGGAGTCACACTCAAAATTAAAGTGGAAAACCACACACACTACAGGCTGATCCAACTTTGATGTAATGTCCTTAAAACATGTCAAAATGAGGCTTAGTAGTGTGTGTGGCCTCCACATGCCTGTATGACCTCCCCTACAATGGCTGGGCATGTTCCTGATGAGGTGGCGGATGGTCTCCTGAGGGATCTCCTCCCAGACCTGGACTAAAGCATCCACCAACTCCTGGACAGTCTGTGGTGCAACGTGGCGTTGATGGATGGAGCGAGACATGATGTTCCAGATGTGCTCAATTGGATTCAAGTCTGGGAAACGGGCGGGCCAGTCCATAGCATCAATGCCTTCCTCTTGCAGGAACTGCTAACACACTCCAGCCACATGAGGTCTAGCATTGTCTTGCATTAGGAGGAACCCAGGGCCAACCGCACCAGCATATGGTCTCACAAGGGGTCTGAGGATCTCATCTCGGTACCTAATGGCAGTCAGGCTACCTCTGGCGAGCACATGGAGGGCTGTGCGGCCCCCCAAAGAAATGCCACCCCACACCATGACTGACCCACTGCCAAACCGGTCATGCTGGAGGATGTTGCAGGCAACAGAACGTTCTCCACGGCGTCTCCAGACTGTCACATGTGCTCAGTGGGAACCAGTGGCGACTTTGCCAATCTTGGTGTTCTCTGGCAAATGCCAAACGTCCTGCACAGTGTTGGGCTGTAAGCACAACCCCCACCTGTGGACGTCGGGCCCTCATACCACCCTCATGGAGTCTGTTTCTGACCGTTTGAGCAGACACATGCACATTTGTGGCCTGCTGGAGGTCATTTTGCAGGGCTCTGGCAGTGCTCCTCCTGCTCCTCCTTGCACAAAGGCGGAGGTAGCAGTCCTGCTGCTGGGTTGTTGCCCTCCTACGGCCTCCTCCACGTCTCCTGATGTACTGGCCTGTCTCCTGGTACCGCCTCCATGCTCTGGACACTACGCTGACAGACACAGCAAACCTTCTTGCCACAGCTCGCATTGATGTGCCATCCTGGATGAGCTGCACTACCTGAGCCACTTGTGTGGGTT
Source organism: Oncorhynchus mykiss (assembly GCF_057628025.1). NCBI lineage: Eukaryota > Metazoa > Chordata > Actinopteri > Salmoniformes > Salmonidae > Oncorhynchus > Oncorhynchus mykiss. The sequence continues at coordinate 29,617,001 of NC_143022.1, read as the reverse complement.
GTAGACTCCGTCTCATGCTACCACAAGAGTGAAAGCACCGCCAGCATTCAAAAGTGACCAAAACATCAGCCAGGAAGCATAGGAACTGAGAAGTGGTCTGTGGTTTTCACCTGCAGAACCACTCCTTTATTGGGGGTGTCTTGCTAATTGCCTATAATTTCCACCTGTTGTCTATTCCATTTGCACATGTGAAATGTATTGTCAATCAGTGTTGCTTCCTAAGTGGACAGTTTGATTTCACAGAAGTGTGATTGACTTGGAGTTACATTGTGTTGTTTAAGTGTTTCCTTTATTTTTTTGAGCAGTGTATATTAGTAAAAAAATATGTTTTATTTTTATTTTTAAGTAGCGCGCTAGGCGTTTACTATTATTAGCAGACCAAGCAGACCAGTCTTTAGCATGGGCCCCAAAACAATTCAGCATTTCCTCAAACATTTACATCAAAATATGCAAAGTTATGGGCAAAGACACAAAACATAAAATAAAAATCTTGATCAAATAACATGGAAAACAACCACTTTTTATACAGTGTTAATTTACCATCCTTACAAACCACTTAATGTAAATGTACATTACTGTATTTACATAGGCTGGTCCTCTAGGTTTGTACCTGTAGACTTTCCATCACCATGAAGAAAAACAATGACCAATACAATACAGTAACTGAGTACATTGAGACATCAAGTGGTTTGTTGTGATGTGATGATGTAGTTCAGTTGGTAGAGCATGGCGCTTGCAATGCTAGGGTTGTTGGTTCGATTCCCTCGGGGGACCAGTATGAAAATGTATGCACTCACTACTGTAAGTTGTTCTGGATAGAAGCATCTACTAAAAGGGAAAAGGAATTAATAGACCATTTCAGTATTCACATAGAAATAAGTTGCATTTGCTAAATATTTTTATAGTCCACAAATATTATCAGAATAACTGTTGTGTAGAGATAATTATCAGACTCCGGTTACAAATGCTGGTAAACACTCAAATGCATTTAGTTCAAGTTTCACAAAAGTAGTGTACTGGGCCTTTATTAGTCCAGTATTAGCCGACCTATATAGACATCTTCAGCACCGGCAATTATATATTTTTTTCTCCCTCCCCCAGCAAAAAAATCGCAGCACCCCCAACAGCCAAAAACATCGCCGAATACAACAGCTGTAGACCTTTCAGTGAAATGCTTACTTACAAGCCCTTTAACCTAACCTTAACCCGTACCTTAACCATTTTAAATGTCAATGGGGTAGCGATGTCCCAAGGATACCGATAGCACGGACCATAAATGTATCTCTTCAGTGTTTCAATCATTGCGTGTACACTGTGCCACACAATGTATGCAGTTTGTTGATACAATATCTTTGGTCTTGCATCATGATACTGCTGAATCAGACAGCAGAGGGCAGTAGTGCAAAGGGTTAGAGGTGACCTAAAAAACATGAAAATATAAATAAATGCAATATAACAGTGGAAAGAGAAATACTATTTATTTCAATAATTGATCAGGACCTTTTTGATTCACTGCAATAGATTTTTAATTTTGATTTTTTGCTGAGATCGTAGTGGTAGCCGAGAGAGAAAGACAGAGAGAGAGAGATTCCCAAACCTTCCATAACAAAGCCATCACCTACAGACAGATGAACCTAGGGAAGAGTCTCCTAAGCAAGCTGGTCCTGGGGCTCTGTTCACAAACAGACCTCATAGAGCTCCAGGACAGCAACACAATTAGACCCAACCAAATCTTGAGAAAACAAAAAGACAATTCCTTGACACATTGGAAAGACTTAACCAAAAAACAGAGTAAACTAGAATGCTATTTGGCCCTTAACAGAGAGTACACAGTGGCAGAATACCTGACCACTGTGACTGACCTAAACTTAAGGAAAGCTTTGACTATGTAGACTCAGGGAGCATAGCCTTGCTATTGAGAAAGGCTGCTCTAGGCAGCTTGTCTTCTCTTGAGAGCCAGGTCTATGTGTACACCGCCCACAAAATGAGGTGGAAACTGAGCTGTACTTCCTAACCTCCTGACAAATGTATGACCATATTAGAAACACATATTTCCCTCAGATTACACAGACCCACAGAGAATTTGAAAACAAATCCAATTTTGATAAACTCCCATATCTATTGGGTGAAATACCACAGTGTGCCATCACAGCAGCAATATTTGTGACCTGTTGCCACAAGAAAAGGGCAACCAGTGGAGAACAAACACCATTGTAAATACAATCTATATTTAAATATTTTGTGCTTGAACTATTTGCACATCATTACAACACTGTATGTAGGCATAATATGACATTTCAATTGTTTTGGAACGTTTGTGAGTGTAATGTTTACTGTTCATTTTTTATATCTCACTTTTGTTTATTATCTATTTCAGTTGCTTTGGCAATGAGAGAGAGAGAGAGAGAGAGAGAGAGAGAGAGAGAGAGAGAGAGAGAGAGAGAGAGAGAGAGAGAGAATGCCAGGGTCTATGAAGAGGGAAATGAGAGTTGACATGGGGGATCTATTCTCAAAACAAATGCCTTCATTTAAAAGGGACAAAGACACATACTGGACATTTTAGTGTCTCAGATTTGAATGTATACTGTAATGTCCAGAATGATGCATGAATGATTGCAAAACCAAAAGGATGGCAGTATCCTTTTTGCCCTTGTAAGTGCTAACTGTAGCTCAAACAGAAATAAATAAGCATAGGAAATTACTGAAATAATATGTCACAGGAAATTAAATGTCTGTGAGAGGGACACTATTATATCCTCCATAATTAATAACCTGGAGGGGTTGCTGGGGGTTTGTTTTGGTAGGGGTAGTGGTATTAGTGACAGTGGTAGTAGTGTGACTCCATTTGGTTAACAGCCTTTGGAATGTTATGATAAAGGGACACAAAATCACCTTTGTAAGAAGCACGAGAGAGAGAATGAGAGAGGGAGAGAATGAGAGAGGGAGAGAATGAGAGAGGTGGGGCAAGACCACAGGTAAAGAATTCAGAGTGAATTAGCCCTATGTGACCACAAAAAAACAACATGGGAGTATTTTTTATAATATTTTATAATAATATGTAATTTCATAATCAGCATATATCTCTATACCACATTCACAGTATTGTACACCCTGACCCATTAGATTCATATAAACACTTTGTTCCTCTGTTTGGTTCCCGGTACTCAAAGAAATAGAAATGTCCTCTCCAGGATCCTCATATACAAATAAATGTACAAGAATAAGAAAAATACTCTCCATATTTTACACATTTATAAAATGTTATTTTACAAAAAATCTCCCAGTTAATCAAAAAATCCCTTGCTTATATCATTTTTAATTTGTATTTATAGTTTCATAATTACATACATGAAAAAATGATTCAGTACAGTATGTGGTAGCTTTTCTGTTATAGCTGATAGCAGTTTCCTATAAGTAAATTAAAAGACAATATACTGTATCTGTGAAGACAGGTGATTCTGCTGTATGTTCTACAACAGGGGTGTCAAACTCATTCCATGGAGGGCCTAGTGTCTGAAGGTTTTTGTGCTTTCCTTTAAATTAAGCCCTAGACAACCAGGTGTAGGGAACTCCTTACTAATTAGTGACCTTAATTCATCAACTAAGTACAAGAAAGGAGTGAAAAACACGCAGGCACTCGGCCCTCCGTGGAATGAGTTTGACACCTGTGATCTTATGATGGCCTCTTTCCTCTTTGAATAAATAATTGTCCCTCCCCATATTAAAGTGAGCAACATAATTATCAGGTTAATGAATGTATCATGCTACCTGGATACAACTGCAGCTCTAGTAAAACAATAACAACCAGGCCACAGGAGGTCCTCATGCTCTGCTGGTTTTGTTCTGTCTTATTGGTCAATTCAATAATCTAAGTCAACATTAAGATGGAGAGTTATTGAATGTATGTGTTATTCCAGCTGGTTCCAGAGTGAAAGAGATGACCTACAGCTACATCATGTCCATGTAAAACACAATATTATCCCTCTGTTGTGGTAGGTCATCTGATGCTCCTTCTGTCTCTATGGATCACTCCAGACACAGCCCACCAACCAGCCTGGAGGTCTTGGGCATTGCTAGCTGTGAGGGCCGGCAGCTCTCCCTCCAGTCCAGTACTAACAGAGAGTCAGGGGGCCCTTGTGTTCGGGTGCAGTGAGGGTAAGAAGCAACAACAATAAGCTTGGAGTTTTGAGACTGTCTGCCTCACAGCTCTCACTGCAAGATGATACCATTGGCCTTCAAATTAAGAGGAAATCTCTCCTCCTTCCCTCGCCATGCCCCTCAGGTGTAGATATCAAGAATGGAGTAAAGTGTATGAACAAGGTCCCAATGTGCAGAGTTGTAGGCTTTTTAAACATGAAAGGAATTTCCTTATTTTACACAACAACATGGCAGTCACAAGTGGGCCTGAAGACAGCTGGGTCTATGAGAGGCCGTGACCTTCTGGAGCAACAGCACTCCATGTTATTTCTGTTGTGTTTACTCTTTGTCAAATTTTCAGGGGAGAGAAACCTTGTCCTGAAGCAAAATGGAATTGGCTTCTTTAAAAGCAAGACAGCAAGTCTGCCAGGGAAATTCTCCCGGGTCTAATGTTTCATCCTTGGACCTCTGTAACTCCAGTCAACCACTGACCTATACGAATATGAAGTCAAACCATCTGACTATGTTTTAGATGAAGAACATGCTTGGTGGCTGTGGAGTACATTAAAGGAGAAAACTGACCGTGTTGTGATAAAAAGGTGGTGTTCTCTTGAAGATGGTTCCGAGACAGAATCAATTGGATAGATATACTGGTATGACGCAGCCCCATTCCCCTCGTCAATGTGTAAATGTAGTTAAACGTAGGCTTCGTTTTACATGCAGTAGCGACAAAGTCAAATAAATATGATGTACATCGACATGGGGGAGACAGAGGAGCATATATCACTCCTATTTCCTATACTAACAACATGATGATCAACAGTAGTGTTACATATTTTCCTATAGAAGGTTATGATATGCCATAACTGTGTGTATCAAATGGGAGTAAGGATGTTCAAGGGCTGAATAAAATCTTTAGTCCTGTCCTGTTCTGTCCTGTGGAGGTCAGAGGAGGCCCTTGGATCCAAGCACACATATTGTAAAAGCCTCACTTGACTTTGTTGTGTTGTGTGTACAATAATGCCATGACATCTTTGTGGTAACTGAGAAGAGGGAACAGGTAATGTATGTTTCAAGATGTGCTGTATTTGGACAGAGGAATAAAAGCTATTGTATGTTAACTAAGCAGGCTAACAACCGGCTAACAGGCTAACAACCGGCAGTGATTGTCAGAAGAGTCCCAGAAGAGAACACACTGCATGGACATTGAAGCATTGCAGAATGCAGGATCAAGTAGGCTAATACCATGTTGTCTCTAACACTGTGTCCACATAGATCACATGTCTCTCACAGACTCTCACAGTGAGATAGAGTGTGAAGTATTGTCTGCTTCTCCTCCTGCCAGTATTCACCTTTTCACTGACACCCAATGACACTGTCTAGAATTGAACAGATGGTCCTGTTAGAAAGTCAAATAAAAGTGATAAATATAAGGCGATTTGAGCGGAAAGCCATAAGGCACTTCCAGTATGGTGATGGTGACAGCCATTATCATGTGTGTTGTGGTAAGTAGGCTCTCAGGATTGACACCACACTGTCCACTGAGTTCCTTACATGATGGCTGCTAGTTCCGCTGCGTTTAGTTGCATGGAATACACATTGGATACTTTTAAGGCAAAGTCATCATCATTGCCTGCATGATTGTTGTGTGTTGTTTTCTGTAGTGAGGTAACAATTAAAATTGTTGTTTTGTGGTCAGCTAATGTTCGTCATTTGTCTTGTTTTTCTCATGAGACAAACTGTGCATGTTTGGTCTTCTCTTGTTGATATCTCCTCAACACCTTAGTAAAATTAGTACTATGACAAGGTTTTACATTGTGATGATGTTCCCATCCTCTCTCATGCTCTCCTGGCTGCTGCTGGTCTTGGTGGGGCTGCCGTTGTGAGTAGGAGTGGTCAGGGAGTTCAGAGAGGCCTTGCTGTCTGACAGAGAACCACTACTGGGCAGGAAAATGCTCTGGGGGAGGGGCCGTTGCCCCAGTGACGAAGACAATGGAAACTCCCTGTGGCTGCCATTACCATTGGACACACAGTGGTCGGGCAGGTATGGCAGGATGTCACTCTCAATGATAATGTCTCCATCCTCGTCGCTGTCGCCCTCCGCCACACTGTTACTGTTGCTATAGTGACTGACACTTTGAGAGGCGGGGCTGGGGGCCAAGTCATGGGAGATGGTGGAGCCTATGGATCCAGAGGAGCTGTTCCCCCCTACCGAGACCTTGCTTCCTCGAAGAACCACGTTATTGCGCTGGTTGGCTGGCTTCACCGTCACGATCAGGTTGTGGCTGTTGGCCACCATCATGTCTGTCACCTGGTCCAGAGACTTGCTGTCCACATCAATGCCGTTGACCTCCAGGATCTCATCGTTAACCCCCAGCAGGCCTGTGCTCTCAGCCAGGCCTCCACGTACCAGCCGGGAGATAAAGACACCAGGCACCTTCTCCACTCCCTGAGGCGTGACCCGCACGCTCACCCCGTCCCGGATATAGAAACCCAGGGGCTTGTGGGTACCGTGCTTGTGCAGGCGGACGCGCCGGTGTGTCTCGGGCAGGATGTCGACATCGATGATGGAGGAGATCTGCCGGAAGTCCTGGGGATGGCCAATCATCAGTCCTGGTTTGGTTTTCTGCTGTGCCGGGCGCAACCCTGCCAGACCCTTTTTCCTCCTCTGCAGGGAGTTGGTGGCAAAGACCACAGGCTCATCCACATCTACAGGACAGAGAAGCCATGTCAGAAATACACATACTGTAGGACAAGGCAGCACCAGGGTCTCAGTTCATTCCAAACATGGATAATAAAGTACAATGAAATATGTTCTGCCGTTTTTTTAAAAAGGCATCACATCCTGTCATCATGTCACCTTCTGGTGTCAACAGCTAACCTGAAGGTAAGACATGGATTAAATTGACTTAGTTTAGAGTGTGAAAGGTGGAGAGACATAGCACAGGTTTTAAATCTACTCTAATCTTTTCCAATGCCTCCGTCTGTCTTTCCGTGTGTAAACCGTCAATCTCAAACGCTCAGAGCAGGAAAAAGCTCACCTTTCAACTCTCAAGAAGGACGTTTAATTTCCCTACTATATAAATACACATATTGATATAGAATGCAGTGGTCTCACTTTATCCTGCTGTATGTTTCTTTTGGCTTTTCTGCGAGAGATTCATTAAGATCCAATATTATGTCAACCATAGAGATCCTATGAAGTTATATACTAATTTTTATGATGTCAACAATCTGAGCTGAGTGTAGGATTTCCAAAAACATTGAGTCTCTATTCCACACTGTTTTCATAGTTACGGTTCCCAATGCCCTCTATCCCACTTCTCCTTTTCCACTCCCTACTCTCCACTCCACCTCTATCTACATCTCTCTGTCTGTCTCTCTCACTCACATCTTCCCTGTGATGATTGAGAGCAGAGGTTGCTGGCAACAGGAGAACAGTATTTCAGAACCTGCCCCATAGACAGACGGAGACAGATTGAGTCTGAGAGATGGAGAGATGGAGCAGGGCTGCTGGGGTAGGTGTAAGGACACAGTGAGGATTTCCATAACTCTCTCTCAGCCCCTACTGAGGGGTCAGAGGTTGCGAAACAGAATCAGATTACATAGCAGGCAGATGAATCACAGCTTTAGTACCCACTGTTAAGATGAAATAGACCAGGCAGCCTAGATCCATCATCACACACACCTGACTTATCCACTGGTGACATAGTCATGTTTTTAGTGCTAGCAGGCAGGTAGCAGCATGGGGAGGAACCACTCAGGGCTCAAGTCTAATGACAAGCCATGCTCGCTGCGGAAGAGAGAATATTTTAAGTTATTTTTAAACTGCGGAGAAGGGCGTGCTATGTGAACCTGTTCCTCAGAGAGAGACAGAGATATGTAGGAGAGGTCTAGATGTGGCTCTGGTGGGCGGAGACTAATGCGGGGAGACTTCAAACCGTTCTGCCTCAGTTCTACCAACACGTCTCCTGTGCCACTAGGGGCCCTGATAACTCTAGACCACTTTTATTCATCCCACAGAAACGCATACAAAGCCCTCCCTCACCCTCCCTTAGGCAAATCAGACTATGACTTTATTTTCCTGCTTCCTGTTAACAAACAAAATGTCAAAACAGGAAGTATCAGTGGAGCGCTCAATACAGAAGTTGTCCGATGAAGCTAGTACAGACTGGAATATGTTCCGGGATTCATCCGATAGCATTGATGAGTTTACCACATCAGTCACAGGCTTCATCAATAAGTGCATAGACAACGTCCCCCCCCCCCCCACAGTGGCTATACTATATGTCTTGTAGAGTAGGGGCCTCAGGGCACACACTTAATGTGTTGTGAAATCTGTCGTGAATGTATTGTAAATGGTTTTAAAATTGTATAACTGCTTTCAGGAAGAGTATCTGCTGCTAAATACGAACGTATCCAAACCAAAAACCTTGGATAATAGGGAAAATCCTCGCTGGGCTAAAGGCTAGAGCTACCGCTTACAAAGAACGGGACACGGACATGGACACATACAAAAAAGCTTGCTAGGACCTCCGACGAGACATTAAACATGCAAAGTTGACAATATAGGAGGAAGGTGGAATCCTATTACACCGCCCCTGACGGATGTTGCAGGGCTTGCAGACGATAACGGATCACAAAGGGAAACCCAGCCTTGAGATGCCCAGTAATGCAAATAACACAACAATTACATACTTAATGCTGCTGGGTCATGCAGAAAGACAATCTAAACTACACAAACAAGTCTACATAAAAATAGCTAAAAAGCAACAAATTTGAAGTTTTGTAATAGCCTAGTCAAAGTCCAGACCTAATCCCAAATGAGATTTTGTGGCAGGACGTGAAACGAGCAGTTCATGTTTGAAAACCCACAACTGTCGCTGAGTTAAAGCAGTTCTGCAAGAGTGGGCCAAAGGTCCTCCACGGTGATGTGAGGGACTGATCAACAACTACAGGAAGTATTTGGTTGGAGTCAATGCAGCTAAAGGTGGCAAAACCAGTTATTGAGTGTAAGGGGGCAATTACCTTTTCACAAAGAGGAATTGAGTGTTGCATAGCTTAAATAATTAAAGTAAGTATTCATTTTTTTTGTTATTTGTAAACGCAGGTTCCCTTTATTTAATATTAGGTTTTGGTTGACGATCTGATAACACTCACTATAAAAATATGCAAAAATCAGAAAGGGGGAAATACTTTTTCACAGCACTATATTTCTGATTTTTGCATATTTTTATAGTGAGTGTTGGAGTTGAAGTCAGAAGTTTACATACACATTGGAATCATTAAAACTCATTTTCAACCATTCCACAAATTTCTTGTTAACAAACTATCGTTTTGGCAAGTTGGTTAGGACATCTACTTTGTGCATGACACAAGTCATTTTTACAACAATTGTTTACAGACAGATTATTTCACTTATAATTCACTCTATCACAATTCCAGTGGATCAGATGTTTACATACACTAAGTTGACTGTGCCTTTAAACAGCTTGGAAAATTCCAGAAAATGATTTCATGTCTTTAGAAGCTTCTGATAGGTTAATTGACATAATGTGAGTCAATTGGAGGTGTACCTGTGGATGTATTTCAAGGCCTACCTTCAAACTGTGCCTCTTTGCTTGACATCATGGGAAAATCAAAAGAAATCAGCCAAGACTTCAGAAAATAAAGTGTAGACCTCCACAAGTCTGGTTCATCCTTGGGAGCAATTTCCAAATGCCTGAAGGTACCATGTTCATCTGTACAAACAATAGTACGCAAGTATAAATACCATGGGACCACGCAGCCGTCATACCACTCATGAAGGAGATGGGTTCTGTCTCCTTGAGATGAACGTACTTTGGTGCGAAAAGTAAAACAAGTCCTATATCGACATTACCTGAAAGGCCGCTCAGCAAGAAGAAGTCACCGCTCCAAAACCGCCATAAAAAAGCCAGACTACAGTTTGCAACTGCACATGGGGAAAAAGATCATACTTTTTGGAGAAATGTCCTCTGGTCTGATGAAACAAAAATAGAACTGTTTTGCAATAATGACCATAGTTATGTTCAAAAAAGGAGGAGGCTTGCAAGCCGAAGAACACCATCCCAACCGTGAAGAACGGGGGTGGCAGCATCATGTTGTGGGGGTGTTTATCGATTGCGCAACCAGGGGAGGAAAGACCTTGGACCATTGTTACTCTAACTTCCGCGACGCATATAAGGCCCTGCCCCGCCCCCCTTTCGGAAAAGCTGACCACGACTCCATTTTGTTGATCCCTGCCTACAGACAGAAACTAAAACAAGAGGCTCCCACGCTGAGGTCTGTCCAACGCTGGTCCGACCAAGCTGACTCCACACTCCAAGACTGCTTCCATCACGTGGACTGGGAGATGTTTCGTATTGCGTCAGATAACAACATTGACGAATACGCTGATTCGGTGTGCGAGTTCATTAGAACGTGCGTTGAAGATGTCGTTCCCATAGCAACGATTAAAACATTCCCTAACCAGAAACCGTGGATTGATGGCAGCATTCGTGTGAAACTGAAAGCGCGAACCACTGCTTTTAATCAGGGCAAGGTGTCTGGTAACATGACCGAATACAAACAGTGCAGCTATTCCCTCCGCAAGGCTATCAAACAAGCTAAGCGCCAGTACAGAGACAAAGTAGAATCTCAATTCAACGGCTCAGACACAAGAGGCATGTGGCAGGGTCTACAGTCAATCACGGACTACAGGAAGAAACCCAGCCCAGTCACGGACCAGGATGTCTTGCTCCCAGGCAGACTAAATAACTTTTTTGCCCGCTTTGAGGACAATACAGTGCCACTGACACGGCCTGCAACGAAAACATGCGGTCTCTCCTTCACTGCAGCCGAGGTGAGTAAGACATTTAAACGTGTTAACCCTAGCAAGGCTGCAGGCCCAGATGGCATCCCCAGCCGCGCCCTCAGAGCATGCGCAGACCAGCTGGCCGGTGTGTTTACGGACATATTCAATCAATCCCTATACCAGTCTGCTGTTCCCACATGCTTCAAGAGGGCCACCATTGTTCCTGTTCCCAAGAAAGCTAAGGTAACTGAGCTAAATGACTACCGCCCCGTAGCACTCACATCCGTCATCATGAAGTGCTTTGAGAGACTAGTCAAGGACCATATCACCTCCACCCTACCTGACACCCTAGACCCACTCCAATTTGCTTACCGCCCAAATAGGTCCACAGACGATGCAATCTCAACCACACTGCACACTGCCCTAACCCATCTGGACAAGAGGAATACCTATGTGAGAATGCTGTTCATCGACTACAGCTCGGCATTCAACACCATAGTACCCTCCAAGCTCGTCATCAAGCTCGAGACCCTGGGTCTCGACCCCGCCCTGTGCAACTGGGTACTGGACTTCCTGACGGGCCGCCCCCAGGTGGTGAGGGTAGGCAACAACATCTCCTCCCCGCTGATCCTCAACACTGGGGCCCCACAAGGTTGCGTTCTGAGCCCTCTCCTGTACTCCCTGTTCACCCACGACTGCGTGGCCACGCACGCCTCCAACTCAATCACCAAGTTTGCGGACGACACAACAGTGGTAGGCTTGATTACCAACAACGATGAGACGGCCTACAGGGAGGAGGTGAGGGCCCTCGGAGTGTGGTGTCAGGAAAACAACCTCACACTCAACGTCAACAAAACTAAGGAGATGATTGTGGACTTCAGGAAACAGCAGAGGGAACACCCCCCTATCCACATCGATGGAACAGTAGTGGAGAGGGTAGCAAGTTTTAAGTTCCTCGGCATACACATCACAGACAAACTGAATTGGTCCACTCACACAGACAGCATCGTGAAGAAGGCGCAGCAGCGCCTCTTCAACCTCAGGAGGCTGAAGAAATTCGGCTTGTCACCAAAAGCACTCACAAACTTCTACAGATGCACAATCGAGAGCATCCTGGCGGGCTGTATCACCGCCTGGTATGGCAACTGCACCGCCCTCAACCGTAAGGCTCTCCAGAGGGTAGTGAGGTCTGCACAACGCATCACCGGGGGCAAACTACCTGCCCTCCAGGACACCTACACCACCCGATGTCACAGGAAGGCCATAAAGATCATCAAGGACATCAACCACCCGAGCCACTGCCTGTTCACCCCGCTATCATCCAGAAGGCGAGGTCAGTACAGGTGCATCAAAGCTGGGACCGAGAGACTGAAAAACAGCTTCTATCTCAAGGCCATCAGACTGTTAAACAGCCACCACTAACACTGAGTGGCTGCTGCCAACACACTGACACTGACTCAACTCCAGCCACTTTAATAATGGGAATTGATGGGAAATGATGTAAATATATCACTAGCCACTTTAAACAATGCTACCTTATATAAATGTTACTTACCCTACATTATTCATCTCATATGCATACGTATATACTGTACTCTATATCATCGATGGTATCCTTATGTAATACATGTATCACTAGCCACTTTATACTATACTATGCCACTTTGTTTACATACTCATCTCATTTGTACATACTGTACCCGATACCATCTACTGTATCTTGCCTATGCTGCTCTGTACCATCACTCATTCATATATCCTTATGTACATATTCTTTATCCCCTTACACTGTGTACAAGACAGTAGTTTTGGAATTGTTAGTTAGATTACTTGTTATTACTGCATTGTCGGAACTAGAAGCACAAGCATTTCGCTACACTCGCATTAACATCTGCTAACCATGTGTATGTGACAAATAAAATTTGATTTGGTTTGATTTGATTTGATTTGTTTTGCTGCAGGAGGGACTGGTGCACTTCACAAAATAGATGGCATCATGAGGGTGGAAAATTATGTGGATATATCGAAGCAACGTCTCAAGACATCAGTCAGGAAGTTAAAGCTTGGTGCAAATGGGTCTTCCAAATGGACAATGACCCCAAGCATACTTCCAAAGTTGTGGCAAAATGGCTTAAGGACAACAAAGTCAAGGTATTGGATTGGCCATCACAAAGCCCTCAAAGTATGTAAACTTCCGACTTCAACTGTGTGTGTGTGTGTGTGTGTGTGTGTGTGTGTGTGTGTGTGTGTGTGTGTGTGTGTGTGTGTGTGTGTGTATATATATATATGTATATACTTTTTTTTGTGTATAATATGCATATTTATATTGTATTATACAGGGCGTATTTGGAAAAGAGACCTAAGTCTCAATGTCTTCCCTGTTAAAGTAAAGGTTCAATGAAAAAAAATCTTCCAAGATTCTAAATCCCAGTATCTCCCATCGTCTAATTTACATCACTTTGCGTGGCACAACACATTAACACAAAAGGCAGATAACTTCTCACACATTCTTGAATCTTATCACCACACCTCAAAACTGTATGATAGGGTTGGGCTCCTGTGTCGCTCCTCTTTGAACTGATTAACACCATTTCCCTGTAGAAAAGGAATCCAGAGCAGTACAATAAAACATATCAAAATTGGTAACTCTTTATGAACACCTGAAACAATCCAATCCTTCACACCTCCAAAGGTGTCCGTGCTCCCAGGGTTCTGTGGGAACGTCCCGCCCCGGACAAAGCCACAGATGAGGTGTGTTTGACCTCTGTGATAACCCACAGATGGTCAGTCATCCAAACAATGTCATAAATCGTGATTGAGTCATCATGCTGGGCCTCGGCCCTTCATCCCTGGCCTTCATCATCGTTCACATTTGTTCATTCTCTCTATTTTTCAACAACACACACATACTGTACACACACACACTTTCACATACTGCTGCTACTCTGTTCTTCATTACTATCATCACCACCATCATCGTCATCATTATTATCATCATCATCTATTCTGATGCCTAAGGGCAACAGACAGGAAATCGAGAGAAGGAACAACAGACAGACATCTTACAGTGACTGCCTTTATGTATATATCTACCTCAAATACCTCGTACCCCTTCACAATGATCTGCTACCAGATCATATATAGCTGTATATAGATTAATTCCCTGTATATAGCTTACTTCTTGTGTATTTTATTCCTCGTGCTACCATTAAAACAATTTAACTCTGCATCATTGGGAAGGGCTCGTAAGAAAGTATTTCACAGTAAAGTTGTATTCAGCCTATGTGAATAATAACATTTGATGTGGTTATGAGGAGCACTGTCTGCTGAGAGGGTGAAAAACAGGAAGTCATCAACACCTCAGTGAGGCCATGGAGAAAGAAAAGAGAGCTTTTCCCACTCTGGCATTCTGATTTTACTGCCTGTTTGGTTTTACCTTTGGGAGATCGGTGTACAACCACTATATATCATAAAGGATGCAGTGAATATGATCCTCTTAATACCGTTATAAAGTCACATTCAACACAGTGGCCGCTAGCCTAGCAGGGCCAGTAAGCAAAAGGTTACTGGTTTGAATCCCTGAGCTGACTAGGTGAAAAAACTGCCGATGTGCCCTTCAACAAGGCACTTAACCTTAACACACTGAGCTATAGGCTAGTCACTGCAAAGAGGTTTTATGGATGACAACATTAAAATGATTTGACCAAAGCCACAGGCTGTTGTATGGCGGGATAAAAGGGAGATTTGATATATATCCAGGCTCAACTAGAGGGCATGAGACATAATGGGCGGGTGACTGTCTGGCCAGACTAGCGGTGATCCCTGACCTCAACACTATGAAGGGAAAACAATCATCTGCTCACCAACAGAAAATCTCTTCCAACATGGTGACCGAAAACCCACTGCATTCACTGCATGTGCATTAAATAGATATTTATATGTTCCTAAACTATATGAATTTCCAGTTATGAAAAGCGGTATAAAAGTGGTATAGTTGACATTTCTTTGTTTGTTTGACATATATGCTTGAGTGTCTGTCTGTTTGCGAGTGTCTGTCTGTTTGCAAGTGTCTGTGTCACACCCTGACCTTAGAGATCCTTTTAATTCTCTATTTGGTTAGGTCAGGGTGTGACTAGGGTGGGCAATCTATGTTTTCTATTTCTTTGCTGGTCGGGTATGGTTCCCAATCAGAGGCAACTGTCTATCGTTGTCTCTGATTGGGGATCATACTTAGGCAGCCTTTTCCCACCTGTAGTTTGTGGGATCTTGTTTTTGGTACTGTGCTGTTTAGCCCTACTAGACGTTACGTTTCGTATTTGTTGTTTTTTCTGTGTTCATTTAATAAATTAATATGTACGCCTACCACGCTGCACCTTGGTCCGATCCTTCCATCGACGAACGCTACAGTCTGTCTGTTTGTGAGTGTCTGTCTGTTTGTGAGTGTCTGTCTGTTTGTGTGTGTCTGTCTGTTTGTGAGTGCTCCACACAGAGCTGTAGCCTGCCCTGCTTCCCTCCCTGTCACCTCCATTAGGCTTATTGTCTGGACCCCCACAAAGAGCAAAGCAGCCTCTGTTATTAAACCCACTCAGGGGCTGGAGGAGGCGGGCGGGAGGGAGAGCCCATCCAGAGAGCACATGGGGGGAGGACTGGAAATGAACCAGCCAGACTGGCGTGACAGCCATGCACCCAGGAGGAGGGGTAGGCTGGGGGCCGAGGTTACAGACCAGGGGGGTTGGGTCTGCTCAACGATCTAGCTGTCGATTAAAAATATTAAAAAGTCAGCAGATCAGGGAGAACTGCAGTACCTTCTGAATGATGCTTCCGGTCCACATCATCCCCACAGAGAGAATGCCAGAGTTCATTACAATGGTCTGTTAAAGAGTCTGGACAGAACAGCTAACACACAGAGACGTGCAGGTTAACGGAGTAGGTTATTGAGGGCATGACCTTGTCTATAGAGAAAAGAGGGAAACGTCTGAAATGCTACTAGCGATAACCCTGGACATAAAAACAGCTGGAGCTAGACTCACTTCCCTACTAAATCCATTTCCCCCTTTTTCTTATTATCAATCTCTGCTTTGCTTTCCCACTCGGTTCTTCTTTCCCTTGTGTCTCTGTGATTGTATTTGTACACAGTGTAAGCATTGCATGCCCAGGGATCTGTGTGGTCTATGAGCACGTCTACACTGTTCCGAGCAGTATTATTGACCAACTGGGCTATAATGTGGTTTAACGGTGAGTGAGATCAGAGGCTAATGTGCAGAGTGGCTAGCAACAGAGATACTGTCTCCCTAGTGTGTGTGTGTGTGTGTGTGTGTGTGTGTGTGTGTGTGTGTGTGTGTGTGTGTGTGTGTGTGTGTGTGTGTGTGCGCGCGCGTGTGTGGATTAGTGCTGATATAAGAAGGATCCATTGAAACCATCCCTTCCCCCGGTCCTGTCCAATATAAATAACACACACACAAAAATGTACACATTTCTAGGTATGCCTGTATGCAGAGCCTGTATTGCACAAAGACAGACTGGAACATCTATAAAGTTGTCCTCTCCCTGCCCTGTCTCCGCCCTCTGGTGAGGGGTTGTGGGATTCTCCAACACATTCTAGAATACACTGCTCTGGTTTCCATAAAGAACAGATGACGAATACCAAATATGCTTCCCTCACTAGATGAAATCAATCAACTACGCTCCTCTCTATATCATGTGATCTCTGTAGGCTACCGCATGAATCACCTGACTCATGTTATACATTACATTAAGTTACTGCAGCACAAGAGCCAGTAAATGCCTGTTAATGAAATGAATAACCAGCATCAGTAGGTCAACTCAGTTCTGAATCACTGCTGACATCTTACATAACCTTGAGCATGTTGAGTTTAATACAATGATGATTTGTAACAATGCTGGTATCATAAGGTGAGATACTGATTCAAAGCCAGGCAGTCATTGGATTGAAACACTGGGAAGAAAGGCTGAGGTGGGAGGGGTCAGCAGCACTGGGCCTCAGGAGAGGACATTGAAATGAAGTCAGCAGTGGAGGGGTGGGCTTTTACAATGAACAAAATTATAAACGCAACATGCAACAATTTCAAAGATTTTACTGAGTTACAGTTCATATACGGAAATCAGTTAATTGAAATAAATGAATGAGGCTAATCTATGGATTTCGCATGACTGGGAATACAGATATGCATTTGTTGGTCACAGATACCTTTTAAAAAAGGTAGGGGCGTGGATCAGAAAACCAGTCAGTATCTGGTGTGACCACCATTTGCCTCATGCAGCACAACACATCTCCTTCGCATAGAGTTTATCAGGCTGTTAATTGTGGCCTGTAGAATGTTGTGCAACTCCAATGGCTGTGCGAAGTTGCTGGATATTGGCGGAAACTGTAGCACGCCAGTTTCTCCGATCAGGAGCATCCCAAACAATCTCAATGGGTGACATGTCTGGTGAGTATGCAGGCCATGGAAGAACTGGGACATTTTCAGCTTCCAGGAATTGTGTACAGATCCTTGTGACATGGGGCAGTGCATTATCATGCTGAAACATGAGGTGATGGCGGCAGGTGAATGGCACGACAATCGGCCTCAGGATCTCATCACAGTGCATTCAAATTGCCATTGTTAAAATTAAATTGTGTTATTTTTCTGTAGCTTATGCCTGCCCATACCATAACCCCCTCTGTTCACAATGTTGACATCAGCAAACAGCTCGCCCAAACGATGCCATGCAAGCTGTCTGCCATGTGCCCGGTACAGTTGAAACTGGGATTCAGCCGTGAAATACACACTTCTCCAGCGTGTCAGGTCAAGACCCTGGTGAGGATGACAAGCACACACAGATGAGCTTCCCTGAGGCGGTTTCTGACAGTTTGTGCGGAAATTCTTTGGTTATGCAAAGCCACAGTTTCATCAGCTGTCTGGGAAGCTGGTCTCAGACGGTCCCACAGGTAAAGAAGCCGGATGTGGAGGTCCTGGGCTGACGTGGTTACACGTGTTCTGCGGTTGTGCCAAATTCTCTGAAACGACGTTGGAAGTAGAGAAATTAACATTACATTCTCAAGCAACAGCTCTGGTGGACATTCCTGCAGTCAGCATGCCAATTTCACGCTCCCTCAAAACTTGAGACATTTGTGGGATTGTGTTTAGTGACAAAACTGCACATTTTAGAGTGGCCTTTTATTGTTCCCAGCACAAGGTGCACCTGTGTAATGGTCGTGCTATTTAATCAGCTTCTTGATATGCCACACCTGTCAGGTGGATGGATTATCTTGGCAAAGGAGAAATGCTCACTAACAGGGATATAAACAAAATGTGTACATTTGAGAGAAATAAGCAGTTTCTGTGTATGGACAATTTCTGGAATATTTTATTACATCTCATGAAATATGGGACCAACACTTTATGTGTTGCGTTTATATTTTTGTTCAGTATAGTATTCATGACTCTACCAGAATTGAAAATAACTATAACAGAGCCAGTTGTCTGCAGCCTACAGGCATAGAGCATCTCAGGCCTCTCTCCCACTGGATCCATCAGACATGCTGATTTACCCACTTCCACAAGCCCCTCTCAGACTCACAAACAGAAGACAAGGAGGAATGGGTATGAGATAAAGAGGGAGGGAGGGAGACAGATAGCTTTTCCATCAATTTGCCTCCTGCCCATGTATAGTCTATAGTGACAGGTCCGTCTACACTGCCATTCATGCTAACCTTGGAGGGGGTCCCGAGAGAACTCACTGTTGGTCTGCACAGAGAGGTGTGTGTATTAAGTATCAATGGGTATAGAGTGAACATCTGTCTCTCTGCTCTGCCATAAAGAACCCTCCCCCAACATGAGCAAGATAAAGAAGCTGATCGTGGACGACAGGATAAGGAGGGCCGAGCACGCCCCCGTTCACATCGACAGGGCTGTAGTTGAGTGGGTCGACCAAGTTCCTTGGTGTCCACATCACTAAAGACCTATCATGATCCGAACACACCATCATAGTCATGAAGAGGGCACGACAACGCCTATTCCTCCTCAGGGATGTATTTGGCATGGGACCTCAGATCCTCAAAAACAGCTGCACCATTGAGAGTATACTGGTTGCATCAATGCTTGGTACGGCAACTGTTCGGCCTCTGACCGCAAGGCACTACAGACACATACATACTGACCCCCCCCCCCCCCCCACACACACACACACACACAGTACCCAATTGTCATACTTGAATAACAGTAAAGATACTTTCATAGAAAATGACTCAAGTAAAAATCACCCAGTAAAACACTACTTGAGTAAAAGTATAAAAGTATTTGGTTTTAAATATACTTCAGTATTAAAAAAAAATTCTAATTCCTTATATTAAGCAAACCAGAGGGCACCATTTTTGTGTTTTGATTTAGGGATATCCAGGGGCATAATTTACAAAACAAAGCATGTGTTTAGTGATTCTGCCAGATCAGAGGCAGTTGACCAGGGATGTTCTCTTGATAAGTTGTGTGAATTAGACCAAATTCCTGTCCTGCTAAGCATTCAAAATGTAATGAGCATTTTTGGGTGTCAGGCAAAATATATGTAGTAAAAAGTAAATTGTTTAGGAATATAGTGAAGTAAAAGTTAAAGTTGTGAAAGGTATTCATAGTAAAGTACAGATACCCCAAAAAACTACTTAAGTAGTACTTTTTACTTAAGTACACCACTGCACATAGACAAACACATACATTCACATTCCTTTTACACCCTTCACATACGCTTCTGCTACTCTCTGTTTATTATCTATGCATAGTCACTTAACCCCACCTACATATTACCTCAATCACCGTACCTCGACAAACCCGTTCCCCTACACATTTTGTATTTTTATTTAACCTCAGCTAAGAACAAATTCTTATTTACAATGACGGCCAAACCCTAATGACGCTGGGCCAATTGTGCGCCGCCCTTTGGGACTCCCAATCAAGGCTGGTTGTGATACAGCCTGGAATCGAACCAGGGTCTGTAGTGACACCTCTAGCACTGAGATGCAGTGCCTTAGACCACTCCGCCACTTGGGAGGCCACATTACACCACTGCGCGTGTGCACACACACACCACTGTGCGTGCGCGCGCACACACACACACACACACACACACACACACACACACACACATTAAAGTAATAACCTCTGCTTCCTGTTGTTGGCCTTCTTATTGGTCTACGATTGCTCATCTCTAGGAGACAGAACGCGTCTCCTTCCTGAGCGGTATGACGGCTGCGTGGTCCCATGGTGTTTGTACTTGCATACTATTGTTCGTACAGATGAACGTGGTACCTTCAGGCGTTTGGAAATTGCTCCCAAGGATGAACCAGACTTGTGGAGGTCTACAATTTGTTTTCTGAGGTCTTGGCTGATTTCTTTTGATTTTTCCATGATGTCAAGCAAAGAGGCACTGAGTTTGAAGGTAGGCCTTGAAATGCATCCTCAGGTACACCTTCAATTGACTCAAATTATGTAAATGAGCCTGTCAGAAGCTTATAAAGCCATGACATAATTTTATGGAATTTTCCAAGCTGTTTAAGGGCACAGTCAACTTAGTGTATGTAAACTTCTGACCCATAACAATATTCAACAACTGAGACAAAAACTGAACAAGTTCCACAGACATGTGACTAACAGAAATGGAATAATTTGTCCCTGAACGAAGGGGGTAGTCAAAATCAAAAGTAACAGTCGGTATCTGGTGTGGCCACCAGCTGCATTATGTACTGCATTGCATTTCCTCCTCATGGACATCACCATATTTGCCAGTTCTTACTGTGAGATGTTACTCCACTCCACTCTTACACCAAGGCACCTGCAAGTTCCCGGACATTTCTAGCCCTCACCCTCCGATCCAACAGGTCCCAGACGTGCTCAATGGGATTGAGATCCGGGCTCTTCGCTTGCCATGGCAGAACACTGACATTCCTGTCTTGCAGGAAATCAAGCAAAGAACGAGCAGTATGGCTGGTGGCATTGTCATGCTGGAGGGTCATGTCAGGATGAGCCTGCAGGAAGGGTACCACATGAGGGAGGAAGATGTGTTCCCTGTAACGCACAGCGTTGAGATTGCCTGCAATGACAACAAGCTCAGTCTGATGATGCTGTGACACACCGCCCCAGACCATGACGGACCCTCAACCTCCAAATCGGTCCCGCTCCAGAGTAGAGGACTCAGTGTAACGCTCATTCCTTCGACGATAACCGCAAATCCGACCATCACCCCCGGTGAGACGAAACCGCGACATGTCAGTGAAGAGCAATTTTTGCCAGTCCTGTCTGGTTCAGCGACGGTGGGTTTGTGCCCATAGGCGACGTTGTTGTCGGTGATGTCTGGTGAGGACCTGCCTTACAACAGGCCTACAAGCCCTCAGTCCAGACTCTCTCAGCCTATTGAGGACAGTCTGAGCACTGATGGAGGGATTGTGCGTTCCTGGTGTAACTCAGGCAGTTGATGTTGCCATCCTGTATCTGTCCCGCAGGACAATTTTTTTTATTGTAGACCTCCACCGATCAGGAAGGAGGTGCGTTCCGACTCCTTGAGATGAACGTACTTTGGTGCGAAAAGTGCAAATAAATCCCAGAACAAGAGCAAAGGACCTTGTGAAGATGCTTGAGGAAACAGGTACAGGAAACAGATATCTATATACACAATGAGTCCTATATCGACATAACCTGAAAGGCCGCTCAGCAAGAAGAAGCCACTGCTCCAAAACCTCCATAAAAAAAGCCAGACTACGGTTTGCAACTGCACATGGGGACAAAGATCATACTTTTTGGAGAAATGTCCTCTGGTCTGATGAAACAAAAATAGAACTGTTTGGCCATAATGACCCTAGTTATGTTTGGAGGGAAAAGGGGGAGGATTGCAAGCCAAGAACGCCATCCCAACCGTGAAGCACAGGGGTGGCAGCATCATGTTGTGGGGGTGCTTTGCTGCAAGAAGAACTGGTGCACTTCACAAAATAGATGGCATCATGAGGGTGGAAAAGTATGTGGATATATTGAAGCAACATCTCAAGACATCAGTCAGGAAGTTAAAGCTTGGTCGCAAATGGGTCTTCCAAATGGACACTGACCCCAAGCATACTTCCAAAGTTGTGGCAGAATGGCTTAAGGTAGTGGAGTGGCCATCACAAAGCCCTGACCTCAATCCTATAGAAAACTTGTGGGCAGAACTGAAAAAGCGTGAGCGAGCAAGGAGGCCTACAAACCTGACTCAGTTATACCAGCAGGAGGAATGGGCCAAAATTCAAAGCTGGGGAAGGCTACCCGAAACGTTTGACCCAAGTTAAACAATTTAAAGGCAATGCTACCAAATACTAATTGAGTGTATGTAAACTTCTGACCCACTGGGAATGTGATGAAAGAAATAAAAGCTGAAATAAATCATTCTCTCTACTATTATTCTGACACATCACATTCTTAAAATACTTCCGACTTCAACTGTATGTATATATATATATATATATATATATATATATATATATATATATATATATATTGTTGGTTAAGGGCTCGTAAGTAAGCATTCCACGGTAAGGTCTACACCTGTTGTATTCGGGCACGTGACAAATACATTTTGATTTGATTACGCTGCCTTTTCAAATAGAATAGGGTGAAAAGGGCACTTAAACTGGTTAAGTTTGCCTCCATCTTGATACAATATCTTCTTGTCTCTAGTTCAGAAAGACATGCTATTCTAGAGTATGCTAGCTTACTGACAGTGTTACACCTCTGTATGACGTGTTATTGCCGTGTTACAGCTTATTGGCTGTGAGTTTGCACTTCATAATGTTGTGTTATTGCAGAGGGGAACAGCTTATTGACTGTGTATTCATATATCACTATGACAGGTTATTACTGCTGGTGTTATAAGGCTGAAGAAATCTAGTCGCTTATTTCTGACCATATATACAAATACTACAAATGTGATTCCTTTTTCTGCAGAACTGTGTGGCTTTTTTTTATATTGTTTACAGACAATTTTCACTTCCCACCACAGCTGACACAAGTAGTGTTGTTATGCACCCTATTAGCTGCCTGGGTTCCTTTGAGGATTAGCTGATCCGCTGATTTCACGCTCTAATCAGACAGACAGCAATAGTCCATTGACTACCTGACTGTTCAGTCACATCACATACATCTGACAAGGAGAGTCCTGCCTTAAGGCACACACCGGCACTAATACTCCCATGTGCCCTTACAGCAGCTTTGCTGGTAGGTCATTGAGGAGTAGGTTGTTTTTACTTCACCATCACTGCTCTTGTCTGCCTCATTATTGAGAGTACGAAGATGTTCATCAACCTGCTGGTCACCATGAATATGCTAGTGAGGTCCCTGAAGGGGTCCCACTCTGAGCCCATTGTCAGACCCTTGCTATCAGATGAATTATTCCCCAGTGAACAGGCCAGGCTGTGGGATGGGAAGCCTGGCTTGGCCTGGCGGCACTAGCACCAGCAAGCCCCTGTCCTCCAGAGTAGATGGATACCTGATGCTGCCAGCGGGAAGCTCATCACAGTGCTGTGGAGGGATCTCTTTGCTACCACAACTCCTGGATCCCCTTACAAGGGCTGGCCACTGGCTGCAATGTAGTGCTGCTCCAAGAACAAACTATTCCTGTCTACAACAGCTGAGCTCTGTTGTCTATCAGTGTTCAGATATGATCCTGTCTTTAAGTATGTGCTCCAAATACAGATCATATATAGGACCCAGGAGTTTTAATTGACCCTCTGATCTAACCAGGAAGAACTCTAGTTGACTATTAAGTGTTCTTTCCTTGTCAGGTCATAAGGTCAGGAAAAACTTGCCCTACCCATATAGTGTGACTGACCTCTCCTGACAGGTCTCCATCTGTGTGTGTGTGTGTGTGTGTGTGTGTATGTGTATGTGTATGTGTGTGTGTGTGTGTGTGTGTGTGTGTGTGTGTGTGTGTGTGTGTGTGTGACCATGCTGTCCCCGTCCTGAGCCTATGATCTCACCCTGTCTGCACTCCAACCATCTGGAGGCTGAACTGAAGCCCTGCCATATGGTCACCACAGCAACCCTTAACACACCACTGTTTCCAGGAAGAATAGGCTTCAGTTGAACTTCCCTCTGCCATCTACAAAAGGTTCAGCAAAGTCTACCTAAACTAATTGACAACACATTCAAAACATGCACAGTGCCAACACAGAAGAAAACACTCATTTTCTGATTGAAAGACTCGATGACAACACAGTGTGTTAGTGGAGCAGCAGATCAGATCAACAGCAATGTGCCGCGCGTGAGGTGGGAGCAGCAACAGGCCTCGTACCTGTGTGTGTGTGTGTGTGTGTGTGTGTGTGTCTGGGATTACCCTTTAAGGTTGAGGGCAGCTCTAATCCCATCCCAGGATTATTACTGAGACACAGACACATGAGAGGGACCTGGTCTAACCGCTCTTTATATAAACCCCAACCCCACCCCCACTAACCCTGATCACACTATAAACCTCTGAAAGCTGGAGGATGGAGAACTATAGCTTTCACAAAACAGGCTCCCACAGGGTACTGTGAGCCTCATTCATACAGGTACATCCTCTCACCCACCAATTGCTTCCCTGTCCTTGAAGACACAAACACAGGTAAAGGGAAGTTTACAGTGTAAACTTCTTATGTTTTGAGCACAGACTGGAATATGTTCCGGGATTCCTCCGATGGCATTGAGGAGTACACCACATCAGTCATTGGCTTCATCAATAAGTGCATCGATGACGTCGTCCCAACAGTGTACATACCCCAACCAGAAGCAATGTATTACAGGCAGAATCCACACTGAGCTAAAGGCTAGAGTTGCCGCTTTCAAGGAGTGGGACTCTAACCCGGAAGCTGCTATGCCCTCCGACGAACCATCATACAGGCAAAGCATTAATACAGGACTAAGATCGAATCGTACTACACCAGCTTTGACCCTCGTCGGATGTGGCAGGGCTTGCGAACCATTACAGACTACAAAGGGAAGCACAGCCGAGAGCTGCACAGTGACACAAGCCTACCAGACAAGCTAAACTACTTCTATGCTCGCTTCGAGGCAAATAACTATGAAAAGTGCATGAGAGCACCAGCTGTTCCGGAAGACTGTGTGATCACTCTCTCCGTAGCCGATGTGGGTAAGACCTTTAAACAGGTCAACATTCACAAGGTCGCAGGGCCAGACGGATTACCAGGACGTGTACTGCGAGCATGTGCTGACCAACTGGCAAGTGTCTTCAATTACATTTTCAACCTCTCCCTGTCCAAGTCTGTAAAACCAACATGTTTTAAGCAGACCACCATAGTGCCTGTGCTCAAGAACACAAAGGTAACCGGCCTAAATGACTACGGACCCATAGCACTCACGTCTGTAGCCATGAAGTGCTTTGAAAGGCTGGTCACGGCTCACATCAACACCATACCGCCCCAACATATCCACAGATTATGCAATCTCTATTGCACTCCACACTGCCCTTTCCCACCTGTACAAAAGGAACAGCTTTTTCTACCTACAGTGCCTTGCGAAAGTATTCGGCCCCCTTGAACTTTGCAACCTTTTGCCACATTTCAGGCTTCAAACATAAAGATATAAAACTGTATTTTTTTGTGAAGAATCAACAACAAGTGGGACACAATCATGAAGTGGAACGACATTTATTGGATATTTCAAACTTTTTTAACAAATCAAAAACTGAAAAATTGGGTGTGCAAAATTATTCAGCCCCTTTACTTTCAGTGCAGCAAACTCTCTCCAGAAGTTCAGTGAGGATCTCTGAATGATCCAATGTTGACCTAAATGACTAATGATGATAAATACAATCCACCTGTGTGTAATCAAGTCTCCGTATAAATGCACCTGCACTGTGATAGTCTCAGAGGTCCGTCAAAAGCGCAGAGAGCATCATGAAGAACAAGGAACACACCAGGCAGGTCCGAGATACTGTTGTGAAGAAGTTTAAAGCCGGATTTGGATACAAAAAGATTTCCCAAGCTTTAACATCCCAAGGAGCACTGTGCAAGCGATAATATTGAAATGGAAGGAGTATCAGACCACTGCAAATCTACCAAGACCTGGCCGTCCCTCTAAACTTTCAGCTCATACAAGGAGAAGACTGATCAGAGATGCAGCCAAGAGGCCCATGATCACTCTGGATGAACTGCAGAGATCTACAGCTGAGGTGGGAGACTCTGTCCATAGGACAACAATCAGTCGTATATTGCACAAATCTGGCCTTTATGGAAGAGTGGCAAGAAGAAAGCCATTTCTTAAAGATATCCATAAAAAGTGTTGTTTAAAGTTTGCCACAAGCCACCTGGGAAACACACCAAACATGTGGAAGAAGGTGCTCTGGTCAGATGAAACCAAAATTGAACTTTTTGGCAACAATGCAAAACGTTATGTTTGGCGTAAAAGCAACACAGCTGAACACACACACATCCCCACTGTCAAACATGGTGGTGGCAGCATCATGGTTTGGGCCTGCTTTTCTTCAGCAGGGACAGGGAAGATGGTTAAAATTGATGGGAAGATGGATGGAGCCAAATACAGGACCATTCTGGAAGAAAATCTGATGGAGTCTGCAAAAGACCTGAGACTGGGACGGAGATTTGTCTTCCAACAAGACAATGATCCAAAACATAAAGCAAAATCTACAATGGAATGGTTCAAAAATAAACATATCCAGGTGTTAGAATGGCCAAGTCAAAGTCCAGACCTGAATCCAATCGAGAATCTGTGGAAAGAACTGAAAACTGCTGTTCACAAATGCTCTCCATCCAACCTCACTGAGCTCGAGCTGTTTTGCAAGGAGGAATGGGAAAAAATGTCAGTCTCTCGATGTGCAAAACTGATAGAGACATACCCCAAGCGACTTACAGCTGTAATCGCAGCAAAAGGTGGCGCTACAAAGTATTAACTTAAGGGGGTTGAATAATTTTGCACGCCCAATTTTTCAGTTTTTGATTTGTTAAAAAAGTTTGAAATATCCAATAAATGTCGTTCCACTTCATGATTGTGTCCCACTTGTTGTTGATTCTTCACAAACAAATACAGTTTTATATCTTTATGTTTGAAGCCTGAACTGTGGCAAAAGTTCGCAAAGTTCAAGGGGGCCGAATACTTTCGCAAGGCACTGTATGTGAGAATGCTATTCATTGACTACAGCTCAGCGTTCAACACCATAGTGCCCTCAAAGCTCATCAATAAGCTAAGGACCATGGGACTAAACCCCTCCCTCTGCAACTGGATCCTGGACTTCCTGACAGTCCGCACCCAGGGTAGATAACAACACATCCGCCACGCTGAACCTTAACACAGGGGCCCCTCAGGGGTGTGTGCTCAGTCCCCTCCTGTACTCCCTGTTCACTCATGACTGCACGGCCAGGCACGACTACAACACCATCATTAAATTTGCCAATGACACAACAGTGGTAAGCCTGATCACTGACAACGATGAGACAGCCTATAGGGAGGAGGTCAGAGACCTGGCTGTGTGGTGCCAGGACAACAACCTCTCCCTCAATGTGATCAAGACAAAGGAGATGATTGTGGACTACAGGAAAAAGAGGACCGAGCACGCCCCCATTCTCATCAACGGGGCTGCAGTGGAGCAGGTTGAGGGCTTTAAGTTCCTTGGTGTCCACATCACCAACAAACTAACATAATCCAAGCACACAAAGACAGTCGTGAAGAGGGCACGACAAAACGTATTCCCCCACAGGAGACTGAAAAGATTTGGCATGGGTCCTCAGATCTTCAAAAGGTTCTACAGCTGACTGGTTGCATCACTGCCAGGTATGGCAACTGCTCGGCCTCCGACCGTTTGGCACTACAGAGGGTAGTGCGAACGGCCCAGTACATCACTGGGGCCAAGCTTCCTGCCATCCAGGATATCTATACCAGGCCTTAAAAATTGTCAAAGACTCTAGCCACCCTAGTCATAGACTGTTCTCTCAGCTATCGCACGGCAAGCGGTACCGGAGCGCCAAGTCTTGGACCTACCAAGACGCTTCTAAACAGCTTCTACCCCCAAGCCATAAGACTCCTGAACATCTAGTCAAATGGCTACCCAGACTATTTGCACCCCCCCCCCCCCCCCCACCTCTTTACACCACTGCTACTCTCTGTTGTCATCTATGCATAGTCACTTTAATAACTCTACCTACATGTACATACTACCTCAACTGACCGGTGCCACCGCACATGACTCTGTATCAGTACCATGTATATAGTCTCGCTATAGTTGTATACTGTATATAGACTTTCCTTTCTCTACTGTGCCATTGACTTGTTTGTGTTATTGGCTTGTTTGTTTACTCCATGTGTACCTCTGTGTTGTTGTCTGTGTCACACTGCTTTGCTTTATCTTGGCCAGGTCGCAGTTGCAAATGAGAACTTGTTCTCAACTAGCCTACCTGGTTAAATAAAGGTGAAATAAATAAAATAAGTGTAAAAAGTTATTTTCCTGCTGCTCTTTAATTTCTTGTTACTTTTATCTCTTATTCTCCATATTTTTTTGAAACCGCATAGTTGGTTAGGGGCTCGTAAGTAAGAATTTCACTGTAAGGTGAATACACCTGTTGTATTCGGCGCATGTGACTAATACAATTTCATTTGATTTAGCTGCACCTGCGTTTGTCAATTTGACAAAATTGTATTCTTCTCTTCTGTACCTACTGTTGTATCATTTCATTATGAGCTCCCTTACAGACTGCTGTTTCATGCCTCTGTCTGTCAACACTGCGCTGGATCACAAAACAGTATGACGTCTCCATCAGTATGAGTTGAGTCATCTCCATCGTAGGCGTTCTGTAGTGTACATACGTACACATTCCATTCAGAATCCAGAAATGGGCTGTGGATAGCTGCCAATACCAGCAAGAATTCTTGCAAGCCCTAAACAACGCCCACATACCCTCTCTGAACTCAGCAGGCAGCAAGCTCACAACTGTCCCTTCAATGTCTCTCTCTTCCTCTTGCCTCTGTTCATGCGTCTGCTCTGTCTTTAACCAGCCATATTGCTTGTTTCAGGACAAACAAACACAACTGAATAGAATAGACCCCTGTGCTGCTGTTCAGTGAACCACTGGGTCTTTGATCAAAGGTTAGATCAAAAATCACATGCAATCTGGGGAAAAGGAATTCCGTCCTGTACATCTGAGTGGGAATTCCATCCTGTACATCTGAGTGTGAAACTGGAAATATAAAACTCTATTTTACTCTTTCACACTACACAGTGGTTTACAGTTTCTCCATCGTTATTTATTTGATGAACTTGGTAACTGCACCTCTATATCAACTAGTCAATACTGCCCAGGTAACTAGTCAATAGCCCTGGATCATACTGCCCTTTATTCACACCACTGACAGCCTATTGAGGCTCAGTGGCATGGGCACCCGCAAACCAACCACACCAACCTGTGGTTGGTAACCTCTTGTTCCCACACCTCCAGTGAACCTGCTGCATGCCAGTACATTTCTCTCACTGCCTACACTCCGCCCTCAGCCAGGCTCTAAGAATGTACCAAACAAGCCATGCACCAGGCTGGCTGTTTCACAGAAACCAGAAATCCCAGCAGTTCTCAGAAGTCTAAGAAGCTGAAAGACATGGAGAAAGACTTGGCTAGGGAAGAAATTCAGAGTCTGCTCTAACAGTGGGTGATCTGTGTTGCCTCAGAGCAGGTGTTTTGTCTCGTGATCTGACATGGCATGCAGTGCTCCGAGGTGAGAGAGAGAACGCTATACAGAATCCTGCCCAACACATACACCTGCACAGCAGATGTTCCTAGCAGTACTCACACTCTGCCTACTTTCCTCATCTCTTTCTCTCTCGCTCCTCTAGCTCTGCAATCCTAATATACGCAACATGACCAAAAGTGTGTGGATTCGGCTATTTCAGCCACACCCTGTGCTGACAGGTGTATAAATCGAGCACATAACCATGCAATCTCCATAGACAAAACATTGGCAGTACAATGGCCTTACTGAAGAGCTCAGTGACATTCAATATGGCACCATCATAGGATGCCACCTTTCAGACAAGTCAGTGTGTCAAATATCTGCCCTGGTCAACTGTAAGTGCTGTTATTGTGAAGTGGAAATGTCTAGGAGCAACAATGGCTCAACCGCGAAGTGGTAGGCCACACAAGCTCACAGAACAGAACTGCTGAAGCGTGTAGCGCGTAAAAATGGTCTGTCTTCAGTTGCAACTCTCACTACCGAGTTTCAAACTGCCTCTGGAAGCAACGTCAGCACAATATCTGTTTGTCGGGAGCTTCATGAAATGGGTTTCCATGGCCGAGCAGCCACAGACACAAACCTAAGATCACAGGGCGCAATGCCAAGCGTCGGCTGGAGTGGTGTAAAGCTCGCCGCCTGGCAGTCTGACGGAAGAATCTGGGTTTGGTGGACACCAGGAGAACGCTACCTGCACCAATGCATTGTGCCAACTGTAAAGTTTGGTGGGGGAGGAATAATGGTTCGGGCTAAGCCCCTTAGTTCCAGTGAAGATAAATCTTAACACTACAGCATACAATGACATTCTAGATGATTCTGTGCTTCCAGCTTTGTGGCAACAGTTTGGGGAAGGCCCTTTCCTGTTTCAGCATGACAATGCCCCCATGCACAAAGCGAGGTCCATACAGAAATGGTTTGTCAAGATCAGTGTGTAAGAACTTGACTGGCCTGCACATACCCTGACCTCAACCCCATCGAACACCTTTGGAATGAATTGGAATGCCGACAGCGAGTCAGACCTAATATCCCAACATCAGTGCCCAACCTCACTAATGCTCTTGTGGCTGAATGGAAGCAGGTCCCCGCAGCAATGTTCCAACATCTAGTGGAAAGCCTTCCCAGAAGAGTGGAGGCTGTTAGAGCAGCAAAGGGGGCCCAACTCCATATTGATGCCCATGATTGTGCAATGAGATGTTAGACGAGAAGGTGTCCACATACACTACATGACCAAAAGTATCTTCCTCCTTTAGTCCACCTATATTAAAAACTCCATAACTATTAATATTTGATTTCACTCTGTCACTAATGACAGTTATTATCCTTGTTTAAATGTATTTTGATGTATTTAAACAGGGAAATCCCATTGAGACCAAGGCCTCTTTTACATGGGAGCCCTACACACAATATTTACAATTCCTATGGAGGGGTAGAACAATATTCACAAGCAGTTAAAAAAAATGTACTTACAAAACACGTTTATGAAAAACAATCACATTCCCCATGAAAAATAAAGCTATTGCCCATAATAAAGTGTACGCTCTTTAAAAAACAAATGCTATGTAGAACCTAAAAGGGTTCTTCGGCTGTCCCCATAGGAGATTCCTTTTTGGCTCCAGGTATAACCCTTTTTGGTTTCATGTAGAACACTTCCCACAAAGGGTTCTACCTGGAACCCAAATTGGTTCTACCTGGAACCAAAAAGGGTTCTACCTGGAACCAAAAAGGGTTATCCTATGGGGACAGCCGAAGAACCCTTTTAGAACCCTTTTTCCTAAGAGTGTAGTGTGCTATGAGAAAGTGCGTCCAATGGCACAGTGGCAGTGTACAGTGGCAGCTACATGGCGATATCACCACAGTCTAAAGCCAGAATGTATGCCGACTGAATTATTTGTTTTCTGCTATTTAACTCAGGAATGCCCTATTCCTAAAAGGAAGCCCATTTTAATTCTTAACTAACGTTAACTCATTAACATGTTTTTGAAAGATAGCTTTTAGTCAATCCAGATACCCACATATTTATAAGCGAGGACACGATCAATGTGGGCACCGTGCAATGTACATAAATCATAAATCATCAGATACATTTGTAAGCATTTGCATTAAGTGTGCAAGACAGCAGGATTGTGGGGGCATACATTCACTGTCTCTCTCCCAGTCCTATACATAACACAAATGCATTCCCAGGCACACACAAACTCACACAACAGTACACACAACAGTATACTCAATGTACACACACACACACACACACACACACACACACACACACACACGCACACGCACACGCACACACACACACACACACACACAGAGTTGCTCCTTGGGGTATTGAGCAGCTGGTGCAGCCTTAGTTGAGCGTGTGCTGGGTGAACACAAGGGAATCTCTCTGACTGTGCTAAAAACAGGAGCACAGCCAATGGGCTTTACACCAGCATGCCAACCCACAATAACACCACTAAAACACTACCTAAAGCACTCCTGCATGACTACATCGGAGCACGGTTTGAATTTGCATATTGTTTTGAATGTAGTAGCAGTGTGTGTTTGTGTTTGTGCATGAGTGCGGGTAAGAGAGATGGGGGGGTTGACTTTTAATGTTAGCTAGAGGAGATCTTACTGGAGGCGTCTTCAGGTCCCTCTCTGGAGAGTGAGGAGAGAAGAGAAAACCCTTTCTTCCCTCTTATCCCTTCTCCCTCTGTGTTTCTCTATCTCCCTTTTCCCTCCCTCCTCTCAGCCTTTCTTTCCATGTGAATTCGCTGATTAAACCCCAGCTTATAAAGCAGTTTGCTGAAATAAATCTTCAATGAAGTAGATTGAGCAACCACAAAGAATATATTATTTTCACTAATCTATGCTTCTTGGACTGCCAGCTATAGCCCAGCTAATTCCCCAGACCTTTGCTACTGGCCTCTTGTGACTGTACCGAGAGATTGTGGAGGGATGTGGTAGCTAGCTAGTAGAGAACGGCAAGGATGGGCTAGTGGACTCACTGGACTGACAGATACCATAGGTGTTTTGTGCTGGGATTATGTACGGGTGAGGATGGAAGCGAGCGTTGGATCCCTTCTGTATGGAATCCCATTAGCCAGCCTGTCAATGGCCACTCTGTGTGATGAGCTCATGCTAAAAGCCCCATCAATCTCATCAGTGTTTCGGTGAACCAGCAGCACTCTGTGACATCAATGCCCCATAGAGTGGCAGTGGACAAGGGAGGATCTGGTTAGAGACTTTAAAAAAATGGTTCCACCAGCACAATGTGTCCATCATGCCAGTAATGTGTCAATGGACCAAAGCTCTGTCATGTAGCAGCCTCTGGGGGAGGTTAGATAAGAGTCAATCTCTGGACAGCAGCTTTTTGAGCTTTCAATAGCCAGATGGGCCAGTTGTGCTGGTCAGAGTGGTTGACCAGTTTCCTAGGTGTGGTCCTAGACTAGTATCACTACTACCTACGGTCTGTTAGTATCACTACAACCATTTACATTAAGCTGACAACAGACAGGGACTCCAACCCCCATGTTGACTCTCACCATTTGATATGATTGCCCATAGTCTTCTGAGGTTATGATTCAAATATGTCATGTGTCTGTACTGTATGGCAAGGATGAATAGTCTCTCTGTATAGATGGTCTCTCCAGAGATGAAAGGGAGATGAGAAATAGAATACAAAGAGAGAAAAGAAAGCAAGTAATGTTGAGCGAAATGTGGTTGACTGAATAACGACCGTGTAAAGCAGTTCAAGTGAATGAAGAGCACTGCTCTAATGATTTGCTACTTATTTGCTCTCACAACAAAACTTGTGAGCGAAAAAGCCATTACTGTGGAAAAATGACATTCCTTCCATGGAGAAGATGAAGCTGTAATCACGTAGCGCCAGGCCCTGCACGGGTATGTCTGTAACAGCGATAAGCCCTCTCTGGAAATGTGCATTTCTGTTCCCCTCAAAACATGGTTTTATCAAATAGATCCTTTAAGAAAGCTATGCTAGAGAGAGGGAGGGAGAGAGAGAACGAGGGAGAGAACGAGAGAGAGAGAGAGAGAATGAGAGAAATGAGAGAGAAATAAGAGAGAAAGAGAGCTGAGATTGAGGACCAGGGGCTAATCTGCCTTCTTATTCTCCTTTAAATAGAAATACAGGCATAACTCATGAAGATTTCACTAGCCGCATAGTGTAATCTTAAAAAGAAGAAAAAACACTAGCACATGCAGTAGTATTGCAGAGGGTTACCAAATTAAATGAAACTAAATGAAACTACATTTTGATGAGGGAACAAACATATTTCCTGTTACCATACGGTTAGTAAGTGGAACTATAGCCAGACATTTAGCCCGTTGAAAGGCTGACAGGTGTTCAGCTATCCAGGACACTAAAGAGCATCCCCCATGAGAACAGGAAGTAGCTATGTTGTCAGTCGGTGGCAGCCGAACAGAAAAACTCCTGCTGAGTGAACAAATAGAGCTCAAAGATTCTGATTGCTTTTGTCTCCTGAGCCATTCAAATTAATGATCAGAGTTTTGTCTGTAAAGCGAGGAGGCATTTTCCAGCTAATGAGTAATTAGCAGGTGTGCTGGATCTCCTGGAGCATACAGGGATGATGGCTTCCTGTTTATACACAGATAAACATTCACTGTGCAAGCTATGGCTTTGTTATTCAACTAGGCCTATCTTCCACATATATACTGCAGATGCTGTAGATGAGAACAGGTAGCAAACACTGAGATGGATTGTAAAAAGATATCCCTATAGCAGTCTCTTTTTCTCCTTCTCATTCTATTTCAATTTCCATTCCTCACTTTTCATCTCCATCTTTGGGTTTTTCTCTTGAAGCCTAATTCTAGGACCACAGAGCCGACTAGATCTCATTAGCTACATTCCTCGCTCCCCTGGTCTGTGCTGAACGTAAGGCTCCCTCTGAGCTTCCCTCCCCCAGCCGCCAACCCTCAAAGCCGTACCTCTCAGTGCACCTCACAAATGGCATTTCAGTTGCTCTTCCTGAAATGTACTATTCCAGCATGCCACTCTAAGCATCCACGTCATCTTTGTCCAGCCAGTGTTATTGCTCCTAACCACACCCGTGTTGACCTCATCTCAGGCCCCAGCAGGGAGGTTTCTGTGCTCCCCACAATGACAGGCAGAGCAGGGCCCTGGCCCTGGTGCTGATGCAGCAGGAGTCACTCCCACAGAGAGCCATGGACAGAGGCAAAGCTGCACAGCCTCTTTCTCTTCTGACTGACACATAGCACACTAAACCATTAGAGCTTCGGCGACCACACAGAGGGGGGTTGAACTACAGGGCACTACAGGGAATCTCCTCTCTACCCACAGCTGAGCACATACCAAAGATGGTTAACTAGAATACCCATCTACAGTGCCTTGCGAAAGTATTCGGCCCCCTTGAACTTTGCGACCTTTTGCCACATGCACGCCCAAAAATTGGGCGTGCAAAATTATTCAGCCCCTTTACTTTCAGTGCAGAAAACTCTCTCCAGAAGTTCAGTGAGGATCTCTGAATGATCCAATGTTGACCTAAATGACTAATGATGATAAATACAATCCACCTGTGTGTAATCAAGTCTCCGTCTAAATGCACCTGCACTGTGATAGTCTCAGAGGTCCGTTAAAAGCGCAGAGAGCATCATGAAGAACGAGGAACACACCAGGCAGGTCCGAGATACTGTTGTGAAGAAGTTTAAAGCCGGATTTGGATACAAAAATATTTCCCAAGCTTTAAACATCCCAAGGAGCACTGTGCAAGCGATAATATTGAAATGGAAGGAGTATCAGACCACTGCAAATCTACCAAGACCTGGCCGTCCCTCTAAACTTTCAGCTCATACAAGGAGAAGACTGATCAGAGATGCAGCCAAGAGGCCCATGATCACTCTGGATGAACTGCAGAGATCTACAGCTGAGGTGGGAGACTCTGTCCATAGGACAACAATCAGTCGTATATTGTACAAATCTGGCCTTTATGGAAGAGTGGCAAGAAGAAAGCCATTTCTTAAAGATATCCATAAAAAGTGTTATTTAAAGTTTGCCACAAGCCACCTGGGAGACACACCAAACATGTGGAAGAAGGTGCTCTGGTCAGATGAAACCAAAATGGAACTTTTTGGCAACAATGCAAAACGTTATGTTTGGCGTAAAAGCAACACAGCTGAACACACCATCCCCACTGTCAAACATGGTGGTGGCAGCATCATGGTTTGGGCCTGCTTTTCTTCAGCAGGGACAGGGAAGATGGTTAAAATTGATGGGAAGATGGATGGAGCCAAATACAGGACCATTCTGGAAGAAAACCTGATGGAGTCTGCAAAAGACCTGAGACTGGGACGGAGATTTGTCTTCCAACAAGACAATGATCCAAAACATTAAGCAAAATCTACAATGGAATGGTTCAAAAATAAACATATCCAGGTGTTAGAATGGCCAAGTCAAAGTCCAGACCTGAATCCAATCGAGAATCTGTGGAAAGAACTGAAAACTGCTGTTCACAAATGCTCTCCATCCAACCTCACTGAGCTCGAGCTGTTTTGCAAGGAGGAATGGGAAACAATTTCAGTCTCTCGATGTGCAAAACTGATAGAGACATACCCCAAGCGACTTACAGCTGTAATCGCAGCAAAAGGTGGCGCTACAAAGTATTAACTTAAGGGGGCTGAATAATTTTGCACGCCCAATTTTTCAGTTTTTGATTTGTTAAAAAAGTTTGAAATATCCAATAAATGTCATTCCACTTCATGATTGTGTCCCACTTGTTGTTGATTCTTCACAAAAAAATACAGTTTTATATCTTTATGTTTGAAGCCTGAAATGTGGCAAAAGGTCGCAAAGTTCAAGGGGGCCAAATACTTTCGCAAGGCACTGTATACCCACTGGCCTGTATAACATTGTGAGCCTGATGGATAATTATATCAAGTGGTAATTGAATCATGGACTCTATCCTGTAACAATCACAAAGCAGCTGGACTTGGCTAATAAAGAAGGATAATAATGGGAATTTCATTAAGCTATTTTTTATGTTACAAAATAAAACTGATTATGGAACAGGATGGTCCTCTAAACCTGGGAACAATAGGAGCCATTCTCCAGATTAACATTTCCAAATGAATTATGCAAACAAACAAAACAATAAAACAGCATGACATAGAAAGACTGGACTATAAACAATAGGGGAGTGACTTTTAAGAGCATTAATGGGCAATATCCAGAATGCAGAATTGGTTTTGATCAAACTCACTGACCGTGATGGGGCATTAGGAATGGAGGGGTATAGATGGAGATAAAGAGCTAGAAACAGAGCGTGGTGGGGAAGAGAGGGGAGCATCCGAGGTATAGTGTGTTTCAGGGCAGGCTGGGTGAGATAAGGGTGAGGAGTCATCCCCAGCCCCAACTCCAGCCCCAACTGCATCCCCAGCTCCATCCCTATCCCCAGCTTCAGCCCCAGTCCCACCTCCAGCCCCAACTGCATCCCCAGCTCCAGCCCCAGCTCCATCCCTATCCCCAGCTTCAGCCCCAGTCCCAGCTTCATCCCCAGCCCCAGCTCCATCCCTATCCCCAGCTTCAGCCCCAGTCCCACCTCCAGCCCCAACTGCATCCCCAGCTCCAGCCCCAGCTCCATCCCTATCCCCAGCTTCAGCCCCAGTCCCAGCTTCATCCCCAGCCCCAGCTCCAT
This sequence comes from Oncorhynchus mykiss, assembly GCF_057628025.1. NCBI lineage: Eukaryota > Metazoa > Chordata > Actinopteri > Salmoniformes > Salmonidae > Oncorhynchus > Oncorhynchus mykiss. The sequence continues at coordinate 29,579,643 of NC_143022.1, read as the reverse complement.
CCCTATCCCCAGCTTCAGCCCCAGTCCCAGCTCCAGCTTCACCCCCAGCTCCAGCTCCATCCCCAGCTCCATCCCTATCCCCAGCTTCAGCCCCAGTCCCAGCTCCAGCTTCACCCCCAGCTCCAGCTCCATCCCCAGCTCTAGCCCCAGCTCCAACTCCCTCCCCAGCTCCATCCCCAGATCCATCCCCAGCTCTAGCCCCAGCTCCAACTCCCTCCCCAACTGCATCCCCAGCTCCATCCCCAGCTCCATCCCCAGCTCTAGCCCCAGCTCCAACTCCCTCCCCAACTGCATCCCCAGCTCCAGCTCCAGCCCCAGCTCCATCCCTATCCCCAGCTTCACCCCCAGCTCCAGCTCCATCCCCTGCTCTAGCCCCAGCTCCAACTCCCTCCCCAACTGCATCCCCAGCTCCATCCCCAGCTCCATCCCCAGCTCTAGCCCCAGCTCCAACTCCCTCCCCAACTGCATCCCCAGCTCCACCCCCAGCTCCAGCCTTAGCCCCAGCTCCATCTCCTCTCAGCACAGCACTCTGCCTCTGCATTCCTGAGGGCTGGCACAGCACCAGACAGCCCCACCCACTGAAGCAGGCCAGACTGGCAACAATGAGCAGAGCCCCAGACACTCATCCACTCACAATACAAACAACAACTTCATCACCATTGCCATACTGACTGACTCTCATATTTCCATCATCAGTCACAATAAGAAATGCAGCTGTCAACAGCAGAACCCTTTCTGCTAACAATTAGACAACAGCATAAGACATAACACAGTATTTAATCATGAACACACACTACACACTGCACTACTCTATAATTTTCTGCTAGCTCACCTCAAAACTAATTTCCATGATTGACAACTGATTTAAAAACACATCAACAGCGTCGATAACAAACAAGCATCAACAGTAGCACTGGCAAACAACTCACTTCAACACAACAGTCAACAGCCATTGGAACAAAAACACAGTGACTCCAATTGCAATAAGGTCAACATCAATAGCAGAGAGCTTTAGCCAACAATGTACGCTAAAAATGAGGTTTCCCCTATAAATAACTCTCCTCTCCTCTCCCACCCCATCCCTCTCTCACTTCCCTTCCTCCCCTCCCCTCCCATTCCTCTCTCCATGCCACAGCCTCACCTCTCTTCTGGATGATGATCCTGAGTAGTGGATTGGCTGAGGACAGGGCCTTGTAGAAGTTGTCATCGTTGTTGATTGGCAGCAGGTCACCATAGATGTCCGCATATCCCAGCAGCACCTCCACACTGGGGATGCGGTGAACAGTCTGCAGCAGTCGGTAGAACTCCTGAAAGCCACCGGTGCCGCTCTTCTTCAGAGCGAAACGCCTGTACTCCGCCTCAAACTAGAACACAAAGGTCAGAGAACATTGTGCCATGAAAACAATAATGCAAACTCATAACGAATGGTGCAGCAACAAACCCCAAACAATTGATCTAGACTCCAATAAAAGCCTCGGCCATAACATTGCTCTTCACAAAATCATTTAAAATTCCCCTCTATTGCTTTTCATGAATGCATTCTGGTCCTCATAACATAACATAACCTAGGTATTAATTTGACTAGACATAGAACTAAACCTATAGACATGGTCCAGTATGTAACAACTAGGACCATGTTCTGAGATGTCTCACTAGGTGCGACACGGTGGAGTGTGGGTCATTGTGAGGTAGCTGTGTAGCACAGATACATAAAGATCGTTTAGGGGACAACACAAGCTGTGAGATATGCTTGTCTGTCTGGAGCTGCTGCCCTGCAAGGCCAGTGAATTTATCTCTGTGGTGCGTATCACATGGAAACACACACAGAAGGTTGTGTCACTCCTCTCACATAATGTGCAATCCCATCCTTGTCTGGTGCCACAGACTTCCTCAATCACAAAGACAGGGCGACAGATAGAAAACAGATTGGCAGACAGACAGATTACAGAGGGAAGGAAAAACAGGCAGGCAAGCAGAGAGAGGACGGGAAAACAGGGCTAGACAGTCTGGAGTGGACTGAAGAGTGCTGGATGGTGCACCATCAGCTTAAGTCCATTGGGTGTTTTCATAATAGCATGATTGACTGGTTTGACTGGTTTGTGTGACAGACCATATTGACAGACTGAAACAAATAATGAGTACTTGAGAAAATGAGTGGTCCAGGGCTTAATCACCTTTTCCTCTCACCACCCTACCTCTGCAGGGGTTTACTACTGAAGAAGAAGAATATATTGCATGCCTTACTGGACAGAAAGGGTGACTGATTATGCCATTTCCACCCATTCACCTATAACACAGCTTCTGAGCTTCAGTCTATTTCACAAAGATCAGAGCAGAGCTGCAGGGGAAATCACCATATTTATAATGACCATCAGAGATACAATGCACACTCTCGTCTCAACTCTCAACACATCATCTCTGTTTGCTCTTTATCTCCTCTGATGGTGGTATCTATGGGGACATGGAGTTCTCATTTTGTAACAATATCAAGGAATGCACTCTGGAGAACGAAGTCAAACATTATAGCTTCAATTCCTTAGTTCTCTTCATACCTTAATGAGCCATTTGGGTGGATACAGTAAACGACGTATGGGCAGGATGGCTTCTATCAAGTATGATCAACTCTGCCTAAATATCACCTTCATACCAAGTAATCAAGTGAAAGAGTATTTGAGTGTGAGAATATAGAAGGTGACGGTAAATGTGTAAGAAAACAAATCAATGAATGAGTGAGTGCTGGACAAGTTAGTGTAGAAGATTCTACTGTATTCCCAACCGTCCTGGGGCTCCAATGTGCAAAACATCTTTGCTGAGTCAAGAAAGTCTGTATTAGTTAGCCGAGGCCAACCCTCTGGAGAACCGTGTAAAAGGCTGTAGAACAGGGGAGCTAACGATGGGCCTATTTGTCTTCAAACCATTTTGAGATGCAGTGCTTCAGCTGAGGCACATAACTGAAATACTAACAGAATTAGAAAGAATCCACTGTCAACAAGTTGTTAAAAATCACTGCTGAGGAGAGCCAGACAGACAGTGAGGCAGTTAGTTGCACATTACACTGCAGAGATATTGCCTGTATAGATTTCCCTATTAGAGTTTAACATCACAATCAGTAGCATATTGTTTGAATTTGATAAACACACATGAACTGTGCATTCAGACTAGCGGTCGACCGATTATAATTTTTCAGCGCCGATACCGATTATTGGAGAACCAAGATTAAACGACCGATTATTATATATATATATATATATTTGTAATAATGACAATTACAACAATACTGAATTAACACTTATTTTAACTTAATAAAATACATCAATAAAATTAATTTAGTTTCAAATAAATAATGAAACATGTTCAATTTGGTTTAAATAATGTAAAAACAAAGTGTTGGAGAAGAAAGTAAAAGTGCAATATTTGCCATGTAAGAAAGCTAACGTTTCAGTTCCTTGCTCAGAACATGAGAACGTATGAAAGCAGGTGGTTCCTTTTAACATGAGTCTTCAATATTCCCAGGTAAGAAGTTTTAGGTTGTAGTTATTATAGGAATTATAGGAATATTTCTCTCTATACCATATGTATTTCATATACCTTTGACTATTGGATGTTCTAATAGGTACTTTAGTATTACCAGTCTAATCTCGGGAGTTGATAGGCATGAAGTCATAAACAGCGCAATGCTTGAAGCACAGCGAAGAGCTGCTGGCAAATGCAGGAAGGTGCTGTTTGAAGGAATGCTTACGAGCCTGCTGCTGCCTACCACCGCTCAGTCAGACTGCTCTATCAAATCATAGACTTAATTATAATATAATAACACACAGAAATATGAGCCTTAGGTTATTAATATGGTCAAATCCAGAAACTATCATTTCGAAAAACAAAACATTTATTATTTCAGTGAAATACGGAACCGTTCCGTATTTTATCTAACGTGTGGCATCCCTAAGTCTAAATATTGCTGTTACATTGCACAACCATCAATGTTATGTCATAATTATGTACAATTCTGGCAAATGAATTACGGTCTTTGTTAGGAAGAAATGGTCTTCACACACTTCACAACGAGCCAGGCAGCCCAAACTGCTGCATATACCCTGACTCTTCTTGCACAGAACGCAAAAGAAGTGACACAATTTCCCTAGTTAGAAGAAATTCATGTTAGCAGGCAATATTAACTAAATATGCAGGTTTAAAAATATATACTTGTGTATTGATTTTAATAAAGGCATTGATGTTTATGGTTAGGTACATATTGGTGCAACGACAGTGCTTTTTTCACGAATGCGCTTATTAAGTCACCCGTTTGGCGAAGTAGGCTGTGATTCAATGATAAATTAACAGGCACCACATCGATTATATGCAACGCAGGACAAGCTAGATAAACTAGTAATATCATCAACCATGTGTAGGTAACTAGTGATTATGTTAAGATTGTTTTTTTTATAAAGATAAGTTTAATGCTAGCTAGCACCTTTCCTTGGCTCCTTGCTGCACTTGCATAAAAGGTGGTCAGCCTGCCACGCAGTCTCCTTGTGGAGTGCAATGTAATCGGCCATAATCGGTGTCCAAAAATGCCCATTACCAATTGTTATGTAAACTTGAAATCGGCCCTAATTACTCAACCATTCCACTTAATCGGTCGACCTCTAATTCAGACCATACTAGATACAAACTGAATTGGTCCACACACACAGACAGCATCGTGAAGAAGGCGCAGCAGCGCCTCTTCAACCTCAGGAGGCTGAAGAAATTCGGCTTGTCACCAAAAGCACTCACAAACTTCTACAGATGCACAATCGAGAGCATCCTGGCGGGCTGTATCACCGCCTGGTATGGCAACTGCACCGCCCTCAACCGTAAGGCTCTCCAGAGGGTAGTGAGGTCTGCACAACGCATCACCGGGGGCAAACTACCTGCCCTCCAGGACACCTACACCACCCGATGTCACAGGAAGGCCATAAAGATCATCAAGGACATCAACCACCCGAGCCACTGCCTGTTCACCCCGCTATCATCCAGAAGGCGAGGTCAGTACAGGTGCATCAAAGCTGGGACCGAGAGACTGAAAAACAGCTTCTATCTCAAGGCCATCAGACTGTTAAACAGCCACCACTAACACTGAGTGGCTGCTGCCAACACACTGACACTGACTCAACTCCAGCCACTTTAATAATGGGAATTGATGGGAAATGATGTAAATATATCACTAGCCACTTTAAACAATGCTACCTTATATAAATGTTACTTATCCTACATTATTCATCTCATATGCATACGTATATACTGTACTCTATACCATCGACGGTATCCTTATGTAATACATGTATCACTAGCCACTTTATACTATGCCACTTTGTTTACATACTCATCTCATTTGTACATACTGTACTCGATACCATCTACTGTATCTTGCCTATGCTGCTCTGTACCATCACTCATTCATATATCCTTATGTACATATTCTTTATCCCCTTACACTGTGTACAAGACAGTAGTTTTGGAATTGTTAGTTAGATTACTTGTTATTTCTGCATTGTCGGAACTAGAAGCACAAGCATTTCGCTACACTCGCATTAACATCTGCTAACCATGTGTATGTGACAAATAAAATTTGATTTGATTTGATTTGATTTGATTGTTAAAGGTCCAATGCAGCTGTTTTTATCTCCATATCAAATCATTTCCGGGTAACAATTAAGTACCTTAATGTGATTGTTTTCAATTAAAATGGTCAAATATAAACAAAAATAGCTTCTTAGCGAAGAGCAATTTCTCAAGCAAGAATTTTGCTAGGACTGTCTTCGTGTGGTCTGAGTGGGGAAGGGGAGGAGAAAACTAGCTGTTTTGGGAAGAGAGGTTTGGAACTCTCTTTCTTATAAGTCTATTAACTAATATACCAGGCAGGCCAAAACTCCATCCCACCAAAACAAGCTGAAGTTTCAGGTGGTCTTTTCAAACAGCTCTTACACTAAAAGGGCATTATCATAATTTTCACAATTTCACAGTATTATTCCAGCTTATAGTGTGGAAATATACATAAAACACAGGTAAATCGTGTTTTTAACTGCACTGGGCCTTTAATGATTTTGACATCAAATCAAATGTTATTTGTCACATGTGTCGAATACAACAGATGGAGAGTGAAATGCTTACTTACAAGCATTTAACCAACAATGTAGTTTTAAGAAAAATAAGTGTTCAGTAAAAAATAGATAAGTAAAAAAATGTAATTAAATAACTAATCATTAAAGAGCAGCAGTAAAATAACAGTAGAGATCCTATATACTGCTACAGAGTCAATGTGTGTGTCATGTCCTGATCTTAGAGATCCTTATTATTCTCTATGTTTGGTTAGGTCAGGGTGTGACTCGGGTGTGAAAGTCTATGTTTTCTATTTCTTTGTTTTTGGCCAAGTGTGGTTCCCAATCAGAGGCAGCTGTCTATCGTTGTCTCTGATTGGGGATCATATATAAGTTTCATTTTGGGTTTTGTGGGATCTTGTTTTCTGTTTAGTGGTTTTTGCCTGACAGAACTGATCGCTTTAGTTTTGTTTTTTGAATATTAAAATCATGAACACTTTCCACGCTGCGTCTTGGTCCACTTTTCATTCAACAAACGAGAGCCGTTACAGTGTGGGGGCACAGGTTAGTCGAGGTAATTGAGGTAAAATGTACATGTAGGTAGAGTTAAAGTGACAATAAATAGATAATAAACAGAGACTAGCAGCAGTGTAAAAGGGGGGTGGACAATGCAAAAAGTCAGGGTAGCCATTTGATAAGCTGTTCAGGAGTCTTATGGCTTGGGGGTAGAAGCTGTTAAGGAGCCTTTTGAACCTAGACTTGGTGCTCCGATACTGCTTGCCGTGCAGTAGCAGAGAGAACAGTCTATGACTAGGGTTGCTGGAGTCTTTGACAATTTTTAGGGCCTTCCTCTGACCGCCTAGTATAGAGGTTCTGGGTGGCAGGAAGCTTGGCCCCAGTGATGTACAGAGCCGTACGCACTACCCTCGGTACTGCCTTGCGGTCAGAGGCCGAGCAATTGCCGTACCAGGCAGTGATACAACCAGTCAGGATGCTCTCGATGGTGCAGCTGTAGAACCTTTTTGAGGATCTGAGGACACATGCCAAATATTTTCAGTCTCCTGAAGGGGAATAGACTTTGTCGTGCCCTCTTCATGACTGTCTTGGTGTGTTTGGACCATGACAGTTTGTTGGTGATGTGGACACCAAGGAACTTGAAGCTCTCAACCTGCTCCACTACAGCCCCGTTGATGAGAATGGGGGTGTGCTTGGTCCTCCTTTCCTGTAGTCCACAATCATCTCCTTTGTCGGTGATCAGGCTTGCCATTGTTGTGTCATCGGCAAACTTAATGATTGTGTTGGAGTCGTGCCTGGCCAAGTAGTCATGAGTGAACAGGGAGTACAGGAGGGGACTCAGCATGCACGCCTGAGGCGCCCCTGTGTTGAGGATCAGCATGACGGATGTGTTGTTACCTACCCTTACCACCTGGGGGCGGCCCGTCAGGAAGTCCAGGATCCAATTGCCGAGGGAGGTGTTTAGTCCCAGGGTCCTTAGCTTTGTGATGAGCTTAGAGGGCACTATGGTGTTGACTGCTGAGCTGTAGTCAATGAATAGCATTCTCACATAGGTGTTCCTTTTGTCCAGGTGGGGAAGGGCAGTGTGTAGTGCAATAGAGATTACATCATCTGTGGGGCGGTATGCAAATTTGGGTGGGTCTAGGGTGTCTGGGATAATGGTGTTGATGTGAGCCATGACCAGCCTTTCAAAGCACCTCATGGCTACAGATGTGAGGGCTACGGGTCGGTAGTCATTTAGGCAGGTTACCTTAGTGTTCTTGGGCACAAGGTCTTACTCACATCGGCTACGGAGAGCGTGATCACACAGTCATCCAGAACAGCTGATGCGCTCATGCATGCTTCAGTGTTGCTTGCCTCAAAGCGAGCATAGAAGTCATTTAGCTTGTCTGGTAGGCTCTTGTCACTGGGCAGCTTGTGGCTGTGCTTCCCTTTGTAGTCTGTGATAGTTTGCAAGCCCTGCCATGTCCGACGAGCGTCGGAGCCGATGTAGTACGATTCAAACTTAGTCCTGTATTGACACCTTGCCTGTTAGATCGTTCTTCGGAGGACATAGCGGGATTTCTTATAAGCTTCCGGGTTAGAGTCCCGCTCCTTGAAAGCGGCAGCTCTACCCTTTAGCACAGTGTGGATGTTGCCTGTAATCCATGGCTTCTGGTTGGGGTATGTACGTACAGTGACTGTGGGGACGACGTCATTGATGCACTTATTGATGACTGACGTGGTGTACTCAATGCCATCGGAAGAATCCCAGAACATATTCCAGTCTGTGCTAGCAAAACAGTCCTGTAGCTTAGCATCTGCGTCATTTGACCACTTCTTTATTGGCCGAGTCACTGGTGCTTCCTGCTTTAGTTTTTGCTTGTAAACTGGAATCAGGAGGATAGAATTATGGTCAGATTTGTGAGGGAGAGCTTTGTACGTGTCTCTGTGTGCGGAGTAAAGGTGGTCTAGGGTTTTTTTCCTCCTCTGGTTGCACATTTAACATTCTGGTAGAAATGAGGTAAAACGGATTTGAGTAACCATGCATTAAAGTCCCCGGCCACTAGGGGCATCGCCTCTGGATGAGCGTTTTCCTGTTTGCTTATGGCCGGATACAGCTCATTGAGTGCAGTCTTAGTGCCAGCATCGGTTTGTGGTGGGAAATAGACAGCTACGAAGAATATAGATGAAAACTCTCTTGGTAAATAGTGTGGTCTACAGCTTATCATGAGATGAACCTCGAGACTTCCTTAATATTAGATTTTGTGCACCAGCTGTTTAAAAATATACACAGACCGCCACCCCAACCTATGTCCCCGATATCTCCGTCTCTTTCTCCTGCAAATTTTTATTTTTTATTTTTTTACCTTTATTATTTTTACCTTCTTGCCTTTACCAGGCAAGTCCGTTAAGAACAAATTCTTATTTTCAATGACGGCCTGGGAACAGTGGGTTAACTGCCTGTTCAGGGGCAGAACGACAGATTTGTACCTTGTCAGCTCGGGGGTTTGAACTCACAACCTTCCGGTTACTAGTCCAACGCTCTAACCACTAGGCTACCCTGCCGCCCCGAATTACAAGGATGAATTACGGGGATGAGGGCCTTGTCGGGTGTCTGAAGTAAATCCTTTGCGTCCGACGCGTTAAAAAAAAAATCTTCTTCCAGTACGAGATGAGTAATCGCTGTCCTGATATCTAGAAGCTATTTTTGGTCATAAGAGACAGTGGCAGAAACATTATGTACAAAATAAGTTACAAATAACACGAAAAAACACACACAATACACAATTGGTTAGGAGACCGTAAAACAGCAGCCATCTCCACCGCCGCCATTGTATAGGATCTGAGTAGTGAACATCAGAGGTATTAACCCTATATTTCTTTTACATACACTCAGCTACCAATTTTGCTTTGTCTGAGAAAGAAGTGCATGGAGGCATGAGGTTTTGCTTTTCACACTAGCTCATTCTTGTCTTGAAATGAAAACATGCAGTCTAAAGGAAAATTACAACCACTATTGAATTTGAGCTCTTGTGACAGCTATAATTAGATATTATTTCGCAACAACTTTATTCCTATTGAATTTCTAACTCTTTGAGTACTCTTTATCTTCGGGGGATCCATGGAGCCATTGCAAGTTGTACATTTGCAAAAACATGTGTTGCCAGGACAGACAATGTGTGAAAGAAGTATTGTCCTCACTAATATTTTAATAATAAAGGACACCTTAACCAATATGTCAGAGTATATTTGACAGAAGGTCAATTGGTTTTAAGGTGATACACTGATGAAGATGATGATGATGATAAATGATAATAAATATATAATTTATTATCTTCAATGTTTTTTTTACAGTTAGGCTAAGGTACTGTATTGGCTATTATGGCCTATTCAATTATGGGCAATTCTTAAGCATTGGGGTTCCCGAGTGGCACAGCGGTCCAAGGTACTGCATCTCAGTGCTAGAGGCATCATTACAGACCCTGGTTCGATTCCAGGCTGTATCATAACCGGCCGTGATTGGGAGTCCCATAGCGCAGAGCACAATTGGCAACAAGGCTGGGGTTGGCTGTCATTGTAAATACGAATTTGTTCTTAACTGACTTGCCTAGTTAAATAAAGGTTAAATCATTTTTGCCATATGGTTTGTAGGTTTCATGCATAGCCTAATTAACTAGCCAGGCCCTATATTCTAATTAACCACGTACAGTTACGCTCCATTCTGCACCATAGCAGCGCGCTACAATGCATAACAAAAATGACAGAGCAGAGAGCGACTATGCAAACTGTCATAGCCTCCTAGCGTGCATGGATAGGGTTTCTTTCCACTAGTTACCAAAGCCACAAAGTAAAAATGGGCTATATCGTAAAAATGTATGAAAACAAAAATGATCTTTTTAGTCTTCATTTAAGTTTAGGATTAGGTATACTATTAGGTATAAGATTGCCATTGTGGTTAATATTAAGGATAGGTTTCAAATCAGATTTTAAGTAGATACATATTAGAAATAGGCGGGGTTTACGACTTTGTGACTGTAATAACTAATGACGACCCCCATGGATAGAGACAGACACGCTCGCGCCCGGAACGTCGTGGTGACAAGCATAAATCAAGGACACGAACGTCAGTGTTTCGCGCTCAGATATTATTAGTTTAGGGGGATTCAAGAGCGCCGTTGTGACAGGTAGTGCAATACGGACAATCCCATTTATAGGCTACATCCTGATTTTGTTAGCCCTGTGTACCGCGCGTGCCTGATACGGTAGCCTACCAACCAATAAACCGCGGTCTACCGGTTCGTTCCACGGTAACCGCATTATGAATGTGAAATGAAATAGCCAGCCACTTACTTTGCTTTTGACCTCGACCACATTGTTCGTGTTTTTCAATGGGGTCCTCTGATGCCTTGACATTTTTGCGCGTTGAACCCCGGTGGATTGAACCATCCACAGGCTTTCCTCTAAGCAGGTTTGAGTAGATAGTCACTTCGTTGTAAACAAATTTGCCCGCAGTAACATGGGGCTAGATAGACGCACAGGTAGGAGTCCTGGTGCTGTAATAGGAATCAGATCTATATCTGTTCTCCTCACTATGGGCAGAGCAACACCACTGCCTCAATAACAATGACGTCAGCTAGACACGCCGCTTGAAGGCGGGGATCTGGTCGTGCGTGGTGTCAGATGAAATGTTTCAGTTGGTGTTGGTTGCCCTGGAGACCAGGAAGCATAGAGCAGGTGAGACAAGGCTAAAGATGGAGGATAAATGAAGATAGTTAGCGAAGCGACAGGATTTACTCGGCCCAAAATCTGTCAATGAGATAAGCCCTTTTTTGTATGGTCTATGAGAGAGTGAAGTTACGTGAAGCTTATTTGATCGAATAGAAGTTTCTTAATGTTTTTTTAGGCTGTACAAATGTACATATAAAAGTTGATGCACGTGGTATTCCGGCAACTTTAAGAAAAACAACATATAATGCTTTCAAGTAGGATTTGTGGTATTTTACCTGTGGCAATGTTTATATGACCTTACAAACAGGCCCATTTTTACCACATTATTGCCCGCATACACATTTTATGTGCATGCATGCCGAGGAAAAGTGTTGGTAGTGGTGTGCAGATGTGGGCGGGCATCTATTTTAATCAATCAATTGAGAATATACCCCATCAATAAGTGATCCATTATTAATTTATTGAGGCAGGTAATACAATTGTTCAAAATAATAGATTTTTTATTTTATTTTTTATTTTACCTTTATTTAACTAGGCAAGTCAGTTAAGAACAAATTCTTATTTTCAATGACTGCCTAGGAACAGTGGGTTAATTGCCTGTTCAGGGGCAGAACGACAGATTTGTACCTTGTCAGCTCAGAATAGCATACTTTTGGTTGAATTAGGCATATGTTATGGGCTGTGCAGCCATGACGGCACCATCCAAATGAAATCAATAGTTTGTTATTTTGTTCATTAACAAGACAAATCTACCCGATCACAGTCAAAACACGTATTTTATTTTAAAAAAGTGATATTTTGAAACAGAGCCCAATCTCATGCTTTTCTTTATGCAGGTTTCATCTCTTTTGTACCCTCAATCCACTTTGTTAGGCCACATGAATAGGGTCTTACCTTCATCATGACCTTGTGTAATCAGTATCAGTCTGGGTATCTCTGACGAAGGAACGTGGTTTTGGTATGGCATGGACCCTACTAAGTTATGTAAGTGCCTCAAAAGCTTTCCAGATTAGGATACTAAGGATTAGATTGTTCATTTTGTGTTGTTAAATTCACCAACGAGATGTTTGTGATCTCAACCTTCTCTGTTTCACCCCTGTATTTTGTACCATATTTCTCTTTATTCACAGTTCAACCTGTTCAGACTGGGACAATGACAACATCCTGACTAACAGCTAAAACCTAACCAGATCTCTAGAAGCAAATGTATTTAGTGTGGAGGTCCCTCCCGGGGCCCCACCGTGTCTCAGATGATGGAGAGAGCTGGAATGCAGGAATGTGGAGAGATAATCCTGCAACCTCAGTGGATACTGCTCAACGCCTGCCAGTGCTTTGATCTTCACACCGCTGCCAAGGGGGACAAGCAATTTCCTGAGCTCTTCTCAGAGGAAGGTTCCTGTAAATGCATGTTCCATGTCAGCACACAGGTATCCAAGGAGCCTACCCACATGAACACAAATCTATTTAATTTGGTTAATGCTGCTGATAAACAGATTCTGCTCATAAAACTCCTCCATCACCCGGGAGGAAAGGGTGCATGTCAAAGAAACCCTATACGTTTGCAGTTTCACCTCTGTAGCCGCACCCTTGAGAGTCACAGGACAACTTCCATCAGAATTTCCACTAGTTGTTGCCTAATAATGTAAGCTACTGTATGTGAGTCAGCCATGTCAGGTTTCTGAGCAGTAATGTTGATAAGATATATAATGCTCCCACCACTGACTCCCTGTCCTTTTGGCGACTGCCCTGGAAAAACATTCTCATCTATCAGGAATGTAATTCACTCTATAGTGACGGAAAATACTACTAAGACAAGGTTTTCTCTGTGAAATATTAAATTAACTGGTATCCTGAAATGCAATATTTTTCTAGAACAAAGTGATGTATTTGTCTGACGTCTCTAATTTGGGGAAACTACAGTAAACTACTGGGCAAATCAGAAGCACAAGCACGGAAATCTAAAGCCCTGTGATAGCTGATAGATAGAGGGGTGGGGGGGACAGGTACAGGTGACGACGCTCAAGTGATGTTTCCTCTTTGAGATGCCTCTATTCATATCCTGCTACCAAATAGACAATGGGGGGGGGGGGGGGGGGGGGTTCAGTCTCATGTTTGTTATTCCTGTTGCAATATTCAATAGCTGCCACAGTCCCCCTGTTGTGGTATTTACTACCTTACCACGACCACCTCTCTGGTTATGCACCTTTTCACGTCCTCTTCAAAGATAACATTTATAAATTAGATGAATCTACTTAATTGCCAACAGTTGTCTCCTCCACACCTTTTCTCTGATAAGATTTTATATGGAAAAAAAATATGCTGTACCTTTACTGTAACTTATCTGAGCAATAATACATATTCAAACTTGAACCAATAGTACTGAAGAATTGCCTGGGTTAAAGAATTTAAGAGAGACACCCAATGATAGTGCAACAGAGCAAGCAGCAGATGTTTAAATGATTAATGAGATAGAACTGGCGGCCTTTTTTTCATTGAAATAAAGGGTCTATTAGTACTGTAAATATACATAGGCAAGCCATCCCCCAGTAAACACAACACAGTGTACCCAAGGTGGATGATGCAGGTGGAACCTGTGCAGTGCTCTAAATTCTGAAGAAAGTCGTGTGGAATGCTGTAGAAGATTCCTGGGGTGGTTGAGTAATGTTGTCAGACCAGCCTGTCTGCTCTGGGCCATGCATACCCTCAGTTCTATGACTCCCACACCTCAGCAGGTTACCAGGCCCGATCCACTGGCTCAGAGCAGCCTGGCTACCTACCCAGCATTCCTCTGGCTTTAGTCAAAGGATTCCGGCATGGTGCAGGGAAAGTTGCTGTAGAGGTCCCACACGTCTTACTGGAGGATTCAAACATTTCTGAGTCAAGCATCAAAACAAAAAGAGACTTAACTCTGTGAGGAATGTTTCACGGTGATGGGGGACTCTAATATACTTTGAAGGAGACACTAGTGCAGAGACAGTCGTGAGAAAGAACCACTCAATGTTGGCCTACAATCAGCCATGTGCATTCATAGCCCTAAGGAGAAATACAAGCTTGTGCACATTCTTTCTTTAAATGTATTTTTGTCTGGTCGAAATGCCAAGCGTGACACATCATATATAAGCTTGTTTAGCTGTTTGTGTCCCTTGAAGATAAAAAGTACTTAGCTTATTTGAATGCTTGTTTTATCTATTTACTCATCCATAAATCCATAACATTTCAGTGTGATTAATCATGACTGTGTGAGGATTTAAGATTGACATAACTTAAATAAATTAGACTGGTGAAAACAAGCATTATTCTTGAGATTTGAGTACTGTAACTGGAATGTGAAAGGTCACCATGATCACCTGACTGAAACGCATGCTCTTTATTCTCCAGTTGAGGGAGATACTGTCTGTGTGTGTTTGCGCACGCATAGTGTATTCGTTTTTACAATGGCCTTGTTGTGTTTCAATGAAGTCATGAAAGATCCTTATCTGATATCAGCACATAACATACCTTTCTGAGACGGCGAGATTGTGAAAGGAAAAAGCATCCATTTATGTCTTGTAGATATCATTGGTCTGTCTTCTCACCAATTCTATTCATCAGTTGTCATGCTTCCCATAGTTCTGTCCCAAAGCCATTGGTCAAAATAAATGCTAATTCCAGATCCATTTATATATGTCTCTATGTTTATTTTATTACCAGGTGATTGAAGATCAAAATAGTCCATCACATTTCCTATCCACCACATATCCAATGTGTTTTGGGGAATTTTCTGTTGCAAGTGGTCTCACAGCATACCATTGCTCTGAACAATTGGTCACTCATGCCACCTTGTGGACATAATGCATTATCTCCCATTGGCGAATATTTTTTCATTATTTCACAACTAGGGTCTTCTGAGGGGTCCACTGCTTAAATTGTCCATCTATTTTGTCTTCTACTGGTCTTGCCATGAAAAATGTACTGCCCAATTCAGCTACAGATGGCAATACAAAAGTATTAGGTAAATGCTAGTCTATATGTTTGCTGAATAGTTAGTTAGTAGGCCAGCCATTGTTGGGGAAAAGGGTTGGTTCTAAGGTGCAGCCCAGGAAGAGTAAACATTAACATAGGTAAAGATGCATGAACTAAAGAGAGCATGAACTACTCCTTCACACATACATTATCCATATGTGATCTCTCGGTCCCATCTCCCAAGTCAGTGAGTCAACACAAAGGAGTGTTGGATGATAGTTAATGTATTGCCAAGCTGCAATGATGGGACACAGTATAGATGAATGCTCAGTCTTTAAAGGGTTATTAACAGCACTCCCATAACAATTATCCTTATAGTTGCTGTTTAATATACTAACAAAAATGACATCTAAATGCCTATAAAAGTTATAGTGATTGTAATAGTGGATTAAACTATTTCTAGTAATTCCTAGTTTACTATAATAAAAACATATACATCATTTTCAAATGTTCTCATGTGTACAACAGAATAAACTAAAATCATACATTTTAGTATACAAAATATATCAAATGAACCTGAAAAGTGACTTAAAGTGATGAAGAAATAGAATGCACCACACAGTACTTTCTGGGCTAACAACCAGGCTAACAGGCACAGCTAACAAGCTAGCTGGTGCTCATGAGCTTATAAAAACATTTATACTTCGTACAATCGTCAACAAAATATTACCTGCAATAATGGGACACAGTACATTGATGAATGTTCAGTCATCAAAAGGATATTAACAGCACTCCTAACGAAGATGCATTTGAGTTACAACGGGGCAAACTTACCTAGCATAAAACCCACATGGGAGAGATTAGATTGTTATGACCTAATGACAACTTTATGACAGTTTCTATCCCAGAGCCATTCAACTTTCAAGTCACCCACAACAAATCTCTATAGACCTGGGGCCTGTTGCACAAAACTAGGATAAGGGATTAAGCCAGGATATCTTGGTGATCCTGGCTCAATTGATCCATAATCCGGTTGCACTAAAGATGGATAGGGGGCAGGAGGATATGTTATGGTATAAATTACCATGGAGATTTATTCTGTGGAGCTAGCCTGCTCCAGACCAGGCTAAATTCCAGGATCTATTTAATCTCATCCCTAATGTCAGTCAGCAGTCACCACAAATGGAAACCAATAGTTATTTCACTGCTCACTATACATTGTTATCACATATAACTAGACCCACTGTTATTTAAACGTTTGTGATCATTAATTTCAATGATTTTGGATAAAAAATGATTTTTAGATGATGTTGCTATCATTAGATAATTTACAGTTTCCCATAGACTATAAGGCTATATATAAAATGCTAGAATATTAGGGCCACAGAGGGGAAAAAAACACAAGTCATAATATTGTAACCAGTTGTTTTAAAGGAGGACAGTTGTTAAAATGACAGATGTGGGGCATTTCGTGAAATTGTACTTCAGTATGGTTTCATAAACAAAGACATGCTGATGTGCCAGAATATTAAGTATCACATTGTCATAAGTATCAAAACTGTAAAAACAATATGTAGCTTTTCTGCAGAAAGAACCAGCCTCATAAATTTATGACTTTATCCTTTTTCTTCAGTGTGGCCCTAGTACTCTGTCATATAAACAAATACACATTCCATATGAATATAAAAACACAATGTGTAACATTATGTTCCTTTATTGAATAAGGACAAAACAAAGCAGGTAAACCATCAGCTCCTTTCAAAACTGAAGTCACAGTGACTCTACAAGATGGAAAGCACAGAATCTAAGCATATTATACAAAATGATACATATACAGACCTTTGAATGTGTATAACACACCCTGCATGTCTGCACACTAAAATAAATGCAGGACAAATCCATACACATCAACTGAACAGACAAATGAATGGATGCAGTAGCCTCCCTGCAGCCTTGTATTACACACAGTATACCGCACAAACATCATAAGAGGCCAAATTCGTCAAAAAACGAACCCAAAAAAACCCAAATTCCTCTGCCACCGCAGGACATATTTAACCAAAATTGAAAGCACACATACTAACTAAAATAATTCAACACATATTGGTCCCTCAGCAGCCGACCACTGTCGTCATCAGGGAAGATTGCCGGATTGTCCCAGTCCATGGCTGGTGGCACTCTGGGGGCCCTCTCCTTCCTCAGGCAGGCCACATTGTGGAGGACAGCACAAGCCACAGTAATATCACATGCCCTAACAGGGCTGACCCTTAATTTGTGAAGGCAGTGAAAGCGTGCCTTCAGGAGGCCAAAGGTCATTTCAACTCTGGCCCTGGTCCTGGCATGGGCATGGTTGTAGGCCTGCTGTGCTTCCTGGGGGTCTGTGAAAGGTGTCAGGAGAAAAGGCTGGCAGCCATACCCCCTGTCTCCCAGCAACACACCAGAGAATTCACCTGTCAACACAAAATCTCATCATTACTACCTCATAAACACAGTGATATTCTTGACACAGCCATGATGGTTATAAATAGGGGTTGTGTGGCTTACCTTGTGATAGGCACTGATAGATTTCAGAGGCCCGAAAGATTCTGGAGTCATGGACTGAGCCAGGCCATTTTGCCACAACATTGCTGATCACACAGTCAGCATTGCAGACCATCTGAAATCATAAGATGAGGAATATTACACCAATCAATGCACATCACTGGCAATGCAGAGTGTTCGTCAATGGACAATATCAAAAAGTTATGTTCACCTGAACATTAATGCTGTGAAAGGATTTCCTATTCACAAAATCGGCCTCATGGGCACCTGAGGGGGCTTTTATCCTTATGTGTGTGCAGTCCACTGCACCAATGACATTGGGGAAACCTGTCACACAAAGTAATGAGTATCCTACTATGTGTTAACAGTTGTCCTGTAATTTGTAGATCCTCTTACCTGCAATCCTATAGAACTCCTCTTTGATGTCACAGAGTCTTCTGTGGCCAGGGAAGGAGATGAAGACATCTGCTAATGCTTTGATAGCCAGACACACACTCCTTATTGTGCGGCAAATTGTGGCCTTGTTCAGCTGTTCTGCATCCCCCACTGAGTACAGGAAGGCTCCACTAGCAAAAAAGCGCAAGGCCACACAAACCATTTGCTCCACACTCAGTGCATGGCTCCGTGCAGTGCGGTGCTTAATCCTGGGACCCAGTAGTCTGCATAGATACCTGATGCCATCTGCAGAAAACCTGTATCTTTCATATAGATGGTCATCAGGGAAGGCCAGTGGGTCCAACCGGTCCCTGAAGACCCTTTCTCACCTGAAGGCTCTCCTCAGCACAAGTGCTTCTTCATCCACCACATCTCGCACGAATGGGCATGCCATTGTCAGAGCAGAAAGGAACACACAATTTTGGGCCTTCATATAGGCTAGTGGCCACACCTGGTGCTGGGGGGGGGTGGGCAAAAGAGGGCGATGCCTTATAACGATGACTTGGTTGTACTGATTGCTGGGAAAATAAAAAAAACCTTAGAAAGATGCCACCGTCCTGTGTGCTCACAATAAGAGCTCATATGTCATGGCTCACTTGACTTTACGAGAATATACCTAATTTTTATTTTGAGCTGTGTCATCTTCTTGGAGCTGGGGGAGGAAAGAAAAATAATGATTAATACATTTGTGTTACAGTTAGCATACAGTGTACATTGAAGGCATATCTCACCTCCCTCTCAAGTTTTTTTATTTCAAGGTCCAGTTTCCTAATTGTCCTCTTTTTTATTTCGAACTCCAGTGCAAGATTTTCCATCTTTTTCTTCTTGTACTGAATGTCTATGTCTGCCAGTTCTATTTGGCACCGGAGGTGGTTGCCATACAACTTTCTGATAGCTTGTGAGCTCTGTGAACACAATACAATTAGCGCAGCTGGAATTTGGCAGGATGTGGTGTCCTTTTATTAATACGCACTATGTTGCCAGGCTGGTTTTCCCACTGTATAGCATCTGGGTCCTGTAAAAGAAATTCGATTTTTTGATTTTGATGAGGACTCCTCACCATTGTAGAGTAAATAGTACTTTCACAGTCTTAACATGATACCTCATGCCTTCTGGAATCCAGAGAGATGGTCTCCTCCTCATCATCGTCTCCATCATGTGCTGTTGCTGCTGCACTGGGGCCTTCACCCTATCACATTTAATCGGATTCATATTGAAGCTAGTAGACAAGACATGCCAGGCCTACAGTATGCCTTTGATGGAGTACTCACTGGATCAGCATCGTCTGGTGCTTGTGCTGGTGGCTCTAACAGGAACACAGTGCTGCCAGACACTGCAAGGCAATAGGTAAACCAAAGTCAGACAGTCCAAATTGATTCAATATGAATGTGGTTGTATCCCATGTAGAGATGGAAGGACATACCTTGAATGAAGCGGGTGGCATCTTGGGAGGAACCTATGCTCGTCTCTTTCCCCCCAGGGATCCCCTCTAAGACGGGCCTGCCTTTATTTAGCTCCAAGGCCATGTCCTCTGCTGGGGTAAGGTCAGCCTTTGGTGACCCACCACCCGTGCCTTGTCTGTGGGTATTCTTTTTCACTGCTAAAACAGTACAGACAATGTGTGAGCAGGCACCTTCTGGGTACAATATATGCTTGTGCTTTGTTAAATATTAGTCAGGGACCATACCATTCTGCAGAATGTTCTTGTATTTGATTTTGACCTGCTGCCATGTCCGTTTTGGCCCGTTCATGTTTAATCTACACACACACACACACACACACACACACACACTTAATGGAGTCACACTGCAAAAAATTACTTGGTATTTTTGTCTTGTTTTCAGTAAAAATATCAAAAATTTTATCATAGCTTTATACAGTGTGATGGAGTTACTTTACACAATTTCACTCATATCTGCAGTGCATTTCAATAAAAAAAAATTACCGTTTCATAATTACAGTACAACTGCATTTTTGGAGATGTGAATTAAATATTTGAATTGTAATTGTGATGTTTCAGCGGAGCGGTGAGTGTGTAATTGTGCACTACTTACGCATTCAGGCGGTCTGCAATACTTTGCCACGCGTTTTCTCTTTGCTTTATCACTGTGGCGGTGTTGCCTTTCTTCTTAATTATATATTTTACCTCCTCGTATGCCTCCATGAGGATTTGTGCTTCCGACGGGGAAAAGTACGCGGCTCTAGTTGCCATGGTAAATCAGTTAATCTGTGATCTGTGGCGGGGTCTATTTGAGTGAGCCGTGAGCGCGCACCTATCCAGGATTGGTTTCACCTGGCTTAATGAATCCGTGTCTGCTCATCCTGGCTTGGTCTTTGTGCAACCAATTAAGCCTGGACGCACATGTTTTGGCTTCATTGAGCTCAGCTGAGTCATTTATCCCGGATGTCTTAATTCTACTTTTGTGCAACAGGCCCCTGCTGTGGATTACCCAGAATTTGTTTTTTCTTCAATTAGGTTTAATGGCGGTTGGCATCCAATATGTTGCATTACCGCCACCAACTGGACTGGTGTATAAATCCATTATACTTTGTGACATTAAAAACCCACCACCCTATTCCACTAAATTAACCAACGGCCTAGGAGGACGGGTCAGCACACCCTGTAACTCTTCTGGTACAGTCAAGTCTGGTACACCCAAGTACTTCTCTGCAGCTGCCACCACAACATCTGTTTTCTGTGATTTACTTTCCATTCCTGCGGTATAATTGATATCCATTGCTGTGAACGCTAAGAAGCTCATTGGCCTATCTCTCTGTGCTGGCACAGATCTACTACTCACAGGAATCCTGTCAGGATCCCTCACCATTGACCCATCCTCCTCTACTTTCTTCACTGCTTCAGCATAAGACACCCTCTGCACTACTCTGACCCCGGCCACCTCAACCTGCCTCTCTCGCACCGGACACTTCCGATTCCCAGCAACATGGGCACTCCTAAAGTTGACACCTATAACTTTTCCCACCAAAACTACACATTCATCTGTCCCATGCCCTCCTGCACACTTCCCACATCTTGGAATCTCCCTCCTACAAACTGCTGCAACATGATCATAAACATAACACCTGAAACACCACAGTGGGTTCGGCACAAAAGCTCTAACAGCATAACTGATATATCCTAACATGACTTTGTCAGGTAAAGACTCAAAGCTCAAAAGGACAGACTGTGTCACTTCTGTATCACCACGCTCCCCACTGAGTCTGTGTTGCACCAAATGGCGGGCGTCACAAATACCGGTAATTTAAAAAAAATGAAGGGGGTAAAAACAATATGATAAAAACACCATGAATCTTCAACTTCAATTGCTCCACTGCCACACTTAACTCTTCTCCAGAAATCACTCCTTTCAATGATGCCCTGTTCCTATGAGCAAAGCAAGAAACAGATGATTGACCCGAGTTGCCTTAATGAAATGACAAACCTTTTTGTAATAACATAGTATATGGGATTGATTTTAAGAAATTTGGCTTAATTAATTGTATTAATATTATTGTGTTTCTATTCAGAGAAAAACGAAAAACAAATCCCTCAGGGTTTCTATGGCGCTGTGCAACGTGATGTTGGGAGTAGGCTACAGGATCGGAGGATTCTAAATTGTTTGCCTTCATTAGACAACTTTGTTCCAATATTTCTGTAAATCAGTGATATTTATTCCCATAGTAATTTGTTATGGGTCCATAACTAAATCAACATCTGCATTTTGAAAGAGTATTTTTTATCATTATTTTATTAACAAAATGTGTTTATTTGTTTATTAGGCTACTGTGCAGTCTACAATACATACTGTAGTAAACATGAGAAAGTGCCTAATTCCTTACATAAGGGAGAGCAGGCCATGTCTGTACTACAGAATGTGGGGCAAGTGGGAGACCGGGGTTCAAATCCCCGTTTGGGAGGAAGGAGTAGGCAGTCATTGTAAATAAGAATTTGTTCTTAAAAAGTAACTATATTTTGGAGATCTCGTTTTCATTTAACCTAGAGTGAACGAGAAAAAGGCAAAAAAACAGACATCACTTGCTTCAACACATATCTCAAAAATATCATGGCATATTTGAACAAGTAATTCGTTGTGGATCCATAACTAAATAAACATCAGCATTTTGAAATATTATTTTTATCATTATTTTTTAAACAAAACATTGCATACTGTAGTAAACATGGGAAAGTCCTTACATAAGGGAGAGCAGGCCATGTCCAGACTTTCTCTGTGAACTCAAGTACTCATTAACTCCGTCTTTAATTATTTTTCGGGTTGCATCAGTCATGGACGGAAACTCCTGAGACACCGTATTAATGATAAACACCCGGAGGTTCACTGGTAAGCCACATTTGCCTCGGGATCCAACCAAGTTTGTATTCTGTGCCCACTTTTGGTATCTCTCTTCGGTTACACATCTCCGCCTGACTCTCCACTAATGAGGAGTGACTCTCCACCAATACCACCTGGCTCTGGACCAATGCATCAGCTTTCGCCCGTATCTCTGCCCTCAGATAATGTTTCTCTTTCTGATGGTCTACCTTTAATGACTCGATCTCGGTCTTAAAAGTTTGAATCTCACCCATGAGCACCTTCATCAGATGAGCAGAATGTTACCGCCCTGAGCCCCCATCAATTACAGTGGCCTATGATAGAAACGGTAGATCAATTAAGAATTAAAAGTGACTCCAACACACAAATGCTGCCTACACATTAAGAATCTAGCTTAACTAACCTCTTTCTTGGCAAACATGCGTTTTTTTTCAGTGCGACCCGTTGTCCAGCCCTTTGTCCACTGATCTCCACGGATCGTTGTACGCATGGTTGAAGCTCTGCAAAAACACATTCACGTTTTTAATACATAATTATCGATTTTATTATACAGTACGCCTACACATTGATAGGCTATATACCTTCTCTTTTTTTATATAAAATGCTCTGAAACCAAAATACCTTTAGTTTTGGTGATCCTCTCAGCTCCGGCTCATTTTCAAGTCATCTGGTGGTTACAGTCCTAACCCTGGAACGGGTAGCACCATAGAAAGAAGCTGGTGGTTACAGTCCTAACCCTGGAACGGGTAGCACCATAGAAAGAAGCTGGTGGTTACAGTCCTAACCCTGGAACGGGTAGCACCATAGAAAGAAGCTGGTGGTTACAGTCCTAACCCTGGAACGGGTAGCAGCATAGAAAGAAGCTGGTGGTTACAGTCCTAACCCTGGAACGGGTAGCACCATAGAAAGAAGCTGGTGGTTACAGTCCTAACCCTGGAACGGGTAGCACCATAGAAAGAAGCTGGTGGTTACAGTCCTAACACTGGAACGGGTAGCACCATAGAAAGAAGCTGGTGGTTACAGTGCTAACCCTGGAACGGGTAGCACCATAGAAAGAAGCTGGTGGTTACAGTCCTAACCCTGGAACGGGTAGCACCATAGAAAGAAGCTGGTGGTTACAGTCCTAACCCTGGAACGGGTAGCACCATAGAAAGAAGCTGGTGGTTACAGTCCTAACCCTGGAACGGGTAGCACCATAGAAAGAAGCTGGTGGTTACAGTTCTAACCCTGGAACGGGTAGCACCAGAGAAAGAAGCTGGTGGTTACAGTCCTAACCCTGGAACGGGTAGCACCATAGAAAGAAGCTGGTGGTTACAGTCCTAACCCTGGAACGGGTAGCACCAGAGAAAGAAGCTGGTGGTTACAGTCCTAACCCTGGAACGGGTAGCACCATAGAAAGAAGCTGGTGGTTACAGTCCTAACCCTGGAATGGGTAGCACCAGAGAAAGAAGCTGGTGGTTACAGTCCTAACCCTGGAATGGGTAGCACCATAGAAAGAAGCTGGTGGTTACAGTCCTAACCCTGGAACGGGTAGCACCAGAGAAAGAAGCTGGCTTGATGAAAACGATGTCCATTCCGTCTGTTCTCTTTAGTCTGATTGTGATTTTTAAATTTTTATTAACAACTCGTTTTGGAATAGTAACTGTGTTTAGGGTGTAGTTTTGGGCGGGGTGAGGAAAGGCATGACTTTCAGGTTACAATAGGCTATAAGTATTCAGCAGATTGCAGATTGTCCTCACTTTGATTATACTGTAGCACCATGGCCAGGATCTCTTCATTTAAGTGAGCAGATTAGACCTTCAGGAGGAACGGAGAATATACTGGAGACATTTAAAAAATACTGGTAGACTTTGAGATTTTGGTCACGGACAGTGCTTTTCGCAAACACTATCATCAGATGCCTGTTTAGCGCCGAACTCGAAAGCCCAGGAAAATGAACAGGTACAGTAGGCTACGATACTATAATGTAGACATAATAATGCTAAAAATAATGCTTAATTAAATCGTCTACTGGTCTTTACTGTATACTGCACATTTTCACATTTTAAAAAAATGATCAGAACATTAACCATGTGTGTTTGCTTGTTTTGTACTGTTCTGTAGTTTCAACCCAATGATTCGTCTGACAAACATAGAACTTTGCGTCCTGCAGGCCCAGGCATGGATCAAAGCTGAATAAATATTGTACTGCTGTTTTGAGTTAGAAATGTAACACTTTAAAGTACTTAAGCATCGAATACTTTGCAAGTTGGGGGATTTTTCCCAACAGTAGCCGGGTTATAAAAAGTATATTGTCCTGCTAATAGGAAACATTTGCATGATGGGCTACACCTGCTACAGTTGTGAAAAACAAGTGTTTGAAAACCTGTTTTCAAAATGCCTCCAGTTGTCCATCACTACTGTAAATAAAAACACAGCATCTTGTTTACATCTTGTTTACATTCTGCATTGTGTCACACATAATTTGCCTTTCCAATTACTTTTAGAGTTTGGGATTTACAAATGTGCGCTTTTAATTATTAGTTCCATTGTTTAGATCTAACGTGCAGACTTTTTTTCTTCAAATGATTGTTTTACAATTGGCTCATTCATCCCCCTCCTCTCCCCTGTAACTATTCCCCAGGTCGTTGCTACAAATGAGAATGTGTTCTCAGTCAACTGACCTGGTAAAATAACGGATACATTTAAAAAATAATAATAATAATTGTAGGATGCTACATTTTTGACCAGTTGCAATTGTAAGGTGGCCTAATAATGCCACATAGCCTGCCAGTAAAGTTAATTTATATAGGTCTAGGCCCAGAAGAAATAGACTCCAATTAAGCCCACTTGTTGTTTGTAAAGTCAAATTAAAATGAAGATTATGTCACACCTAGCTCGGCTATTAGACAAGTCTTTAGTAAAGGTTGAATAGTCTATTGTTCAGCTAACAGCCCATCTTACTACGCTTGTGAAAAACTAGTAATAATACTTTTCACCCTTTCCACATGTTAAAGATTCCAATAGATGAAGTGTTTTATCTACAATCTGACCCAACCCCAATTTTAATACATTTGGGCACAGTTGATAGCGTGCTGGACTTCAGGCTAGAATGTTGAGGGTTCGAAACCTGCTCCCTGCTTGTTTCATTACATTATTATGCCGGTCTCAGAGCAAATAGCCTGGATTGCTACTCCCATCTCATTCCTCGCTCTCTTCCAAGTGTCATTGCAGGATGTACTGTTTTTATTCTGTATCTATGAATTACAAAATAATGTTTCTAGTCTATTACATAGCTACAATGTGTAATCATTGATGTCCCAGGAGCAGGAGTGGTAAACACTGTTGAAGTGTATAATTGTAATACATACTGTACATACAGACACAGCATAATTCACAGAATGGAGTTTGATACACCTGGTTTTGGATATGACAGAAGAAAAACTTGCAGAATAGCGATTTTCGTAAATTAACTTTATGACAAAAAAATATGCACATTCATTTGTTTCTACATTAACTAACATATTCCTCTCAATTGTACATTTTTTGCTTGACTCGTTATGACGTTATAACTACTTACATTTGCCACTGCGTAATGTTTTGTCAGCAATCTTTGCTGAAGAAACTCACCAGAGAGGGGGTGGCTCCGTGTCAAATTCGTCATTGGAACCACTCGATATAATTGGTCATATAAAAACCTTGGGACCCAAATGCGTAATGAGTGCTCTAACGCCCCCTTGTGGTGGTCTGGAGCAATGAAGCCGTGACGCTGGGTACCTCTAAGTCCCGCGTTTTAAGTTCGCAACTTTTGTAGGAGGGACCACAAACAAACAATAAAAACACCAGGGTTTCTGTTTTATGTAGCAATATTTGAGTTGAATATATTTTTTTATACGTAGATTCTCATAAAGTACTATAAAATGTTACTAATTCTCAATTATACTGTATGTTGTGAATTTGTATTAGAAAGATTCATTAGTACTCTACTTTGTATTTCCATTTAATTATCTCTGGAAATTGCCAGAGTGAATCAGGGTACTGGAATTTAGCCTGCCCTGAACCAACACCTATGTTCCTGCTTCAAGACACTGAAGGAGCTGGCGCAGAGGTATCCACAACTGCCACACTGGCTTTATAAAAACACAAAATACAATTTAAAAAATGTCCCTCTCTTGCTGTTGCCATGAGCATTTTGTAAAAAAAAAAGCCAAAGGTGAGGCTAGGTTGGTGAGGCTTATATTTTGCCCAATACTGATCTGCCATGAAAATACACAGAAGCGATGACTTTGTGCAGAAAATGTAATTCTTACAGGGTGACAAGAGCTGAGTGACTTTATTTCCTCTTCTTAATCCTAAAAATGTCGATATTTTTGTGTTGACATGTTGCAGACCCAGTCAGTATTTCCGAGGCCTCCAGGGTGGTTGGTCATAAATGGATTGACGGCAGCATGAATCTGATAATTAACAATTACCGTTGTGGTGAACAACAGGAACAATCCCCCAGGCACACTAGCAGTGATGGGCAAGAAGGAGATGGTGGATTTGTTTTTCACCAATGCAGTGGCACCCATGGTCATCGCTAGAGTACATACAGACACTTTCACATGAACTTCTGAAGACTTTTATCTTACGGTTTCATTGTTTACCTACACCCTGCTCAGAAATGTTGTTATAGTGTTCTTCAGTGGAGGCTCCTCAGAGGAGGAAGGGGAGGACCATCCTCCTCAGTGAATTTTATAACAATAAAAATAGTGAAACATTAAAGTTATCCTTTTTAGATAAAACTATACTAAATATATTAATGTCACCAAATCATTTATTAAAACACACTTTTCAAATTGTCTACAGTAGTCTTAGCAGCACTCTGTAGGGTAGCACCATGGTATAGCTAGATTCTGTCGTCCTACGGGTACATTGACTTCAAAACAAAACCTAGGTTGGTCTTGGTTCTCACCCCCTTCCATAGACTTACACAGTAATTATGACAACTTCCAGAGGACGTCTTCCAGTCTATCAGAGCTCTTGCAGTGTGAACTGACATGTTGTCCACCCAATCAAAGGATCAGAGAATGAATCTAGCACTGAAAGCATAAGCTACAACTAGCTAACACTGCAGTGCATACAATTTGGTGAGTAGATGACTCAAAGAGAGAGAACGACAGTAGTGGAACAGTTTTTAAGAAATTAAACTTCTGAAATGGTTTCTGACAGATTGTGCAGAAATTATTTGATTGTACAAAGCAACAGTTTCAGCAGCTGTCCAGGTGGCTGGTCTCAGACCATCCCGCAGGTGAATGCCGGATGTGGAGGTGGCGTAGTTACATGTGGTCTGCGGTTGTGAGGCCCGGTTGGAGGTACTACCAAATTCTCTAAAATGACGTTGGAGGTGGCTTATGGTAGAAACATTTTCATTAAATTATCTGGCAACAGCTGTTATGGACATTCCTGCAGTCAGCATGCCAATTGCATGCTCCCTCAAAACTTGAGACATCTGTGGCATTGTGTTGTGTGACGAAAAACATTTTAGAGCTACCTTTTAATGTCCCTAGCACAAGGTTTACCTGTGTAATGATCATGCTGTTTAATCAGCTTCTTGATATGCCACACCTGTCAGGTGAATGGATTATCTTGGCAAAGGAGAAATGCTCACTAACAGGGATGTAAACAAATTTGTGCACAACATTAGAAAAATAAGCTTTTTGTGAGTATGGAACATTTCTGAGATCTTTCATTCCAGGTTATGAAACATGGGACCAACACTCTACATGTTGCATTTATATTTTTGTTCAGTATACTTCCATGCTGAATAATAATAATAATAAGATGTGGATAAAATGTTTGTCCTATTGTCCACTAGGCGGTGCTAAACATGCTGAACACTGTCTTGTGGAGTACTTCAAGCGGTGGTATTCTGGTCATGGCCATCCACCCTGGCTGGGTGAAAACTGGCATGGGAGGCCCACTTATGAGTAATGGAGGCGGGGAGAAAATGACCTGGTTTCATGGATTATATCGAGTGCTATTTGCATGTTTATGTAAAATAAAACTATTGCTTAAAAGCCCACAATGGCGTTCTGCACAATGCACTCTACATTACTCTGAAGTAGCAAAACTCATATGATAATTACATATTTGTTTATAAGTGTAGAATAAGGTAGGACTAGAGTCATATGGGATTGGCATAGATCTGGTAACTGTCTGTCTGTCTGTAGTGTGTTTCTGTTCGACAGGTGCCGATGAGGACTGAGGACAGTGCCAAAGTCATGCTGAATGTGATGTCAACCCTCACAGAGAAGCACAATGGCAGCCTTCTGGACTGGGAAGGGAATGGTATCCCATGGTGATGATGTTCCAGGCCAACGGTTCAGTCTCTGGGACCAATAGACTTCTGAGATCAGGGTTCTATGAAAGACTCTCTTAGTACAACAGTACTGAATACTGTTTTGTCTTCTTAAAAGGGAAATCTGGGATTCGAAAAACAACAAAGCGGCACCCCGCTACTTGTTTTGGTTAGCAGCTGAAGGATGGGGCTGGAGAAATGGAACCACTCTCAAATTCAGGCTCAAATCTCAAATCTCTTGACAAGGTCGCAAGTTGTTGTACTCTCTACCGCACCTACTGTCTCTAACTCCTGAATGCTCAACTATGAAAAGCCAACTGACATTTACTCCTGAAGTGCTGACCTGTTGCAACCTCTACAACCACTGTGATTATTATTATTTGACCCTGCTGGTCATCTATGAACGTTTGAACATCTTGGCCATATACTGTTATAATCTCAACCTGGCACATCCAGAAGAGGACTAGCCACCCCTCAGAGCCTGGTTCCTCTCTAGGTTTCTTCCAAGGTTCCTGCCTTTCTAGGGAGTTTTTACTAGCCCCCGTGCTTCTACATCTGTATTGCTTGCTGTTTGGGCTTTTAAGCTGGGTTTCTGTATAGCACTTTGTGACTTCGGCTGATGTAAAAAGGGCTTTATAAATACATTTGATTGGTTGACTTAGGTCGATATAGTATTTTTACAAGGGGATAAATAATTTTTATTCGCTCACCTGCCTCACTTTTCCAAAAATGAAATCCGTTAAACTTTAAATAGAATGTGGATGGCCTAATGGAAACAATCTGCATAATATTTCCACTGTAGGATGTCAAATGTTTCATTCTGATTCAATTGCTGGGAATTTCTTAACTTAATAAACCGTCAGCAACTCTCATGGATCATTTATCATCCTCTAATAACAGCGTATCATTATTATGGACACAAAACAAAATGTGTCAACAGCATATATTGTATTATCTGTTCATACAAGAACTTATTCCTTTACTTTGTCCGACTTCCCCAAAAGACAGCTCTAGTTATGACTGTATACAGTGGGGCAAAAAAGTATTTAGTCAGCCACCAATTGTGCAAGTTCTCCCACTTAAAAAGATGAGAGAGGCCTGTTATTTTCATCATAGGTACACTTCAACTATGACAGACAAAATGAGAAAAAATATCCAGAAAATCACATTGTAGGATTTTTAATGAATTTATTTGCAAATTATGGTGGAAAATAAGTATTTGGTCACCTACAAACAAGCAAGATTTCTGGCTCTCACAGACCTGTAACTTCTTCTTTAAGAGGCTCCTCTGTCCTCCACTCGTTACCTGTATTAATGGCACCTGTTTGAACTTGTTATCAGTATAAAGGACACTTGTCCACAACCTCAAACAGTCACACTCCAAACTCCACTATGGCCAAGACCAAAGAGCTGTCAAAGGACACCAGAAACAAAATTGTAGACCTGCACCAGGCTGGGAAGACTGAATCTGCAATAGGTAAGCAGCTTGGTTTGAAGAAATCAACTGTGGGAGCAATTATTAGGAAATGGAAGACATACAAGACCACTGATAATTTCCCTCGATCTGGGGCTCCACGCAAGATCTCACCCCTGGGGTCAAAATGATCACAAGAACGGTGAGCAAAAATTCCAGAACCACACGGGGGGACCTAGTGAATGACCTGCAGAGACCTGGGACCAAAGTAACAAAGTCTACCATCAGTAACACACTACGCCGCCAGGGACTCAAATCCTGCAGTGCCAGACGTGTCCCCCTGCTTAAGCCAGTACATGTCCAGGACCGTCTGAAGTTTGCTAGAGAGCATTTGGATGATCCAGAAGAAGATTGGGAGAATGTCATATGGTCAGATGAAACCAAAATATAACTTTTTGGTAAAAACTCAACTCGTCGTGTTTGGAGGACAAAGAATGCTGAGTTGCATCCAAAGAACACCATACCTACTGTGAAGCATGGGGGTGAAAACATCATGCTTTGGGGCTGTTTTTCTGCAAAGGGACCAGGACGACTGATCCGTGTAAAGGAAAGAATGAATGGGGCCATGTATCGTGAGATTTTGAGTGAAAACCTCCTTCCATCAGCAAGGGCATTGAAGATGAAACGTGACTGGGTCTTTCAGCATGACCATGATCCCAAACACACCGCCCGGGCAACGAAGGAGTGGCTTCATAAGAAGCATTTCAAGGTCCTGGAGTGGCCTAGCCAGTCTCCAGATCTCAACCCCATAGAAAATCTTTGGAGGGAGTTGAAAGTCCGTGTTGCCCAGCTCAGCCCCAAAACATCACTGCTCTAGAGGAGATCTGCATGGAGGAATGGGCCAAAATACCAGCAACAGTGTGTGAAAACCTTGTGAAGACTTACAGAAAATGTTTGACCTCTGTCATTGCCAACAAAGGGTATATATAACAAAGTATTGAGATAAACTTTTGTTATTGACCAAATACCTATTTTCCACCATAATTTGCAAATAAATTCATTAAAAACCCTACAATGTGATATTCTGGATTTTTTACAGGCCTCTTACAGGCCTCTCTCATCTTTTTAAGTGGGAGAACTTGAACAATTGGTGGCTGACTAAATACTTTTTTGCCCCACTGTAAGAAAGGTTAAACCAATGGGAGCCATCCTAAAGTTGTGTTTTCATGCAGCTGTCCCTGTGATGGGCCTCATGCTATCACAGCAGATTAGTGGCAGAACGAAATGGAAAGCAGAGTAAAATACGGAAGGAGGGGTGAAAGACAGATGATGGGAACATAACGAGGACAATGCAGGTGGATTCCTATTATAGCTTGTGTAAATTAATCTGGTGTAGATATGTATAGATTGCATTTAGATTACCGTTACAGTGCTGTCTGTGTTGTTAATTGGATTCTTTCGACATTTCTTAATTTCTTTCTTTTTACTTTTTGGATTATGTGTCTATTGTTTTTTTTACTGCATTGTTGGAGCTAGAAATACAAGCATTTCTCTGCACTTGCAATAACGTCTGCAAATCGGTGTACGTGACCACTTTTAACTTTTTGGATTATGTGTGTATTGTTTTGTATTGCTAGGTATTACTGCATTGTTAGAAGTAGAAACACAAGCATTTCACTGCACCTGTGATAACACCTACAAATCTGTGTACGTGACCAAAAAACTTTGATTTGGATCACAGGTTTCCGATTTACACCCCTCTATCTCCCCACTCTTACTGAAGGCCAACCTGATCTCCAGGGGCCAAGCGGATGTGCGTGCTGGGGGTCATGACAGGGGAGAAAGCGCTAGTGTTAGAGCAAACAGGAAGTGTGGACTGGTAAAACTGCTGACTGAAGCTTAAAGGCAGATCAAATCCAAGGGGCAGGGGCTGATGGCTTATAAGCACTAACATTTTAAGGGCTTTGCAATATTGCACTCAATAGCAAACATTAAAAACCACAACATTAAATCAGTTTCTTCAACATCACCAATATAGTCATAACCCAGTTGTCATAACCTAATAATTACAGTGTCTGTAGGGTGAGATCAAGTAATGTGTAAGATGACCCTTCCATGGTGACACAGAATATTTTAGAAATGCTGAATGTTACACCAAAGGGACATGTGTTGCCAGTATGGAAATGTTGTTCCTTGTGTTGCTGGTACAAGTTTAGGCACAGTGCTTTTTGGTGTGTGTACCAATTGTAGTGCAGTCACTCACTGTCCATACAGAAAGGTGCGACAGTCTTCTTGTTTGACATGGATAAAGCTATGGGACATCTACTAGGCAGTTGGAGACAACAGAATCGTGTGTGTAAGTGAAGTGAAGTGCGTTTCAATGTCCAGCTGTTAACCCTTAATCACTTTATCGGATTGCAGATATCATGCAGTCACATAGGGTTTAGTATTGTGTCAACAAATGGTATAGGATTTAGACGAAGGGTTAACTGTCCATCACATGTTGAAATTAACAAAGACAAAAAGGGCAGTTGCATTTATCGGGGCACGTCACTCCTCAACTGTCTGTAAAACAAGCGCGAGAAGGGTAGCCAATAATGCAACTTACGTGGCTCATCAAAAGCGCAAAAGAGGTGGGACATTCGAGGGGAGTTCTGCTGTACCACTTGCATGGGAGTTTGAACTTGAAAGCCTTATTTTGTCTCTACTGTGTTGGTGCTCCTCATTATTGTTCTTCCGCTTACATTTCGGACTAAAGTCAAGGTAAGGCAGTGCTATTTTGGGGGTTTTGATCAGTATCTGTAACCAGGTTTCCCTTCAACCTTTTCATGCGAGTAAAGTACCCCAATGTGCACAGACATCAGTTCAATGTCTAGTTTTGATTTGCATAGTTGAGTTGTCAACTAACGTGAATTCAAGGTGAAATCAACAAAAAATGTCACGATGCCATTGGATTTAAAAAAAAAGCTGCAATATGTAACTTTTTGGGCGACTGATCAAATTCACACAGAAATGTTTGTTATAGATCTATCATTCTCATTGAAAGCAAGTCTACGAAGCAGTAGATATATTCTATGTGTTTTATTTCTATGCTTCCCGTTCTTAAGTAAAATGTTTGTGTCTTTTAATTTCGTTTTTATACGTCAGCTTCAAAAATAAATATAAAAAATGTTGAAACACATTTTTGTTTATGGAAAATAGATTTCACAGAGGTTTAGATGGTACAATGATTCTCTACACCCCCCATACTCAGTGGACTGCTGACCAGATCCGGACCCAGAACAGGGTCAAGATAGACAGCAGGTCCCGATTAAAATATATATATATATAATATATATACAAAGACCAGGGAGGTTTGTCATTGCTTCGCAAAGAAAGGCACCTACTGGTAAATTGGTAAAAAAAAAAAAAAAACAGACATTGAATATCCCTTTGAGCATGGTGAAGTTATTAATTACATTTTGGATGGTGTACCAGTACATAGAGTCGCTACAGAGATACAGGCATCCTCCCTAACTCAGTTGCCTGAAAGGAAGGAAACCGATCAGCGATTTCACCATGAGACCAATGGTGACTTCTTTCGATTTATAACACTTATTTTGTGAGAAAACCATCAGTAGAATTGAAAATGCGATGGAAACCCATTTAACTTGAATTTTGTATTTGGTACATGGGAATTTCACCGCAAAATAAGTTAATTTTATGTGCACGACGGTCATCACGCACAGACATTTATCTGCAACAAATCAATTTGATGGAAACACATCTGGTGGGAAAATCCGTATATTGTTTTTATGTGGATTTTAGCATATTTGCGTTCAAATCTATCGCCAATTGGATGGAAACCTAGCTTGTGATGTGCTCCCAAACTTAAGCACACCACTATGTCTAGTGCCATACAATATCTCTGTGTTGGTTGACAGCTGCTGATTCACAGACAGTTGTACTCTCGTCTAGATACAAGGACTGTCACTCTACATTGTTTGTTTGTAAACAATTAAACCATATTTGGGGTTATGATAGGAAAAAAACGAATTGGGAATTTATTTGTATTCTTCCAAAAATGAATGGGTAGGCCTAAATATCAACAATCAAAAATACCATTGAACAGATACCCAGATCCCAAATATAAAGGTATTCTTTGCTACTCAGACATCAAACTCCACAACCTAAACACAGTAGCCTACACTTTTCTTATGGCTTTCCATCTTTTGGTATTTGTTTCATTAATCCATTGTTGATACAGTCCCAAAATGTTTTGCATGTCTGCAATCAAGGTTTCAAGATATAGAAATGTAAAAATACAGAAAGTGTCACAGTATGATGCAAAATATATATTTTTAAGTGGAATTTTAACTATGTGGTAACTGAGAAATTGGACTGTTTTTCTGTCCCACAGTCCTGTTGTTTAATCATTAGCTCATTGGTATTGGTTGGTTCTGAGCCAGCCTGGGACATTCCCAGTGGAAGAAGCTGAACTGACAGTGCCCACCTCACCCCTCCCCAGACTTTCGTTGTTGTACACAAGCACTCTCGTTGCCCAGACAACGGATAGCTTTTTGGGGAGGGTTTCTCAATATCAGGAGGGCTTTCGTGGAGGAGAAAGGGTGACAGCCTGTCTTCCAGCCTCCCACATGGATAAAATAACATTCAGAAAGTTGTTTTCATCCAGGGAATCTGTGCCGTGTCTAAGGGAATACATGTTGTATCCATGAAAACTGTATCTTACAGTTTTTTTTATTGCTTTGGTGCAATTTTCACAATTATGTGGTCAGTTTTCACAACTCTTAGTACAAAAGTCAAAATGAACTTTAAGCACATTTTCAACTGACTGAGTACATCACACATAGTCACTTTTTAACCAAACGTTTCACATTGCAATAAATGTTCATCGAGTACTTGCTTTTCACAATGTAATGCTCACATTACTTTTGATAAGATTGTTTTCTCATTTGTTAATACATTTCACTATTATTTAATCCAACTTCTCTTAATTGATAATCACTTAACCGTTTGGTAAACCTATACATTTTAAACTGGTTTGTTTACTATAGATATTTTGAGACCTGCACAATGAAAATGTATGTTTGTAAAGTATAAAGATATAAAGCATGATTTATACCACAATGTTCTATTATGATGATTACTATTATGATTTTACTTCAGAGTAAAAACAAATAAAATCTGATATTGACAGGAAGAGACATGTACTGCATGTAACAAACGCATCCCTTATACAGTAAGTATGTATCCAAAATGAAGTTGCTGGGGTCTTTTGGCAGCTAGGTTTTCACACTGCTTCACTCATTGCATTGGCCAATTATTCCGTAAATGATTCCATTTACATAGCAGACACTTTAATCCAAAGCAGTCTAAGGCACTGCTGTGGCCGGGGGTCCCATAGGACGGCGCACAACTGGCCTTGCGTCATCTGGGTTAGGGAAGGGTTTGGCCAGTGGGGCTTTACTTGGCTCATCGCAATCTCTAGCGACTCCTTGTGGCGGGCCGGGTGCCTGCGGGCTGATCACGGTCGCCAGTTGAACAGTGTTTCCTCTGACGCATTAGTGCGGCTGGCTTCCTGGTTAAGCTGGTGGGTGTTAAGGAGCGTGTTTAGGCGGGTCATATTTCGTAGGACACATGACTCCACCTTCACCTCTCCGGAGCCCGTTTGGGAGTTGCAGCGATGAGACAAGATCGGAAATTGGGAAGAAAAACAGGGCGTAAAAAAAAAAAAGATCAGGGAAGATTTTTTTTTTTTTTGAACATGGCCTTATTTCTATTACATCATATTAGTTGACTGTCATTCATATTCCATTCACCCAGTTCAATGTAACGTCAATAGGTTTAGGCTACTACATGATACTCGAATTTTCCCTGTACCGATTATGAGGTTGCTACAACCTAGCCTATGAATGAAAGTTTAATTCGTAGGTTCATAGGTCGAGAGAAGTTTGAGTAATCAAGGTGACAGACAGTCACACATTCAATAGCGCTTTGCACACTCTTTTCTGCATCTAGTTGATCTAGGGTGCAATCATTAGTCCAACAGTTGCAAGCGAGAGTGTTTATCTCTGTTTTGTTCCGTTTAATAATTTTTTTTCAACAGGATCAGTGCAATGAATGCACCCCCGATCACACACAAACAATTCACTTTCCTAGCAGCCACATACAAACAGCTCGTTGTACATATAATTCCTTCTCGCATCCATCTACGCACTCTCTTCCACTCACCTTTTCCATTCGTTTTGTGGACTTCAGTGCACAACACATCAGCTGTCTGTGAACAGGCAATTGTTTTTTATCCAAGCCAAACCAAGCTAACACACAGCCTACATCGTTGCGATATCATAGTCAACATAGCCACTAAAACTAACTCGTTAGAAAACCCACTAAAATCATCAATCATGCAGTACAGCAGCAAACAGTTTAGCAGTTACACCAGTGGGCCCTGGTGGCAGTAAATGAATTAAACCAAAAGCTTACCTTGATTTGGAAGAGTTCCAGTGTTGCTTAGCAATAATCAGCTACCTCCCCTTCCTCTCTGTTTGAGCCGGGTGTTTGAGTAGGCTAAACTAGGTAGCTGCATTTGATGCTAGCTAAGTGAAAATGAAAGTGAAATAAATATATATTACGAAATATAGCTAACTCTCTCTCTCTTTCTCTCTCTCTCTCTCTCTCTCTCTCTCTTGCTTCTCATTCATTTTGGAAGAAATTCATTTGTTCAAAACTGTTCAACCATTGTCTTTCTCTCTCTTTGAGTCAACTATTCACCACATTTTACGTACTGCAGTGCTAGCTAGCTTTCAGTACTAGATTCATTCTCTGGTCCTTTGATTGAATAGACAACATGTCAGTACATTCTGCAAGAGCTCTGATAGGTTGGAGGGCGTCCTCCGGAAGTTGTCATAATGACTGTGTAAGTCTATGGAAGGCGGTGAGAACCGTGAGCCTCCCACATTTTGGATTAAAGTCAATGTGCCAAGAGGAGGACAGAAGCTAGCTGTCCTCTGGTTAGAATATGGTGCTACCCTACAGAGTGCTGCTGAGGCTACTGTAGACCTTCATTGCAAAATATTGTGTTTTAATCAATCATTGGGTGAGGTGAATATATTATAGTTTTATCTAAGAAGTCTAACTTTTTTTATGTTTCATTATTTACATTTTTCAAAATTCACTGAGGATGGTCCTCCCCTGAAGAGCCTTCACTGAGTGAGTCCATACAAAGTGAGTCCATACATTTTCATATGTGACCACAGTGGGAATCAAACCCACAACCCAGGGCCCAGTTTTTCCAAAGTTATCTGTATTTCGGCTATCAGATAGGATTAAATGCATAAAAATAGAATTAATAGAACATGAGTCCCCGTTCAAGTCAATGATATGTTCGGTCTATTCATTATATTTCTATGCATATAAACCTATCTGATAAGCGAAATAGATAGATAACTTTTGAAAAACTGGGATTGGCAACAACACCTCCTCCACACTGACTCTTAACACAGGGGACCCCCAGGGGTGTGTCCTCAGCCCTCTGCTGTACTCCCTGTTCACCCACGACTGTTTGGCTTTGTACAACACCAACTCCATCATCAAATTTGATGACAACAGAGTTGTAGGCCTGATAACCAACAACGACGAGTTAGCCTATAGGAAGGAGGTAAGTGGGGTGGCAGGTAGCCTACTGGTTATAGCGTTGGGCCAGTAACCGAAAGGTTGCTGGATCGAATCCCCATTACCATCGGGCAGACGATCTGATACCAATTGGCTCAGGGACAGTTTCTATCTACAAGCCATCAGAATGCAGAACAGCGGTAGTGTGGACTGGCCACCTGCTCTGATTCTCCAGACCTTAGCACACATGCACTCCCTCACGCACACACCAGGGTTGGGGAACACTGCTTTATGCCAATGACAAGGTGGATAGTTAGCCAACAAGCAGAGATCATATGAGGAGCTAAAAACAGGAGATTCGCCCAAGTTAACTAGCTGGCATAGCCCCCTCAGCCCATACTTGTGAGCCCTCAGTTTTAGGATCCCATATAAAAATGTCAAAAAAGTTAAAATGACTGAGTAATAGGTTGGCGCAAAATCTGTATCGGTTTTCTTCCGTTGAAGGAGAGGACCAAAATGCAGTGTGGTTAGAGTTTAATAAAGTCCATACACGAGAACACTACAAAATAACACATGTGAAAACCGAAACAGTCCTATCTGGTGCAATGACAGAAGACAACCACCCACGAAGTACCCACAGAATATGGCTGCCTAAATATGGTTCCCAATCAGAGACAACGATAGACAGTTGCCTCTAATTGAGAACCAATCTAGGCAACCATAGACATACAAACTACCTAGAAAGGACACAGCCCCATAAACATACAAAAAACCCTAGACCAGACAAAACACATAAATCCCCCATGTCACACCCTGACCTAACCAAAATAATAAAGAAAACAAAGATAACTAAGGCCAGGGTGTGACAGTATCTCTGCTACACTGTGTCAGCAGCAGTGGTGGAAAAAGTACCCAATTGTCATACTTGAGTAAAAGTAAATATACCTTAAAAGTAAAAGTGAAAGTCACCCAGTAAAACACTACTTGAATAAAAGTCTAAAGTATTTGGTTTTAAATATATTTAAGTATCAATAGTAAATGTAATTACTAAAATTACTAAAAAGTAAAAGTATAAATAATTTCGAATTTCTTATACTAGACAGCACCATTTTCTTGTTTTTGTAATTTATGGATAGCCAGGGGCACACTCCAACACTCTGTAACGTTCGAAGAGTGATGGGTGTGGAGTCAGGC
Organism: Oncorhynchus mykiss; assembly: GCF_057628025.1. Classification (NCBI taxonomy): domain Eukaryota; kingdom Metazoa; phylum Chordata; class Actinopteri; order Salmoniformes; family Salmonidae; genus Oncorhynchus; species Oncorhynchus mykiss. The sequence goes on along the minus strand of NC_143022.1, from coordinate 29,540,553 downwards.
TCAGAGAGCAGAGGACTCGGAAAACGCTTTAATGTCTGTACAGGAATAGCGCACAAATGGGTGACTCCGAAAACAGGCGTAAAACACTCTTCCCGAGTACAAACTGGTACATACGCTGGACAGCGACAATCCCAACAAAAAACAGGAACACCTCTTGACATAACAGCAAACAAGCCGGCACAAACACAGGCGGGCTAATATAATTTAAATAACCCCAACCCAAAAACCCCAACAAGGAACAGGTGAAACCAATTAGACAAAACCAAACGAAAAGGGTAAAAAGCGATCGGTGGCAGCTAGTAGACCGGCGACGACGACCGCCGAGCGCCGCCCGAACGGGAAGGGGAGCCACCTTCGGTGATATTCGTGACACACTCAGACTTAATTTACAAACGAAGCATATGTGTTTAGTGAATCCGTTAGATCAGAGGCAGTAGGGATGACCATGGATGTTCGCTTAATTAGTGTGCGCTTGGACCATTTTCCTGTCCTGCTCAGTACTTCTGGGCCTCAGGGAAAATGTATGGAGTAAAAAGTACATTATTTTCTTTAGGAATGAGGTGAAGTAAAAGTTGTCAAATATAAATAGTAAAGTACAGATACCCCAAAAACTCCTTAAGTAGTACTTTAAAGTATTTTTACTTAAGTAGTTTACACAATTGACAGAGCGTGCCGCGGTGTGTGTAAGGGGGCTATGGAAAAGCCACTGGGGTGGTTGGGTTTCCATAAAAAGTGGGGAAAAAGCGCTTCTCATCTATGGTAGGCTAAGTGAATAATGTGATACGCCTCCGCCTGTAATATTTGATTTTGATTTATAAGGTGGGGTCAAGTTTACTGTTGAAGCTGCTTCACTCAACTCTGCCTCACGCCCCACCACTACACAGATTAGTTCGCTTCTTAGCGAGCTGTAAAGAGCGTAGTGTTATTAGCCTTTGCCTATTTAGCTAGCTCGAACCAGCTAATCTGCCACTGCCACGATGGATATCAGAAATTGGCTTTGCCAAGGTACCCAAACAAAGCCAAAGGAAAATGATAGCAACTAGCAGCAGCAGCAGCAGCAGCATCAAACCACAGAGGCTGCCACCAAGCCCAGCAGCAATGATGCTGCCGAGCTTCAGATAGCTTTGCCTGCAGAGCCTACCCACCCTTCCATAAGTGCCGCCAGGATAATGGCTCCACAGCCCCCTACACCTCCGACTGTTCCTGATGATCTTGGAACAGAGGAGCCAGCTCTGGTTAGCCTAGAATCCTACCCAAGCTGCAGGTTTTCTGTCCAATTTTTTTTTACATTTAATAGCACCTGGTTCATAGGAAGAGAGTAGCTGGAATACTCGGTTACTGCAGATTTTGTTTCCCATGTTGAAAGTTCTGAGTTGGGTCCAATGCTAACGCAGACAAGGACTTCACACAAGCTGGGTACTCTAACTGGAAGAATTTTATTGATCGTACCAAAGGATTCGCTCGGCATGCATCAAGCAAAGAGCATTTGAAATGCACTGCACTGTGGAAAGAAAAAAAAGGTTGAAGTCCTATGGGAACATCAGTGTCAACACTTGTTAATGATGGGTGCTGGCAAGAAATCACATGTTTGTCGGCGATTGTGGACATCACTGAATTCCTTGTTTCAAACCAGTAACCACTGAGGGGGACATTGGACACGATAGAGTCAAGAGGGGAGGGAGGCAGTGGATTTTTTCTGTCAATTATGAAATATACTCTCCGAAAAGACAAGGAACTTTCCAAGGTGCTTAGCACCATACCCCACAAGGCCACATACATGTCACACGATATTCAAAATGAAATCATAGGGCTGGGTGGGGTTTCCACAGCTAAATGCGAGAACTTATTTTCTACTTTGACAAACGTGTTCAGTCAGCACAAAAGAAGCATTCTACACCTGAGGAAAGCTCAGCTAATCCAACTGGCATTTGAGGGGTATCTTACAATAAGATTTCAGGAAGAATGGAGTGATCGATTACTCAGGAAGTTCCACAGAGCATCAAGGAGGCTGCAACTCTTCTGAAGAGGTAATAAAAATCTAGCTGGTTGGTTTTTATCACTTATTGGTCAAAAGCACTCAATGGCGTCGGCATTTGAACTTTTATGTTTATTGTGGTATAGTGTAAAATAAGCATAATTCAATATAATTCCAATGCAAGAACCCAAATGATGCCCCTGGGTATAGTTACATATCTGTATGTTTCATCATAGAAATAGATATTATGGTTTTCTTGGTAGGCTATTGGTATTTGTGGTTGTTAATTGAACTGTACTTATTGGAAAAACGTTTATGGTAGGCTGGCATTGCTTAATTGATTACTTGGGTCGAATTTGATCCACGCCGGGTCTGCTACAAACACCACTCCCAGCTGCCCTCTGGTGGCCATTTTAAATATTCAATATTAATTTAAATCCTCCTGCTGCAGGATTAGGGGTAAAACCTGTATGCAGATATGAACGTGTTATTTTTTTTGATTGATTTCATGATTTTCATCGTGTGTTAATTTAGGGGTTTTCCACTTTAAAAAAAATGTCTCCTGCATTAACCTTGTTCAAATACATCATATTTCCTGGATCATCCAGTGGGTCAGCTGTAGAATGTTTGTTTTAGGTTACAGCCAGCAACTTTTTAATTTTATTTCACCTTTATTTAACCAGGTAGGCAAGTTGAGAACAAGTTCTCATTTACAATTGCGACCTGGCCAATATAAAGCCGTTCGACACATACAACAACACAGAGTTACACATGGAATAAAATAAACATACAGTCAATAATACAGTAGAACAATAAGTTTATATACAATGTGAGCAAGTGAGGTGAGATAAGGGAGGTAAAGGCAAAAAAAGGCCATGGTGGCGAAGTAAATACAATATAGCAAGTAAAATACTGGAATGGTTGATTTGCAGTGGAAGATTGTGCAAAGTAGAGATAGAAATAATGGGGTGCAAAGGAAATAAATAAATAAATACAGTAGGGAAAGAGGTAGTTGTTTGGGCTAAATCATAGATGGGCTATGTACAGGTACAGTAAGTTGCTCTGACAGCTGGTGCTTAAAGCTAGTGAGGGAGATAAGTGTTTCCAGTTTCAGAGATTTTTGTAGTTCGTTCCAGTCATTAGCAGCAGAGAACTGGAAGGAGAGGCGGCCAAATGAAGAATTGGTTTTGGGGGTGACCAGAGAGATATACCTGCTGGAGCACGTGCTACAGGTGGGTGCTGCTATGGTGACCAGCGAGCTGAGATAAGGGGGGACTTTACCTAGCAGGGACTTGTAGATAACCTGGGTTTACGAGTATGAAGCGAGTATGAAGCGAGGGCCAGCCAACGAGAGCGTACAGGTCGCAGTGGTGGATAGTATATGGGGCTTTGGTGACAAAACACATGGCACTGTAATAGACTGCATCCAATTGATTGAGTAGGGTATTGGAGGCTATTTTGTAAATTACATCGCCGAAGTCGAGGATTGGTAGGATAGTCAGTTTTACAAGGGTATGTTTGGCAGCATGAGTGAAGGATGCTTTGTTGCGAAATAGGAAGCCAATTCTAGATTTAACTTTGGATTGGAGATGTTTGATGTGAGTCTGGAAGGAGAGTTTACAGTCTAACCAGACACCTAGGTATTTGTAGTTGTCCACATATTCTAAGTCAGAGCCTTCCAGAGTAGTGATGTTGGACAGGCGGGAAGGTGCAGGCAGCGATCGGTTGAAGAGCATGCATTTAGTTTTACTTGTATTTAAGAGCAATTGGAGGCCACAGAAGGAGAGTTGTGTGGCATTGAAGCTCACCTGGAGGGTTGTTAACACAGTGTCCAAAAAGGGCCAGATGTATACAGAATGGTGTCGTCTGCGTAGAGGTGGATCAGAGACTCACCAGCAACAAGAGCGACATCATTGATGTATACAGAGAAGAGGGTCGGTCCAAGAATTGAACCCTGTGGCACCCTCATAGAGACTGCCAGAGGCCCAGACAACAGACCCTCCAATTTGACACACTGAACTCTATCAGAGAAGTAGTTGGTAAACCAGGCGAGGCAATCATTTGAGAAACCAAGGCTGTTGAGTCTGTCGATAAGGAGGTGGTGATTGACAGAGTCAAAAGCCTTGGCCAGGTCAATGAATACGGCTGCACAGTATTGTTTCTTATCGATGACCAGCTCTGAAACCAGATTGCATAGCGGAGAAGGTATGGTGGGATTCGAAATGGCCGGTAATCTGTTTGTTGACTTGGCTTTTGAAGACCTTAGAAAGGCAGGGTAGGATAGATATAGGTCTGTAGAAGTTTGGGTCAAGAGTGTCCACCCCTTTGAAGAGAACATCAGCTGACTGGATTTGGGAGAAGGAGAAATGGGGAAGGCTTGGGCGAGTTGCTGTGGGGGGTGCATTGCGGTTGACAGGGGAAGGGGTAGCCAGGTGGAAAGCATGGCCAGCCGTAGAAAAATTCTTATTGAAATTCTCAATTATAGTGGATTTATCGGTGGTGACAGTGTTTCCTATCTTCAGTGCAATAGGCAGCTGGGAGGAGGTGTTCTTATTCTCCATGGACTTTACAGTGTCCCAGAACTTTTTTGAGTTAGTGTTGCAGGAAGCAAATTTCTGCTTGAAAAAGCTAGCCTTGGCTTTTCTAACTGCCTGTGTATATTGGTTTCTAGCTTCCCGGAAAAGTTGCATATCACGGGGGCTGTTCGATGCTAATGCAGAATGCCATATAATGTTTTTGTGTTGGTTAAGGGCAGTCAGGTCTGGAGAGAACCAAGGGCCATATCTGTTCCTGGTTCTACATTTCTTGAATGGGGCATGCTTATTTAATATGGTGAGGAAGGCATTTAAAAAAAAATAACCAGGCATCCTCTACTGACGGGATGAGATCAATGTTCTTCCAGGATACCCCGGCCAGGTCAATTAGAAAGGTCTGCTCGCTGAAGTGTTTCAGGGAGCGTTTGACAGTGATGAGTGGAGGTCGTTTGACCGCTGACTCATTACTGATGCAGGCAATGAGGCAGTGATTGCTGAGATCTTGGTTGAAAACAGAGGTGTATTTAGAGGGCATGTTGGTTAGGATGATATCTATGAGGGTGCCCGTGTTTACGGCTTTGTGGTGGAACTTTAGTATAGAGTTCTCAAAAAGTTATACAGCTGCACCATTGAGAACATTTTGCATTGACTCTTCCATTTTATTTCAATTTTTGCACACTGTCTCTATGTGTCACGGTCGTCCTCCTCTTCATCTGAAGAGGCGAGATGGATCGGAAGACCAAAATGCGGCGTGGTATGTGTTCATCATTTATTTTACTACAGAAAAACACTGAACACTGAAAACCCTATACAAAACAATAAACAAACTAACAACCGTGAAGCTAATGCAAACTGCGCTGAAAGAAGCAATCAACATAGACAATCAGCCACAAACAAACAGTGCAACCCAGGCTACCTAAGTATGATTCTCAATCAGAGACAACTAATGACACCTGCCTCTGATTGAGAACCATACTAGGCCGAAACAAAGAAATGCCCCAAAACATAGAAAAACAAACAGACTGCCCACACAACTCACGCCCTGACCATACTAAATAAATACAAAACAAAGGAAATAAAGGTCAGAACGTGACACTATGCACATTCACACACTCACTCTATGCACATTCTAAACAGTCACTCACACTGACACACCAACACACACACACTCACACAATTAATTTGCTCACTCACACATTTGACCACATATTCATATCGACTCTACCCACACGCACTCACTCACTCATATATGCTGCTGTTATGCCTAGTGACCTTACCTCTATGCTGTACATACAGTGGCAAGAAAAAGTATGTGAACCCTTTGGAATTACCTGGATTTCTGCATAAATTAGTCATAACATTTGATCTGATCTTCATCTTAGTCACAACAATAGACAAGCACAGTGTGATTAAACTAATAACACACAAATTATTGTATTTTTCTTGTCTATATTGAATACATAATTTAAACATTCACAGTGTAGGTTGGAAAAAGTATGTGAACCACTAGGCTAATGTCTTTTCCAAAAGTTAATTGGAGACAGGAGTCAGCAAACCTGGAGTCCAATAAATGAGAGGAGATTGGAGATGTTGGTTAAAGCTACCATGCTTCGGACAAAATCGATCTCAGAAGACCTAAGATTAAGAATTGTTGACTTGCATAAAGCTGGAAAGGGTTACAAAAGTATCTCTAAAAGCCTTGATGTTCATCGGTCCACGGTAAGACAAATTGTCTATAAATGGAGAAAGTTCAGCACTGTTGCTACTCTACGTAGGAGTGGCCGTCCTGCAAAGATGACTGCAAGAGCACAGCGCAGAATGCTCAATGAGTTTAAGAAGACTCCTAGAGTGTCAGCTAAAGACTTACAGAAATCTCTGGAGCATGCTAACATGTCTGTGGACAAGTCTACGATACGTAAAACTCTTAACAAGAGTGGTGTTCATGGGAGTCCTGACCTCAACCTGATTTAAAATGCTGTGTCATGACCCCGAGCTGTTCTCAAAAGACATCCTAAGAATATTGTTGAACTGAAACAGTTCTGTAAAGAGGAATAGTCCCTAATTCCTCCTGACTGTTGTGTAGGTCTGATCCGCAACTACAGAAAACGTTTGGTTGAGATTATTGTTGCCAAAGGAGGGTCAACCAGTTATTAAATCCAAGGGTTCACATACTTTTCCCACCCTGCACTGTGAATGTTTACACGGTGTGTTCAATAAAGACATGAAAACGTATAATTGTTTGTGTGTTTAGTTTAAGCAGACTGTGTTTGTCTATTGTGACTTAGAAGAAGATCAGATCCAATTTTATGACCAATTCATGTAGAAATCCAGGTAATTCCAAAGGGTTCACATGACTTTTTCTTGCCACTGTATCTAGCCCTACCACTTCTGTATCCTTGCACATTGTAAATATGGTAATGGCACTGACCCTGGACCTGACCCTGTCTATAGCTTACTTACTTTCTCATGTTCTTCTTATTTCTATTTCTCCTGTGTTATTGTTCTACTTGACTTTTATTTATTTTAATTTTATAGTACTACTGATATTGATTACTGCATTGTTGGGAAAGAGCAAGCAAAAAAGGCATTTCACTGTACTAGTGCACGTGAGTAAAGACCTTGAACTTTTGTTGTTTTGCAGGTGAAATAGTCTATTGATTCCTAGATCAAATGATAACTGTGTGTGTTGTGGCCATGCAGCCTTGGACGATGAATAACTTGCCTGAGACTGAGAAAGTCAATAGTCTCTCCTGAATAGGAAGCTAGCGTTTCTTTTTTTGTTTATGTTTACCACCTCCACCCACTGTAGTGTTTGTACTGGGCCTCTGGGCCCTCCAAGGCTCCAATGAGTTAAACATATAGGGAAAGGTAATTCATTCAGAATCTGTGCTTTCAAAGCCCATACAAACACTGCAATTACAGAATATGTTTTCATGGGTTCTGAATTGAAAACCCTAGACCTTTGCTCATCTGGTACAAAACTCCTAAGAGAACCAGTGGACTGGGACCCAGTGCACCAGTTTAACTATTAAGTACTCTGGTCAGAAGAGTAGTTTTTGCTGCCAGCGGCATTGATTATGTAACAAAGTATTCACCCATCCTGTTAAAAACATTGTTTCGAACCTGCCATCTCTGAGTGGCCTCTGTCTCTCAGTCCCAACCTTTCTCTGTTTTCTGACACATAGTTACTCTGCCCTGTTTTTTCCTCACTCACTCACTCACTCACTCACTCACTCACATCGCTCTATTCTCCTCTCTCCCTCTATCTGGGCACAAACACACATACACAAAATAGTCTCAAGGAAAGTTGGCAGAAAAACCCTCCATTGTCTGTAAAGAGATACAAATATGCCTATCAAAGGGGAAGTGTTTATTAGTACAGATGTACTTGGTCTGTAATGGAGAGAGAGAAAGTTGTGTTAGGGATGCTGCTTTTCCCATCTGAGAGGTTGCCAAATGGCAAGAATGAGGCATAGGGCATTGAATGTGTCTCATACTCACAAATGTCAGAATGTGTGTTTGTGTGTGTGTGTGTGTGGTGTGTGTGTGTGTGTGCGTGCGTGCACTCACTTGTACGTTAAGCAATTCAAATTCTTTATCTTGGGATCATATTATGCAATACTGAGTTGAGTTGAATGTTGAGTGCTGCATGCGAAGCCATAGAAACCATGTAGACTACAGGAAGACTATGAATCATGCATTCCACTGAGGTTTCTGGGTGGGTTTAAAGTAAAAACCTTTATTGGGTAAGGTGCCTTTCCATGGTCATAAATACTACCCATCGGACACTCAACACATTAACACACACCCTCCTTTATGTTAAATAAGTCCTTTCTGGTGTTTAGTCTTTACGTGTGGTCCGCTCTACTGTTTTCTGCTCAATTCATAGTAAATCTGGACACCAAGGAACTTGAAGCTCTCAACCTGCTCCAGTGCAGCCCCGTCGATGAGAATGGGGGTGTGCTCGGTCCTCCTTTACCTGTAGTCCACAATCATCTCCTTTGTCTTGATCACGTTGAGGGAGAGGTTGTTGTCCTGGCACCAGGGGTCTCTGACCTCCTCCCTATAGGCTGTCTCGTTGTTGTCGGTGATCAGGCCTACCACTATTGTGTGGGAAAGGGCAGTGTGGAGTGCAATAGAGATGACATCATCTGTGGATCTGTTGGTGGCGGTATGCAAATTGGAGTGGGTCTAGGGTTTCTGGGATGATGGTGTTGATGTGCCTTTCAAAACACTTCATGGCTACAGACGTGAGTGCTATGGGTCAGTAGTCATTTAGGCAGGTTACCTTAGTGTTCTTGGGCACAGGGAACATGTACTGCATCCCATGCACTGCTTATCTAAATCATGTCGCTATATTTTAAAAATTAAATCTTAAAATGTGAACTCATTGACTTGACTGTCAATATTAGAGGCTGTTGTATTCGAACCTGTTGGTAGTTCTACTTACCTCACACATCTATTCAGATGGGGCTTTGAGTTACAACATGATCTCACAATCACAGGAAAAGATAGGGGAGGTTATATTGTACACATAAAGACAAATGTTGCCCTTTATATTCATTTTGACACCTACATTTTTTAGGAGAAATGCAAAAATAATCATGTTATCGATGCTCCAGCAAAAACAGGCATTTTGGGTTAATTTTACATACGCGTATTGTATTTGATAATCTATTCATTTGAGTTCCTTTACGGTATGATGTTGATAGAGGGTAGGGTTGAAGGGCTGTGATGACAGTACAATCACAGGAAACGAGTGGTCAGTGTTTCCGCTTACTGAACTGCTCTTGAATGTCTGTGTGAGTCTGGCTGGCACTTCCTGGTGAAAAGGCCATTCAGAGCTAGTGTTTTTCCCACCTGGCCACTGGTGTCTGCCCTCTCCATTTAGGGAGTGTTGCAGAATTGAAGAGATTTGCCCCAGGGAACTGTCTGGTCCCCGTCCCTGTAAAATGGTGTGATGAACTCTGATAAAATATTAATCAGAGTCGGGACATCTTGTCTGGAGGACTCTCCACACACTAACATAAATCTCATCATCTGTCTCCAAGCAGAGTACCTGGTCCTGTCACTAGATGCTTGAAATACAGGGAGAACATTTTTTTTAACGTTTATTTAACTAGGCAAGTCAGTTAAGAACAAATTTTTATTTTCAATGACGGCCTAGGAACAGTGGGTTAACTGCCTTGTTCAGGAGCAGAACGACAGATTTTTACCTTGTCAGCTCAGGGATTCGATTTTGCAACCTTACGGTTACTGGTCCAACGCTCTAACCAGTAGGCTACCTTCCACCCCTATCTGCAAAAGTAGAATCCCTGGATTCTCTGGCTGAACTGATGCGTGGTTGGGGGCTAAATGAAATGGTCCTGATGGGCGACTTAAACTGGGATTGGTTATCTCCAAACCCTGAGGCCATAAGAGGACTATGCAATATATTACATTTTACTCAAATTATAAATGCGGTTACAAGACTCAATCCCAAAGATATCTCTAAATCAACACTCATCGATGTTAATCCAACAAAGAATCTGCATAAATACTCGGCCATTGGGATTTTCGCAAATTATTTAAGTGATCATTGTACAGTTGCTTGCATTAGAGACACCAAAATCCCCAAGGTGCCCTCTCGGTTCATTGTCAAACTAAATTTTAGGCAGTTCTATGAGCAGGCATTCAGGCATGAACTTTATGCATGCAACTGAGATAGGATCACACTTATTCCAGATATTGAAGAGGCATTCTCCTATTTTCATTCAATGTTTTCTACTATCTGTGATAAACACACCCCTCTCAAAGTACCTGGTAAGAGTTAGAGACAATCCCTGGTTTACAGGGGAATTATCTGATTGGATCCATAAACGAAATACACAATGGGCCAAAGCCAGAAAGGGTATGCCAGTTACAGTATTCAGGGCACTGAGAAATAAGTGCACCTTGATAATACGGAAATACAAATCTAGCTTCTATTATGTATCTACCAACGCAAACCTCAATAACCCAACAAAATTATGGAAAACCATTAAATCCATGAATGCTAACACAAACTCCTCTGGTCTTCCATAGAAATGTACCTCAAATTCAATGGATGTGACTGACAAGAATAAACTGCTTGACATGTTTAATGAGCATTTTGCTAAAGCTGAGCATTTATTAGATAATGAACTCCTTCCAAACATCTCAAATGAGGCTGTGAAGGAAACTGCCACACGCTGGCCTACAGTTCATTTATTTAATTTTACAGAGGTCGAGCTCTCAGAAGTTGTAAAGAAACTCAACTCTATAGATATTAAGAAAGCAACTGGCCTGGATGAATTAAACCCACATTTTCAAAACATTGGGGCAGAGATCATTGCTGCCCCTCTCACTCATATATTAAATATTTCATTGGCGAGTAATACCATTCCAAAAGTCTGGAAAGCACCCTATGTCATGTCTTTACATAAAGGTGGAGATCCGTCCCAGTTGGATAACTATCGGCCCATATCTAAACGGTCTGCACTGGCAAAAGTTCTGGAAAACCTGGTGAACTCACATGTCAAAGACTTTCTTTATAATAACTCAGTTTTATCTCAATTCCAGTCGGGCTTTAGAGCCAAGCATCGTACAATTACTGCTGTAAGTAAGGTTGTAGGTGATATTCTAGATGCTCAGGACAAGAAAAATCACTTTCACTTTTTATTGACTTATCAAAGGCCTTCGACACTGTTGACCATACCCTGCTGTTGTATAGACTAAAAAAAGGTTGGTTTGGGTGTTGATGCATTGGAGTGGTTCCAAAACTACCTTTCTGACAGAACACAGTGTGCAGCTCAGGAGGGTATAAAATCTGAGTTTCGAAGGCTTACAACAGGAGTTCCCCAGGGCTCAATTTTAGGTCCGATCCTTTTTACACTGTATATAAATGATATAGGGAAGCCTGTTGACTCTGAAAATCTCTATCTGTATGCTGATGACACAATTATTTATTCTAGCATGTCTAATATTGAGAAGGCTTTTCAGGACATACAGTTGGCCTTTGATGTTATCCAAAGGCAGCTTTTCCAATTGAAACGTGTGCTTAATGAAAGGAAAACAAAGTGTATGGTTTTCTCTGTCCTGAAAGTTAACAGATGGAGTCCCTTTCAGATTTGAACTATAACAGGCCAGCAACTTCATAGGGTCACCTCCTATAAGTATCTTGGGATTTGGTTAGATGAAAAGTCGAGTTTTAAACAGCACATTGATACCTTGACCAAGAAACTGAAGTTGAAATTGGGTTTCTATAACAGGAACAAATGTTGCTTTTCAATGTTAGTCAGAAAAGATCTTGTTCAAAGCACTTTTTTTAATCAGTGCTGGATTATGGTGATATTGTCTATATGTCTCAGCAAGTACCTTGAAAACTCTGGACACAGTGTGTCTTGGTGCTTTTAGATTCATTACAAATGCTAGATTACTTACCCATCACTGTGATTTGTATGCTATAGTGTAATGGACCTCTCTCTCCACCAGGAGGCTAAAGCACGGGTACACTTTTGTGTACAAAGCATTGATGGGACAAATCCCTTTGTATCTCTGTTCTTTACTGACCTGATCAGTCACTCAATACAGTCTTCATTCACAGTCACTGCTGTCCTTGTCTGTTCCCAAGGCTAGAACTGAGATGGGAAAACATATTTCCCATAATGCCCCTTCATCCTGGAACATGCTTCAGAAGATTGTAAAGTTAGGGGAGTTAGTGTCTTTGCCTGTTTTTAAGACTCTGATCAACAACACTGCTTGTGAAAACTGCAGTTGGTTCTATTCTTCAATTGTATATTTAACTTGTGACACTTTGTCTTTTGTGTGTATTCTGTATTTTTCTGTATTGTTTTATGGACATGCTGCTATTTCCCTGTTTTGCCTTCTTGCCAGGTCACTCTCGCAAAATAGGTTTTTAACCTCAATGGGTTTTACCTGGTTAAATAAATAAATAAAAATACCACCTGGGGGTGGCGGCCCTTCAGAAAGTCCAGGATCCAGTTGTAGAGGGAGGTGTTTAGTCCCAGGGTCCTTATCTTAGTGATGAGCTTTGAGGGCACTGGTGTTGAATGCTGAGCTGTAGTCAATGAACAGCATTCTCACATAGGTGTTCCTTTTGTCCAGGTGGGAAAGGGCAGTGTGGATTGCAATAGAGATTGCATAATCAAATTGGAGTGGGTCAAGGGTTTCTGGGATAATGGTGATGATGTGAGCCATGACCAGCCAAAGCAAAGCACTTCATGGCTATAGAAGTTGAGTGCTACGGGTCGGTAGTCATTTGGGCAGATTACCTTAGTGTTCTTGGGTACAGGGACTATGGGCGTCTGCTTGAAACATGTTAGTATTACAGACTCAGTCAGGGACAGGTTGAAAATGTCAGTGAAGACACTTGCCAGTTCTTCAGTGCATGCTCGGAGTACACATCCTGGTAATTCGTCTTGTGAATGTTGACCTGTTTAAAGGTCTTACTCACATCGGCTACGGAGAGTGTGATCACACAGTCGTCTGTTTGATGGTTCGTCGGAGGGCAAAGCAGGATTTCTTATAATCCTTCACTCATACTGTCAAATATACCCTCGTAAAACTGACCATCCTACCGATCCTCGACTTCGGTGATGTCATCTATAAAATAGCCTCTAACACTCTACTCAACAAACTGGATGCAGTCTATCACCGTGCCATCCGTTTTGTCACCAAAGCCCCATACACTACGCACCATTGCGATCTGTACGCTCTCGTTGGTTGGCCCTCGCTACATACTCGTCGCCAAACCCAGGTTATCTACAAGTCTGCTAGGTAAAGCCCCGCCTTATCTCAGCTCACTGGTCACCATAGCAGCACCCACTTGTAGCACACGCTCCAGCAGGTATATCTCACTGGTCACCCCCAAAGCCAATTCCTCCTTTGGTTGTCTTTCCTTCTAGTTCTCTGCTGCCAATGACTGGAACGAACTGCAAAAATCTCTGAAGCTGGAGACTCATATCTCCCTCACTAGCTTTAAGCACCAGCTGTCAGAGCAGCTCACAGATATCTGCACCTATACATAGCCCATCTGTAAACAGCCCATCTACCTACCTCATCCCCATGCAGTATTTATTTATTTATCTTGCTCCTTTGCACCCCAGTATCTCTACTTGCACATTCATCTTCTACACATCTACCATTCCAGTGTTTAATTGCTATATTGTAATTACTTCGCCACCATGGCCTATTTATTGCCTTAACTCCCTTATCTTACCTCATTTGCACTCACTGTATATATACTTTTTGTTTTCTTTTTTCTACTGTATTATTGTTGACTGTTTTGTTTATTCCATGTGTAACTCTGTGTTGTTGTATGTGTTGAATTGCTATGCTTTATCTTGGCCAGGTTGCAGTTGCAAATGAGAACTTGTTCTCAACTAGCCTACCTGGTTAAATAAAGGTGAAATAAATAAAACAAAAAATAACAGTCCTTGAAAGTGGCAGCTCTACCCTTTAGCTCAGTCCCGATGTTGCCTGTAATCCATGGCTTCTGGTTGGGGTATGTATGTACAGTCATTGTGGGGACGGCGTCATCGATACACTTATTGATGAAGCCAGTGACTGATGTGGTGTACTCCTCAATGCCATCGGAAGAATCCTGGAACATATTCTAGTCTGCTTGTAAGCAGGAATAAGGAGGATAGAATTATGGTCAGATTTGCCAAATGTAGGGCGTGGGAGAGCTTTGTATGTGTCTCTGTGTGCGGAGTAAAGGTGGTCTAGAGTTTTTTTCCCTCTGGTTGTACATTTAACATGCTGGTAGAAATGAGGTAAAACGGATTTAAGTTTCCCTGCATTAAAGTCCTCGGCCACTAGGAGTGCCGCCTCTGGATGAGAATTGTATTGTTTGTTTATGGCCTTATACAGCTCATTGTGCCAGTTTTAGTGCTAGCATTGGTTTGTGGTGGTAATTAGACAGCTATGAAAAATATAGATGAAAACTCTCTTGGTAAATAGTGTGGTCTACAGCTCATCATAAGATACTCTACCTCAGGTGAGCAAAACCTCGAGACTTCCTTGATATTAGATTTTGTGCACCAGCTGTTGTTTACAAACATACACAAACCACCACCCCCTGATTTGATTTGATTTGTCTTACCGGAGGCAGCTGTTCTATCTTGCAGATGCAGCGTAAACTCCGCCATCTGTATGCTATTCATGTCGTCGTTCAGGCACGACTAGGTGAAACATAAAATACTACAGTTTTTAATGTCCCGTTGGTTGGATATTCGTGATCATAGCTTGTCTATTTTGTTATCCAATGACTGTATGTTAGCTAATAGGACTCATGGTAGAGGCAGATTACTTACTCGCCGTGGGCTCCTTACAAGGCACCCCGACCTACGTCCCCGATATCTCTGTCTCTTTGTCATGCGAATCACAGGGATGCGGGCCTTGTCGGGTGTCTGAAGTAAATCCTTTGCACCCGACTCGTTTAATAAAAAATCTTTGTCCAGGACGAGGTGAGTAATCGCTGTCCTGATATCTGGAAGCTCTTTTCAGTCATAAGAGACGGTGGCAGAAACATTATGTACAAAATAAGTTACAAATAAAGCAAAAAAACACACACAATAGCACAATTGGTTAGGAGTCCGTAAAACCGCAGCGATCTCCTCCGGCACCATTCTGACATTCTCACAGGTTCAGGAATGGTTAAAAAATCATAACTTTCTCTTAAAATTAACCTTATAAATAGAAATGTCAGGCGACTTGGAAATCATTAGTCAGTCAATAAATAATATCAAATCAAATTGTATTTGTCACATACACATGGTTAGCAGATGTTAATGCGAGTGAAGTGAAATGCTTGTGCTTCTAGTTCCGACTGCAGTAATATCTAACAAGTAATCTAGCAATTCCCCAACAACAACCTAATCTAATGGGGTGAATGAGAATATGCACCTGTACTGACCTGTACAGGCAGTGGCTCGGGTGGTTGATGTCCTTGATGATCTTTTTGGCCTTCCTGTGACACCGGGTGGTGTAGGTGCCTTGCGGTTGAGGGCGGCGCAGTTGCCATACCAGGCGGCGATACAGCCTGACAGGATGCTCTCGATAGTGCATCTTTAAAAGTTTATCAGGGTTTTGGGTGACAAGCCAAATTTCTTCAGCCTCCTGAGGTTGAAGAGGCTCTGTTGCGCCTTCTTCACCACGCTGTCTGTGTGAGTGGACCATTTCAGTTTGTCTGTGATGTGTATGCCGAGGAACTTAAAACTTTCCACCTTCTCCACTGCTGTGCCTTCGATGTGGATAGGGGGTGCTCCCTCTGCTGTTTCCTGAAGTCCACAATCATCTCCTTTGTTTTGTTGACATTGAGTGAGAGGTTGTTTGCCTGACATCACACACCGAGTGCCCTCATCTCCTCCCTGTAGGCTGTCTTGTCGTTGTTGGTAATCAAGCATTATATAATAATACTCGTAGGAAAGGTTTTCATCTTTAGCTCACTATCTGTGGATACTATATATGATTAGAAATGTATGTAAAACATCACAGCACAATTGAAAAATATATGGCACATGGTAACCAAACGAGGGTGGTCTATGGTGATAGGTGGGATGGGCTGAGGAGTGGAATTAAAGAGCTTATGTTTGGTAATGAATCATTTTTTTGTAATTGCTTTTTTATAAAAGTAGCATGTATGTAAAATGTGTAGGCAGAATATGTATGTAAAATGTCTGTGTAAAATGTATACTGTATATGTCGCAGAAAAGCTGTAAAAAAACAACAACAAAACACCCCTCTCCTCCGAAGAGGGGTGGCGGTGGATGGGTTAATAATGAATAATATTTTTTTTTAATACATTGAAGTTACAGCTGAAACCCTAACCCTAGATTCGGATTACATTGCATTTACAGCATGAAACCCTAATCCTAACTCGGTAGTCTCTCTAGACAGACGGTTTTCCTCCCACAATGTTACCAATGTTTCTGAGACTACTAGATTAGTACTACAGTACACTTAGAGATGAAACTCTGACCCTGGTTTATAGTACTTTTATCCCACTTTTTATCCTACTTTCCTCATTGGACCTGTAAGGGGTGGGTTTGCCTGTCTCTATCATTAACCCAAGGTGCAAGAGCCTGGCTCCATATAGCTCCAGCTCAATTTAACCACTGATTATAACATTGATACAATTCTATGCCCGGGTAACATTTATTGTTTGGGAGGCCTTTAAAAAAAAAAGTTTACTCAGGCAGACTCAGGCAGACAAGGAACCCTTTTAAAATCTCTTTATTCATTTACAGTGGATATGCTCTTGTCCAGGCTCACAGTTGATTTAAGGGATGTACAGTATTTTTCTCAGTAACAGGGTTGTAGGCTAGTTTATTATATGAACCAATCATTGCACACCATAACATCTGCCTCTGCCCAGGATGCCAACTGACTTATGTGTCAATGCTTTGTTAAAGAAGCAAAACAACTGACTAAGAATGTTAATATAAGTAACTAACATATTTTTTATAAATTATCAAAATTATTTCAGTACCTTGTTTGCTTATATATCAGGGTTGCACAAGATGAACTCCGCTAACCTTGCTAATAGTGTGTAATGTCAGAGATCATTTGTGGTGCATACATCTACAGTGGACGAGTAGTGAATGACTGGTGATTGGCGCTGTTGTGAATATAGGTTAGTCATCAACCTATGGGAATCCAGTTTAGTAGCCTGTGTGTCTCTCTTGCCCTCAGTATGATTGTTTGTATTATTTTTTTCCCACAGTTTGTGTCAACATGCAGTGAAGTCGCAGCCCAGTGTCGTTGTTCTACTCTGGTACTGAGCAGGGGGAATAGGGTCAGAGAACAGCCTAAACCAACCTTCCATTATTTCTATGGGTCCATTTTACAGGCTGCAGGGAACTCTGTAGTGACTATTGATGTTTTGTGTTGACTATTGACTATCAACATTTTACTGTAACACAGAGCAAGTGAAGCTCATTGGCATGACATAATCATATACATTAGATCAATGATAAAGGGTCAGCAAAAGTTGGAAAAATTACATTTCATAGCGTCCATTCTATCTGTGACCAAAGAGAGACCCCTGGTGACCTGTAAATCCAGTGAAACCAGAAAATCACCATCACGGCGTTCTCTGAATAGTGTCACAGTGCCACTCTCCATCCATAGGAGGGCAGTGTTTAACAAGGATAGAGTTTCTGTTAACTGCGTTGACCTGTCTCTCTTTGAGTTTTGGTGAAAATTATTAACAGATACATTCCTTTTCTGGAACAATCAAGAAGCTGTTGAGTACATGATTACTACCGATAATGTGGACGTTGTTTAAGGCCGCCCCCCGCACCTCTCTGATTCAAAGGATTTGGGTTAAATGCGCAAAACACATTTCAGGTTGAATACATTCTGTTGTGCAACTGACTAGGTATCCCCCGTTCCCTTTCCGACTGTTGTTTTCTCCAACATACCAATGTAATAACAGCATGTTTACATACATCATGTTTAATCATGTACATCGCTTCACCCAATTCTTAATTATACAGTCGCCTAAATCACATTCAAAGGAGTATGCAGTATTTTTTTTTCTATGTCTGTGCTCCAGCTGTAGATTATGTTAGCTGTCTGTCTCTTTTCCTACTTGTACTCTTTCCCCCATCCTGGTCCTGCGTCAGAGTATGGAGGTAATTATCAGGCCTCATCATCAGCGAGCTGTGTGTGGGTGCCACTCCAGCCCTCTCAGCAGAGGAAAGATCACACACATTATTTATATGTTTAAGAGGCGAGAGAGGAGAGGGCCGTTCTGTTTGTACCTACAGTAGAACAAATACACATGACTCACATTAAAGAACACATTAACAGCAACAAATTAGACACGGACAGATGGTTGACAGAAGATAAACCTTATATACTGAGTGTACAAAACATTAGGTACACCTGCTCTTTCCGCCAGTATAGACTGACTAGGTGAATCCAGGTGAAAGCTGTTAACCCTTATTCATGTCACCTGTTAAATCCACTTCAATCAGTGTAGATGAAGGGGAGGAGACAGGTTAAAGAAGGATTTTTAAGCCTTGAGACAATTGAGACATGGATTGTGTACATGTGCCATTCAGAGGGTGAATGGGCAAGACAAAAGATTGAAGTGCCTTTGAACGGGGTATGGTAGTAGGTGCCAGGCGCACAGGTTTGAGTGTGTCAAGAACTGCAACATTGTTGGATTTTTCACACTCAACAGCTTCCCATGTCTATAGTATGAAGAATGGTTTTACCACCCAAAGGACATCCAGCCAACTTGACACAACTATGTGAAGCATTGGATCCAATATGGGCCAGCATCCCTGTGGAAAGGTTGACACCTTGTAGAGTCCATGCCCTGAGGAATTGAGGCAGTTCTGAGGGAAAAAGGGGGAACAACTCAATATTAGGAAAATGTTCCTAATGTTTTGTACACTCAGTGCAAATAACATACGGCTACATTTGCATTAATTGTATCCCCGAAGAGTATCCCAACCATGCCTGGTATATTTGAGAAATGTGGAAGTGGTAACTCTGTTCAGTCAGGAATTACTCTATGTGCCTTTGTGACAAAAGAAACACACTGTATCTATAACTTGCTTGGACAGTTTCCTTCCTTACTGGCGCAGTCCGCCAACATTATAAACATTGTCATATGAGTCTGAATAAGTGCTCTAGATGGGTCAGAATGAGCAGGAAACGACAGCTCCAGGAAACGAGCAAAAACACCAATAGCCTCTTTGTGCAGTCTTCCTTATTTACAGTTGTTTACTGGCCACAACTACATTATCAGCAGTTATTTCTGACCCTTTCACAGGGCCATGTGCTGCAGAAATAAAAAAATATATCACAGCCTCTGTGCAGATGAACTAGCCAGACAGACACAGGGTGAGTCTCTAAAGGGAGGAAGGTGGAATTAAATTGGATGCTTTTCTACAAATGCATGAAGGTTTCTTTGTCTCCACTTGAATGGTTTGTGTTTTGATTAGATGGTCAGCTGAGGTAAAATAAACTCTGAGCAATGATCTCATCGCTGGTTGTGTTTGCTGGAATGGAAACCTGGAGCATGTTTAGGCCACAGGAGGTTGGTGGCACCTTAATTGGGGAGGACGGGCACATGGTAACGGCTGGAGTGGAATTAGTGGAATGGTATCAAATACATCAAAACACATGGGTTGATGCCATTCCATTTACTCCATTCCAGCCTTTATTATGAGCCTTCCTCCCCTCAGAAGCCTCCATTGGTTTAGGCATCTTTGACCCCATCTTTCCTCTGTCTACCTCTCTCTTCTTTCTCTCTTTCTTTCTCTCCCCTCAGTGTAACTGACACTCAGCACTCTTCAGTTGCTTGAATGGGATCTTTAAATTGGAGCTTCCGGGAGAGGCCCTTAGCTGGCGTTTTAATTACCTCAGGGCTCTGGAGCAGCTCCATGCATCTCTTCTCAGGCCCAGCACCATTGAAGAGGTCAGACTGAACAGTACCCAGGCCCAGCACCACTGACCAGGCCCCTCAGTGGTGGAACACTGACAAAAACTCCCTCAGAATGACAGGTCCACACAGGAATACATCATTAGCATTTTACCCACAATTACATAAGAGGTGGATTGAGGTGACCATATGCTCAGAGAGTGAATACATGCGCCTACCCCTTCATCAAGGCCAACGTAGATGAGATGCCATCTATTCCACCTCCTACCGCAGAGATGCATGGCTTGGGGATAGTGGTAATCAGGAGATCGGTCCTGAACCAACGTGGTCCCACCCTACTCTAATGGGTTCAGGTCAGGAGAGCGGAGGAATTTGGGTATGGGAAATAGATTTGCCAGGGTAGTGGGGCAGGGGGATTCTGTACCCGAAGCATGAGTTGGAAGTGTAAAGGGTGACTAGGGTCATCTTGTGGAGATCCTCCAGGCTGCCACTAGCCAATGTCAGCCAGCTGCCCTAGAGCAACTGTCAAAATCGGGGAGAAAGCCCCCTGCTGTATGTCAATGTAAAGCGACAGATTGTTACAAATGACCTACAGTCATTTGTAACAAAGTGGTCGTCCTCCATTATGAGTCAGCCCAAGGTACTGTATACATGTCAATCAGTTGGCCTCAGGAGGATCAAGAGGGAAAATAAAGGAAAAGGGAGTGTTGATGTGCTGGGTTTGGGGAGGAACCATTCCTTCCTATCTACCAATCATACTACTTTCCTTTTGCCAATGTGTTTACCAAATTCATTGACAATGCACATGTTTTAGATGCCTGCTGACAGGAAGTGATCTGCAGCTCCAGGCTTTTAGTGAGGTCTTTCTGTGGTAAAATATGGCCCCCCTGAAGAGAGAACCAAACTTTACACAGTAAACAAACATGTAAATACTGCCTCTGTGTTTCTTTAAATGTTTCGGAATTCCTGCATTCTACCCCCGTTTTACAAAGTGTCATAGAGAGTCTTTGATTTTCTGTTCTTATAAGTGGATAAACATGTATTTAGGCTGTACTGCTCAGGGACAGCTAATTCTCTCTATATGTGTGTTTCTGTGTTGCTTTAGGAGATGGTCAACCCATTGGCTTATACTCCTAAATGATTACCATGAAAGACCAGTTTATTGGATCTGCTGATTATCAGTTTTATTTCTTTCAATTACGTTGTCTATTCATGTATAGTACCATTTATAAGTTTGGACACACCTCCTCATTCAAGGGTTTTTCTTTAGTTTTACTATTTTCTACATTGTAGAATGACAGTGAAGATATCAAAACTATGAAATAACATGTAGTAACCAAAAAAGTGTTAAACAAATCAAAATATGTTCTTCAAAGTAGCCACCCTTTGCCTTGATGACAGCTTTGCACACTCTTGGAATTTTCTCAACCAGCTTCACCTGGAATGGTTTTCCAACAGTCTTGAAGGAGTTCTCACATATGCTGAGCACTTGTTGGCTGCTTTTCCTTCACTCTAAGGTCCAACTCATCCCAAACCATCTCAATTGGGTTGAGGTTGGGTGATTGTGGAGGCCAGGTTATCTGATGCAGCACTCCATCACTCTCCTTCTTGGTCAAATAGCCCTTACACAGACTGGAGGTGTGTTGGGTCATTGTCCTGTTGAAAAACAAATGATAGTCCCGCTAGGCGCAAATCAGATGGGATGGCGTATCACTGCAGAATACTGTGGTAGTCATGCTGGTTAAGTGTGCCTTGAAATCTAAATAAATCACAGTGTCACCAGCAAAGCACCACCCACTATCCCACCTCCTCTTCATGCTTCACGGTGGGAAGCACACATGCGGTGATCATCCGCTCACCTACTCTGCGTCTCAAAGACACGGCAGTTAGATCCAAAAATCTCAAATTTGGACTCATCAGACCAAAGGACAGATTTCCACCGGTCTAGTGTCCATTGCTCGTGTTTCTTGGCCCAAGCAAGTCTCTACTTATTGGTGTCCTTTTGTGGTTTCTTTGCAGCAATTCAACCATGAAGGCCTGATTCAAGCAATCTCCTCTGAACAGTTGATGTTGAGATGTGTATGTTCCTTAAACTCTGAGAAGCATTTATTTGGGCTGCAATTTCTGAGGCTGGTAACTGTGACAATATTGCTTGTACGAACTCGAACCCAGGCGCAGAGAAACACAGCAGAGGTAGGGGTAAATCCAGGAGGAAACAGCACAAGAGCACACTAACAAAACATGAGACCAAAGCAACGATACAGGCCAACTGAGAAACCTAAATAACCAGGCCACCTGGTGAACAGAGAAGGTAATTAAACACAGGTGAAACCAATAAGAAATAAATCAGGGTAACCTGAAAACTAGAAAACAAAGGGTGCCTTCCAGCGGTAACCTAAGGACACACTCAAATAAAACAGAACCTGTGACAGTAACTCTAATGAACTTATCCTCTGCAGCAGAGGTAACTCTGGATCTTCCTTTCCTGTGGCAGTCCTCATGAGAGCCAGTTTCATCATAGCACTTGATGGTTTTTGCAACTGCACTTGAATAAACTTTGAAAGTACTTGAAATATTCCATATTTACTGACCTTCATGTCTTAAAGTAATGACGGACTGTCGTTTATCTTTGTTTATTTGAGCTGTTGCCATAATATGGACTTGGTCTTTTACCAAATAGGGCTATCTTCTGTATACCCCCCTACCTTGTCACAACACAACTGATTGGCTCAAACGCATTAAGAAGGAAATTCCACAAATTAACTTTTAACAAGACAGTCCTGTTAATTGAAATGTGTTCCAGGTGACTACCTCACGAAGCTGACTGAGAATGCCAGAAGTGTGCAGATGTCACGATCGTCGTAATGAGCGGACCAAGGCACAGCGTGATTGAAGTTCCACATCTTTATTACGGTGAAACTTTAAACAAAACCAATAACGAACCGTGAAAGTAGTGATGCACAAACAATATCCCACAAACACAGGTGGGAAAAATGGCTACCTAAATATGATCCCCAATTAGAGGCAACGATTACCAGCTGCTTCTAATTGGGAACCATAATAAACACCAACATAGAAATATTTAGCTAGAACACCCCCTAGTCACGCCCTGACAAACTACACCATAGAGAACCAAGGGCTCTCTATAGTCAGGACGTGGCTACTTTGAAGAATCTCAAATATAAAATATATTTAGATTGTTTATCACTTTTTTGGTTACTACATGATTCCATATGTGTTATTTCATAGTTTTGATGAATGAGTAGGTGTGTCCAAACTTTTGACTTGTACTATGTGTACAAACTGAGTTCACTTGTCCGTTAATCATATTAGTGTGGTGATTAATAATTGAGAGATCCTACGTCAGCATAAAATATATGAAACACCCATAATCTGTAACCACAGCAGCCATTTATCACAGGGTCTGTAGAGCCCTGCATGGTGTTCTGGCCGGTTTCAGTTGGGTGAGGCTCCTTTATTCATTAGACATCCTGAATTATTCACAGAGGAGAGAGTGAGAGAGTGATGAAGCCTATTCCCCCTCCTCTTTTTAATGTTGTTGTCCTCCTTTTCCTCCTGTCTTTCTCCTCCTCCTCTATCTGCACACCCAGTCCAGTTTAGACTCCTAGGGTCAGGACATTGCCATTGGCAGAGCAGACTCTCAGGATGGTTAATGCTCCGCAAGTCTATTCTCCTTGATATGATTACGGTACACTTATGTAACGTGAGCACTAGAGAATCACGCACAGCCAGAGCCAAACAGAAGCAGATGAGTCTCCAAGATTTTCCAGAAGGTCAAATGTTGGTTCCTACGGAGAGTACGACAACGTGGGGGTAGAGTGTGCATTTGAATTCCTTCAGACACCTGTCCTCTCCTGTCCTCTCATGAGCGAGTATTCTCTGAGACTACATGAACATTCTCCTCCAGTCCTGGAATAAGGGCCCTAGGACTGCTTGGCCCAAATAGGGAGCCCCATGCCTCGGGGAGGGTCCCTAACACACAGCTCCCAACTGAGCCAACAAATCAGTGGGATATAGAGGGTATATAGAAAGAGGGACTGTGTGTGTGTGTGTGTGTGTTTTATTATGAACAGTTGGAGCAAACAGGTGGCATGTAGTGCATGTAGCGAAGTATGCCTGTTTTCTCATGTGTATCACCATGTTTCGGTGGGCGTTTGCGTGGACATTCTGTTATTCCAAATGGCCTTCATTTCAAAGGTCTCTGTATACAAATGGATGGCTTACATAATAACTATGAGCTCTCTTTCTCAGAACACTTCATGGATTTATCTTTCTGCTTGTTCTCCGCTGAGTTTTTATGTAACATATCTACAGACTTCTCTCCCAGCCATACTAATTCCTTCTCCTCTCTCTGTTTCTCCAGGCAGGAAAGGAAACAAGGAGAAAGGAGGAGGGAAAATGAGAGGGAGAGAGAGAAAGAGACAGAAAATACACAAGTGGGATAGTAGGAGAGAGAGTGCCTTGCATGTTTATAAATACATTCAGATTCATGGCTTTTCTCTGACACGCCCAGCCAGATTAGAAAAAGGCATGTGGCCCTGTGGAATAGAAACTAGGGCACGTCTTTCACTCAGCGGCATGGGAGGCATGGCAGATCACTTAAACTGACACCCCAGAGAGAGAGAGAAGGGGCTGTGGGTGGGAGCCAGAGATGAGCAGAAAATGGTGATCAAAGAGTCCTTCTAGCCATGGAACCCGGGGTGGGCTGCACCTCCCCCAGGATCCAGAGACAGGACCCAGAGACAGGACCCAGAGACAGGGCTGCACATTCAGGGGTTCAGACAGCAGTAAGGGAGCTTGGAAGACCTGTCAACATGATGCCCAGACAGTCACAGAGTCTAGTTTTACAGTGTTTTTTTTATAGTGAGTCCTTTGGTTGCTCCCTTGTGGAGGACACAATGAACACATCATCGTGGTTTCACTCAAAAAGAGGGAGGAAGAGAGAGATAAAGATATTAGATATTTATGAATTAACATTTTCCTTCATGTTCCCCATCCATACTCCTGTCCTTTTACTTGAATCATTCATTCAGAAACCCATTCATTCAGTTACTCACCATGTTCAATATAAAAACAATGTACCTTTATCATGTCTATTTGAAAATGTCATTTGGAGCTTTTTTATTTAATCTTTATTTAACCAGGAAGGGCTCATTGAGATTTAAAATCTATTTTCCAAGAGCTTCCTGGCCAAGATAGGCAGCACCAAGTCATTACAAAAATTACAGACAGACAACATGAAAAACTACAAGTAATCTAGTAAAAACCATTGAATTCACAAGAGTATAACAAAATCAAAAACAGCTAATTAAAAACATTGGCAGGTCAGGGAATCAGCCTCAAAATCCTTCATCAGTGATTTAAAAACACCAATCGAGACAAGTTCTTCCAGTTTAAAATAATTTTGTAAGGTGTTCCAAGACGATGGCGCAGAGTACATTAAAGCCCTTTTACCAAATTCAGTTCGGACATTTGGAACAGTTAGCAGGATAAAGTCCAGCGAACGAAGAGAGATTTCTGAACAATAAAAATGCCCAAATAAAAAGGTAGTAAACCCAAAATGGCTTTGTAAATAAAAGTATACCAGTGACTGAGCCTACGAGTGACTAGAGAAGGCCAGCCAACCCTGGTATACAAAGTGCAGTGGTGCGTAAGGGTTTTGCAGTTTAAAATACATCTCAAAGTGCCATGGTAAAGAGTGTCAATTGATCTCAAACACTTAGGGCAAGCATTAATATATAAAATATCCCCATAGTCTAGTAAAGGCATAAATGTAGCTGATACTAGCCTCCTTCAGGCGTCAAAAGAAAAATAGGCCTTATTCCTAAAAATATTTTTTTTTTGTAAGTTGTTGAATATGCAATTTAAAAGAGAGGCCGTCATCAATTAAAATTCCAAGATATTTATATGAGGTTACAACCTCAATCTCCTTGCCCTGACAGGTAGGTGAAAGGTTCAGAGGTCTATTTATTGCATTAGAAAACACCATTAGTTTAGTCGGTATTGAGGATAAGGATAAACTAAAACACACCAAAGCATATGTCAAATTCACAAATCCTTATATTAAATGAATCTTCATATTAAGACTGAACATACTTTCCTTGGCTTGGACTCAAAAAACTTCATATCATACTATATCTAACTTGAAATAATTTGTAACATTTTAACCCAAAATAAACCACACAGGGGGTTGGCTATTAAAACCAGATTAGCTCAGGCAGCAGAATACTCCATGATCTCATTACATTGCCTGAATAATTGTCAGCACAGCACTGCATTATGTCCTGCTGTCCAATCCCTTGGACATAAAATAGGTTTGCTGGGATTGCACTGAGGTGGATTAAATGGGGGGTGATGTGGGTTGGAGGGGTCGTGGTGGTGATTGAAGGCGACAGAAGAATTCAGATAACTATAAATGGGCTGGTGGGTTTCAAGAGGGTGCAGGGAGTGTCGAGGGGTGGCAGGGCATTGTGGTGAATGGCAGACCTCTATTGATCTTTCTTTCCAGTCTTGGCCTATATCACACACGGAGAGGACCATGCAGACTCACTTTCCAAATGCATGACATCACCCAGGGTTGCCAGGTTAACAACTGCCCAGGGCCTGTGAGAGGAGTCATTCATCTCTACTGGGAGAGCGCAGTCTTTGAGGGGTCGGGGGCTTTTGTCACTGTCATATACACTTACTCTGACAACTCTGTGTGTGTGTGTGTGTGTGTGTGTGTGTTCCTGTGCGTGTGCGTGCGCGCGTGTGAGAGAGAGAGAAGAGTAGGAGGAGATGCCGGCTCTGAGAAATCTCTTCCCTGGACCGAATTATTTCACACTCAAACTTTTCCTATGCTTTCACTGAGTGTGCTGTTAGATTCTTGGTTCAACTAGTGTTCTGCAATCAGTTGAATAAACTGATTGCAGGCTAAATTGAATGACAACAGAGATAGAATACAATATGTAATTTTATTGAATAGTTTGGGGTAGGCGTAGGCCTCGTCTCAGAGGAATGCTCCTCAGATGCTGGGCAGCTGGCATCGAACCCCCTCACTGGGAGAATGGAGATCCGATGACGGGCCTTCAGTTAGTGGTGGTGGGGAGGTGGAAGGTCGTTGGAAGACTGTTGCTGCAAAACAGAAAGTGGGAGACACAAGGTTTGAGTTGACATACAGTTTCAGTCAAAGGTTTGGACACACATACTCATTCAAGGATTTTTCTTTATTTTGACTATTTTCTACATTGTAGAATAATACTGAAGACATCAAACCTATGAAATAACATATATGGAATCATGTAGTAACAAAAAAAGTGTTAAACAAATATATTTTATACTTGAGATTCTTTAAAGTAGCCACCCTTTGCCTTGATGACAGCTTTGCACACTCAACCAGCTTCACTTGGAATGCTTTTCCAACAGTCTTGAAGGAGTTCTCACATATGCTGAGCACTTGTTGGCTACTTTTCCTTCACTCTACGGTCCAACTCATCCCAAACCATCTCAAATGGGTTGAGGTCGGGTGATTGTAGAGGCCAGGTCATCTGCTGCAGCACTCCATCACTCTCCTTGGCCAAATAACCCTTACACAGACTGGAGGTTTGTTGGGTCATTGTCCTTTTGAGAAACAAATGATAGTCCCACTAGACGCAAACCAGATGGGATGGAGTATCGCTGCAGAATGCTGTGGTAGCCATGCTGGTTAATTAAGTGTGCCTTGAATTCTAAATAAATTACTGACAGTGTCAACAGCAAAGCACCCCCACACCATCACACCTCCTTCTCCATGCTTCATTGTGGGAAGCACACATGCGGAGATCATCCGTTCACCTACTCTGCGTCTTACAAAGACACGGCGGTTGGAGCCAAAAATCGCACATTTGGACTCATCAGACCAAAGGACAGGCATGTTTCTTGGCCCAAGCACTTCTTCTTATTGGTGTCCTTTAGTCGTGGTTTCTTTGCAGCAATTCGACAATAAAGGCCTGATTCACGCAGTCTCCTCTGAACAGTTGATGTTGGGATGTGTCTGTTACTTGAACTCTGAGAAGCATTTTTTTGGGCTGCAATTTCTGAGGCTGGTAACTCTAATGAACTTATCCTCTGCAGCAGAGGTAACTGGGTCTTCCTTTCCTGTGGCGATCTTCATGAGTGCCAGTGTCATCATAGCGCTTGATGATTTTAGTGACTGCACTTGAAGAAACTTTCAAAATTCTTGAAATGTTCAATATTGACTGACCATGTCTTAAAGTCATGATGGTCTGTCATTTCTCTTTGCTTATTTGAGTTGTCATAATATTGAGCTGCCATAATATGAACTTGGTCTTTTACCAAATAGGGCTATCTTCTGTATACCACTCCTACCTTGTCACAACACAACTGATTGGCTCAAACATATTAAGAAGGAAAGAAATTCCACAAATGAACTTTTAACAAGGCACACCTGCTAATTGAAATGCATTCAAGGTGCATGAAGCTGGTTGAGAGAATGCCAAGTTTGTGCAAAGCTGTCATCAAGGCAAAGGTTGGCTACTTTGAAGAATCTCAAATATATTTAGATTTTTTAAACACTTTTTTAGTTACTACATGATTCCATATGTGTTATTCCATGGTTTTGATGTCTTCACTATTATTCTTCAATGTAGAAAATAGTTTTAAAAAATTGACTGTTACTGTATTAATACTCCCATAGATGCATGGCCAAGGAAAGCATGAGTGAGCCCATAGGTTAATCAGCAATTGTGGTGGAATTGCCTTAGTTTGTCATACTAATATCCTGAGGTTAATAGGTGAATGACATTTTTCACGCTTGCTAATAGTAAAGGAGGAGGAGAGATGTGACGCTATACTGATGAGTTAACATTACAACACTACTCTATAAATAACTGCTATTCTGACGAGGGAACATTGTAGACACTACCATAGACTCCTGCTATGCTTATGAGGTAACATTGTAAATGCTACCATATCAATACCTGCTACAGTATGCTGATAAGTGAGATAGGAAGTAATGTGAATTATATTAGTTTACTAGATGAATGAAAAGTTACGATTCATTCAGACCGGCCTGACTGAACTACATATCTATCTAATGTGCACACGGCTGTATTGGAAACCAGGCTATTCGGTGTACAGTGAAGTATATCAAAAGGCACATGGAGCTAGTTTTATTTGAAGTCTATATTTGATTTGAAAATAAGTGCAAGCATCAAGGAAAATAGAAGATAGGAAAAGCAGGCTGCTGTTGTGCAAATTTTGCACAGGGACACTCAAAGTCAATCTTAAATGAATCATTCTTTACTATCAGCATGCTGGAGAGGTTCCAACCAACTCAATGCACCAAGTACACATGTCGATCAGGAGCTCCAACGGGGCAGTCCCGTTAGATCTCTTAAAATGACGACAATTTATATTTGCCTGATTTAGCTCATTGATCATGCATAATTAATTAATCATTAAGGTTTGTTTCATTCATTTGACCGACCAATATTGGGTCATGCATGTGACAGACCAATACCTCACGAGGCTTCTTCTCTACGCTGAGACCTTGAAACTGATATATTTTAGGTTCTCAAAAAAAGGGTCTGGGTGTATTGCCAAATTGTAGATACTGATAGTGAGGATTCATTCAGTCAGTCACTTACATGAACACATAAATTGGTTATTAGAAAAGCACAAAAATAAAATGTTCCATCACACAGCCTTCACAACACTTTTCATTTTCAGAGGACGTAGTGTTTGAAGAGAAGTACTGTCAGCATCAGAGTAACATGATGTTCTCTTCACTGAAGCAGCTGACTCTTGGGGCAATATCGTCCTCAGATTGCACAAAATAAGAATGTGGAATGTATGTACAAAATGTATGCACTCACTACTGTAATTCGCTCTGGATAAGAGTGTCTGCTAAATGACTAAAATGTCAAATGTCATCATGGTAGCTGTTAGCAACTGCTTTTGGTGGAGATTAAAGTTATCATATGCCATAGGAAGGATCACCCTAGTGGAGTTCTCCTCCAGATATCACAAAGGCTTACTCTCTCTCCCTAGTAACATCAACTCGGAGGACTGTGCAGCTTCATCAGTCTATAATTATTCATGCATATGAGCAAATTATGGTGAGAAATAAACTGTCAAGAAAATGTGGGCAATAGAATACATCTACCGACCTTACCTTGTGGGTCCTGTTGTGGAGATGTGACCAGTTTAGGATATGGCATCAGTTTCTGGGTCCTTAGTTTGAGCAAAGACTACACATTCCCTGTCAACAACTTTATATACTGTGTGTATTTCCAAGTAGAGGTCTTCTTGGGTCCCGGACCCGAGGCCAATCAGACCCAAACCCAAATGGACCCGACGACCACCATACCTCGAACCGACCCGTACCCTAAAGTACGACCAGACCTGATTGGACCCGAGTGACAAAAAATGTTTATCAGCCAAGTTATGCTTCTGGTTAATGAATAAGTCTTTATATGTTGGCTAAGTCAATAAATTCAGCTTATTAGCATAAAATAAATATGCTATAGGCTATTCAGAGCCGCGGTCGGGTCCATTCGGGTCTATCAGTGGTTACATAGACCCAAGACCAGATAACAATCAAATAACAACAAACAGGACCCGACCTGGACCTGAGGGAAAATTGAATTCTGGACCTGTCCTGGACCAGCTTAAGTCTCGGGTCGGTTCTCGGGTATTGGGTGGACCCATGAAGACCTCTACTTCCAAGTGCAGTTTGCATGCCAAAGCCCATTTGGGTAAGCGCAGGGGGTAAATGGGAGACGTTTATTTTCCAGCTCACAAGACACAAGAGGCGCATACTGCTGAAAATCCCACGTGTCCTTCCCTCCTTTCTTTCACCAGCACATTGCTGCCATACCCAGAACCTCTTAGTTGAGTGAGTGTATCGGTCTGTGTTTGTGGTTACACCCACGGATAAACTCTCGAGCACTTAACAGGAGTTGGTAGGCTACAAGGCGCAAAACTGTGGCGCCTTGTATGATATTGTTGCCTGTTTTCGCCATTTTTCCAAAAAGCCCCTGAGAAGTCACGGACCCAGGTCTGCTTATGGACGACTTTTTCATCCTCATTGGTTTGTCCACACCCCTTCGGAGATAAGGACAAGAGCAAGTCTTCAGCTTTGCTTGCAGGAGAGGGAGAAAGTGACAATCGAGAAATTGGAGGGCAAATGACAAGGGAGCGTCACAGCATCGCGTGAAGAAGTCTCTTTTAATTTATTTATATAATTTGCCTATTTCTGATGAAGGAACTCGCGGAATTAGTTTCCTTTTTATTGATTTGACATTTTCATTTGAAATTCGGATTCCACGATTTGGAGTGACTGACAAGGCTACCTACCCTGGCGGCAGACATGTATGTTGACTTTGTGTTTATCTTTTAGTTCAATCCTGTGTCCCAAGTATGGCATTTCGGTGTGCATTTAAGAAGTGTGTATCTTTAATTCTATTTTCACACGATTTTTTTGCATAGCCTTCTACATAGCCTGGCTACAAGAAGTCATGTGAAGCACCATTTTGAGACAATTTAAGCACACAACGGTCTGTATATAAACTAGAGGCCAGGCTATTTACAGTCAGATGTTATTTTATAGGAAATTGTCTATTTTGTGTTGGTGGAATCTTCCAGCAGATTGTCATGGGTGACGCAGCTGTGATAGACCCATGATTCGTGCAAGGGTATACGGAGAGCGTTTTATAGTTGCTCAGCGTAATGATGACAAAGAGAGCCTTGTCTGTTAACTGGGCTTTGTTTGATATTTGAAATGAATGCGAGATAAATGCCTGGTAAACACGGGTATTAATTACTCAAGCCGCGGGAAAGGTTTTTTTATGAAACAGGTTGACATACACATGTCAGTGCACAATTATGTGTTTAATATGTTTATGGATACACCAATACGCTAAAATTTCAAATGTATCCGCTGTCAGTCTACAAGTGCATCGCTTCTGACGCTACAGTGTAACATTTTGTTTCGCGAATTTTCTCTTTGCCTTTAATTCGTTGCTGCTGCTTGCTGATAGCCCTCTTATATAGCTAATCTCCTACAATCTAATCCTTCTGACTTGTTTTAACATCCATGCAAGGGAATGTAACCTGTCTCTGTCAACGATGAAACCCGCCTTACACTGGCCGCAAATTTCGACATTTTCAATAGCTAGAAAAAGCATCTGGATAAAATGGGCAACCACATTCCGAGTTTGGAGTGAAGCCGTTTTATAGTAAAGGTTCTGCTTGTAAACATAGAAGTTTCCAGAACTAATATTCACTTGATAAATGGTCTCCTTCAATTTAGTGTTCTCTGCAAACTCTGTCTTGTGGGAAGTACCCAGCCAGGGCCACACAATCTGCCCTTTGTGCAAGGGCTCGACCACCATCAGGGGGCCTAATTTAGGTGATGATTCGATCAACAAAAACAATTATGATGAAAAGGATATGCAGAAGGAAGTAGACGAGGAGTCTTTTTCTCTCAGTGGTCTGTACACTCACACACAAGAGGCTGACCAGGCTGGTAGGGCAGTAAAAAAAAACGCCCTGAGTTTTTTTTTTTTTTGTGTGTGTGAACATGATAGCATGTAGTGGTTTTGCAGCGACAGGGGTCCCGGGAGGAATGAGAGTGGTGTTATGTTGGGATATGAGGAATGTGTCTGTGTTTCTGTCTTGTCTGGCTACACCATGTGCATGTGCTCGTCAGTGTTGGTCTTGCACAGATATTGAAATGCACATAACATATATCTCTATGGCCTGTTGTAATTCACCCTAGTCATACATGTGCTTGTTTGTTGTGGTAGTCTCACACCCATTGCCCTGTCCAGAGATTGCAGGATCCCTTCCCTGTCTGACCCTGCTTCCCTCTAAAGGTGTCTGCATGCTTCCCAAACAAGAGTTTGTGCATATGTTATGACATTTTTGTGACGTTTCTGTTTGTTTTGCAAACACTACTATTGCCACTTTTTTTTCTTGTTTTCTGGAGTAGGTCTTTTAAGTGAGTATGTGAGCACACTCGGGAAATGTTGTTTGTCTTGTACATCTATCAGGAAAATAGCTATGCTTGTGCCCGGGATAGAATAAAGACCAGCTATGCTTCTTCCCTTCAATCTGTGATGCCAACTAGGAACAGAGAACTGTTGATCATGCAACAAAACATTGCATGATCGTGTATATAGACTTTCTGTTTTGTTGGAGATTTGTATGTGGACAAATCAATCCAACTATGTCTTCAGCAATACTTATATTTTGGTATAGTATACATGTACCGTGTTTAATAGGGTCAAGTGGAAACCGTCTAACAGAGCTTAGATGAATCTGAGGTTGTGTAGGAGGAAGAATGATGTCATGCACCTGGTTTCTGTTTGCTGTATGAGTTGGTAATGAGGAACCAGCCAGACCACTTTAGGGTCCTTCAAATGACCATCCACATACATAAAATACACAGCCCATCTGTCAACCTTAGTAGGGTGCATTTGGCCTAACATTCTTCTCCTCACCACCAGGACCTCTGCTGTTAATGACTTCCTGTGGGTGACTGTCAGGGCTCTACAGTGTGACAATTTTAATCATATGCGCCTAAATATGAAGGATTCTAGCTTTATTATCTCAAATATTTATCATTGTGCTCCTAAATTTCTTTGTGTGCCAACATTTTTCAATTTAGGTGCCATGACCTTGTAAAAAAAGGTCAGCGTATAGCCCTGGCTGTGTTCCTGAAGTCGGACATGCAGCCAACTAAATGTCATCGCTCTCTCTTGGTCATACACATACACACTTTTGTTTTACTATCCTTGTGGAGAACAAACAATTGATTCCTATTCAACATCCTATTTTCCCTAATTCAAACCCGTACACTAACCCATCAGCCTAAAATAGCCTTTTTCCTTGTGGGGACCAGCAAAATATCTCTAATTGTCAGAATTTACCGTGTTTTACTATCCTTGTGAGGACTTCTGGTCCCCACAAGTATAGTAAACACACACACACACACAAATGCACTCAAGCTTGCCCACAGGATAATTGCTTGTGTGCACACAGTCATATCAACCACTTTAATTAAGGACACAATTAGTGTTTGTTGATGTGTTTGGCTCTTGTTGAGTGTAATGAGTTTGGGGGGGGGGGGTGTTGGTTCACTGTCATTCATTACTTTAACACTAATCTCTTTATTATTATTTCATTGGCACAAACCCTTTAGTTCTGAGACATTGGGGGGAACATTGAATACTCTGCTCAGAATGTCATGGAACCCACAGAATCGACAGAGTGCAGGGTAGCCCAGCCCAGTCTTTCAGAACACTGTGCGACAATAAGGCAGACAATAGTATTATTCAGAACTCACAGAAAAAACAAGAGACCACAGTGTAGCTGTCAAGCTCCCTGAGCTTGTACAAACAAGAAGCTGCAGGAATTATCGTTATGTGGTGGCGATGCGGTGATGTCTATGAAGTATGACAGCTGTATAAAAGCCTGTGCAGCTAACCTGCACTCAGATACCCTAATTACTGTTCTGTGTGTAGGTGTAGTTGTTTACAGTGTTTCTCTTACTGGGTTTAATTGTTTAGATAATGCAGTATGTTATATGAGCAGTATCTAATTGTGGGGAGTAAAGAAATGAATGATCAATAATGAATTTACATGATCTATGCTGTGAGTGTAGTTCGAAATACTGTCTTCATTCCGGTAGTAAAACCCAGTAAAAAAAAGAATAGGAGTCGGAAATCAACAATGTAATCCAAATGTTATTTTGAGAAGTTTGAACAGTATGATAATGACATGATCGTGCAGAGAGGTTCAATGACAGGCTATGTCATATGGCTGAACTGCAAGGTATCTACTGGATGAGTACCATTAGGTGTGTAGAGATGTTTTCTGTTTCTCTGCAGTGTATATTTTCTGTGTGATTCAGCAGTCTGTTTCATCTGTGTATTTCTCCAGTGTATCATTACTCTGTGTGGCAAGAGCATGCTATTATAGAGCAACTGCACTAGGTGACTCACTCTGTCCGGGCACAGTTATGATGCAGGCGCAAACCACAAGCAAATATACACTGAACAAAAATATAAACACAACATGTAAAGTGCTGGTCCCATGTTTCATGCGCTGAAATAAAGATCCAAGAAATGTTCCATATGCACAAAGTGGTTATTTTTCTCAAATTTTGTGCACACATTTGTTTACATCCTTGTTAGTGAGCATTCTGTCCTTTGCCAAGATAATACATCCACCTGACTGGTGTGGCATATCAAGAAGCTGATTAAACGGTATGATCATTACATAGGTGGACCTTGTGCTGAGGACAATAAAAGGCTACTCTAAAATGTGCACAAACAACACAATGCCACAGATGTTTTGAGGGAGCGTGAGGAATGTCCACCAGAGCTGTTGCTGGAGAATTTATGTGTAATAAAGCCCTTAAAGCTCATTCTCATTGGCTGGTCCTGGCTGCCAAGTGGGTAGGCCTATGCCCTCCCAGGCCCACCCACGGCTGTGCCCCTGCCCAGTCATGTGAAATTCATTAGATTAGGGCCTAATTGATTGATTTCTTTACATGAACTGTAACTCAGCAAAATCTTTTAAATTGTTGCATTTATATTTCTGTTCTGTATATACAAATACAGACCATCACATTCAATGCTTTGTCCACCCATGTTTATGCTGCACATACGAAGGCTAGATGTGTTCATGAAGTACAACAGAACAAGTGTAAGTTTAAACACAGATTAACTAGGTATTGACATTCAGAGTCCAGACAGCTTTAAGTGTGCCACGTTCTCTGATGCCAATGGACAATTCCACAGTAACAGAATGATGCTGAGACTGATTTTTCACTTTAAAATGTATGTGAAACAAATAACGATTGCAAAGTTAAACAAACCATACAACACTATGTACAAGGACTACTTATCAATTCTCCAATATTTGTTGTTACGAAAACACATTTACTTGAAGAGTGCAGATGCAAAGTTTGGTAACAAAATGGTTTTCAGTGGAAATTGTTAACAGTAGTCCTTGGGAGTTGTCTAGTTTGTTTAACTTTGCAAACAGTTGTTTTTTTTTGCATACATTTTAATGTGAAAAATCTGAGTCTCAGCATCATTCTGCTAGCTTAAAATTGCTACTATGTAGGGCGGCAGGTAACCTAGTTGTTAGACCGTTGGGCCAGTAACCGAAAGGTCGTCAGTTCAAATCCCCAAGCCGACACGGTGAATAATCTGATGTGCCCTTAAGCAAGGTAGTTAACGCTAATTGTTCTAGCTTTGATAATGGCTGGCCGTGACCCCACTCTGAGGGTATCTCAGGGGGAGTTGGGATATGCAAAGAACACATTTCCAATTCACACGTGTAAAATAAACACGTCTTGACATCATGGGAAAATCAAAAGAAATCAGCCAAGACCTCAGAAAAAAATTATAGACCTCCACAAGTATGGAAATTGCTCCCAAGGATGAACCAAACGCCTGAAGGTACAACTTTCATCTGTACAAACAATAGTACGCAAGTATAAATACCATGGGACCACGGAGCCGCCATACCGCTCAGGAAGGAGATGCTTTCTGTCTCCTTGAGATGAATGTACTTTGATAAAAGTGCAAATCAATTGCAGAACAGCAGCAAAGGACCTTGTGAAGATGCTGGAGGAAACGGTTACAAAAGTATCTATATCCACATAACCTGAAAGGCTGCTCAGCCAGGAAGAAGCCACTGCTCCAAAACCGCCATATAAAATCCAGACTACGGTTTTTCCAAAAAACATACTTTTTGGAGAAATGTCCTCTGGTCTGATGAAACAAAAATAGAACTGTTTGGCCATAATCACCATAGTTACGTTTGGAGGAAAAAGGGGGAGGCTTGCAAGCCGAGAACGCCATCCCAACCGTGAAGCACGGGGATGGCAGCATCATGTTCTGGGGGTGTTTTGCTGCAAGAAGGACTGGTGCACTTCACAAAATAGATGGCATCATGAGGGAGGAAAATGTTGTGGATATATTGAAGCAACATCTCAAGACATCAATCAGGAAGTTAAAGCTTGGTCGCAAATGGGTCTTCCAAATGGACAATGACCCCAAGCATACTTCCAAAGTTGTGTCAAAATGGCTTAAGGACAACAAAGTCAAGGTATTGGAGTGGCCATCACAAAGCCCTGACCTCAATCCTATAGACAATTTGTGGGCAGAACTGAAAAAGCGTGAGCGAGCAAGGAGGCCTACAAACCTGACTCAGTTACACCAGCTCAGTCAGGAGGAATGGGCCAAAATTCATCCACCTTATTGTGGGAAGCTTGTGGAAGGCTACCTGCAACGTTTGACCCAAGTTAAACAATGTAAAGGCAATGCTACCAAATACTAAGTTAGTGTATGTCAACTTCTGACTCGCTGGGAATGTGATGAAAGAAATAAATCACTCTCTCTACTATTATTCTGACATTTCACATTCTTAAAATAAAGTGGTGATCCTAACTGACCTAAGACAGGGAATTGTTACTCTGACTAAATGTCAGGAATTGTGAAAAACTGAGTTTAAATATGTTTGGCTCTGGTGTATGTTAACTTCTGAATTTAACTGTAGATACAAATCGAGCTCCGTACTGCATCGCCATGCACCTCCCTTATTTTGTAACTATGTGGAGGGCTGTGTGGGGGTGTTACATCCTGTAGAAAACAAACTCACTTCCTTGACTACCGCTCTGCACTGCTCCGTGAAGCGCAAGAAGTATGAATGCCCTGACTTCTGAGTCCATATCACCATAAATGCTGCATGTTCAATGCAGAAGTCGGATTGACCATGTGCCCAGATGCACAATGCACTTCTCTCTCC
Organism: Oncorhynchus mykiss; assembly: GCF_057628025.1. Taxonomy (NCBI): domain Eukaryota; kingdom Metazoa; phylum Chordata; class Actinopteri; order Salmoniformes; family Salmonidae; genus Oncorhynchus; species Oncorhynchus mykiss. Next base: position 29,502,797 of record NC_143022.1, on the reverse strand, counting down.
AGAATGCGCTCTCTCCCTTCCAATTTGCACATTCATTCATAACTTCATTTGTGTGAATTGTTTACGTTTGGATTGTTAGTGTATATCAATTCCCCCTTACATATATCACCAGTAGTACATTTACTGTTAAATACTATAATTTCTAATCTAGTGTTTGTTACTTTGGTTATGGTAATTTCTGTTTATTCATGCAGTATTATTATTCCACTTTTCCAGTTATCATTGTCGGAGTGGACACAGGTTGTGCACTTTGCAAGCAATGCTATACTTGTGAGAATCAAGTTTTGGTTTATTTCATTACATGAGTTTTGTTAATTTAGTCATTGCCTTTTGTTTGGAGCGCTCCTGCCAATGTTGAGTAAGCATGTGCATGCATAGAAGTAGGCCTATAGGCTACCAGGCCTGTGCGCAAATGTAGGCATGTAAATGTGCCCATTTGCGGACCTCATAGTATTTCTGATTGGCTTAACTCCACAGGTCATTAGTGGTGGTGCGTTTTCTTCACCAAGCAAATGGTCTGTTTTTACATCCATTGAGAATTACAACAGTTCCTCAATGTATTTGAGACATCTTTCCAGATCTCTCCCTTTCGATAACTACTAAGTGTGAAAGGGAAAAATGTCATGCTCTGATCCAGTGGAAATGTCATTAAAATAGGTCTACCTGATTTACTTCTTATCAGTGCTTGACTTGGACTGAAATAGGTTCCGGTATTCATTTTGGGTGCTGGTACTGTTTTTTATATTTAGGTGCAGGATCTCCACAATACTTTTGAGTTAATATTCTACAAGAGGAATAGGAGATCAAGCCGTAGAACATTTGAGGTGCTGGTACTCAGCTCCGGTGAGCTCCTGCCCAAATCAAGCACTGCTTCTAATTCCTTGAGCAAAAAACATACAGCAGCGTCTGCCTCGAGCTCACTGGTGCAGGTACTCTGAGGGCCCAGAATATTACATACAATGTTGCAAGTTCGCTAGCTCAATCAAGCTTTGGGCCAGACCCAAGTTAATGGTTTATACAATGTTTAAAGTTCGTTGCAGACGAACTTGTGTCGCCAATGTGATTTATCGGATATTTGTTTTTATCATGATATTTTCTACCTGCAGGCTGGAATGTTTTTATTTTTTGGATTTATTTAGGCTATTTTTACATTGTTGGCAATGGCAATAGAAGTTACTTTTTAGGTTTATCAATTTCATTTAGATTTTGATAGAATTTGGATTAACCACATGACATTGACTTTGAGATATGAAAATGTGTATATAAAAACCATAACTGGCACACAGCTCGATAGAAATGGTAAGATAAATTGGCATTCCACATGAGGAAGGTTGCCGACTCCTCGTGTAGCCTATTACCAGCAACTTCAAGAGAGTAATGGCAGAATATGTGAAAGCCAGCAGGAGCGAGATGAGAAAAGTTGGGTCAGGTTAAGATTTTATTCTTCTGGTTATCTATTTCTCTGGTGCCCTCCTTGAGGCATTTTTCTTATTTCATCAAACCATAAGCTTAAAGCATCAGACAAGCTCAATGCATATATTTGATTTGATTTTAACACATTGGGTGTGTCTATATATGGAAAAATACATGTTTAAAAATTCCGACCGGCCTCCCGAGTGGCACAGCATCGCAATGCTTGAGGTGTCACTAGAGACCTGGGTTTGATCCCAGGCTGTTTCACAGCAGGCAGTGACTGGGAGACCCGTGAGACGGTGCACAATTGGCCCAGCGTTGTCCGGATGCTGGCCTTCTAGGCAGAGTTCCTCTGTCCAGTGTCTGTGTTCTTTTCCCCATCTTAATCTTTTCTTTTTATTGGCCAGTCTGAGATATGGCTTTTTCTTTGCAACTCTGGCTAGAAGGCCAGCATCCTGGAGTCGCCTCTTCACTTTGGATGTTGAGACTGGTCTTTTGCGGGTACTATTTAATGAAGCTGCCTGCGTTCCACAGGGATCCTGGCCCATTTTGACTCCAATGCTTCCCAAAGTTGTCCTTTGTGGTGGCCAGTGTCTCATGGAAAGAGCAGGTGTTCATAATGTTTTGTACACTCTGTGTATATTTTATTATTCTATAAAACAGAAACCTGCCTGCATGTCTTGGCAGGTTCTCTCTCGCAGGCAGCATCAGGCAAGGTTGGGTAATCAGCTTACAGTCTCTGTGTAGCGAATAGTTTGACTGTTGAGTGAAGAGGAAGGTGTCCAAGTCACCCTCATCCTCACTGACTGAAATCACATTTTATTAGTCACATGCAGATGTTATTGCGGGTGTAGTAAAATGCTTGTGTTCCTAGCTCCAACAGTGCAGTAGTATCTAAAAGTAAAAGAATGGAGTTACGAAATATATAAATATTAGGATGAGCAATGTCAGAGTGGCATTAACTAAAATGCAGTAGATTAGAATACAGTATATGCATATGAAATGAGTAGAGCAGTATGTAAACATTATAAAGTGACTGCTGTTCCATTATTTAAGTGATCAGTCAATGTAGAGCGTGAAGGCACACAGTAGTCTGTAATTTTACCAGCCTAAGTGCAGGCTTCGACCACAATTTTGATTAGTTCATTACTTTGCTAAAAAAAGTATTCTGTTTTCCTCAGCCACTAGCTTAGTTCTTGCTGTGTACTCTGCACATTCTGTAGTTCATCTTGGGGTGTGGCAGCAGTGGACTAGGTCAAAACCCCTTGACCACGCCCATCCTGTAATGTTCTTATAGATTTAAGGTTAGTGTTTCAGGTCACATGTCAGGGTCAACAAAATTAGAGGTTGTTGATTGGAACATGACTATCATAACATAAGTAAAGGCTTAGTTTTCTGGATAAACAAATGGAAAAGGGCTCTTTTTTTAAAACATTTACCAGAAAAAGTCTTAAGGTATCAGTCACACAATCATGTTGCCAACTCTTATTTAGGTTTGGGGAAATTGGAGAAATTGTTTACCTTCTGTAAGTTTAAGAAGCATTGCCTTGTACCTTTTCCATGATCAAAAACACACATTTTCTAATTTCTCTCACTCATTCACTGAAGTAACAAGTACTAATTAGTTATAGTGATTTTACTGATATAGTCACAAACCACTGGCATACTATTATTATGTTCAGCTCATAACTGTTTTCTTTGTCTTTCTGTTGTCTGGTCGTCAAACAGTCTGCGTCTGGACAAACCCCTCCCTTTCTCTCTACACTTAATGTCACCTCTCCCAGCTCTTACTGACACCTACCTCTCCTTCCATTTACTGTATTTAACTAGGCAAGTCTGTTAAGAACACATTCATATTTACAATGACGGTACCGGGGAACAGTGGGATAACTGCTTTGTTCAGGGCAGAACAACAGATTTTTACCTTGTCAGCTCGGGGATTTGATCAACCTTTCGGTTACTGGCCCGATGCTCTAACCACTAGGCTACCTGCCGCCCCTGTAACCAGCACCGACTGAGCACCTGACGTCCATAGACATTGAAAAGTGCAACCTTGCCTTGATGTTAACATCCACAGACGGACCAGACTGGACAAATCTGAATAGTATTATGTACTGAACTGTACTGGACTCTGCTCTGCTCTTCTGTGCTGTATTGTACTCTGTGCTGTATTGTACTCTGTGCTGCGCTGTCCAAACTTGTAAAACATGAGGAGAATGACATTCATATCCATAATTATGCATTTCTGTGTAGTACAGATCAGGGACCCATGATTTAATTATGTTACCGTAAGTTCAAAAACTCAAGGTGTCATGTCATAGCTGACACCACCATTATTTTTGCAGAAATTGTTTAATCTTTATTCAGAGCAGATATTTTAAGAGTTTTTGGAAAACGTGGACACAAAAAAACTGAGGGAGATTTTTACTGTATTCCTGTCACCAAAGTGTGCATTTGCACAGTTCTTTCACTAAATTTGTTTTTGTAAATGTTTCTGTGGAAAAAAACTGATTATTTTATATCATGGAATTTTTTGTCAAATTCTGCTGCCATATTTCATATTACTTATTAGATTGACACATCAGTTGAATCTAACAATCTAACAATGTGAATGTATTGTTGGAGAAATGCCTTACACCACCAGCAGCCTCCTCCAGATTCTTCTTGTGTAAACCTTTACTGACGTGATGAGCAGTGATGTCCAGGTTTATATGCATAGGTTGAAGCCAGTTAAAGGCATAGCCAAGTAATATTATGGTAAAAAATTACAACTAAAAGGGTTGTATGGGTTAAGTGTCTCTGTCTGGGAATCGTAAATGGGCAGTGTTTTCCATTTGATTTCTAATTGACATAGTAAAGAGTTCAAGAAAAGAACATGAACAGGTGTAGAGTTAGAGAATGGTGTGTTGATATACTTAGTAATTGGGAAATTAATCAAATTGCATTTGTCACATGCGCTGAATACAACAGGTGTAGGTCTTATAGTGAAATGCTTACTTACAAGCCCTAACCAACAGTGCAGTCTAAAAAAAATCAACGAATAAGAAATAAAAGTAACAATTAAAGAGCAGCAGTAAAATAACAATGGTGAGGCTATATACAGGGGGTACTGGTACAGAGTCAATGTGCAGGGTTTTGTATGTCCAGGCTGCACATAGGGTAGCAGGACTGTAGTGCTACAGCATCGAGTGACACATAAGCCTCTTAGTGGCCAGCTCGGGATTAAACAGGTCTGGGGTTCAGGGAGGTCCAAGTCTCTCACTGTGCAACGGTCAGCTGCGCTGCTCTACCACGGTCACTGGACGATGGAAATTGTCACTTGACATTCTACAGTCTCACTGGTCCCATACAGTCCCATCCCCCTTTCATGAGCATGTCTATAGCTCTGTTAAGGTGTCCTCATGCATCCCAGCCTAAAACAGTTTGGAAGAGTTTGTGCATATATTATGATATTTTTTAATATTTTGGACTTTGGTGAGGGTTTTTTCAGCGGTTCGGGCACATTTTTTCTGGAGGCAAGCTGAAATTCAGAGCCGAAGTCTACGCCCCTTCGTCGGTGATTGGCCAACAGTAGGGGTTCATCAATAAAGTCTTCAACAAGAGACGACTCGTTATCATGCAAAAAAAATGTATTAAGAAATACTGCACCAAACATCTTAGTTAGATGTACAATTCTGCGACTAAGTTCTCCTTGGTAAAATCATCAAAACGAATGACAAATTTCTAAATTATCTTTAGTTCAATTATGACTATTTTGAAGAAGTGTATACTGGCTATGGCGTCTCAAAATGGACAAACAGTACTATTGCCTCTTCTCGGCTAGACACCAGCCGAACAGAAGTATGCTGACGTCTTAAAGCCGGTCATTTCAGGTATCAGCCCAATTATCACATTTTTATTTATCACATGCTGATTACAGCAGGTGTAGACCTTATTGTGAAATGCTTACTTACGAGCCCTTAACCAACAGAGTTTTTAAATTTTTTTAAGAAAGAAAAATTTGCTAACTAAACTAAAGGGAAAAATAGTAACACAATTAAAAAAATAAAATAAAAACAATAACGAGGCTATATGCAAAAGGTACTGGTACTGAGTCAATTAGAAGAGGGGAAGACCAGTGGCTAGTTCTGTCAGTTGGTCTGCGCCAGATTTATTTTGCTAAAGTTACTAACAGTACCTGGAGTTGAGTGAGCTAATACAAATAAGACACTGTTATGTCATTGGATTTGAGTGGATTTTGTTGTCAACTATGAAATGCTTTTGAAGTAGTTGATCCCAACTTAGCTCAGCAGTAACAAGGGAGAAAAGACCTTAGCAAATGAATACAATTGCAAAGCACGGTAAGCTTTTGCCACTCAACACATTTTTAAAGGGTCAGTAAATTAGAGCAGTATTGATGTGTTGGCCCCACTTTCCTGCTCCCTCTCGCCCTTATCAGTCTGGGAGCAGGCTTGGGGAAAAGTATGTTCTGTTGGCAGATCGTTTATTCAGGGACTTTAATGGCCTCGTTAAGAGGGATCAGTCGAATGGCTGGATCCTAAATCTCAAAGTGAGAGACCCTATTGTATCTTCAACGTAATATTAAATATATTTGTATTTAAATACATACCGTAAATGCATTGGATGATACTTTTCAAGCCAGGTTGGAGAAATGGAATTTACAACTCTTCGGCTAGCAGCCCTACCTACCTGCATCCTGCTAGTTTATAGCTGAAGATAAGCTGGGTTGGGCTTGGATGACCAAGGTCATAATGATGTAGTCATTGCACTTTTTGTCAGGAGTTGACCTCAGTGTCCTGACTAAATTCTAATCCTGGCCCTTCACACTATAATGGCTAGTGAATCATCCCCAAGGTAAATTTAGCCCAGTCACTCCCAACCTCTCCACCATGATAGCTGTGTGACGATGAGCTCTCAGGGCCAAATTGGCTGCTAATTCCTCAATGCCGCCTACACACGTTTCTGCTGGATAGGGAGAGTAACATGTACTATATTAATTATGCATTGTCCATTCACATCATATCAGCATAATGTCTGGGCAAAAAATGAACTGAAACAGTGTTCTCTAGCCTCGTTCACTAGACAATTCCTGCCAAAATAGCCTGGAGACAAGGTTAGCCACACTCTCTCTAGGTGTGTGTGTGTGCAGGTTCAGGTCTACTACACACATGAAGTAATACGGCCCAGCTACACCACGCATGTGAAATCCATGTCCGTGAGACTGAGTGAAATGGAGTTGATAGAGTCCTACTGTAGTGAATGTCAACCTGCTACATCGTCACGTGTGTAAAGCGTAGATCGTGCGCCGGCTGCTGTAGCAGCAACGTAAAACTAGGTTTGGAGTCTGTTTTTCTCAGATCCACTCATTCATTCAAAATGCCTGAAATAATTGGTATAAACCCATTTTTGACACTTAATCAATAAAATAGCAGTAGGCCTACCTGTATGAAACAAATATATAAACGGAACTGTAGTCTTCCTGGTTCATAATTCAAGGTAGGTTATTATATCTATAGTATCAATGCTTGTTAGATACGTCTTCGCTGATGAAAGGACAGGCAGTTGCAGATGATCGTTTAGCTTGTATTAATGTTTTTGAGGATTCTATAGAGTCGACCCCTTACCCTCCTTGGAAGATATTCCGATTTGACAGGACAAAGTTGGCAAAATGGATGACACCCATTTGATCTTTGAACTAAAAAGCTCACTATGCTGTGTGACCCTAGCAACCTCCAATACAAGTACGGTTTGACCAAATAAAAAGCATGGAATGCTGTATCATCCGTCCTCAGAGATGTCTCTGTGAATGGCACCGGAGGAGATCGCTGCCGTTTTACGGGCTCCTAACCAATTGTGCTATTGTGTGGGTTTTGTCACGTTGTTTAACTTTTTTTGTAAATAATGTTTCTGCCATGGGCACAACTTTGGTTTTAGAAGTGGGGGGGGGGGGGGGGGGGTTACTTATATAAGTGGGGGTTACTTGTATATATTTTTCTTTATTATCCCTACAGCCATCAAGCTAGGTAAGAGTATTGAATTTGTTTGTGATTGATAAGATTGAACTAGATCCACGATAATGCAATAATCAATATTGTGTTGCACCTTTAACAAATAGCTTAACAAATGAACAACTTAGAGAAAAAAGTACAGACTTAAAGACAAAAGGTTAAGACATTCTCTCTATCAAATTTCAGCCAGACTGCCCAGCTAACCCGAGCCACCTACACGCCCGACCCATCCAACTTAACTTTCTCCCCAACACAACTTCCTTCCCATCTTTTTTTTATGTCTCAAAGGAAAGGTTTGGAACAAGTTGAATGTTGATTGAAAACAAAAGTTGAATATACACCCTCCATATAATTCATATCATAGGCCTAATAGTACTGTAGAGCTCTTGTTACTTGCACACTTTTTACTTGCACACATGGCCGTGCCACTAGGCGTCCATGGCTCTGTGGCACCCCAACCCAACACACCCCACTCATATTTAGGATTTTAGTGAAACATTCATTATTGGTTTCAGGTGTGTTAGGCTAAGGCCAGAGTGACAACAGTACAGCAGACCCCCAGAGCCAGGACTGAGCTGTCCAGCAACTAGGGATTGCCAAGTTGGTATCTCCCCTGACGTGGGCATGTCAAGCAGTATTCCATACAAGGCATCCAGACCATATGAAGTTGCACTGTATACCCTTAATCTTAAAACAAATCTAGTGATACTGTATATAACTTGACATTTCTTCCATACACTGTTGGAGGATAATCATCCTTCCAATTAATGACAATGCATTTATTATCCACTATAAATGCTAGGTTACACAGTTTCTTCTGATAATAATCTCCAGTGTCAACATTTCCAAGCAAACAGAAACAGGGAGAAGGTAGAATCTGTAGACATACTGAGATAAAATAACATACTCTTTGCCAGAATTCAACCAGCCTTCACAAGACCATAACATATGCAAATGTGTCCCCTTCTGTGTTTTACACCTGCAGCAGAGGAATTACATGTCTGAGTGCATGATATTCAGATTCACTGGCATATAGTATGTTCTATGGATGGTCTTAAACAGCAGTAATTTGTGTCTGAGATCATATGAACATGACTGGCTATTCTAACATATCTTTATCCTTTCATTATTAATAGCGTCTCGCAGGACTTCCTCATATGTTTGTTATACATGTTTCTGGAAAAGCCTATCAACCCTTGATACAGTTTGGAAATCAACTTTGGAGGTTTGTCAGACTGCCTTTAAAATCGCATCTGGCTTATCCAGTGTTTGCTGGACAGAGAGAATGAAATGTATCTGAAAAGATTCACCTCACCTCTGTCAGACTGGTCTTCCCTGGCCTGCCGGACCCTGCTGAGACCCTTGTCACCATCTGATCCTCCTAAAATGAGTCATGACAAAGAATTTACTTTGAGCATTTATAAATGTTATTATCAAATAATAGATGTTTCAATAATTGAAATAACCATTATTCCCAGATCTCAGACTGTAGCTTTAAGCTTAGGCTGCTGTCATGTCAGTCTACCCATCAATTCAAGATGGAACTTTGTACTTCCCACTCCTAAAAGGTAGGCTATAAAAATAGCTCAAGAGAAAGTGCAGGTCTCTCCAACTATGCTCTCTTCAATCTAGCATATTAGCTCATATAGCCCAGTAATACAATGTAAGGGCCATGTGAGAATCTCCGGTAATTTAACCTATTTAAGAGTGTTTTTGCGCATTTTATATTGCCTATAGGGTGTCAAATTGCTGGGACCATGGCTGGCAAGTGCGCTGCGTCACATACGCCTAAAATAACATTGCCCGACCGCGGTTGGGTTTGGGACCAGTTCTTGTGGTAACGGGTGGGAGTAGGACGAAAAGCCAGTTGGCGGGAGCGCAAACCTCTACTGTGCACCATGACAGTGAAGCCTTTAACGTTAAAGCTGTTTATTATTGACTGTGTCACTGTAAAAATGAGGGAATTATCTAGGGAGACTGACAGATCAATACAGTTACATTGTCAGACTGACTAATACAACTCGCATTGCACTGAAAAAAACGTCAGAATATCAATCTTCAATCATTTGGCCGATCGTTTGATTCCGGTCTAGTTTGATTGAGGAAAGATAATAGCTAATATAAGCCAATTTTGGCTGTCTCTCTCTAATGGTATATTAACCGGTGAAAGCTTGCCACGATCATTTACTTCTGAAATGGGACAAAACAAAGGCCACAACATTTCCATACAAAAAACAGCTGTCATCTGAGGTGGCTATTATTACTATCTGACAGATAACTAGAGGCAAGAGCTGACCTGGCTGTGGTAGCTACTCACTAGCGTAGCTTATTCATTCACCTCAGTTGAGAGGGGATGAAACATGTCAGTAACAATACTAATTCAGCCCTGTGAATAAACACCTTATTTATTTTTCTGTTAAGTTAAACAGCAGTTACCTTGTCTGCCACAACAGTCAACTAAAGAGGAGCCAGTTTCTGTTCTGCTATGTTTTGCAACTCGGTGAAAGAGCCCAACACGCACACACTGTACCATGCTCAACTCTCCCGTGCTTGTCCAGCCAGCCTTCCAGAAGCTTTGCTTTCGCACAGCCTGTCAGCCCGCTCTGTGGTGTCCACGCGGTCCTAAATCCAGTTAAATAAACACTCCAAACAGCCTACCGACCACTCGGAGGCATCCGTATGGTCCTAAAGCACACAGTTGCCGCGTTGTATCACATTCCAATGCTAAAATGGGGGTGGGGACAAAAAAATGCAATTTCAGAATGTGGGGGAACATGACCCTCCGTCCCCAGTGAAAGTTGCGCCCCTGGTTTCTGCCACCAACTCTTATGACCGAAAATAGCCCCTGGACATCAGAACGACTCCTCCCGGACCTGGCCCAAATCCCTATCATTCGCATGAAGAGGAGCTGCATATACAAGGGCCACTTCTCTCAGAATTCGTCGGCGAATGGATAATCCGCCTTTAGCATCCGTCCATGCATGGATAATATACAGTTGGCTGGGTTTTACGTGCATCGGCAAGACGGAACAGCAACCTCCGGTAAGACGAGGGGTGGTGGTTTGTGTCTATTTGTCAACAACGGCTGGTGCACGATCTCTAATATGAAGGACGTTTGAAGGTTTTGCTTGCTTGGTCAAATCAAAATTATTTATAAAGCCCTTCGTACATCAGCTGATGTCTCAAAGTGCTGTACAGAAACCCAGCCTAAAACCCCAAACAGCAAGCAATGCATGTGTTGAAGCACGTTGGCTAGGAAAAACTCCCTAGAAAGGCCAAAACCTAGAGAGGAACCAGACTATGAGGGGTGGCCAGTTCTCTTCTGGCTGTGCCAGGTGGAGATTATAACAGAACATGGCCAAGATGTTCAAATGTTCATAAATGACCAGCATGGTCAAATAATAGGTCTAGGACAGGTAGCACGTCCGGTGAACGGGTTAGGATTCCATAGCCGCAGGCAGAACAGTTGAAACTGGAGCAGCAGCACGGCCAGGTGGACTGGGGACAGCAAGGAGTCATCATGCCAGGTAGTCCTGAGGCATGGTCCTACGGCTCAGGTCCTCTGAGAGAGAACGAAAGAGAGAATTAGAGCGAGCATACTTAAATTCACACAGGACACCAGATAAGACAGGAGAAGTACTCCAGATATAACAAACTGACTCTAGCCCACCGACACATAAACTACTGCAGCATAAATACTGAAGGCTGAGACCGGAGGGGTCAGGAGACACTGTGGCCCCATCCAATGATACCCCCGGACAGGGCTAAACAGGAAGGATATAACCCCACCCACTTTGCCAAAGCACAGCCCCCACACCACTAGAGGGATATCTTCAACCACCAACTTACCATCCTGAGACAAGGCCGAGTATAGCCCACAAAGATCTCCGCCACGGCACAACCCAAGGGGGGCGCCAACCCAGACAGGAAGATCACATCAGTGACTCAACCCACTCAAGTGACGCACCCCTCCTAGGGACGGCATGAAAGAGCACCAGTAAGCCAGTGACTCAGCACCTGTAATAGCGTTAGAGGCAGAGAATCCCAGTGTAAAGAGGGGAACCGGCCAGGCAGAGACAGCAAGGGCGGTTTGTTGCTCCAGAGCCTTTCCGTTCACCTTCACACTCCTGGGCCAGACTACACTCAATCATATGACCCACTGAAGAGATTAGTCTTCAGTAAAGACTTAAAGGTTGAGACCGAGTTTGCGTCTCTCACATGGGTAGGCAGACCATTCCATAAAAATGGAGCTCTATAGGAGAAAAGCCCTGCCTCCAGCTGTTTGCTTAGAAATTGTGTGTGTACTGTGTATTGTGACCGTAGCGTACGTGTAGGTATGTACAGCAGGACCAAATCAGAGAGAGAGGTAGGAGCAAGCCCATGTAATGCTTTGTAGGTTAGCAGTAAAACCTTGAAATCAGCCCTTGCCTTGACAGGAAGCCAGTGTAGGGAGGCTAGCACTGGAGTAATATGATAATTTTGGGGGGTTCTAGTCAGGATTATAGCAGCAGTATTTAGCACAAACTGAAGTTAATTTAGTGCTTTTTCCGGGTGCTGGAAAGTAGAGCATTGCAGTAGTCTAACCTAGAAGTAACAAAAGCATGGATGAATTTTTCTGCATAATTTTTAGACAGATATTTTCTGATTTTTGCAATGTTACGTAGACGTTAAACAGTCTTGATATGTTCGTCAAAAGAGAGATCAGGGTCCAGAGTAACGCCGAGGTCCTTCACAGTTTTATTTGAGACGACTGTACAACCATTAAGAGTAATTGTCAGATTCAACAGAAGATCTTTGTTTCTTGGGACCTAGAACAAGCATCTCTGTTTTGTCCGAGTTTAAAAGTAGAAAGCCATCCACTTCCTTATGTCTGAAACACAGGCTTCTAGCGAGGGCAATTTGGGGGCTTCACCATGTTTCATGGAAATGTACAGCTGTGTGTCATCCGCTTTGCAGTGAAAGTTAACATTATGTTTTCGAATGACATCCCCAAGAGGTAAAATATATAGTGAAAACAATAGTGGTCCTAAAACGGAAACTTGAGGAACACCGAAATTTACAGTTGATTTGTCAGAGTACAAACCATTCACAGAGACAAACTGATATCTTTCTGACAGATAAGATCTAAACCAGGCCAGAACTTGTCCGTGTAGACCAATTTGGGTTTCCAATCTCTCCAAAAGAATGTGGTGATCAATGGTATCAAAAGCAGCACTAAGGTCTAGGAGCACGAGGACAGATGCAGAGCCCCGGTCTGATGCCATTAAAAGGTCATTTACCACCTTCACAAGTGCAGTCTGAGTGCTATGATGGGGTCTAAAACCAGACTGAAGCATTTCGTATACATTGTCTTCAGGAAGGCAGTGAGTTGCTGCGCAACAGCCTTTTCTAAATTTTTTGAGAGGAATGGAAGATTCGATAGTTTTTTTATATTTTCTGGGTCAAGGTTTGGCTTTTTCAAGAGAGGCTTTATTACTGCCACTTTTAGTGAGTTTGGTACACATCCAGTGGATAAAGAGCCGTTTATTATGTTCAACATAGGAGGGGCAAACACAGGAAGTAGCTCTTTCAGTAGGTTAGTTGGAATAGGGTCCAGTATGCAGCTTGAAGGTTTAGAGGCCATGATTATTTTCATCATTGTATCAAGAGATATAGTACTGAAACACTTGAGTGTCTCTCTTGATCCTAGGTCCTGGCAGAGTTGTGCAGACTCAGGACAACTGAGCTTTGAAGGAATACGCATATTTATAGAGGAGTCTGTAATTTGCTTTCTAATAATCATGATCTTTTCCTCAAAGAAGTTCATGAATTTATTACTGCTGAAGTGAAAGCCATCGTCACTTGGGGAATGCTGCTTTTTAGTTAGCTTTGCGACAGTATCAAAAATAAATGTTGGATTGTTCTTATTTTCCTCAATTAAGTTGGAAAAATAGGATGATCGAGCAGCAGTAAGGGCTCTTCGATACTGCACAGTCTTTTCAAGCTAGTCGGAAGACTTCCAGTTTGGTGTGGCGCCATTTCCTTTCCAATTTTCTGGAAGCTGCTTCAGAGCTCGGGTATTTTCTGTATACCAGGGAGCTAGTTTCTTATGAGAAATGTTTTTAGGGGTGCAACTGCATCTAGGGTATAGCGCAAGGTTAAATTGAGTTCCTCAGTTAGGTGGTTAACTGATTTTTGTCCTCTGACGTCCTTGGGTAGGCAGAGGGAGTCTGGAAGGGCATCAAGGAATCTTTGTGTTGTCTGTGAATTTATAGCACGACCTTTGATGCTCCTTGGTTGGGGTCTGAGCAGATTATTTGTTGCAGTTGCAAACATAATAAAATGGTGGTCCAATTATCCAGGATTTTGAGGAAAAACATTAAGATCCACAACATTTATGCACGGGGGATATGGTCACTAGTGTAACCAGAAGGCCTCATTTAACACAGTAAATCATCAGGCTTAAGTCATGTTTCAGTCAGGCCAATCACATCAAGATTATGATCAGTGATTAGTTCATTGACTATAATTGCCTTTGAAGTAAGGAACCTAACATTAAGTAGCCCTATTTTGAGATGTGAGGTATCACGATCTCTTTCAATAATGACAGGAATGGAGGAGGTCTTTATCCTAGTGAGATTGCTAAGGCGAACACCGCCATGTTTAGTTTTGCCCAACCCAGGTCGAGGCACAGACAATGGGTATCGCTGAGCTGACTACACTGACTGTGCTAGTGGCAGATTCCACTAAGCTGGCAGGATGGCTAACAGCCTGCTGCCTGGCCTGCACCCTATTTCATTGTGGAGCTAGAGGAGTTAGAGCGCTGTCTATGTTGGTAGATAAGATGAGAGCTAGGATGGAGTCCGTCACTCCTCAGCAGGCCAGGCTTGGTCCTGTTTGTGGGTGAGTCCCAGAAAGAGGGCCAATTATCTACAAATTCTATCTTTTGGGATGGGCAGAAAACAGTTTTTAATCAGCGATTGAGTTGTGAGACTCTGCTGTAGATCTCATCACTCCCCCCTAACTGGGAGGGGGCCAGTTAGGGAGGGGGCCAGATGTAGACTACCTCATGATAGGCTGTAGACCACACTATTTACCAAGAGTTTCATAGTTTTTGAGGCTGTCTATTTACCACCACAAACCTATGCAGGCACTAAGACCGCACTCAACGAGCTGTATAAGGCCATGAACAAACAAGCGAATGCTCACCCAGAAACGGTGCTCCTAGTAGCCTGGGACTTTAATGCAGGAAAACTTCAATCTGTTTCTACCTAATTTCCTCCAGCATTTCACTTGCAACCAGAGGGGGGAAAAACTCTAAACCACCTTTACTCCACATACAGAGATGCTCTCCCTCGCCCTCCATTTGGCCAATCTGACCACAATTCTATCCTCCTGATTCCTGTTTACAAGCAAAAACTCAAGCAGGGAGACTCGCTCAGTACGGAGGTGGTCAGGTGACGTGGATGCTAATCTTCAGGACTGTTTTGCTAGCACAGACTGGAATTTGTTATGGGATTCATCCAATGGCATTGAGGAGTATACCACATCAGTCAACAAGTGCATTGACGATATTGTCCCCAAAGTGAATGTACGTACATATGCCAATCAAAGCTATGGATTATAGGCAACATCCGCACTGAGCTAAAGGCTACAGCTGCCACTTTCAAGGAACGTCACACTAATCCGGACACTATAAAAAATTAAAAACCATGCAAAGCGTCAATACAGAACTATTACGGATTACAAAGGGAAACCCAGCCGCAAGCTGCCCAGTGACGCGAGCCTACCAGACGAGCTAAATGCCTTCAATGCTTAGGCAAGCAACACAGAGCCATGAGAGCACCAGCTGTTCCGGTGATCACTGTGATCACACTCTCCGCAGCCTATGTGAGTAAAAGTTTAAAAAAGGTCAACATTCACTGATTACTAGGATGCGTACTCCGAGCATGCGCTGACCAACTGGCAAGTGTCTTCACTGCCATTTTCAACCTCTCCCTGACCGAGTCTGTAACACCTACTCTACCATTCAAAAGTTTGGGGTCACTTAGAAATGTCCTTGTTTTTAAAGAAAAGCTATTTTTTGTCCATTTTAAAATCATTTTAAAAGGCTAAATTATTATTTAGAAAACCCTTTTGCAATTATGTTAGCACAGCTGAAAACTGTTGTTCTGATTTGAAAAAAGCAATTAAACTGGCCTTCTTTTCGACTAGTTGAGTATCTGGAGCATCAGCATTTGTGGGTTCGATTACAGGCCCAAAATGGCCAGAAACAAAGACTTTCTTCTGAAACTCATCAGTCTATTCTTGTTCTGAGAAAGGAAGACTATTCCATGCGAGAAATTGCCAAGAAACTGAAGATCTCGCATAACACTGTGTACTACTCCCTTCACAGAACAGAGCAAACTGGCCCTAACCAGAATAGCAAGAGTGGGAGGCCCCGGTGCACAACTGAGCAAGAGGACAAGTACATTAGTGTCTAGTTTGAGAAACTGGCAGCTTCATTAAATAGTACCTGCAAAACTCCAGGCTCAACGTCAACAGTGAAGAGGCGACTCTGGGATGCTGGCCTAACATACAAATATGTGGACACTCTATGTGGAACCTTCCTCAATGTTCTTGTCAACAAAAATAACTTGATGTGCATTTGTTCTGGCCTGCAAAATACTGCCAGCCAGCTGCCGTTCTATTGTTAATTAATGAACAAGGTTTTTATTTTTTATAATTTATTGAACGTTTAAAACATACAGTTGAAGTCGGAAGTTTACATATACACCTTAGCCAAGTACATTTAAACTCAGTTTTTCACAATTCCTAACATTTAATCCTAGTAAACATTCCCTGTTTTAGGACCGTTAGGATCACCACTTTATTTTAAGAATGTGAAATGTAAGAATAATAGTAGAGCGAATGATTTATTTCAGATTTGATTTCATTCATCACATTCCCAGTGGGTCAGAAGTTTACATACACTCAATTTGTTTTTGGTAGCATTGCCTTTAAATTGTTTAACTTGGGTCAAAGGTTTTGGGTAGCCTTCCACAAGCTTCCCACAATAAGTTGGGTGAATTTTGGCCCATTCCTCCTGACTGAGCTGGTGTAACTGAGTTAGGTTTGTAGGCCTCCTTGCTCGCACATGCTTTTTCAGTTCTGCCTACATATTTTCTATAGGATTGAGGTCAGGGCTTTGTGATGGCCACTCCAATACCTTGACTTTGTTGTCCTTAAGCCATTTTGCCACAACTTTGGAAGTATGCTTGGGGTCATTGTCCATTTGGAAGACCCATTTGCGACCAAGTTTTAACTTCCTGACTGATGTCTTGAGATGTGGATATATTGAGGCAACAACTTTTTCCATCCTCATGATGCCATCTATTTTGTGAAGTGCACCAGTCCTTCTTGCAGCAAAGCACCCCCACAACATGATTCTGCCACCCCTGTGCTTCACGGTTGGGATGATGGTGTTCTGCTTGCAAGCCTCCCCCTTTTTCCTCCATACATAAAGATGGTTGTTATGGCCAAACAGTTCTATTTTTCTCATTAGACCAGAGGACATTTCTCCAAAAGGTACGATCTTTGTCCCCATGTTAAGTTGCAAACCGTAGTCTGGCTTTTTTATGGTGGTTTTGGAGCAGTGGCTTCTTCCTTGCTGAGCAGCCTTTCATGGTTATGTCGATATAGGAATCGTTTGCTGTGGATTTAGATACATTTGTACCGGTTTGTACCGGTAAACATTCACAGTACAGGGTGGGAAAAGTATGTGAACCATTGGATTTAATAACTGGTTGACCCTCCTTTGGCAACAATAATCTCAACCAAACGTTTTCTGTAGTTGCGGATCAGACCTACACAACAGTCAGGAGGAATTAGGGACCATTCCTCTTTACAGAACTGTTTCAGTTCAACAATATTCTTAGGATGTCTTTTGAGAACAGCTCGAGGTCATGACACAGCATTTTAAATCAGGTTGAGGTCAGGACTCCCATGAACACCACTCTTGTTAAGAGTTTTACGTATCGTAGACTTGTCCACAGACATGTTAGCATGCTCCAGAGATTTCTGTAAGTCTTTAGCTGACACTCTAGGAGTCTTCTTAACCTCATTGAGCATTGTGCGCTGTGCTCTTGCAGTCATCTTTGCAGGACGGCCACTCCTACGTAGAGTAGCAACAGTGCTGAACTTTCTCCATTTATAGACAATTTGTCTTACCGTGGACCGATGAACATCAAGGCTTTTAGAGATACTTTTGTAACCCTTTCCAGCTTTATGCAAGTCAACAATTCTTAATCTTTGGTCTTCTGAGATCAATTTTGTCCGAAGCATGGTAGCTTTAACCAACATCTCCAATCTCTTCTCATTGATTGGACTCCAGGTTAGCTGACTCCTGACTCCAATTAACTTTTGGAAAAGACATTAGCCTAGTGGTTCACATACTTTTTCCAACCTACACTGTGAATGTTTAAATTATGTATTCAATATAGACAAGAAAAACACAATAATTTGTGTTATTAGTTTAATCACACTGTGCTTGTCTATTGTTGTGACTAAGATGAAGATCAGATCAAATGTTATGACTAATTTATGCAGAAATCCAGGTAATTCCAAAGGGTTCACATACCTTTTCTTGCCACTGTATTTAAAAAAAAAAAAAAATATTCCACCTTTATTTAACCAGGTTTGCTAGTTGAGAACAAGTTGTAATTTGCAACTGTGACCTGGCCAAGATAAAGCATAGTAGTTCGACACATACAACAACACAGTTACACATGGAATAAACAAAACATACAGTCAATAATACTAATAATAATACAATAATTCATGGCTGGCCCTCGCTTCATGTTCGTTGCCAAACCCACTGGCTCCAGGTCATCTTGGTAAAGCCCTGCCTTATCTCAGCTCACTGGTGACCATAGCATCACCCACCCGTAGCATGCGTTCCAGCAGCTATATCTCACTGGTCACCCCCAAAGCCAATTGTTCCTTCGGCCGCCTCTCCTTCCAGTTCTCTGCGGCCAATGACTGGAATGAACTGCAAAAATCACTAAAGCTTGAAGACTTACATCCCTCACTAGCTTTAAGCACCAGGTGTCAGAGCAGCTCACAGATCACTGCACCTGTACATATCTCATCTGTAAATAGCCCACCCAATCTACCTCATCCCCATTTATTTATTTATCTTGCTCCTTTGCACCCCAGTATCTCTACTTGCACATTCATCTTCTGCACATTCTACCATTCCAGTGTTTAATTGCTGTATATTACTTCGCCACCGTGGCCTATTTATTGCCTTACCTCTCTTATCCTACCTCATTTGCACATGCTGTATATTATTATACCTTTTATTTCAACAAGGAACACCGACAGGGCCCTGCGTATACATGTTTACACATACAGTTTAGGTACAATGATTTAAAAAACTAAACAAGACACACATAACAATCACAGATAATATATTTCATTTACACACAGGTTATTCTACAAACAGCACAATAACTTGCATTTCCCGAAACAGTTACAAGCAATACAAAAATAAAAATGCTCCAATAAATATTTAAAATTAGCAAGGGGGACAGGAGTCTAAAGTTTAAGTTTAGTCTGCAGGCTATTCCAGAGGCAAGGAGCGTAACAGGAAAAGGCAGCCATACCCAACTCTGTGGAAATCGGATGGGCCTCAAGTGTAATCCTTGCTTGAGACCTGGTTTTAGGAATTCTACTTCTAATATTGATGAGTGATGATAAATAAGAAGATAGCTTATTCAGAAGTGCTTTATAGACAAACACGAGAGCATGTTGTTCTCGTCACACGGACAGCGAAGTCCAACCCACATTATGATAAAAACACAGTGGTGAGTTCTGTAGCTAACACCCGTAATAAACCTAAGTGCGCAATGATAAGTAGCATCCAGCGATTTAAGTGTTGATGCCTTAGCATGCATGTAAATAATATCCCCATAATCTATAACAGACATAAAAGTAGCTTGCACAATTTGTCTTCTATTTGTAGAGGACAAGCATGTCCTGTTTCTATAGAGGAAGCCTAGCTTGATTTTAGGCCGTTTACATAGTTCATCAATATGCATTTTAAAAGACAGTTTATCATCCAACCATATCCCTAAGTATTTAAATAAAGGTGAAAGAAAAATAAATAAATAAATAAATACAGTAGAAAAAAAGAACACAAAGTCTATATACAGTGAGTGCAAATTAACTCCTATCAGAGAAGTAGCTGGTGAACCAGGCGAGGCAATCATTTGAGAAACCAAGGCTGTTGAGTCTGCCAATAAAATGTGGTGATTGACAGAGTCGAAAGCCTTGGCCAGGTCGATGAATACGGCTGCACAGTAATGTCTCTTATCGATGGCGGTTATGATATCATTTAGGACCTTGAGCGTGGTTGAGGTGCACCAGATTGCACCAGATTGCATAGTGGAGAAGGTACGGTGGGATTCAAAATGGTTGGTGATCTGTTTGTTGACTTGGCTTTCAAAGACCTTAGAAAGGCGGGGTAGGATAGATATAGGTCTGTAGCAGTTTACAGCAGTATAGCAGCAGTATACAAGGGGTACCGGTACAGAGTCAATGCGCGGGGGTAAAGGTTAGTTGAGGAAATTGAGGTAATATGTACATGTAGGTAGAGTTATTAAAGTGACTATGCATAGATAATAACAGTGTAGAAGTGGTGTAAAAGAGGGGGAGCGGGGGCAATGCAAATAGTCTGGGTAGCCATTTGATTAGATGTTCACGAGTCTTACGCCTTGGGGGTAGAAGCTGTTTTAGAAGCCTCTTGGACCTAGACTTGGTTTTCCGTGCGGTAGCAGAGAGACCAGTCTATGACTTGGGTGGCTGGAGTCTTTGACTATTTTTAGGGACATCCTCTGACACGGCCTGGTATAGAGGTCCTGGATGGCAGGAAGCTTGGCACCAGTGATTTACTGGGCCGTACGCACTACCATCTGTAGTGCCTTGCGATCGGAGGCCGAGCAGTTGCCATACCAGGCAGTGATGCAACCAGTCAGGATGTTCCCGATGTTGCAGCTGTAGAACCTTTTGAGGATCTGAGGACCCAATGTTTTGTTGTGCCCTCTTCACGACTGTCTTGGTATGTTTGGACCATGTTAGTTTGTTGGTGATGTGGACACCAAGGAACTTAATGCTCTCAACCTGCAACCCCGTCAGTGAGAATGGGGGTGTGCTCGGTACTCCTTTTCCTTTTGTCCACAATCATCTCCTTTTTCTTGATCACGTTGAGGGAGAGGTTATTGTCCTGGCGCCACAAGGCCAGATCTCTGACTTCCTCCCTATAGGTTGTCTCATCGTTGTTGGTTATCAGACCTACAACTGTTGTGTCATCGGCATTGTAATATTTGTTATATCTTTTCAGGCGGCTGAAATTGAAATTGTAGCCAAATTGTAGCAAAGTATTTTTTTTCCAATTAATCGAATGAGACATGGGAATCTGCACAATGGCAAAAAGGCCATTTTTAAACAATGGATGAGCTTTTCTTAGTAATCTACTTGAGAACCATTTAGTGTTCAAGTAAAACTTTTGAATAAGTGAAGCTTTTAGGGAGAGGTTTAGTGCTTTTATATTTAATAATCTCAACCCACCCAATTCATATTCATTATATAGATAGGCACGCTTTATTTTGTCTGGTTTAGTGTCCCTTGTACAAGGTTAATTAATTGACTGCAGATGGTTGTAGAATTGTATTTTTTATTTAATGAGAAATATGTTTATCCATATTGGACACAAACTCAATAGATTCCTTGCAGAAGAGACCAAGGGCTAATTCTTCTTCCACGCGTGCATCTGTTTACGTCTCTGGGGTAGCAGGTAATATTGCACTGACGTCCTGTTCACGGTTTGCACACACGTAATCCCAGTATAGCTCCTCTGTTATACCTATCGTTTTCTCTGTGCATATGAAATTCCCTGGCACCTGCTCAAACAGCAGATTAAATAAGTAAAGCTCATTTTGATTTAAGAATCAGGGGAGGGGGTGTGGAAAACAAGCATGCCTGCTGTGTTTGAGACAAATAGAAGCCTAGTTGCATGTTAAGAATGGAAAGAACGTGTCCTCTGGGGTGGTTTTGGGGAGTAAAGTGCTTGTTGTTGAGTGAAGCTATGGAGGGGTGGGGGTCTCCACCTTAGATTGAGCTGTGCTAAGGTGGTCATTTCAATTTAAAAGGACCCAATGTAAAAGGACCCATGAGCACCAATGTGAAGTTTTATGGTTTGTTAAACTTTGAAAACAATGTTTTTGTTTGGCATACATTTTAAGTGAAATATAGTTTCAGCGCAATTCCAGAATTACCCAGGTGGAAATGCAAGGAAGTACTGCTATATTTGGTTTTTCAAACCCCCTACTCTTTGAACTGTGTATGTGAGTTTGGTGTAATGATTAATGGTAGACTTAACAAATACAGCTAGTTGGGTAAATCCCCTGGGATATGCACCGATATCCAGGATCCAGTTGTCAGGCCTGTGTGCGTCTGATAACCCTGTGTTACATTGTCCTGGGATAGTTACAGTACCTTCGGAAAGTATTCAGACCCCTTGACTTTTTCCACATTACGAATTCAACCACCCCCTGGGACATTAAAACTCTGGCTGATTTCCTGGAAACTGAGGAGTACATTCACATTGAAGATGTCTTTCAAAGTATAAAAACCCTTCTTAGACCAAGGATCTGATATAAATGGTTTCTTACACACTAAGAATCATTTATTATGCCATATTGGAGAGTATGAATGCTATTTAGGATTAGCTCTCATGCCTTTCTGTATCTTTCCACACATTTACTGAGTATGCTATAACGCAGGTTTGGGTATGGGGCCCGGGACCTGATTTCAATACGGCGCGGGGGAATCATGCTCAGATCAAAGAATTTGCGATAGTAAAGTTTTGAAAATGTCTTTTATTATTCAAATTAAAAGCCCAATGAATTCTCACCTGTGTAATGATTTAACTCCCAACGCTTGTGGGACATTTATTTTTGAAGGCACGTATAAATAACAACTGCACGAGGACAGACAGTGACAGACAGGCTGAAACACACGTTAGTTAGAAATAGTAGCTAGCTAGAAATTGCACAAAAATCAGTTTTTCAAAGAAAAGGAAAGTAGATAGTGAATTTAGGGTGTTCCAGTAAGAGTGGACATCGAAATATTTATTTGTTGAGGTATCAGGGAAAGCTGTGTGTGAAGAGCAAAAAAAGAGAAAAGACTACAACTTGTCCCGACACTTCCAGACGAAGCATGCAGAGAAATACAGGAATATGTCTTCTGAGCAGAGGGCAAGTGCATCGAAAGAGTTGCTTTCTCAGTTGAAAAAAAGCAGCAAGGACTTCTCACAAAACTGTAATCAGCAAACGACGGAATTGCGAGAGCTAGCTGCGTACTGTCCCACAAAATTGCTAAACATAGCAAGCCATTCGCTGAGGGCGAATTCATTAAATAATGTTTTTAATTGACTCTGCAGCAATACTTTGCTCCGACAAGAAAGAGCTGTTTGAAAATGTCTCCCTGTCAAGACGAACAGTGACACTGCGTGTTGAGGACATCGCAGAGAAATGGAACAACAGTTGAAAGACAAGGTAAAGGATTTCACCTATTTCTCCTTGGCCCTGGATGAGGGCGGTGATGCACGTGACACAATGCAGTTGTTGATATTCTTACGAGGCATAACCCCAGACTAGGAAATTACAGAGGAGCTTGCTTCAGTGCAGTCATTGAAGAGCACAACCACAGGGAAAGATTTATTGGAGGAGGTTAATGAAAAGTTATCCAGTGTGACCACTGATGGGTGCCCAAACTTGACAGGAAAAGACTTTGGCCTTTTGAAAAGGATACAAGATCAAGTAGCTGAGCTGAACCCAGATCAGATAATTATTTTCCTGTATTGCATTATTCATCAGGAGGTGCTCTGTAAATGTGTTCTAAAAATGAGCCATGTTGTGGATACAGTCACTACAGTGGTAAACTTCATAAGAGCAAAATCCTTAAACCACAGGCAGTTTGTCTCACTGTTGAAGGATACCGAGTAGGGTCATGCAGATCTCCCCTACCACACAAACGTGAGATGGCTGTGTTTCGGGAAGGAGCTTAAAAGGTGGGACCTGATATCTGAGATTAGTGAGTTTTTGCAAAGGAAAGGAAAATATGTGGATTTCTCTCAACTGCAAGATAAAGAATGGTTGACTGTTTTTGCCTTCACCGTCATGGCCGTCATGAGTGATCTGAATTCCAAACTACAAGGGAAGG
This sequence comes from Oncorhynchus mykiss, assembly GCF_057628025.1. NCBI lineage: Eukaryota > Metazoa > Chordata > Actinopteri > Salmoniformes > Salmonidae > Oncorhynchus > Oncorhynchus mykiss. Next base: position 29,479,134 of record NC_143022.1, on the reverse strand, counting down.
GCCTTTTTGCAATTCAGTGTACAGCCTTGACAAAGCTTTCAAGGGAAAATGACTCCTGACCCGCCAACAATCTCACCCACCTTCCGACACTACTAGTCTGTTCCCTATCAGATGACAACAATCTCACCCACCTTCCGACACTGCTAGTCTGTTCCCTATCAGATGACAACAATCTCACCCACCTTCCGACACTACTAGTCTGTTCCCTATCAGATGACAACAATCTCACCCACCTTCCGACACTACTAGTCTGTTCCCTATCAGATGACAACAATCTCACCCACCTTCCGACACTACTAGTCTGTTCCCTATCAGATGACAACAATCTCACCCACCTTCCAACACTACTAGTCTGTTCCCTATCAGATGACAACAATCTCACCCACCTTCCGACACTACTAGTCTGTTCCCTATCAGATGACAACAATCTCACCCACCTTCCGACACTACTAGTCTGTTCCCTATCAGATGACCAGCGGGAGAAGTATACATCGCTGCTGCATGCTTTGAACAGTGAGTTTTCTTGTCATTTTCAAAGTGTTGTAAAATGATATACTGTTGGTTTCCTCTCCTTTCACCTTCAATGTGGATTACAATCCCACTAACCTGCAACTTGAGCCTATCGATCTTCAGTCTGATGCAGTGATTGGAGAACTATTCAAAACAATGTCACTGACGAGGTTCTATGCATCTCTCGATGAACAAAACTTTCCAAAGATTAGGAGTCATGCTCAGAATATGTTTCTGCTGTTTGTTCACATACAGTTGAAGTCAGAAGTTTACATACACTAAGGTTGGAGTCATTAAAACTTGTTTTTCAACCACTCCACAAATTTCTTGTTAAACTATTGTTTTTTTTTGCAAGTTGGTTAGGACGTTACTTTGTGCATGACACAAGTAATTTTTCCAACAATTGTTTACAGACGGATTATTTCACTTATAATTCACTACCACAATTCTAGTGGGTCAGAAGTGTACATACACTAAGTTGACTGTGCCTTTTTTAAACAGCTTGGAAAATTCCAGAAAATGATGTCATGGCTTTAGAAGCTTCTGATAGGCTAATTGACATCATTTGAGTCAGTTGGTGGTGTACCTGTGGATGTATTTCAAGGCCTACCTTCAAACTTTGCTTAACATCATGGGAAAATCAAAATAAATCAGCCAAGACCTCAGAAAAAAAATGTAGACTTCCACAAGTCTGATTCATCCTTGGGAGCAATTTCCAAACGTACCACGTTCATCTGTACCAATAATAGTACGCAAGTATAAACACCATGGGATCACGCAGCCGTCATACCACTCAGGAAGGAGACGTGTTCTGTCTCCTAGAGATGAACGTACTTTGATGCGAAAAGTGCAAATCAATCCCAGAACAGCAAAGGACCTTGTGAAGATGCTGGAGGAAACGGGTACAAAAGTATCTATATCCATAGTAAACAAGTCCTCTATTAACATAACCTGAAAGGCCGCACAGCAAGGAAGAAGCCACTGCTCCAAACTCGCTATAAAAAAAAAAAGCCAGACTACTTTTCGGAGAAATGTCCTCTAGTCTGATGAAACAAAAATATAACTGTTTGGCCATAATGACCATTGTTATGTTTGGAGGAAAAGGGGGAGGCTTGCAAGCTGAAGAACACCATCCCAACCATGAAGCACAGGGGTGGCAGCAGCATGCTGTGGGGGTGCTTTGCTGCAAGAGGGACTGGTGCACTTCACAAAATAGATGGCATCATGAGGGAGGAAAATGTTGCTTTAATATATCCACAACATCTCAAAACATCAGTCAGGAAGTTAAAGCTTGGTTGCAAATGGGTCTTCCAAATGGACAATGACCCCAAGCATACTTCCAAAGTTGTGGCAAAATGGCTTAAGGCCACTCCAATACATTGACTTTGTTGTCCATCACAAAGCCCTGAAAAAGCGTGTGCGAGCAAGGAGGCCTACAAACCTGACTTACACCAGCTCTGTCATGAGGAATGGGCCAAGATTCACCCAACTCATTGTTGGAAGCTTGTGGAAGGCTACCTGAAACATTGACCCAAGTTAAACAATTTAAAGGCAATGCTACCAAATAATGATTGAGTGCATGTAAACTTCTGACCCACTGGGAATGTGATGAAATAAATTAAATTTGAATTAAATCATCCTCTACTATTATTCTGATGTTTCACATTCTTAAAATAAAGTGGTCTCCTAAAACAGGGAATGTTTACTAGGATTAAATGTCAGGAATTGTGAAAAACTGAGTTCAAATGTATTTGGCTAAGGTGTATGTAAACTTCCGACTTCAACTGTACATATGTTGACCCAGACATTGTCAGTGATGAAATATAACAAGTCAAGGCACAAATCATCTCTTACTGACTCTCACCTCTCAGCAATCCTACGCATAGCGACACCAGAAACTATACCTGACTTCACTGCTCTAGTCAATGCCCATCAGATACTTCACTACTCACGCTGATTGAGTAATTTAAATGTAATGTTGAGCTCTCTCTTTCTTGTGTTTTTGTGCATACCCGCTAACGAGAGTTCTGTCCGTGGTGCTGAATGCACTTTGTGTACTTTTCCCTCTGTGTAGTTTGTTGCATGTTTAATAATGAAAATACCTACCAAAAGGAGAACATGGATATGGTTTATTTCTCTGCATGGTAAAATTTGTAGGATATCTGGACGTGATTTACAGTAGTTATATCTGTCAGCACAGTCATACACATGATGTATAATCCAGCAATATGATTCTGGCCTGCGATGGCAAAAATATATTTTAGTGTGGCCCTCCATGGAAAATATTTGCCCAGGCCTGCTATAGTTTGTCCAAACACCAATGCAAAAAAATGTAGTAGTCATTCCAGTAAATAATTAATATTGTAATCTATTTGATGACACCTTTGACTTTTCTATAACACGCCAAGGAACAGAAGCCTCTGGGCAGTGGTGTAATGTACTTAGGTAAAAAATACTTTAAAGTACTACTTAAGTCGTTTTTTTGGAGTATCTGTACTTTTCTATTTATATTTTTGTCTGTTACTTCACTACATTCCTAAAATAAATATTGTACTTTTTATTCCGTACATTTTCCTTGACAGCCAAAAGTACTCGTTACATTTTGAATGCTTAGCAGGACAGGAATATAGTCCAATTCATGCACTTATCAAGAGAACTAGTGGTCATCCCTACTGCCTCTGGTGGACTCAGTAAACACATGCATCTTTTGTAAATAATGTCTGAGTGTTTGAGTGTGCCCCTGGCTAGCCATAGATTTTAAAAACAAGAAAATGGTGCAGTCTGCTTTGCCCCTTTACCCCTACCTACATGTACAGTACCAGTCAAAAGTTTGGACACACCTACTCATTCAATGGTTTTTCTTTATTTTTACTATTTTCTAAATTGTAGAATAATAGTGAAGACATCAAAACTATGAAAGAACACATATGGAATCATGTAGTAAACAGAAAAGTGTTAAACAAATCTTAATGCTACAACATACAAAAACATTCCAGACTATTTTGTGCATAGAACTCTGTGCCAACAGTTTGGGGAAGGCCCTTTCCTGTTTCAGCATGACAATGCCCTCGTGCACAAAGTGAGGTCTAGACAGAAATGGTTTGTCGAGATCGATGTGGAAGAAATTGACTGGCCTGCACAGAGCCCTGACCTTAATGCCATTGAACACCTTTGGGATAAATTGTAATGCTCTTGTGGCTGAATGGCAGCAAGTCCCCGTAGTAATGTTCCAACGTCTAGTGGAAAGCCTGCCCAGAAGAGTGGAGGCTGTTAAATAAAATTGTATTTGTCACATACATGTGTTTAGCAGATGTAGCAAAATGCTTGTTTCTAGTTCCAACAGTGCAGTAATATCTAACAATACACACAATCTAAAGGAATGGAAATAAGAATATATAAATATTTGGATGAGCAATGCAAAAGCGGCTGTTATAGCAGCAAAAGGGGGACCAACTTCATATTAATGCCCATGACTTTGGAATGAGATGTTTGACGAGCAATGATATCTTGTTACACTCCGTTTCATTGTGTAGACCAATGTTTATTTGGTGTATGTTGATTCCTGGTCAGCCAGGCTGAGACTCGGTGTGGGGTTTCCCCTTGATGCTAATGAGCTGATCTGATGTGGTTAACAGACCTTGATTTGATTCACCTCGACTGCCTCGCTTACTCCATTTACTGGATCTGACCAACTACTAATCGCCAAAGAAGCTACTCAGCCAATCACTGTCATCAAGTATCAATGTCAGCTAGTCCTCCTGCACATTCTAGCGTGCAGAATGGGATTCTGCAGAGGTTGATCATGTCAGGACCTGTTAGAAACCCTTGGTGACAGTCGCGGTGGTGAATGGGGGGGGTGAACACGTTTATTGACAGTGTCTTTGTTTGTTTACTTCATTCTTTGTGGTGTGGGTGTGTTTTATGAAATCTAGATTTGTGTGCATATTTGTGCACATCTTTTTATATTTTGAACTAAACACAAGTCTCCCCATGTGTGTCATGAAGTGGTACATTTTGGATCTAAGTGGAACACATGAAAGTCATTTGAGTTTAATCTGAGTGAAATCTGAGTGCGCAGCGAGAGAAGCTGCTGGATTAACATGTCGATTAAGGCTTTCCTCTCCCTGTAAATGTGCAGCGCATACGGAAGGAGGTGTGTGTGTTGTTGCAACTGTTTGACTAATATCCTGCGTGTGCGTGATGTCGAAGACATTAAAAACAAGTCTGCCTCCAGGAGAAAGGCACAGGCCTGGGTTATGGGGAAAAGCCCAATGAGAAACATCGTTGCGTAAACCAGTCTTACAAGCTATTTGTATTTGCATATACCCATCTATTCTCACTCCCCTTCATCAGACTCTGTGCTCTACTGATTTATTAGTCACTGATTTTCAGCATGTTGTTGCAACTGTTTGACTAACAACCTGCTGTTTTTCTGATGGCATACTGCTGACAGTGACGGCTGTCCCTTGTAGGTTATTATTGACAACTTTCATTCCTCAGCGTAAAGTGCAGCCATATACCTAATCAGGTTAAGTACCTGAACTAGAGCAGTGTCACCTTGAGCGTGGTCATAAGCTTGCAGCTAGGTTCTCAAGTCCCTTTTGCCAGTCCTGTCCTCTGTTAAACATTTTCAAGGTGCTCTGTTAAGAATGAGACTTGGGGTCATCACACAAGTTTGACTTGATCACAAGGTTCACGGAGTGACTCATTTTAGTTAGAGGCTTGAGCTGACAAAAAGCAGTTCCACTGGATGTTTTTGTCTTGCGGAGTGAGACTATGCACGCACGAGCCTCAGAATCTATGATGACGATATAGAGTAAGAACAGTGTTTCTGAGGGGGTTATGAGCGTTCATTTCCCGTTTGGTGCATCATGCTCTGGGGTGTCTGGGTACTTCTTGTAAACCGTTTACAACATTGATAGACAGTCTGGCATGCTAAGACCGGTAGGGGTTTGTCATGGATGAATGACTCAAGGCTGATAAGGATCATCTCTCGTTGTGTTATTTCAGACTTCAGTTGTGATTATGAGGAAAAATATTAAGGGAAGAGTTGAAGTTAACATTTTTCTTTTCTTAGGGTCTCTTGAGTTTCCACAGTTTATTACTCAAAGCTATTTTGGGGTCCTATTCATGATATGTAATGGCAGTAGTAGAGAACACAAATGTTATAATTGCATACAGTACCAGCCAAAAGTTTGGACACACCGACTCATTCATGGGATTTTATTTATTTAAACTTTTTTCTACACTGTAGAATAATAGTGAAGACAAACTATGAAATAACAAATATGGAATCATGTAGTAACCAAACAAGTGTTAAACAAATCAAAATATATTTGAAATTCTTTGCCTTGATGAAAGCTTTGCAGACTCTGGCATTCTATCAACCAGCTTCATGAGGAATGCTTTTCCAGCAGTCTTGAAGGCATTCCCACATATGCTGAGCACTTGTTGGCTGCTTTTCTTTCACTCTCCGGTCCAACTCATCCCAAACCATCTCAATTGTCTTGAGGTCTGAGGATTGTGGAGGCCAGGTCATCTGATGCAGCAACCCATCACTCTCCTTCTTGGTCAAATAGCTCTTACACAGTCTGGAGGTGTGTTTTGGGTCATTGTCCTGTTGAAAAACAAACGAAAGTCCCATTAAGCGCAAACCAGATGGGATGGCGTATCACTGCAGAATGCTGTAGTAGCCATGCTGGTTAAGTGTGCCTTGAATTCTAAATAAATCACTGACAGTGTCACCAGCAAAGCACCCCCACACCATCGCACCTCCCCCTATATGCTTCACGGTGTGAACCACACATGCAGAGATCATTCGTTCACCTACTCTATGTCTCATAAAGACACAGCGGTTGGAACCAAAAATCTCACATTTGGACTCATCAGACCAAAGGACAGATTTCCACCGGCCTAATGTCCAATGCTCATGTTTCTTGGCCCAAGCAAGTCTCTTCTTCTTATTGGTGTCCTTTAGTAGTGTTTCTTTACAGCAATTCGACCATGAAGGCCTGATTCACACAGTCTCCTCTGAACAGTTGATGTTGGGATGTGTCTGTTACTTGAACTCTGAAGCATTTATTTGGGCTGCAATTTCTGAGGCTGGTAACTCTAATGAACTTATCCTCTGCAGCAGAGGTAACTCTGGGTCTTCCTTTCCTGTGGCGATCTTCATGAGTGCCAGTGTCATCATAGCGCTTGATGATTTTAGCGACTGCACTTGAAGAAACTTTCAAAATTCTTGAAATGTTCAATATTGACTGACCTTCATGTCTTAAAGTAATGATGGACATAATATGGACTTTTGGTCTTTTACCAAATAGGGCTATCTTCTGTATACCCTCCCTACCTCGTCACAATGCAACTGATTGGCTCGAACGCATTAAGAAGGAAAGAAATTCCACAAAGGAACTTTTAACAAGGCAAACCTGTTAATTGAAATGCATTCAAGATGACTACCTCATGAAGCTGGATGAGAGAATGCCAAGTGTGTGCAAAGCTGTCAAGGCAAAGGGTTCCTACTTTGAAGGATCTCAAATATAAAATGTATTTTGTTTTGTTACTACATGCGTAATAACACATATGTGTTATTTCATAGTTTAGCTGTATTCACTGTTATTCTACAATGTAAAAAAATAAAAATAAAAAATCCCTTGAATGAGTAGGTTTTTGTCAAATTTTGACTGGTACTGTACATGCAATTTACGAGTTGGAAACAATGTGCTGGTCTTGCTGGAAGAGGGAGAGGCAGGAAGAGTGTGATGTCAGTCAGGGAAGAGTAGAGGAAGCCGGAGAAGGAGGAGGAGAGGGCTGCTGGCAGGGAGGTTGACCGCCTTCCCATTTCCTGGCGGCAGCGCCTCTGCTCTGCTCTCGCTCGCTCTCCTCTGAGTTTGAGAGAGGGGCCAGAGATTAAACTTCAGACGAGTAGACGCTGCTGGATCTCCTTCCGTGGATCTATCTCTCTATGTCTATCTCTTTAAGGTGGTTCTCATTAAACCCAAGGAGAACCATCTCCTGGTCTGGGTGGTCAACACTGAGAGGAAGCCACATATCGATAAAAAGATGTACAGTGGATATGGAGGTACCTTTTCCCCTTTAATCTGATTTAAAGTGGGGCTTGTGGACTTGACAATTTATACAAATATTATAGTTCTATTTTGTTCTAGGCTACGATGGAATTTTGAAGTACAGGATGTTAGTTTTGTCTATAGTGTTGTTACTCTTGTTTTGGAATGGTGGGGATTGTGGTGAGTCAAACGTCAGTCACTCGCTGCTTGTATTGGGTTTTGTAGTATTTCACACCGTGTGAAGCATTTTGTAAAATTTTACTTCTCATTTAACCATCACCAGTGTGTGTTCCCATTGATTGTGAATGTTTAGTTTTCATTTTGTGGGTGTGTTTTATCAGCCTGTGTTATTTCTTACACCCTCAATATATGGTCCCTCTCTATCTCTCTGTTTGAGGCTAAATTCCTTTGCTTTGGCTTCACATTGTCCTTTTTGTCAGGGCTGAAGTTGGATGTGCCTTACACTGCCCTGAAAACAGGGGGAAGAAAACGTTCCTCCATTTCCTTCTCGTGGAGTCCATTATGAAACTGAAAGCCCTGGAGTTGGAGAATGATAGTGTTCCTCCTCCTCATAGCTATGGCCACATTGTCTGTCTATGTCCCTGGTGTTGGTCTATATAGGCCTATGGTTTGTGGACGAGGGGGATGACTGCAGTTTATCATTCAGGTGGTCTACCACAACATGTCCAAATTAATGTGGTTTAATTCGGTCTGTGGGGAGGGAAAAAAACGCTGGCCCCACAGTTCCATCTTTGGTGGTGTTGAGGTAGACCAGCTGTTCCCAGGGGTGGTGTGTGGACACGGACACCTCAGTGTTCAGTGCTGTGGCTAGGGGACGTCCATAAGTGTCTGTTGTGTGATTTCCCCTCACTTTAGGTGTGGTCACACTCTAGTCAGGTCCTGTTGCTGTGGAGATTTGAAGAACATGATTTCAGTTTTCCAAACCAGTCCCTCATGGCCAGTGTTGTAAACATACCCATGGACTTTGAGACAATGAACAATGACTAGGGGGCTTGACTGAGTCAGTACTGAGATGAGTTGTAAACAGTTGGGTTATAATTACAAATCTCTTCATTTAGTGGAAGTGTTAGATAAGAGTCAAGCAGACGTGGAGGGCTGGAGAAGGGAATGGCGGTAAGGGATGTAGTGGGTCTTTGTTTAGGCGCTGGCAGAGAGAATGGAAGGGAAGGAAGGGGACACGTGTGCACAGTTGAAGTCGTAAGTTTACATACACTTAGGTTGGAGTCATTAAAACTAGTTTTTCAACCACTCCACAAATTTCTTTGAATTTCAAACTATAGTTTTGGCAAGTCGGTTAGGACATCTACTTTGTGCATGACACAAGTAATTTTTCCAACAATTGTTTACAGAAAGATTACTTCACTTATAATTCACTGTATCACAATTCCAGTGGATCAGAAGTTTACATACACTAAGTTGACTGTGCCTTTTTAAACAGCTTGGAAAATTCCAGAAAATTATGTCATGGCTTTAGAAGCTTCTGATAGGCTAATTGACATCATTTGAGTCAGTTGGCGGTGTACCTGGTGGATGTATTTCAAGGCCTACCTTCAAACTCAGTACCTCTTTGCTTGACATCATGGGAAAATCAAAAGAAATCAGCCAAGACTTCAGAAAAATAATTGTAAACCTCCACAAGTCTGGTTAATCCTTGGGAGCAATTTCCAAACGTCTGAAGGTACCACGTTCATCTGTACAAACAAAAATGAGTCCTATATCGACATAACCTGAAAGGCTGCTCAGCAAGGAAGAAGCCACTGCTCCAAAATCACCATAAAAAAGTCAGACTACGGTTTGCAACTGCACATGGGGACAAAAATGTCCTCTGCTCTGCTTTGGCCATAATGACCATAGTTATGTTTGGAGGAAAAAGGGGGAGGCTTGCAAGCCGAAGAACACCATCCCAACCGTGAAGCACGGGGGTGGCAGCACCATGTTGTGGGGGTGCTTTGCTGCAGGAGGGACTGGTGCACTTCACAAAATAGATGGCATCATGAGGATGGAAAATTATATGGATATATTGAAGCAACAATATATTGAAGCAACTCAAGACATCCGTCAGGAAGTTAAAGCTTGGTCGCAAATGGGTCTTCCAAATGGACAATGACCCCAAGCATACTTCCAAAGTTGTGGCAAAATGGCTTAAGGACAACAAATTCAAGGTATTGGAGTGGCCATCACAATGCCCTGACCTCAATCCTATAGAAGATTTGTGGGCTGAACTGAAAAAGCGTGTTTGAGCAAGGATGCCTACAAACCTGACTCGGTTACACCAGCTCTGTTAGGAGGAATGGGCCAAGATTCACTCAACTTATTGTGGGAAGCTTGTGGAAGGCTACCTGAAACATTTGACACAAGTTAAACAATTTAAAGGCAATGCTACCAAATACTAAGTGAGTGTATGTAAACTTCTGACCCACTGGGAATGTGGTGAAATAAATAAAAGCTGAAATAAATCATCCTCTCCTACTATTATTCTGACATTTCACATTCTTAAAATAAAGTGGTGATCCTAACTGACCTAAGACAGGGAATTTTTAGTCTGATTTAAATGTCAGGAATTGTGAAAAGCTGAGTTTTTAAATGTATTTGGCTAAGGTGTATGTAAACTTCTGACTTCAACCGTATGTGTTTAGGGGCTTTCTCAGATAAAACAGACACATAATGCCTGGCTGGGGGCCATCAGGATCAGGAACCAACCTGCAGATAATATCCTCGATCGGGGGAGGGAGAGGGCAACAAGCAGCCTCTCATAAACCCAGTCATTTCAATATACACATCATTAGGTTCCTCATTAGTTTGTTATGCTTTCTTGTTTTTAGAGAAATCTGATGCTTTAGCCCTACTGCTGGGCCATTATATTGTGTTCTATACAATACCAGCCAAAAGTTAAACACACCTACTCATTCATTTTCTTCATTACGGTTTTCTACATTGTAGAATAATATTGAAGACATCAAAACTACGAAATAACACATTTGGAATCATGTAGTAACCAAAAGTGTTAAACAAATCAAAATATATTTCTATTGTAGATTTTTCAAAGTCACCACCCTTTGCCTTGATGACAGCTTTGCACACTCTTGCCATTCTCTCAACCAGCTTCATGATGTAGTCCCCTGGAATGCTTTTCCAGCTGTCTTAAAGGAGTTCCCACATATGCTGAGCACTTGTTGGCTGCTTTTCCTTCACTCTGCGGTCCAACTCATCCCATACCATCTCATTTGGGTTGAGGTCTGAGGATTGTGGAGGCCAGGTCATCTGATACAGCACTGCATCACTCTCCTTATTGGCCAAATAGCCCTTACACAGCCTGGAGCTGTGTTTTGGGTCATTGTCCTGTTGAAAAGCAAATGATAGACCCACTGAGCGCAAATTACATTTTATTTGTCACATACACATTTTAAGCAGATGTTAATGAGCGTGTAGTGAAATGCTTGTACTTCTAGTTCTGACAGTGCAGTAATATCTAACTAGTAATCTAACAATCCCACAACAACTCTCTAATACACACAAGTCTAAAGGGATTGAATAAGAATATATACATATAAATAGTGGATGAGCGATGACTGAGCAACATAGGCAAGATGCAATAGATTGTATAAAATACGGTATATCCATATGAGATAAGTAATGTAAGATATGTGAAAATGATTAAAGTGGCATTATTTAAAGTGACTAGTGATCCATTTATTAAGGTGGCCAATGATTTGAGTCTGTATGTAGGCAGTAGCTCTGTGTTAGTGATGGCTCTGTGTTAGTGATGGCTTTTTAACGGTCTGATGGCCTTGAGATAGAAGCTGTTTCTCTGTCCTAGCTTTGATGCACCTGTACTGACCTCGCCTTCTGGATGTACAGGCAGTGGCTCGGGTGGTTGATGTCCTTTATGATCTTTTTGGCCTTCTTGTGACATCGGTTGGTGTAGGTGTCCTGGAGGGCAGGTAGTTTGCCCCTGGTGATGCGTTGTGCAGACCGCACCACCCTCTGGAGAGCCTTGCGGTTGAGGGCAGTGCAGTTGCTGTATCAGGCTGTGATACAGCCTGACAGGATGTCAGGAACTTAAAACTTTCCAGCTTCTCCACTGCTGTCCCGTCGATGTGGATAGGTGGGTGCTCCCTCTGCTGTTTCCTGAAGTCCACGATCATCTCCTTTTTGTTTTGTGACGTTGAGGTTGTTTTCCTGGCCCCACACTCCGAGTGCCCAAACCTCGTCCCTCTAGGCTGTCTCGTCGTTAGTAATCAATCCCACTACTGTTGTGTCTTCTGCAAACTTGATGATTGAGTTGGAGGCGTGCATCGCCACGCAGTCATGGGTGAACAGGGAGTACAGGAAGGGGCTACTTGTGGGGCCCCAGTGTTGTGGATCAGCGAAGTGGAGCTGTTGTTTCCTACCCTCACCACCTGGGGGCGGCCCGTCAAAGTCCAGGACCCAATTGCACAGGGCGGGGTTGAGACCCAGGACCTTAAGCTTAATGATGAATTTGGAGGGTACTATGGTGTTGAATGCTGAGCTGTAGTCAATGAACAGCATTCTTACATAGGTATTCTTCTTGTCCAGATGGGATAGGGCAGTGTGGTGGCGATTGCATAGTCTGTGGACCTGTTTGGGCGGTATACAAACTGAAATGGGTCTAGGGTGGCCGGTAAGGTGGAGGTGATATGGTTGTTGACTAGTCTCTCAAAGCACTTCATGATAACAGAAGTGAATGCTAAGGGGCGATAGTCATTTAGTTCAGTTATCTTTGCCTTCTTGGGTACCAGAACAATGGTGGCCATCTTGAAGCATGTGGGCACAGCAGAGTGGGACAGGGAGTCATTGAATATGTCCGTAAACACACCAGCCAGCTGGTCTGCTCATGCTCTGAGGATGCGACTAGGGATACCGTCTGGGCCAGCAACCTTGCGAGGGTTAACACGCTTAAATATCTTACTCGCGTTGGCCTCGGAGAAGGAGCAGGGGGAGGCCTACAGTCCTTGATAGCGCGACGCGTCAGTGTCACCTGTATTATCCCTAAAGCGGGCAAAGAAGTTGTTTAGTTTGTCTGGAAGCAAGACCTCAGTAACGTGGCTGATTTTCTTTTTGTAGTCCGTAATTGCCTGTAGACCTTGCCACGTACGTCTCGTGTCTGAGCCGTTGAATTGCGATTCCACTTTGTCCCTATACTGACATTTTGCTTGTTTTATTGCCTTGTGGAGGGAATAACTACGCTGTTTTATTTCATCCATATTCCCCGTCATCTTTCCATGGTCAAATGCGGTGGTTCTCGCTTTCAGTTTTGCGCTAATGCCGCCGTTTATCCGAGGTTTCTGGTTAGGGTAGGTTTTAATAGTCACAGTGGGTACAACATCTCTAATGCACTTCCTTATAAACTCACTCACCGAACCAGTGTATAAATCGATGTTACTCTCTGAGGCTGCCCAGAACATTTCCCAGTCCACGTGATCAAAACAATCTTGAAGCGTGGATTCCAATTGGTCAGACCAGCGTTGAATGGTTCTTGTCACGGGTACATCATGTTTGAGTTTCTGCCTATAGGATGGTAGGCGCAAAATGGAGTCGTGATCGGATTTGCCGACGGAATGAAGGGGGTGCGGCTTGTATGCATCCCGGACGATAGAGTAGCAGTGTATTGCCTGCATTATAATCAATGTACTGATTGAATTTAGATTCATATTGCTGCAGAATGTTATGGTAGCCATGCTGGTTAAATGTGCCTTGAATTCTAAATAAAGCACTGACTGTGTCGCCAGCAAAGCACCCCCACACCATCACAGCACCTCCTCCATGCTTCACGGTGGGAACCACACATGCAGAGATCATCCATACTCTACATCTCACAGACACTGTGGTTGGATTTTGCGCTCATCAGACCAAATGACATATTTCCACTGGTCTAATGTCCAATGCTCATGTTTCTTGGCCCAAGCAAGTCTCTTCTTCTTATTGGTGTCCTTTAGTAGTGGTTTCTTTGCAGCAATTTGACTTTCACACTTTTTTGGTTACAACATGATTCAATATGTGGTATTTCAGTGTTGATGTCTTCACTGTTATTCTACAATGTTTAAAATTGTAAAAATAAAGAAAAACTCTGGAATGAGTAGGTGTGTCCTAACTTTTGACTGGTACTGTAGTTCCAGTCCATTTCCTATAATCTAGAAGTTTACTGGTTATGATAAGGTCAGTAAGTTATGTTTATACTGCATGTGGAGTTAGTGGATGACCCAAAACTGTCTACTGGGTGTGTTTTGAGGTGCTAAGTGCCGCTCTACTCTTGTGCTTGTTGCTCCGCTGTCTGTCCCCAGTGTTGTTTTTAGAGCCGACTAGCCCTTTCCCTGTCCATCAGCTCAGTGTTGTATTAGGGAACTGGCATGCCCTTCCACCCCGTCACCCTACCCCCACTGCTGTTCAGTTCTGCAACACAGGCGGCTTCCCCCTCTGATCAGTGTACAGGTCCTGTGTTCATCAGGGCCTGTGTGCCCCTTGGTTAGGAGACAGTAGACCCTGCTTATCTCCACCATGTTTGGAATGTCAGAGCGGAGTGGGAGACGGGCTGGTTGATGAGGGGTGCAGCCTGTATCCGAAGCCTAGCTTCATCTCCATTGGCAATGTCATTAGGGCTTTTGTTACCCCAGATACCCTCTCTGTGGCTGATCACAAAACAGCCAGTGTGTTTTTTTTTTCTCTCACACTCATTCACAGACAGACACCATGTAAACAAACACCATGTTTATAAACACCCATGCATGAGACTTTCCTTTGACATGCAGGTGTGATATGCACATTGAGATGTTGAGAACAATGCTGAGCATGATCAGAGTGTGTGTGTGAAAGATGCAGTGATGTCAGGGTGTGGTGGGGGATAGTGGAGTGGCTGGCCCCTGTGTGCTTTTGTTTTCTAGAACTGTCCTGGAACGAGACCAGCCAGGCAGCAGAACAATGAGCGTGATCGTGTCTATGGGCTTCGGACCCTGTCCAGCCATAACCACACTCATCATGGAAACCAATGGAAGCCTGTAGTTATGTGGCGTACAGCTCGCATGGTTTTATGTTTATGCCACTCTCAATAGATTTCCACATCGTGTGACCTCACTGTATTTATTCCCAGGCTGACCCATCTCTTCTGGGACAGGTAGGAACCAGGCATTACAGACTGGAGGTAGTGTTAGATTGGCTGACTGGGTCCTCACTGCGCTGATCTGTGTGTGGGTGGGGGGTGTAGCAGGGTAACCATCCGAGGCTGAACACTAGACTAAAGGAAGGGTAATGTGTCGCTTACCTGTTTCCTGTTTACTGCATGATGCCCATGATGAGAAGGATCCTCTTGAAGGTCTGTGTATGTGGAATACTTTTGCGAATAGTGTTGTGTAATACCACTTATACTTAAGTTTTGACACAGTATATGATTTGTGTATATGAAATCGTAGTTATTACTATAAAATGTACTGCACATGGCACAGAAACTCAAGTAGTGCTTCATCAATTTGGTTAGTCCGAACTAGCGGTCTCGAAATTTCCTCAGCCAGTGATTGTCAAGCAAATAATTGTCGGTCTCACCGTAATTGCATGATGAGAGACTAATGATGATTTGAGAAGTTGCTTGAAAGACATGAGCTCTGCTTTGTTTTTTGTGCAGGCTGTACACACTACATCATTCTCTCATTCACAATTTGACAAGCACTTGATAATGTCTCGAATTTCACAGCAGCATCCCCTTTGTGGCCGTAATGCCCCCTAAAAAAATCCATGCCTTTTGCGGCCCTGAGTGCTGAGTTGTGTCCTTCTCCCTGAGTGAAGACAGACACATCGGGGACACAACTGGGCGCCTCCTTATCTAATTCCGAGGTGCATATTGAAGATGTTGGAAGAACTGTCCACATTTACTTTTCATTAGCCAACAAGATGAGTACGCCTAACAAACAGCAAAAGCACTAGCCTATGTCAATCTACTATCCCCCATAGTACAAAGGTCGACCTGTTCTGTGCCAGGAAATAAATATTCCAAACATAGTCTGGGACAGTTGTGGGATGCGATAGATCCCAAATCAATACAACCACGAGCATCAAATCAAAACCCCTTTTTTATGCAATAGGCCGTCATTGTAAATAAGAATTTGTTCTTATCTGACTTGCTTACTTAAATAAAGGTTAAAAACAATATGCAATGTGGCTGACACAACAGGTCAAAACGTTTTAGCTTAAAATGTTGATAAACTATTAGGCAATTTCTTGACATTATAAGCACAGCAATGTGCACATGGTAGTAGGCTATAAGCGTGAATGTTCCATTAGCAGAAAACACAATTATCAAAAGTGACTGCAAATGCAATTATGCATGTAATGCTTTTAATATCTTCCCCAAACTTGAAACTCACATACTGCTTAAAAATGCCAGTTAGGCTCTTGTAAAGCGGATTAATGTGCTTAATTATATTAAGTTATGTTTAGTTGTGATACAAACCTCATTAAAACATATAGGCCTATGGGCTAGGCTACTTTAGTTGTGATACAAACCTCATTAAAACATATAGGCCTATGGGCTAGGCTACTTGAGTTGTGATACAAACCTCATTAAAACATATAGGCCTATGGGCTAGGCTACTTTAGTTGTGATACAAACCTCATTAAAACATATAGGCCAATGGGCTAGGCTACTTTAGTTGTGATACAAACCTCATTAAAACATATAGGCCTATGGGCTAGGCTACTTTAGTTGTGATACAAACCTCATTAAAACATATAGGCCTATGGGCTAGGCTACTTTAGTTGTGATACAAACCTCATTAAAACATATAGGCCTATGGGCTAGGCTACTTTAGTTGTGATACAAACCTCATTAAAACATATAGGCCTATGGGCTAGGCTACTTTAGTTGTGATACAAACCTCATTAAAACATATAGGCCTATGGGCTAGGCTACATGAGTTGTGATACAAACCTCATTAAAACATATAGGCCTATGGGCTAGGCTACTTTAGTTGTGATACAAACCTCATTAAAACATATAGGCCTATGGGCTAGGCTACTTTAGTTGTGATACAAACCTCATTAAAACATATAGGCCTATGGGCTAGGCTACTTTAGTTGTGATACAAACCTCATTAAAACATATAGGCCTATGGGCTAGGCTACATGAGTTGTGATACAAACCTCATTAAAACATATAGGCCTATGGGCTAGGCTACTTTAGTTGTGTGACTATGATTCGAACAAGTCGCAAAATAAAGGCATTGTTTCTTATGCTGGGCATCATAATATAAGTCATAATATATAATTCACAGGTGATAGGCTAATATTGTCACCCATCAGACTATTCATGATTTAATCTTGTTTTTACATGTATGACATTTTGATTTGGAATGGACCATTATCATGCACCTGTATTGAAACGGGCAGCGGGGAAAGAATATGTCATCTATGCACTTAAATAGCCAATGGTGGACGCTTTTCCCCGTGGTTTATTTCCGACCAGCCAGGTAGGCTATACTCCTGTTGTAAAGATAAAATGTGCTTAATATTAGGAAAGTTGAGAAATAAATATCATAGGCCTGTAGAAAGCTGATGGGATCCTCCTCTTTTTATTAGCGGACATCACTCTTTTTTTTTTTTTCTTGTGCATTTGCATAGCCTATAGAAATGTTGTGCGACATGAACTCATGGGCTCTCATAAAGTGTTTGATTAGATTTTAGAATACATTTGCATTGATGTCAGAGTGATAGAGGGACAATAGAGTGCTGAGTACCAGGCAGTTAGCAAGTTTGGTAGGCTATTAATGACCAGCATCAGAGGTTTGCGAAGCCGTGACTAAATTACCGTGACTAAACGGTCATGTGGAATTTGACTGCCTTCATGACTCGTGACAGCCGGTGTGGGGGTAATACGGTCACCACAATGCCCTAGTCCGGACCAAGTTTGAACATCAAAGTACAGCACAGTAGAGTAGAGTAGATTACAGTAGAGTTTAGTACAGTAGAATGCAGTACATTATAGTGTACCCAACTCTAATGAACTCTACTGAACTATACTCTACTGTACTGTTCTGTCCAAACTTGTGAAACCAACTGTGCTTTGACTACTATGATTTCCCATTGTAGCCAATTCAATTGCAGAAATTCTGTTATTGATTATGTAAAGCAATTTTGAGTTTGAATCACTTAATAATTAACAAACAAAATTGGTATCAGTAAGAACACTAACTAATTGCTAGGTCTGCCTTTTACTTCTGTGAACTTTCATTATTGTCACTCGTCATTAGGGAGAGAAATGAGGAAATATCTTAAACTTACAGAAGGCAGAGAGATGTCTCCCAAAATAAATGTGTTGCTATTAGTTGGCAGGGGTCTTTGCTTCCACATTATTTTGTTTTGATGTATTTCAAATACCTTAAGAGTTCTTTGGTAGAAAGAAGGTAGAAGTCTTTCCTTATTCCACATTTTTAGAATGGTTGAAAATGTACTGTATATGTGCCTTTATTTCTCAAAAATATAGACTCTTAGCTTTCATTTGATACCCAATTTGACATGCTCATATGAACTTCACATGTTGGTGCTCATAGATGGAAATGACCAGCTGTGACTGCTGAATCCTGACTACATTATTCCTGCAAGTCCAAAATGAACCTTGGCTTCCTTCCTTAGGGCCGGGATGCATCTCTGTATCTAAGGAACTGATGTCAGTGCTGCTGACCAAACACGACAACACTGATAAAACTAAAGGGTCTGACCAAAACCACACTGCTCAGTAGAACTGTAGCTGCCACAGACTAAAACTACACTTTAGAATTCCATTTAATGTGTGGGTAACAGCCGGGCTGATCCTGTGTCTTGAAGCTAGAATATCTGTGCCTGAGGCCTGCCAATAGTTGGCTCACCCGAGGCTGCCTAACCTCACAGGGCCTGGCTCTCTGTGTTGGGCTCTTGTCCTGGCTGAGTCCCTGGTGATTGGTGTGTGTTTAATCTAGTCTCAATCACTCCCTTTTTTCTTCTTCTATCAAAGAGGACCTTGTTTTGGGCCCTGTGTGATGGAGATGTCACTAATGCGGCGACAAAGTCCCTAGTGTCAGGGCCTGGAACGCCACTGCTGAATACTCACAATGAACTCAGAGAGACACTCACACACTGGAAGTTTATCTAGGAAAGCCCACTCTTCTCACTTATGTTTATTTTTCTCTCTGTCATCCCCTGCACTACTATCCTCGATACAAGTGCAGATCACGTGGTCAATACTTTGTGCTGTGTCAAGGCAGCTCTAGAGGAAGAGTGTGGGTGGTAGAGAACAGATGGTGGGCAGGCTGCTCTAGATGAAGAGTGTGGGTGGTAGAGAACAGAGAGATGGTGGGCAGGCAGCTCTAGAGGAAGAGTGTGTGTGGTAGAGAACAGAGATGGTGGGCAGGCTGCTCTAGATGAAGAGTGTGGGTGGTAGAGAACAGAGAGATGGTGGGCAGGCAGCTCTAGAGGAAGAGTGTGTGTGGTAGAGAACATAGAGAGTGGGCAGGCAGCTCTAGAGGAAGATTGTGTGTGGTAGAGAACAGAGAGAGTGGGCAGGCAGCTCTAGAGGAAGGGTGTGTGTGGTAGAGAACAGAGATAGTGGGCAGGCAGCAGTAATGTGTTTGCAGTCTGCACTGTGTCACTGTTATCCCTGGATCTCCACTGGCCTTTGTTTCCAGTGTGGAAGCAGTGACACATAGTACCCTCACTGCTTCACCACAGGAAGAGGGAGGGAATATGAAGGTGCACAGAGCAAAGGGGACAGAGGAGAGGTAGGGCAGTGGGAGGGAATATGAAGGTGCACAGAGCAAAGGGGACAGGGGAGAGGTAGGGCAGTAGGAGGGAATATGAAGGTGCACAGAGCAAAGGGGACAGGGGAGAGGTAGGGCAGTGGGAGGGAATATGAAGGTGCACAGAGCAAAGGGGACAGAGGAGAGGTAGGGCAGTGGGAGGGAATATGAAGGTGCACAGAGCAAAGGGGACAGGGGAGAGGTAGGGCAGTAGGAGGGAATATGAAGGTGCACAGAGCAAAGGGGACAGGGAAGAGGTAGGGCAGTGGGAGGGAATATGAAGGTGCACAGAGCAAAGGGGACAGAGGAGAGGTAGGGCAGTGGGAGGGAATATGAAGGTGCACAGAGCAAAGGGGACAGGGGAGAGGTAGGGCAGTGGGAGGGAATATGAGGGTGCACAGAGCAAAGGGGACAGGGGAGAGGTAGGGCAGTGGGAGGGAATATGAAGGTGCACAGAGCAAAGGGGACAGAGGAGAGGTAGGGCAGTGGGAGGGCAGGCCGACAATACAGAAACACTTCAACTGCCTTTGACATTTAACATTTTAGTTGCTTAATGCATTATGGCGGATGCATTAAGGCAAATTATGGCATGTTGAATGTTAGATAATCAAATGAATGTTGAATTGTAAGATCATTTGAATCTGCAGATTTGCTACAAACCAAAACTTGCTGGTACTTTTTTAATCTGAAAATAATGCACTTCTGTGTCTTATGCTAGAGTGGTTTTTGGACATCACTGTTCATGCAATAGAGAGATGCACAGAGCAACATCTATGCAAGGCATTAGATTAGATTTTTCTTACATAATCTCTTCAAGAGCTCTTAGGGGTAGATTGATAATAAAATGCTTTGATGTGAAGAACTGGTATTTTGGCCCAGGAGGGTGCAGCCCCTGCAGCTTATTAGGTAACATGTTTAGGAAAAGCCAGTTTGATTCACAAGGCTCAAGGTGTACCGAACCAAGAGTGCATGGACCTAACAAGATTTCAGGAACTTGTATTTGAGAAAAAAACATTGCATAAGAGTTCTTGTGAAAGAACAATGCCAGTAGAAACGGGGTTCAATTATACAAATTCTGCTCTGCTCATTTTGTTGTGGTGTTTTCCTGCAGTTCCCGGACAGAGTAGCCAAACTGTCCCCCTTTTGTGTGTCGTTGTGCAACCTCTAAAGCCTAACCCCTTCCTTTGCCTCTGCAGGGAGTCCCTCCAGAGCTGTCTCCACCATGTCCCTTTCCGTGCGCCCATCGCGCCGAGTCATCTCCAGATCCATCACTAGGAGCCAGTCCTTTGCCGGGGTCAACTCCTACGATAAGCCCTACAGGTGAGGACACTCCCTCTGATAAGGTCACGTGTACATTACTGTTATAAACCTTAATGGTGAGTACACTTCTGCGTTGACTTTCTACACATTCAACAATGCAGCTCTAGGCTACTGTTCTCGACATTGGAAGATTTGTGATACACACTCATCTATTTGACACACACACACACACACCATAGACTGTGTGTCTACTTTCAAGCCCCACCTGACAGGACGTCCTGTAAAGCCCACACTTCCTGAGGCAGCGGCACTGGAGGCCTCTCCTTTCATGACGAGGGAAAAATATTTATTGTTCATTGTAATTTTTCTGCCTTCAAAGCAGTTTTTTTAATAGCAGCATATGGTCTACATACACGTATCTGTGTGGGGGAGCTTTGGTCTATCAACAAAGTGATCATCAAAGTATTCCCTATTTTCTGGTAGAATGGAGGAAAATGAAGGCCTCGAGTTATTTATTAATGAAGGTCCATCTGCCAGAAAACAGGACAGAATGGAGTCAGAATATTAAAGGAAGGACAGAGAGGAGAATGGAGTCAGAATATTAAAGGAAGGACAGAGAGAGGAGAATGGAGTCAGAATATTAAAGGAAGAACAGAGAGGAGAATGGAGTCAGAATATTAAAGGAAGAACAGAGAGAGGAGAATGGAGTCATAATATTAAAGGAAGGACAGAGAGAGGAGAATGGAGTCAGAATATTAAAGGAAGAACAGAGAGGAGAATGGAGTCAGAATATTAAAGGAAGAACAGAGAGAGGAGAATGGAGTCAGAATATTAAAGGAAGGACAGAGAGAGGAGAATGGAGTCAGAATATTAAAGGAAGGACAGAGAGGAGAATGGAGTCAGAATATTAAAGGAAGGACAGAGAGAGGAGAATGGAGTCAGAATATTAAAGGAAGGACAGAGAGAGGAGAATGGAGTCAGAATATTAAAGGAAGAACAGAGAGAGGAGAATGGAGTCAGAATATTAAAGGAAGGACAGAGAGAGGAGAATGGAGTCAGAATATTAAAGGAAGAACAGAGAGAGGAGAATGGAGTCAGAATATTAAAGGAAGAACAGAGAGGAGAATGGAGTCAGAATATTAAAGGAAGGACAGAGAGAGGAGAATGGAGTCAGAATATTAAAGGAAGAACAGAGAGAGGAGAATAGAGTGTGTATGCTAGAGGAGTAACAGGAGCATGAGTTTGTACTAAAGAGAGACAGTAAAGAGAGAGCATCAGGAGATAGAGGAAGAGAGGAAATCCATCGCTTACATTTGGCACATTGCAGAAAAAATACTAATATTCCTTCTGCAACCTACATATAAGAAATGCATTAATATAAAGCACTTACTAGAGTTATATGTCTGTAGGAAAGGTGTGTTGACTCATCAGGCAGTATCTTGCTGAAGAGAATATGAGCAGCCTAGACACACATCTCTCTTCCGTAGCCCATTGAATGGCCTGTCATCTGTGAAAGGGGAGTCTTGCCTCAAATCGATTACCTGTTGCATTTTATAAAGTGATATTGATCATTTTATTCATCAACTCAGAATGTTATCATCGCCCCTGACTGTGCACATCCATGCTTCACTGCTCTGGTAGGGTGGGTTGGAGATGGTACACTCCAAACATGTCTTTGGCCTGTTCTGTATGAATGAGACTTATCTCCATGGCATTTGAAAAGCATGTTAAAATCCCTCTTACTTGATTCCATCAACTCACCAACCGTCACAGTGATTGAAGCGCTACAGTTTCAGCAGCACAGTTCGTAAAAGGCTTTGTGTGTTGTGTTTTAGGAACCTGTCGGTGTTCAGCACCCCGAGGGTCACCAGGAAGCCCTCCAGAGCCAGTAGGATGTTCACCCTCTCCGCCAAATCCCCACCGCCCAAGGTGCCCCAGCCAGAGAGGCTGGATGAGGTCTACGAAGCTCTGAAGAGAGGCCTGCAGTGAGTACACATACACATACGCTTTTGCACAAAACATTATTGTCATGCATGCCTGTTCAGACAAACAGGAAATGTATCTACCATGTGTCTGTCTCAGGTCTTACCTGCAGGTGCACCAGATAGAGCTGGACAGCCTGAGCCGACAAATGAGGGAATCCAAGAGGAACTCTCGTCTGGTAGGTACCACCATATCTTGAATCTGCCATAAAATGGCTCTACGCTCACTTGACCTTGTAATGGTTTTTACTGGACTGTATAGTCATGTGATTTTCTTGTTCTTTTTCAGGGGTTTCTCTATGAGCTGGATAAGGTGAGTTTGACCCTGTCTTCTATATTATTCACCCAATCTATTGTACAGTATCACACAGTAATCATATGAGCTTAAATCCAAAAGTTTAGGTCTTGTAAAATAATCAGACAGCAATCCATTTTTCCCAGATGACATTATATCCATTATTTGAGCATCATTTTGAAAGAGGAGTCCTTGTGTTTCTTCCAACAGCAAGTGAAGGTGGTTGAGAGGTTTATGCGACGGCTTGAGTTCCATCTAAGCAAGGTAAGCCGTGTGTGTGTGTGTGTGTGTGTGTGTGTGTGTGTGTGTGTGTGTGTGTGTGTGTGTGTGTGTGTGAGAGAACAGAAAATCATTGTGTGATCGATTAACTTGAACAAGTGCAAAGTGTATTTATCTTTGATGTGTCGGATAGAAATAGATGTGGGACGGCGTGTTAATAAAAATGATGTAAGCTACATACATTATGTAGGTTTTCATTTTATTACGACTGAGTACCCACACACTACAGCAGGCCTCAGACAGAATGGGCCTCTAACACTGATTGTGTGGGTGTAACTGGCAGGCTTCAGTCTAGGGGTAAGGTCCAGCAGCTCTTGGCTTGTTTACTGTGCGTATGAATTAGTGACCATTGAGAGTGCTGCCCTTTAGCTTTTAAAACAAGCCCTGTGTTTGTACACACACACACACACACACACACACACACACACACACACACGGTATGCCTGGACATGGTTCACTAGCAGGGGGCAGACTCATGCTAGTCTCACATTCTTGGTTTATTTTCTGAGAGTTTTAACCCTATCCTGGGAGAGCAGTATACTGAACCGGCTGTTAACCTGACACAGCTGCAGCAGCACAGGAACACATCCTCCTCCTCGTCTTCCTTCTCCTTGTCTTCCTCCTCGTCTTCCTCCTCCTACCTTATTGATGTATGATTAGTTTTTGTTTTACAAGCAGGGGGAGCCTCACCTCCTAGGGGTCAAATGTCATGGCCCATCACCTAGGTAAGGAGAACAGAGGGTTTATTTTGAATTTGAAAGTAAACTTAACCACTTGTTGACCTGCCCTTCCCTTTCCTGGTGACAGTTAGGCTGATTTCCCCTCCAGAAGGAAACAGCAGTGATTGGTTATCATTCTGAAGGGTCCTTGAGCGGTCTGTCTCAGGGCTGGTTGGAGGGGGGGGGGGGGGGGGGTTGGGTCGAGTGAGGATGTGCAAGATATTAAAATGTTTCTGGTAAAATAACAGTGATGACTGCTTTTAATCGACCGATTAGACTACAACAGATGTGTCATAGTTGAGATGTTCCTGAACAGGGCCTCCCTTGTGGGGCACGTAGTTCCTCTGGGAGAAAGAGAGAGCGGGAGGGAGGGAGAGAGAGCGGGAGGGAGGGAGAAAGAGAGAGTGGGAGGGAGGGAGAGTCTTGAGCTGGAGCAGTTGGTGAGCGATGAAGGCTGCCCGGCTGAGTCTGCCTCAGCCTTACAGTAACCATCAGTAACCACCTCCAGATGGATAGAGGGGGCTGATTGGGATGACAGAGGAATCAATCTGGCTCTCCTTCACTCCAGCTCTGCCTGGCTCGGCCTCTCCCTGTACATTCAAATTTAAAGAGCTGCTTTTTTCTTTTTTTCTTCTTTTTAACCCCCCCCCCCCCCCCCCCCACCGTGAAGCAATGGCGTCTCTGTGGCCAGCCCGACGTGTGTATGTTTACATTTATGTGCTCATGTTTAATACTATGTGAGTGTGTGTTTGAAAGTGCAATACGAGAGCCTACGTATGTAAAGTTCTGTGCCAGAGTACAGTCATTTATTGTTTGTAATTCTTCAGTCTGCTCTGCTCAGTGCTTCTGCAATGCAGAGGATTTGGTGGCTCCCCCTCTCCCTCTCTGCTCAGTGTCCCAGTCAGCTCCACGGGGGAACACTTTGGCTTTAATCATCACATCTCAATGGAGAAGCATTGGCCAAATGGCCATGCTGGACGTCTGCAGACCTGTCCTGTTAAATATGGTGATTTTCCGCTAGTCTGACCTTTGGTCCTGTTTGACCTCTACACACACAGTGACCTATGCCTATTGCCTACTTAGTGTAGCTGTATTCCAGGTTAACCTCTCTCTCCCAAAGCTTATGGGTTATGCAGGCTGTTCAGAACTGTGTTTCAGTAGCTGGGAGTCTAGCAGGTGGCTTTGTTTTTGGCTGCTGTGAGTGAAGTTAGAGGAGAGACACACCATTACTCACTCCAGAAATCTGTTGTTTAATCTTAAACACACATCAGCTAGTGTTCCATCGTAAACACACATGGAGGGTAGTTTTATGTAACAAAGAGGATAGTCATCAAAGCAACATGTTGAGACCGTATGAGTGGGTCATCAGGAATGTAGTTACAGAGTGCTGTTGTGTGGAGTCGTGGCTAAGTGGACCAGACCAGTCAGGTGGAGCTAGCGCTCTGTGATCATCAGGAAATGGAGGGAATGTGACAGAAGTGTGTAGAAGGTGCTCTCAATGCTATCAGAATGAAAGGATTGATGCACCCTTTCACATACTCATAAAACACATCTCCCATGGAGTCAGCTTTAGTGAATGGAGCTCTCATGGTGTTTGTCTGTTTACTAATTCATTCAGGCTGATGTGTGAGCAGCAGCTCAGTGTATGTATCCACACAGACACAGTGTGGGCCTGACATTCTGGATCACTCACTGTGATGATTCAGGGTGTCTGAAAGTGGGGAGATAGTGGGGTGTCATTTAGTGAATGAGGCTCCGTGCTGGAAGCGATGTGCACTGATTCAGAAAATCTGGGAAAACACACTTATCCCGTGACCTGAAAACAATTTGTGATGTTCTGGACAAGGTGAATAAAAGTTTAATCTGTAAGAGTCTGCTACAATGTTATTTGATGGGGCATGCAGACAGTGTTGTTTTTGTGTGTGTCAGAGGTTGTATGTTTTGTATTTTTTGAGGTTGTATGTTGTCAGCTTTTGTGTCACTGGGAGTTAGTATGCATTTTATTTAACCTTTATTTGAACAGGGAAGACCTAGGTCTCTTTTACAAATGCTCCCTGTTAATACAACATCATTGTTTTAATCTTTTGTGTTTTAATATACATTAAAGCACAAAGAAAACATCATGAATCACCCAGAAAAACTGTTACATTCCTCCACAAATAAGTCCCCAATCAGTACTTTAAATTGCCCAAACTGCACCAGAACATTGAAATGAATTTTTAATTTATGGTGCATTAAAACTAAATGCAGATTTACCAAGCTCAGTGGATACCCTAGGAACTCAAGAGTTAACCAATCCTGTGAATGGGTTAGGCAACTCAGGCATCTATACTCTTCAACCAATCGCTGCCTGGACCCACCCGCCCGACTAGCATCACTACTCTGGACGGTTCTGACTTAGAATATGTGGACAACTACAAATACCTAGGTGTCTGGTTAGACTGTAAACTCTCCTTCCAGACTCACATTAAGTATCTCCATTCCAAAATTAAATCTAGAATCGGCTTCCTATTTCAAAACAAAGCTTCCTTCACTCATGCTGCAAAACACCCTCGTAAAATTGACTATCCTACCGATCCTTGACTTCGGTGATGTCATTTACAAAATAGCCTCCAACACAAGCCCCAATTACTACCCACCCCTGCGACCTGTATGCTCTCGTTGGCTGGTCCTCGCTACATATTTTTGTTGCCAAACCTACTGGCTCCAGGTCATCTATAAGTCTTTGCATCCCCAAAGCCAACACCTCCTTTGGCCGCCTTTCCTTCCAGTTCTCTGCTGCCAATGACTGAACGAATTGCAAAAAAAAATATTGCAAAAAAAAAACTGCACTGAAGTTGGAGACTTATATCTCTCTCACTAACTTTAAGCGTCAGCTGTCAGAGCAGCTTACCGATCGCTGCAGCCGTACACAGCCAATTTGTAAATAGCCCATCCAACAAACTACCTACCTCATCCCCATATTTGTTTTTGTTTTTCTGCTCTTTTGCACACCAGAATTTCTACTTGCTCATCCTCATCTGCACATATATCACTCCAGTGTTAATTGCTAAATTGTAATTACTTTGCCACTATTGGCCTATTTATTGCCTTACCTCCTTACTTCAATTGCACACACTGTATACAGATTTTTCTATTGTGTTATTGACTGTACCTTTGTTTTTCCCATGTGTAACTGTGTTGTTTTAGTCGCACTGCTTTGCTTAATCTTGGCCAGGTCGCAGTTGTAAATGAGAACTTGTTCTCAACTAGTCTACCTGGTTAAATAAAGGTAAAATAAAAAAAACGCAAGTTAGATAAGACAAATTTATGAAGTAGGGCCTTGTAAACTAAAAGGGAGTAATGTAGAGATCTACAGGTCTTTAGTGAAGTCTAGGCAACCCTTTGATACAGGATGCAGTGATGATTACAAAAACTGTCACCAGTAACAAAATATAGGACACTATGTTAGATGGCATCCAAAGGTTTAAGAGTCGTAGCAGCTGCAGTTTTATAAATAATATCGCCATAATAAAAAAATGATAAAAAGGTTAACTGGATAATCTGCTTCCTGCTGTTTAGAGAAAGGCGCGATCTGTTTCTGTAGAAAAGGCCAACTTTAAATCTTAGCTTGTTAACCAGTTTATCTAAACTCAGAAACATCCTCTCACTGTCAACTGTTTGTTTTCAGCAAACTTAACGTGTAAATATTTGTATGAACATAACAATATTCAACAACTGAGACAAACTGAACAAGTTCCACAGACATGTGACTAACAGAAATTGAATAATGTGTCCCTGAACAAAGGGGGGGTCAAAAGTAACAGTCAGTATCTGGTGTGGCCACCAGCTGCATTAAGTACTGCAGTGCATCTCCTCCTCATGGACTGCACCAGATTTGACAGTTCTTGCTGTGAGACGTTACCCCACTCTTCCCAGACGGGAACAGGTCCCAGACGTGCTCAATGGGATTGAGATCCGGGCTCTTCGCTGGTCATGGCGAGCGCACTGACATTCCTGTCTTGCAGGAAATCACACACAGAACGAGCAGTATGGCTGGTGGCATTGTCATGCTGGAGGGTCATGTCAGGATGAGCCTGCAGGAAGGATACCACATGAGGGAGGAGGATGACTTCCTGTAACGCACAGCATTGAGATTGCCTGCAATGACAACAAGCTCCGTCTGATGATAATGTGACACACCGCCCCAGACCATAACGGACCCTCCACCTCCAAATCAATCTCGCTCCAGAGTACAGGCCTCGGTGTAAGGCTCATTCCTTCGACGATAAACGCAAATCCGACCATCACCCCTGGTGAGACAAAACCACGACTCGTCTGTGAAGAGCACTTTTGGCAGTCCTGTCTGGTCCAGCGACGGTGGGTTTGTGCCCATAGGTGACGTTGTTGCCGGTGATGTCTGTTGAGGACCTGCCTTACAACAGGCCTACAAGCCCTACAAGCCTCGCTCAGCCTATTGCGGACAGTCTGAGCACTGATGGAGGGGTTGTGCGTTCCTGGTGTAACTCGGGCAGTTGTTGTTGCCATCCTGTACCTGTCCCGCAGGTGTGATGTTTGGATGTACTAATCCTGTGCAGGTGTTACACGTGGTCTGCCACTGCGAGGACGATCAGCTGTCCGTCCTGTCTCCCTGTAGCGCTGTCTTAGGCGTCTCACAGTACAGACATTGCAATTTATTGCCCTGGTCACATCTGCAGTCCTCATGCCTCCTTGCAGCATGCCTAAGGCACGTTCACGCAGATGAGCAGGGACCCTGGGTGTCTTTCTTTTGGTGTTTTTCAGAGTCAGTAGAAAGGCCTCTAGTGTCCTATGTTTTCATAACTGTGACCTTAATTGCCTACCGTCTGTAAGTGTCTTAATGACCGTTCCACAGATGCATGTTCATCAATTGTTTATGGTTCATTGAACAAGCATACAATGAAGAACTGTGCAGTTATTTGGATTTTTACGAATTATCTTTGAAAGACAGGGTCCTGAAAAAGGGATGTTTCTTTTTATGCTGAGTTTATATGTTTTTTAAACATCAAATCCATATAAATCCAAATGCCTAAGTATTTATATGCGGGAACACATTGATTGAAGATCCATTGAATGAGGGAACATGTAAACTCATGCTTTGACAAGATTATTAACAACTAAAGTGTAATAGTGCCTAAACCAGACCTAAACCCTGATTGGTTTACATTCAAAATATATTTCTCAGATAAAAAAGAACAGAGTTGTACATTTACCAAGGATTCAAGAGTATTAGCTAGACAAGGAAGCCATTGAAATGGGTTGATAATGATGAAGATCACTATTATCCCTGTCCTTATGGAGTGGCAGCACAAGACTTGATTTCCATACTTTTGGAATATTTCCTGATAATGTCAACAAAAAAACGTTTTTTATAGGTTATTGAGCCAGCAGTGATGGTCGCTTCACACTTAAGCAGACCGGAATGCAATTGGTTGGCCCTTGTGGATTTCTTGTCTACTGCTAGCAAAGCATCCAGGA
This sequence comes from Oncorhynchus mykiss, assembly GCF_057628025.1. NCBI lineage: Eukaryota > Metazoa > Chordata > Actinopteri > Salmoniformes > Salmonidae > Oncorhynchus > Oncorhynchus mykiss. The sequence goes on along the minus strand of NC_143022.1, from coordinate 29,449,731 downwards.
CTTATTTTTCTGTAAATAGCTTAAAAGAAAAGCTTTGACTAATTTATCTGATCATTTGTCAAGTTTCCCCTATCAGCATCCAGCTCAATGTCATTGTGAATAGGCTTAGAAGTTATTTCAAAGAGAGAGCCCTCTGAAATAAATTGGTGATTAAATACATCAATGATGGCGTTTTTTTCCATAATGAGGGCAGTGTCTGAATTCATTTGATGTGGCAGAAAGGAAGATAGCACATTTTTCCAGAATTTAGCAGGGTTCCTATTACGATCTGAAAGAGCAGTTACATAAGAATCAGATTTATCCTTTCTGATTTTGTCTTACACAATGATTCCTCAGTTGCTTTAAAGCTTGCCAGTCCGGGACTAAGCCTGTATTCCTGGCCTTGATCCAAGCATCATCTCTTTTACGAATGACTTCTGATAATTCCGGAGTGTTCCAGACATTCCATCTGCCTTTAACCCTTCATTTTTTGAAGAGAGCATGATTGCCCACAAAGATTTGAAGACTTCTGCAAAAAGGCTCAAATATAAATCAGGTTCAGGGATAGCTGAACTACAGTCAAGGTCACTAAAATAAAGATCCTGTAAAAAAGCTGTTGACTGAAGGTTTTAAAGTTCCTCTTTGTGATGACACGAGGCTGATATTTTTGTGTTCTCACATTTCTAACACAAACAACTGGGGAATTGTCACTAATGTCTTGGGCGAAGACACCAGTAGAAACACAATTTCTCTTGTGTATTTGTTAAAATTAGGGTTGAGGTAGTGGAGGACTGATGGATCTTTAGGGTTGGGCCATGTAGGCTTAGTCACCAGCTGGGTCAGGTTTAGATCATTACACATGTCTTTTAGATTGTCTGAAGCCTGCATTTCCCAATCATAATTTAGGTCACCCTGTATAGTAACTTCTGATTTAGTAAAAGAAGACAACAAACTAGTTAACTCCTCGAGTGCACCAAGGTTAGCCGAGGGAGGACGGTACACCCCTATAACGGTTATGGATACATTTTCCCTAGACAAGGCTCGAAGATAATAGCTCTAATGTTTTTGGGCAAGGGACATATATTTGAGTAAAGAGACAGATGTTTTAATAAGAATGGCCACTCCACCACCTCTACCCTGTATGTCAGCTCTGAACACATTATAGCCCTCAATATGTATATCAGAGTCCAGAATGTCCCCAGAGATCCAAGTTTCAGTCAATACCAGAATGTCTGGATTAGTCTGCTAGGCGCAGATCTTGATGTAATCCAGTTTAGGAAGTAAGCTCCTAATGTTCACCCCAAGTCCTTTTTACAATTTTTAAAGCCACATGGAGTCTCCAATTCAAACGAGCTATTACTTTTCCACGGTTAGCACCATAGGGCCTGAGGCCGCAGCCAATGTCAATATGGGCAACTCTGAGTAACCAATGATAGAATGTTATAAACTGACTTACATGGGCTTTGGTTGCTATCGTGCAACAGCCCAAGCCCTCTACTTGATTTGAAAACCGAGGGGGTATTCAAGGTTATGACTCCTCATAAAGAGTCGTTGCTTCTTTATTCTCCAAGGGGGGTGTGGCGGCGGGTACGATGGGAAGGGGGGTGAAATGGGAGGGGAGAGGTGATTTCAATAGGGAGGGCTCTCTGCAGGGCAGCCCTGGCCAGGCAGTCGGAGATTGTCAACACGGTGACCAGGCAGTGGCACGACGACCAGGCTGAGGAGTAGGAAAGGTCTTCGAGTGGGACCTATCCAGGATACACTGCACTGTCTGGATGTCATGCTCAGACAGACATGTACACTACCGGTCAAAAGTTTTAGAACACCTACTCATTCAAGGGGTTATCTTTAATTTGTTACTATTTTCTACATTGTAGAATAATAGTGAAGACATCAAAACTATGAAATAACACATATGGAATCATGTAGTAACCAAAAATGTGTTAAACAAATCAAAATATATTTTATATTTGAGATTCTTCAAATAGCCACCTTTTGCCTTGATAACAGTTTTGCACACTCTTGACATTCTCTCAACTAGCTTCACCTGGAATGCTTTTCCAACTGTGATGAAGAAGTTCTGGCTTTACAGAGTCCAATGGCTTTACACTACTCCAGCCGACGCTGCTTATCCATGGAAACCCATATCATGAAGCTCCCGATGAACAGTTCTTGTGCTGAAGTTGCTTCCAGAGGCAGTTAGGAACTCTGTAGTGAGTGAAATGGAATGGCCGAATCCACTAAATTGAAGGGGGTGTCCACATACTTTTGTACATATAGTGTATATGTGGGAAAATGAGGTGCAGGAGGAGGTCGTAGACCAATAAGAAAGCCAACAACAGGAAGCAAAGGTTATTACTTTGTGTGTGTGTGTGTGTGTGTGTGTGTGTGGGGCCAGTGGAATGTCACCATCTGGAGTTCCACTGTATTGCAGTCCCATCTTAATTTTCCAGACACACTTTTTTTTCCAGAAGTCGTTAAACTGTCAAAAACCAAAGGAAGGATTATGGTGCAATTACATGCTTTATGGTTCCATGATAATGGAACTCTATGTCACCACTAAATGGATTACTATTATTGAAAAAGATTCATGAAGAGTTTTAGGGTGTGCAGTGTGTTTTAATGTTTGGTGAATAAAACATTTAAAAAAATATATATATAATTGTGATATACAATTGTATAACCACTGTAAAAGTCAAATGAAAGTAACCATCCATGTGTTTTGTCCTCTTCAGATTGACGAGCTGTATGAGGCCTACTGTATGCAGCACCGGCTGAGGGATGGGGCCAATAAGATGGTGAAGGCCTACACAGTCTCCCAGGGCAGCCGCGAGGCCAGAGAGAGCCTCTCTGAGGCCAACAAAGGCTACAAAGAGTACACAGAGGTGAGGGGTGAGAGAGGAGAGTTGATCAGTGAGGGAAAGAAGGGAGGGAGTGCCAGGATCAGATGTACAGGAAGCCGAGGACAGAGTCATTGTCCTGAGACGGAGTTCAAAGACTGTAGGGTAACCGGACTAAGAACAGGTGCTCTCGTTCCCCCAGAGCTGTGCTCTATGATATTAGTACAATGATTGTAGTGTTGACTGCCTAATGTTTTTGCTTTGAAGGCTTTTCCATAACATTCTCTCTCTCCTGCTTTTTGCAGAACATGTGCATGCTGGAGAGCGAGCTGGAAAACCAGCTGGGGGAATTCCATGTTAAGATGAAGGGTACGTTCATGTCAGTGTGTCCATCTTCTTTGTCTGTTGTGACTCTGGACCCCAGTGTATCTTCTCTTCCTGTTGGTCTATTCCAATCAAACGGTTGCATTGTAAGATTGTTTGTTTCCTTGTATGTGGTCTTGAAACATTTGTTGTTTGTTGCAGGTCTAGCAGGGTTCGCACGGCTTTGTGCTGGGGACACGTATGAGGTGAGTTTTTCTTTCTCTCTCCTTTTATCGCGCTCTCTCCCTCTCTCTGTTCCCTCCACTTTTGCTGTCCTTGCAGGAGTAGTTTCTGCATGGCTGCCACAGCGTCACTATTCTAAGCGTTAGTGCTGGTGGAGGGAGTGAGGGAGTGTATATGCCACAGTAACATGGCCTCTCAGAGCTGGGCTATCTGCAGACTGCAGGAGGAGGGTAATTGGAAAAGGAAAGGCGTTCATGGGTCAGCACTGCCTCCGTCTGTTTAACATGCATAGATTTAGTGATGATTGACAGCATAATCAATGTGAGTCAGTGTCACACTCCATTCCCTCGCAGGGAGAAGGCACCTTTAAACAGAACCTCCATAGCTTTACTCTGCATTCAGCACAAACACAAATGACTCAGCGAAGGCTTAAGAATGAGCAAATGTGTGAAGACTAAGATAAATGTGACAGTGACTGGCTCATTGTGTGTTTCTGTTATTCCATATTGAACCTAAACCTGACCCCTGACCTTTCAGATCTTTATGAAGTATGGGCGGCAGCGCTGGAAGCTGAGGGGAAGGATGGAGATCAATGGCAAGCAGGTGTGGGACAGCGAGGACATGGTCTTTCTGCCTCTCATCACAGAGTTCCTATCAATAAAGGTATGAAGCAGCAAATCCTGCCCTAAAACTAGTATACAGATGAACACACACACACACACACACACACACACACACACACACACACACAGAGAGAGAGATCGTCACTCTCACTCACATTCACTTTGTCACATCTGTGTGTGAAGCGAAGGCTCAGAGGTAATGGATATAACAGCTCAGTGAGAGGAGAGCAGCTGGATATGTGCTTGTTTTTCTCCCTCACTGATTTCATTACTTTCCCTAATCATGTCAAGGGATCGGAAAGTCAGGAGACACAGAATGAATGAACAAGGGGGGTTTGGAGAGCAGGCATCTGGGATGGGGTTTGGAGAGCAGGCATCTGGATGGGGTTTGGAGAGCAGGCATCTGGGATGGGGTTTGGAGAGCAGGCATCTGGGATGGGGTTTGGAGAGCAGGCATCTGGGATGGGGTTTGGAGAGCAGGCATCTGGGATGGGGTTTGGAGAGCAGGCATCTGGGATGGGGTTTGGAGAGCAGGCATCTGGGATGGGGTTTGGAGAGCAGGCATCTGGGATGGGGTATGGAGAGCAGGCATCTGGGATGGGGTATGGAGAGCAGGCATCTGGGATGGGGTTTGGAGAGCAGGCATCTGGGATGGGGTTTGGAGAGCAGGCATCTGGGATGGGGTTTGGAGAGCAGGCATCTGGGATGGGGTTTGGAGAGCAGGCATCTGGGATGGGGTTTGGAGAGCAGGCATCTGGGATGGGGTTTGGAGAGCAGGCATCTGGGATGGGGTTTGGAGAGCAGGCATCTGGGATGGGGTTTGGAGAGCAGGCATCTGGGATGGGGTTTGGAGAGCAGGCATCTGGGATGGGGTTTGGAGAGCAGGCATCTGGGATGGGGTTTGGAGAGCAGGCATCTGGGATGGGGTTTGGAGAGCAGGCATCTGGGATGGGGTTTGGAGAGCAGGCTTCTGGGATGGGGTTTGGAGAGCTGGGATGGGGTTTGGAGAGCTGGGATGGGGTTTGGAGAGCTGGGATGGGGTTTGGAGAGCTGGGATGGGGTTTGGAGAGCTGGGATGGGGTTTGGAGAGCTGGGTTGGGGTTTGGAGAGCAGGCATCGGGTTGGGGTTTGGAGAGCTGGCATCGGGATGGGGTTTGGAGAGCAGGCATCGGGATGGGGTTTGGAGAGCATGCATCGGGATGGGGTTTGGAGAGCAGGCATCGGGATGGGGTTTGGAGAGCTGGGATGGGGTTTGGAGAGCAGGCATCGAGATGGGGTTTGGAGAGCTGGGATGGGGTTTGGAGAGCAGGCATCTGGGATGGGGTTTGGAGAGCTGGGATGGGGTTTGGAGAGCAGGTATCTGGGATGGGGTTTGGAGAGATTTAGATCATACCAGAATCACTAATTGTGATGTCTTACTATGTTTTCCTAGGTGACAGAGCTGAAGAGCCTGGCCAATCATGTGGTAGTGGGGAACGTGTCATGTGAGACCAAAGACCTCTTTGCTGCTCTACCCCGGACGGTGGCTGTGGACATCAATGACCTGGGGACAATCAAACTGAGCCTGGAGGTTACCTGGAAGTGAGTGGCTATCACATCAGTGTGGTGACCACCACATCAGTGTGGTGACCTGGATACCACCACTAGTGCACGGACATGTATGTGTGGTGTGCATATATTTGTGTATGGGTCTAGTATTAAGTTTCTGTGCCCTTTTTATCTCTCTGTCAGCCCTTTCGACAAGGATGACCAAGCCTCGGCCGCCAGCACTGTCAACAAACCCCCCACGGTGAACAAACGCTTCTCCACCTACAACCAGAGTCCTCCTGATACCCCCTCCTTACGAGAACAGGCCTTCTATGTGAGTACCCTGACTCTAACCCTGTGCTCTAAACAGTGTCCTCTTTCTTAATATGGTCCATAATCCATGGAGTAATGAGCTGTAATTGAGGAATGGTTCTTCGAATGAATCTAAGTGATAGCCCTCTTAACCCATTTAATTTCCATCCATGGCACCGGAAGTCTCCTGCTGTCATCTCATCCATTCTACCTCAGAGGCACTCTTTGATGAATGATTTTTCCATCTGAGACAGTAACTGTCACATGATTCAAAACGCAGCATCATATGATGCAAAAGGCATTGTGCCGACTGTATTTCTGTATTTTGAAAGTTATATATCTTAAGCTTGATTGCTGACAGGCAAAACATTTTGGGACTATATCAATAATGGACTAATGAAACAAATACCAAAATAGTTATTGGGTGAAGTTTTCCTTTAAAGGGGTGTCTCAGCTATAGTTAACTATGTTCATAATGGCGCACAAAGCTTGCTACCGTTCTACCAGCTGTACTGAGCCTTATCCTTTTCCTCCCTGGTGACTCACTGATAGCCTGCCGCAAGGTTAATCTGCTGCCAAGTATCCAGGACATGTTCTGTAATGCAACATGTAGTCTGTCAGTGGTGGTTGTTGTGCTGCATCAGGAGGTTTTCTGTACACGTGTGCTGGTTCACAAAGCTAGCAGGATGTATTGGTCTGTTTTGTCAATGGGCCAGCTAAATACTCCAGCACCTATTTGTCTTAATTCAATAACTTGATTGAGTTAGGGTGACGAGAACGACTGTGTAGTCTAGCTGTGATGTGTAGTTGCATTGGTCCACTAGTGGACCTTTCTCACGGCCCTCTCCTGCTTTACCTGGTGGTGTAAAGACGGCTCCGAGGAGTCTGTCGAGGAGCATGATGTCCCCCAAACACCGCTGGTCCCTGCTGGATGTGTTCCGTGACACTCTGGCTGAGAGACTGTCTCAGAGCTGCTCCTGCAGTGATGTCTCCTCAGTCCATCTGGGCTCTGCTAACATGCAGACTGACGTAAGTGCTGCTGGCCACTACAGACATCCCACTAAATCCCTCAGTAGTTACTAGTTAAAGGTGTGGTATTTGTGGGAGAGCATGGTAATAGAACCTCCGTAGAGGAACTCACAGTAGGTCTTTGTAGATTGTGTTGTGTTGTGCTGTCAATTGTTTAGAACCTCTGTAGGGTTGGCCACAAAGAATCTCTGTGTTTATGTTTAGATGTTATGTTCCTTGTTGGGTTTTAAAATAGTCTTTAGTAGTATTCTCAATGACCGAGAGCGCTGGGAAACAGACGCAGCCTCCAGCTCTCAATATGAAGCGTGTATTTGTTCTTATTGTTCCATTGAGGTGTTGCCTGGATGCCCAGCGAAAGCAGAGGCCTGATAAATGAGATGTTAATTAAAGGGAGCAGGGAGTTTGTTTGCTTTCTGGGCCAGAGGCCAGGCAGCTATGCTCTGGTTTATAATGTTTGGCATGGGTTTACAGGGGCCCTCAGCCCTTTGTCTATCTGACTTTCAGTTATACTGAATGTCTGCTGGACTAGTCCCATCTTCAAAACTTGATGGTAGTGTCTCCATTTGACTTTGTCACCCTTGTGCTCTTCCTCCCTCCCTCTGTCTCGCTTTCTCTCTATTTTTTCTCTCCCTCTCACTGTAGAACATGCTGAGGAGGCAGGAGGAGATGGAGAATGGCACAGCCTGGTCTAACTCCTCGGAGTCGTCAGATGACTCGTCCAGCCCCCAGCTGTCCCTGGGGCTGCGTCATGCCAACAAGAATCTGGTCCAGCTAGAGGTTCAGGCCGCCGCGCCCTCCATTGAGATCTCCTTTGCTCCCAGAGACTCTGCCACCTCCACCCCTACCCGCTTAGCCAAACCGGAGGATGTGCAGAAGGAGGAGCCAGACACTGGAGCAGCAGGGAAAGTGGAAGATTCTGGGAAACAGGCTGTGCCTAACGGCCAAACACGTTATTCACGCTCCCTCAGCCATATCAGTGAGAACAGTGCCGATGGCGTACTGATGGACAGGTCAACTTGCGAATCAGTGGAGCCCTCTGAGGCCACCTCCCTGCAGTCTGGGATCTCTATAAACGATATTGAGATGGAGATGCCTGCCAGGGCGGAGTCAGCCCCTGTCCCAGCTGAGACTGTGGTGGTCGGGGAACCATCTGAGCCACTCGCCCCAGCTACTGTCACTGTGGAGGAGAGCAGGCCAGAGAGCAGGTATTCTGCAGGGTCTATAGAGTCAGACATGGGGTTAGAGGTTGTTTCAGGGGCTGTTTCAGAGGTAAAGCCAGAACTCCAGAGCTCTGCCCCCGCTAGGACTGATGCTGTGTCTCAGCAAGGTACCTCGCTGGATCTCAGGGCAGACTCACAAGCACAGACCCAGAGCACAGAGGAAATATCATATACTGCCCACAGGGCAGTGGTGGAGGAGGCCGAGAAGCCTGGGCCTGTAGTAGTGGCCAACCCCACAGAGGGTGAGAAGCAGCAGGCTGTGGACAGTGAAGTTGAGGAAGCCCTGAGTGCAGTCATCGCCTCTCTGGATGACTACAGAGGACAGTTTCCTGAGTTACAGGTCCTGGAGCAGGAGCTCAGACTACTGGAGGAGACATTAACGGTAAGTTATAGCTGTGTGTGTGAAGTGTGTCTGTGTAGTGTGTACATATATGGCTCTGTCTCTTGTGTTTTATGTTGTACCTGACAATGGAAATGACCACTTCATAAGAGTGAGGGGGACGTTGGTGGGGGTTGAGTAGATTTCAGAGTTCCATAATCCCACAGTCCCCTGTGGGATTGAGATCAGGGTGCGGAACTTCCTGCCCTTCAGCTCAGTCTAAATGTTTCCATCTCACAATGCTGCAGCGGGAGATGTGTGTGTACTGTCGCTGGGCGGTCGTCAGCCTCTTACACGTACACACACCCACCTTCTTCCCAACTGAGACACAGATAAGCATCAGAGCTCACTGAGCCAAACCCTCTGACAAGGCGATAGGAAACACAGATGCATTTGAGTTTCTCTATTATTCTTCATTTCATCACGGCATAATTTTAGAACACACTGTTTTGTTCCCAGATACTTTCCTCAGATGATCCTTTTCCAAATTACAATCAGGACTTTTGGCAGTGATATGGTTTGCTGAAAAATGTATGCTTTTGTTACTGTATGTGTGCTGTATGTTTGAGTACGTGTGTGCATGTCTGTCTGTCTGTCTCTCTATAACATGTGTACGTGTGTGTTCTGAAGGGCCATACATGCAGTTGTTCGTCCAGTGTCCAGAGTCTGGCGGTGGAGACGGCTCTCGGCAGCTTTGACTTCCTCAATACCTCAGACCTGGAGGATGAAGAGGCGGAGGAGGATGGGGAGAAAAAGAGTGTGACAGACGGGTCAGGGTCCATAAAATGGCCTCCCTCTCTATGTTCCTTCACAGTCAGTTTTAAAGATGAGAAGTTTTGCTGGTGGAGGAGCTAGTTGGATTTCTGTGTGGTTACTTACTACCATCTAGTGGCGCAACACACATTTAAATATGCTGGATGTTAGTAAGGATAAGAAAAGTTCATTGGTATTCTGAATGATAATGCCCTCATCTGGTCTAAAGGTGGCATGATATGTAGAGCCATGGCTCTACGGGGTACCACTCTAGGGTAACAACTTGCACTGACTTGCCTAGTTAAATAACGTTTTTTTTTTGTTAAGTACAAATAAACAACACTCCTGATGTGCTAATACCTGGGCTCCTGTGTGATTGTGGTTTAGTGAGCACCACAGCGCCCCCGGCAGGCCACCAGAGGAGAGTGCAGGGGAGGATGAGTGCTGTGAGGAGAGATGCTGGGAGTCCCACTCCTCTGGACCTGTGAGCACAGGCTGCCAGGCTCTAGACCATACACTACTGGTCCATCTGAAAAACTGCAGTGCACAACTTCTGGTGAGGAACATGACATACTCATATGAGTAACAAATCACCCCATGGTCCCCTTATGTATGAGACTAAACCAAATGAGTTTAAGAATTCAAATCTCAAACATAAGTTCTACTTGGATCTTGCGTTTGTGTTGCGCTGTCAACATGATCGATAAGCAGAGCAACAGCTCCCAGTTGTAATGTAATAAAACAATTTCAAATTGACATATGTGGTCTTACCAAATGTCCTGATTTTGGCTATGTGGTACCTATGACTCCTAATGGCTGATGCTGTGCAGAGGCTGGGGACCTTTGGGCCTCTGCGCTGTGGGGAGATGTATGCGCTGGACCGCCTGCTCAGGGAGGCCCGCGTCCTCGAGCTCATCAGACGTGTTGCCAAGGAGACCCCTGGAGGAGCCACTCAGCCAGATGAGGGTGAGTTCATTATTGCTGTAAGGAGGACAATAAAACAGCATATTAGCTTAGTCACTGACAGAGCTAAGGCAATAATGACAAAGGTTAACTACTGTAATTGTAAATGATTCAATTACTACCATCTCTAACTTGTTTTCTTTTCCGTCTGCCTGCCTTCTACTGCCTCTCTGTCCTGGAGTAGTGGTTCCCCAGTTAGAACAGTGCCAAGGGGCAACATTGCTATGGCAGCAGTGTACGGATGATGGCAGTGTGTACAGCACCTCCACAGACGCTTTCCTCACAACTCTGGCCGCTGCTTACACCAACAGACTGCCCGAGAGAGGAGTTAGCCTGGCAGACACAGGTGTGATACGGTTGTTGTGTCTCTGTGTGTGTCTATCATGCATTATATGATTTATAATATGTTCCTTTGTAGCTCAGTTGGTAGAGCATGGCGCTTGTAACGTTCGATTCCCGGGCCCACCATACATAAAATGTATGTAAGTCACTTTGAATAAAAGTGTCTGCTAAATGGCATATATAATATTTAAACATAGTGATACATGGTCTAAAACACTCTCCCTAAGGAGTTTGGATCAGCAATGCTCCTGGCTTTGGTTCCAGTGGCCTGTGATGTGCCATCTTGTCACGTCTAACCCATCTCTCTGTGCTGTATCTAGTGTTCTTGCGTCTGGTGGAGAGAATTCTGGAGAGGAGGCTGCCCAAGCGTGGGGGTGTGGTGGCCAGAGACATGCTGACCCTCTTCCAGTTCTGGAGCTACCTAGAAGCCGAGGGAGTGAGCGATTTGGACACACACATCATTGAACTAGCGGAGGAGGGTTAGTGTCTGGGAGATTGACAATTGCGTGGAGTTAGTTTGAATTAATAAGTTAATGTGTACTAGGTTACAGACAGCCACTTGGCTCTATGGTCAGTCATGGTGCATTTAAAAGGCTGATTGCTCTCGTTGTTGTTTCACCAAACCCATTATAACATACTCACCTCCTTCTATTCTCTTCTTTCTATCGCCATTCCATCCTTCCTCATTCACTCTCTTTTTTACTACCTTCTTCCTTCCACAACACACTGTCTACCCTGTTTCTTTTTCTTCTTCCCTGTCCTCCACCTCCACCCATTTCCCCCCCTCAGTGTGGCTGGTTCAGAGCCTGCAGTCAGGGGACCAGGAGGTACTGGTGAAGGCCCTGAAGAGGCCTCCAGAGAGCAGCCTGAAGAGGGACGGCCTGCATGCTGTCAGCCTGCTGCTCAGGGACCCACGGGGGAAGGTGTCTGCCTCTGCCAGCTCACTGCTCCGGAGCCTCGCCGACCAGCCACGCCATCGAGAGAGGGTGAGACCGAGATGCATTAATTCAGGCCCTATTCACTGTAGCACTTTTAAAATGCACTTCTTAAAAAGTGTTATCTTGTTGCTAGGATCACCAGTGTGGATTTATGTTTGTTTGGGTAAGTTATAGTGTATTTTGGCAATTTACCCCAGGCCCTAGTAAGCTGTCTGGAGCTTCTGGAGAATGAGAGTGTGGAGACGCGAGTGTGTGGCTGTAAAGCACTTGCATGTCTGAAGGTCAGTCTCACCACTTATTAGTCACATCTCTTCAACAATCTCTATGCTCTCTGTTTTTTACCTCTACCTACCCTAGTGTCTGGATTCAGACTGTTGAGTCCACTCTGTTTTTATGTTCTGCAGGCCAAAGAGAGCATCGACCAGCTGGTCTATCTCTGTCGATCAGACAAGGAGGATGTGAGGGATGCTGCCAAACAAGCGCTGCTGGTGCTTGGTGAGTAGAAAGATAAAAAATACATGTTTGATAAGGGAGATCTTCCAGTTGAAGTCAGAAGTTTACATACATTTAGGTTGGAGTCATTAAAACTCGTTTTTCAACCACTGCACAAATTTCTTGCTAACGAACTATAGTTTTGGCTAGTCGGTTAGGACATCTAACTTGTGCATGACACAAGTAATTTTTCCAACAATTGTTTACAGACAGATAATTTCACTTATAATTCACTGTATCACAATACCAGTGAGTCAGAAGTTTACATACACTAAGTTGACTGTGCCTTTGAACAGCTTGGAAAATTCCCCCAAATTATGTCATGTCTTTAGAAGCTTCTGATAGGCTAATTGACATTTCTTGAGTCAATTGGAGGTGTATCTGTGGATGTACTTCAAGGCCTACATTCAAACTCAGTGCCTCTTTGCTTGATATCATGAGAAAATCAAAAGAAATCAACCAAGACCTCAGGAAAAAAAATGTAGACCTCCACAAGTCTGGTTCATCCTTGGGAGCAATTTCCAAACGCCTGATGGTACCACGTTCATCTGTACAAACAATAGTACGCAAGTATAAACACCATGGGACCACGCAACCGTCATACCACTCAGGAAGGAGATGCGTTTACAGCCTTGGGCCTTCTTGGGTATGACGCTACATGCTTTGCACGCCTATATTTGGGTAATTTCTCATATTCTCTTCTGAAGATCCTTTCAAGCGCTCAGGTTGGATGGGGAGTGTTGCTGCACAGCTATTTTCAGGTCTCTCCAGAGATGTTCGATCGGGTTCAAGTCCGGGCTCTGGCTGGGCCACTGAAGGACATTGAGACTTGTCCCAAAGCCACTCTTGCGTTGTCTTGGCTGTGTGCTTAAGGCCGTTGTTCTGTTGGAAAGTGAACCTTTGCTCCAGTCTGAGGTCCTGAGCTCTCTGGAGCAGGTTTTTATCATATCTTTCCCTCGATCCTGACTAGTCTCCCAATCCCTGCCACTGAAAAACATCCCCACAGCATGATGCTGCCACCGTCATGCCTCACCGTAGGGATGGTGCCAGGTTTCCTCCAGACGTGACACTTGGCATTCAGGCTAAAGAGTTCAATCTTGGTTTCATCAGACCAGAGTCACCCTTTAGTCCTTTAGGTGCGTTTTGGCAAACTCCAAGCGGGCTGTTGTGTGCCTTTTTACTGAGGAGTGACTTCTGTCTGGCCACTCTATCATAAAGGCTTGATTGGTGGAGTGCTGCAGAAATGATTGTCCTTCTGGAAGGTTCTCCCATCTCTACACAGGAACTCTGGAGCTCTGTCAGAGTGACCATTGGGTTCTTTGTCACCTCCCTGACCAAGGCCCTAATCCCCCGATTGCTCAGTTTGGCCGTGCGGCCAGCTCTAGGATGAGTCTTGGTGGTTCTAAAGTTCTTCAATTTAAGAATGATGGAGGCCACTGTGTTTTTGGGGACCTTCAATGCTGCAGACATTTTTTGGTTCCCTTCACCAGATCTGTGCCTCGACACAATCCAGTTTCGGAGCTCCACGGACAATTCCATCAACCTCATGGCTTGGTTTTTGCTCTGACATGCACTGTTAACAGGTGTGTGCCTTTCCAAATCATGTCCAATCAATTGAATTGACCACAGGTGAACTCCAAGTTGTAGAAACATCTCAAGGATGATCAATGGAAACAGGACGTACCTGAGCTCAATTTCGAGTCTCATAGCAAAGGGTCTGAATACTTATGTAAAATAAGGTATTTCTGTTTTTTATTTGTAGTAAATTTGCAAAAATGTCTAAACCTGTTATTGCTTTGTCATTATGCGGTATTGTGTTTAGATTGATGAATAAGGTTGTAACGTAACAAAATGTGGTAAAAGTCGAGGTGTCTGAATGCTTTCCGAATGCACTGTATGTATGTATGTATGTATGTATGTATGTATGTACACTATATATACAAAAGTATTTTGTTTTTACCTTTATTTAACTAGGCAAGTCAGTTAAGAACAAATTCTTATTTTCAATGACGGCCTAGGAACAGTGGGTTTAACTGCCTGTTCAGGGGCAGAACGACAGATTTGCTGACAGGTATATAAAATCGATCACACGGCCTTGCAATCTTCATAGACAAATATTGGCAGTGGAATGGCCTCACTGAAGAGCTCAGTGACTTTCAACGTGGCACTGTCAAAGGATGCCACCTTCCCAAGTCATTTTGTCAAATTTCTACCCAGCTAAAGCTGCTCCGGTCAATTGTTAGTGCTGTTATTGTGAAGTGGAAATGTTTAGGAGCAACAACGGCTCAGCTGCGAAGTGGTAGGACACACAAGCTCACAGAATGGGATTGCTGAGTGCTGAAGTGCATAGCTCATACAAATCGTCTTTCCTCGGTTGCAATACTCACTACAGAGTTCTAAACTGTCTCTAGAGCAATGTCAGCCCAAGAACTGTTCGTCGGGAGCTTTATGATATGGGTTTCCATGGACTAGCAGCCGCACGCAAGCCTAAAATCACCATGTGCAATGCCAAGCATCTGCTGGGGTGGTGTAAAGCTCGCCGCCATTGGACTCTGGAGCAGTGGAAACGCATTCCAGAGTGTTGTCACGCTTTACCATCTGGCAGTCCGACGAACAAATCTGGGTTTGGCAGATGCCAGGAGAACACTTCCTGCCCTAATGCCAACTGTAAAGTTTGATGGAGGAGGAATAATGGTCTGGGGGTGTTTTTATGGTTCGGGCTAGGCCCCTTAGTTCCAGTGAAGGAAAATCTTACCGCTACAGCATACAATGACTTTCAAGATGATTCTGTGCTTCCAACTTTGTAGCAACAGTTTAGGGAAGGACCTTTCCTATTTCAGCATGACAATGCTCCTGTACACAAAGTGAACTTGACTGGCCTGCACAGAGCCCTGATCTCAACCCCATTTAACACCTTTGGGATGAATTGGAACGCAGACTGCGAGCCAGGCCTAATCTCCCAACATCATTGCCCTACCTCACTCATGTGTTGTGGCTTGAATGGAAGCACGTTCCCGCAGCAATGTTCCAACATCTAGTTGAAAGCCTTCCCAGAACTGTGGAGCCTGTTATAGCAACAAAGGGGGGACCAACTCCATATTAATGCCCATGATTTTGGAATGAGATGTTCGACGAGCAGGTGTCCACGTGTGTGTGTGTGTGTGTGTGTGTGTTTATTTATTTCATTGATTTATTATTTTTTACCCCTTTTTCTCCCCCATTTCATGGTATCCAATTGGTAGTTAGTCTTGTCTCATCGCTGCAACTCCCGTACAGACTCGGGATCGGCAAAGGATGAGAGCCGTGCGTCCTCCGAAACTCTACCCAACCAAGCCGCACTGCTCCTTGCCAAAATGCCCACTTAACCTAGAAGCCAGCCGCACCAATGTGTCAGAGGAAACACCATACACCTGGCGACCGTGTCAGCGTGCACTGCGCCCGGCCCGCCACAGGAGTCCCTAGAGCGCAATGGGACAAGGACATCCCTGCCGGCCTAACCCGGACGATGCTGGGGCAATCGTGCGCCGCTCCATGGTTCTCTCGGTCGCTGCTGGCTGCGACAGCACCTGGTCTCGAACCCAGAATCTCTAGTGGCACAGCTATTATATATTTATACACACACACACACACACACACACACACACACACACACACACACACACACACACACACACACACACACACACACACACACACAGTATATTCCGGTCTCTGACATTACTCATACTTTCCGGATTATGTATATATTGTTTTAAAATGTTTTATTGCTTGGTATTGCTGCACTGTTGGAGCGAGAAACACCAGCACCTGCAAATCTGTGTATGCAACCAATAAACTTTGATTTGATCAAGGGGTACAAGGGCACAGAGGGTGGGTTTTCTGTGGGAGGGATCTAGTGAATGAGGGAATAATGGGATAAGATGTTTGCGGGGAAAGAGAGGTGTGTGTGTGTGTGTGTGTGTGTGTGTGTGTGTGTGAGAGATTGACTTTCTCTGTGTTCCCGTCCAGGTGAGGAGGGGAAGTTGGCCCACAGACACATTGAGATATCACTGCAGGAGGGAGTGCCACGCCTCTTCTCCCCTGGCAGCATGGCCAGCACCGCCTTCTAATGCCACTAGAACGGAATACTGATACTGTCATGCCCATGTCAACACACTGTTACAGCCATTATGCCATACACACATTAAAATATACACTGTCAAACAGGGTGCAATATACCCAGATGCAAAGAGGATGCTGACTTTTGCACATGCACTCACTAACACTGGGATGACATCTACAGCTTGACGCAAAGTCAGTGAACTAAACTCGCATATTACCAACCTGTGTGTAAATAAGTGATAACTACTCATGAAAACGGTGGAATTGTAGAAGTGATGAAGAGTGGTAGAAGTATTTTACTGCCTTACAGTATGTTTTGGTCTGGTGGTGTTGCCTTCTGAGTCATGTAATTATAGCTGGGATGATGAATGGATGGAAGGACACTGCAATCATTGTGTCAGATCAAGACATGGATAGAACAAAGTAGAAAAGTGACATGATTACTTTTCTGGGGAAATGCACTTATTTGCTTAATTTGTGAGGAAGCAGGTTGGCGTTGGTCTGTGTGGAGAATGACTTTGAGTGTTTGGTAGGAGTACTGAAGTAAGTCATGGGGATGGAAGGGATTGGGTTGTTCCTCAGGAAATAATGGTGGTGAAACAGTTCCAAATTCTAGGACCACAGTCTTATGAGGAGCTTGTTGCCATGCCAGTCGGGAAAGGATGCTTGAAGAAAGTTATTACAGTGCCATCATTCCATACTATCATTATATGCTTTGTGGAAATATATATTCCCACTGGAAGTGTATATGTTATATAATTGTAGTGTAATTTGGTTGGCATTGTTGAGACAATTGGAGTAAATTCATATTTGGTTTGAGTGCTGATGCCTCAAGTCACCATGCACTTCCTGAGACTCACGCCACTGGCGATATAACTGAAGATTATTTCTGCTGTATTGGTGGTGGAGTTCTTTTGTATTTTTTATTATTGAAAACTTAAAACTGTGCTGGACTGGACTTTGCCTTTTTGGAGCAGACAACTTCTCACTTAAACAGACAACCACACTGCTAGGACTGGCCACCTGCTGGCCATTATAGTGTGGAATCAGGGTGTGATGAGAACCTGCATTCACTGTATATTATTTACTTAGCAGATTCATCAGTTTTTTTTTATATAGGACTTCAAAATAACAATATACACTGAAGGAGCTTTTTAAGTTGTCTAAGTGCCTCAAGTTAGTGGTGAGATGAGACTACGAATGAAGAGATCCAGTGCTAATAAACACTGCAGCAAAGTATATTTTCCATATGACTCAAATTGTGCAGCATTAAAATAAATGATTTTCTTTAGATTTTCTTTCTATAAAAGTATAGTCTGACATATCTTGCCTGGCAATAAATGTACATGAATTATTAATAAAAATGTGTTTGAGAATGTATAATTTCCCTATGTTAATTACGTTTGGCCATTGTAAAATAAACAGACCCATAGCTAATGATACTGTAGCCATGGCCTTTGGCACAGCAATGAGGGGCAGACACAAATTGTTCAAACTGATTACAGGTTTTCATTTTGGTACAAATACACTAGAGGCAGACACATTCAGATTGGGTTTATTATAGGCCTGTTAAATAAATATAGAGTACAACAGATTTTAACTTGACATTCATATGAAATACGATTAGATTTATGATAAATAACCTAAAATGATCTATTCATGACGGTGTACAGTATTTCAAAAGTAGCGCCCCACATGGCCAATCCCCATAATTCAATGTCTACACTGGTTTACACCCACCCTTTCGCCACCGCCCCCCTTCACTCTGCACAGGCGCACAAACTTCACAAGGCCGCCATTTTGTGCGGAGCCTTTTCTGAAAAAGCGGGAGAGGATTAAAACCCCCGGAGTAGAAGTGCGTAATTCTCAGCCATCTCGGTCAGATTGAAGAACATACTCTGGGCTTTCTGTCAAATTCAGCGAGGAAATAAAAGACGAAGAGCAGGTAAAGTAAGAGTACTTTCCAGAAAAGGGGGGAGCTTTGCAGGAGCTTTAATCGGCCTCTAGGTGTCACGATGGGGCTCCCGGTCCAGGCGGCAGACGGGGGGTGTTTGTCTCCCTCTATCGTTATTGAAAATTTAGCAAAAAACATTTATAACCCAGAAGTTCAACAATTTTGCAATAACGACTGTTTTTGGAGCTATATTAGTTTGCATTTCGGCAAGGATCGATCATTAAAGACTTCAACGTGTTGGTTTAGTTTTAAGGCCAGGCGTCCATTTTCTTTTTCTTCGTCTTTGTTTCCTGCCTTTTTACAGAGTCGAGATGGAAACTCGCGGCTGTGTATCAACTCAGCACGCGCCAGATTGCAGCACAGAACAACGAATTTTCTAAATCGCACATGCATAATCTTGCTACAGTAACTATCATAGCTAGCTACATACAGTTAGCTAACTAGCCATTCAACGTATAACTGGTTAGCTAGACCGCTAAGTTAGCTATGTAATGTCACTTTCCACGCCATTAACTAGTATTGTTAACGAACTATTAAAGCTATAAATTATCGAAACAATAGTAACAAAACTAAGTGTTTTCGCCCACAATGGCCTTCGCAAAAGCTAACGTTAGCAAACCCCTACCATTGGCCTAGCTAACTTGGATAATTAGCTAACCGTTAGTTTGATCTGTTACGTTATAGTTTAGCTAACTAATTATCATATATTAAAAGCTGGCAATTAAAACAAGGTCTAAGTCACGATGCAAAGACGATAACAAATTTTAGCAGGCGCCAGCATCTTACTAGCTAACGTTAGGTTACGTTACAGTAGCTAGCTAGCAACATAAACGTTAGGTTGACAAATTGGCTTCTAGCGCATGCCGAATTCAAACAATTAAGATGCATAACCAGCAAATGACCACGATAGCCATTTTCACTAGCGTTTCCAGTAAAACGACGTCCCCCTTCGCCCTACATTTAATGAGCACGTAGTCTAGATTTTTGTTTAACGAAATGTCTTCTCCAAGCTTACTGCAGTTCATTTTCCACCCAGTGTCCGTTGTCTGTTTCAAAGCCTACCTTGAGCTACAACGACACTAGCTAGATAGAATTTATCAAAACAGGGTAGAGCTCCCTCTACAACCCAGCTGGTAGCGGTACATAAACATGACTAGCTGACGTTAGCTAGCTATATGACTTCATGTACGCTATCAAAATTGCGGCCCGCAATTGCACCCTTCGTAGAATGGCCCAACTAGCTACGAATGTGTCTGTGCTTTCAATTCATGCAGTAGGTTTATGTAGAAATGTCAACTTGTTTGTCTTCCCCACAGGTTCAGTGTCAGGTAACAGTCAGGGGAGTTGAGTCAGAAATTGAGGAAGCCAAGCAGGTCTAGAAAGATGAAGTATTCCTTTCTGGTGCAGGTAACAATTTAGGATGCTGAGGAAGTTGCATCAACTTTGTCTGAGATCTTGAGTGAGCTGAACAGTATGCCATTTTCTGTCTGATAAGCCTAGCTAAGTTGATCATATGTCCAGGTACTGAAAAGGGATTTAAATTCACAACAAATTGAAAAAACAGTTTCAACATTTATGAGTTCACATTACATTGCTAGATTGGTTTTGGGTTGGCTCTCTTAGGTATTACCGATGGACGGCGGACCAACCGATGTTGTGGTTGAGGCCAAGGACAGCATCACCTATGAGGGGGAGGAGGTGGTGGCAGACCTGCTCCAGCAAGCAGCAGAGGGGGTAATGGACCAGCAGCCTGTGGGAGAGGGGGGCCTGGATCCCCAGGAGCTGGTGGATGGAGTCAATGTGGAGATGATGGTAATGGATTCCCTGGACCCTGCCCTGCTGCAGATGAAGACTGAGGTGATGGACGCCCCTGTGATCACAGCCCACGAGGCCACGGTCACCACAGTGGATGAGACCCAGATCATCACTCTGCAGGTTGTCAATTTGGAGGAGCAGCAGCTTGGAGGCCTTGGGGAGCTACAGCTGGTCCAGGTGCCTGTCTCTGCTGTGCCTGTAACGCAGGCCACTGTAGAGGAGCTACAGGGCACCTTCGTGGACGCCACGGCCATGCCCAAAGATGGAAACCCTATGATCTGCCACACCCTGCCCCTGCCAGAGGGCTTCCAGGTAAGAACTGCACTTCAAGACTAGATATTACATCATTCAGAGCTAATGGAAGCATCTTTTCCCAGGGGTTTATATCAGTGGTTTGTGCTACTGGTACATATCTAGATGTACTACTTCTAAAGAAACTTAAAACACTACTCCTTCTTCAGGTGGTGAAGGTGGGTGCGAATGGTGAGGTGGAGACGGTGGAGCAGGATGAGCTCCAGCACCAGGAGGAGCAGCAGGTCCAGCCTGAGGAGGAGGAGGAGGAGGAGGAGCTGCACTGCGAGACCCAGCCTGACGACCCACAGTGGACCACAGACCCAGACTACCAACCCCCGGCCAAGAAGACTGCCAAGAAAGCAAAGAAGAGCAAGCTGCGCTACAACACTGAGGGGGACAAAGACAACATGGACGTGTCTGTCTATGACTTTGAGGAGGAGCAGCAGGAGGGGATGCTCTCTGAGGTCAATGCAGAGAAGGTGGTGGGCAACATGAAGCCCCCCAAACCCACCAAGATCAAGAAGAAGGGTGAGATTACTAGCACCACTGTTGCTGTGTCCTTTGTTTATAGTGAATGTTGTAACTCAAGTTGTGGTGCTGTTTGCCTCTGCAAGTGCTGACTTTAGGCATTTGTATGCTCCAGGTGTGAAGAAAACATTCCAGTGTGAGCTGTGTAGCTACACCTGTCCCCGCCGCTCCAACCTGGACCGACACATGAAGAGCCACACGGACGAGAGGCCACACAAGTGCCATCTGTGTGGAAGGGCCTTCAGGACTGTTACCCTGCTGAGGAACCACCTCAACACACACACAGGTATGGTGTCATCAGTCACATTAAAGGACAGTCCTATATTGTTAGTCCTGTCCATGTTGGATACCATTTATCGGTCTCTGTCTACAGGTACCAGACCACACAAGTGTCAAGATTGTGACATGGCCTTCGTGACCAGTGGAGAGCTGGTCCGACATCGTCGCTACAAACACACTCATGAGAAACCCTTCAAGTGCTCCATGTGTGACTATGCCAGTGTAGAGGTGAGCAAGCTAAAGCGGCACATCCGTTCCCACACTGGGGAGCGTCCGTTCCAGTGCAGTCTGTGCAGCTATGCCAGCAGAGACACCTACAAGCTGAAGAGACACATGAGGACACACTCAGGTGAGGCACAGCCACAAGGATACTGTGTAAACACAATTAGTGATTGACCTGATTGTTGTGAACTTGCTCACTCGTGTTTTCCTTTTTTGTTTTCCAGGAGAGAAGCCGTATGAATGCTACATCTGCCACGCCCGTTTCACCCAGAGTGGAACCATGAAGATGCACATCCTGCAGAAGCACACAGAGAACGTGGCCAAGTTCCACTGCCCCCACTGTGACACAGTCATCGCCCGCAAGAGTGACCTGGGTTAGATACCTAGACGTTGACTTGGCCTGATCATCCCAATATGATGACAGCATGATTTGGACATCTCCACTGTAAACTTCATCGTGCTTGAACTTGCCTAATGTGTATACAGATGACATGTCTCTCAATAAGCTGGTTTTAACACCCCCTCTCTCCTCCAGGCGTCCATCTGCGTAAGCAGCACTCGTTCATTGAGCAGGGACGGAAATGCCGTTACTGTGATGCTGTGTTCCACGAGCGCTATGCTCTCATCCAGCACCAGAAGTCCCACAAGAATGAGAAACGCTTCAAGTGTGACCAGTGTGACTACTGCTGCAGACAAGTAAGAGGGCCTGCTGTCTGTAACCTGTTGTCTCTAACCTTGGATGATTGATGGATCTAGATGGGAGTAAATGCATAGTGTGTGATGCTATGGTGATGGAGTTAGCTCCTTTTGTCAGTAAATATCCTATCCAAGGCCAATGGCAGGAAGGCAAGAGTTTATGGAAACTGGTTCAATGCTGATTGTTTTGAGATGGAGCTGGTACAATTTCCAGCAGTTTCTCTGTCCTTATGTGTGTGTTTCTTGCTGTCTTAACATTGACTAGGAGCGTCACATGCTGATGCACAGGCGCACGCACACAGGAGAGAAGCCGTACGCCTGTAGCCAGTGTGAGAAGACCTTCCGTCAGAAGCAGCTCCTGGACATGCACTTCCGGCGCTACCATGACCCCAACTTTGTGCCTACTGCCTTTGTGTGCACCAAGTGTGGCAAGACCTTCACCCGCAGGGTATGGACACTTACTCAAACACAAATCAACTGAGTGGAAGAATACGGCCATGTTTTGGACATAGCCCTTCATTTAATTTGTTTAAATATTTTGTGTTCCTCTCCTTAGAACACCATGGCCAGACATGCAGAGAACTGTAATGGGGATCCTACTGAAGGAGAGAACGGAACCCCACCCAAGAGAGGACGGGGTGGGAGGAAGAGGAAGATGCGCTCAAGGAAGGACGATGATGACGACGATAGTGGTGAGGCCTGTTTTACAGAAACGTATCTATTTGTAGTGTCATATTGACTTTGCTATAATAAGCTCTTTCAGTCCAAACCTCTACTTGCTATTTCTCGTTGAATGTAATGAGATCAGTGTTACTCTTTAACTGTTCCCTTCTCCAGAGGACAATGCTGATCCTGAGCTGGATGACATTGATGAAGAGGATGAGGATGCCGAAGAGGCACTGCTGGAGGAAGAGGAGGAGGAGGAGATGGAGTTGGAGCAGGCTCCACCCACCAAGCCTATCCCCGCCCCTGTGGAGCCGCCCGTCAAGAGGAAACGGGGTAGACCCCCCAAGAATGCGCCCAAACCTGCCTCACCTGCCAAAGCTAGCAAGGCTGCCCCTAAGGGCAAGGCTGCTGCAGGTGAGTTACACCTCACTGGTCCTATGTCATGGAATGTCTAAATAAATGCCATGTAATGCTGCGTTATAATGCCTGGTGTTACCTCTGTCTCCTCAGCAGCAGCCATCATCCAGGTGGAGGATGAGAATACAGGTGTCATAGAGAACATCATAGTGAAGAATGAGCCAGAGGCTGAGCAGGCTGCCATAGAGGTGGTGGTGGAGCAGTCGGAGGAGGCAGAGGCAGGGGTGGAGACAGTGGAGCTGCCTGTAGCAGAGGCTGCCCCCAATGGAGATCTCACCCCTGAGATGATCCTCAGCATGATGGACCGGTGATCTAGCCCAGACAGCTCGAAGACGTCCCCTTGTCCACCCTCTTCATACAATCTGCCATATTACAAACCACTCCGCTTACACTTTATTTTTATCATTTGTTTTTAACATCTGTTTCTTTTCACTCAAACCCACATCCTTCCATGCATTCACTGTAACAGTTAAAGTTGCTTTGGTCTGTAGAAATGTAGATTTGGTGAAATAATGGCTCCATTCTCTACTGTAATCTATTGGTGCATGGAGGGGGGTGGTAGCTGAGGTTTGACACATGGTGGACATTGGGACTTAATGCAGTGGTCAGTTGCACACCCCCCCCCCCCCCCCCCCAATCTAACAACTATTTTCGTAACCTGTTTGTGACCTTGACATGGCAACAGTGAGTGCCAAGTGAGCCTTGTAATCTAGAACCTTATATCTGCTGTAGACTAAAATTAACTTTAGCTCGGCATGTTGATAGGAATGGCTTTCTTTTAAAAAACGTTTTATTTACTGCATATTCCATATGACTTATTATTATACTTGTCACAGATTCTGAAGTTTGTAGAGGCTTCGATCAACATCAGGCCAGGGACAATGAGATCGTCCATCCAAAGTTTAAGACTGCGGTTGATATGTTTGTACAAAAGGTAGTCTGGGCTCGTTTTGCTTGTAAATACTTTTTATTTTAGTTTTATTACCAGCATTTGAATCTTTTTCTAGTGATTTAAAGCCCTTTAATGCTGGAGGAAAGGAAGTCAACCGTAGCTGTTTTGAACACAGGCTGTAAATGGCTTTCTTATCTCTAATGTGGGAGGCTTTGCCTACTTTAAGAATCATGTTGGCTATATGACCTTCCATGTTTTGAGCTTTTTAGCCTGAGTATTTGTAGCGCATTTATGGGAGGTACATTACTCACTCTTATCCCACTGTTCATCCCAAACCACAGTCCACTAATGCTCTAGTTTTTGAAAGATGACCTTGTTTTGCATTTCAAGATGAGGTAAAGGCATTCATATTCTTAAAAGCTTTAGTAAAGATCTGTGAAATTGTTGAGCAGGGGTATTCAATTCTTCCACTATGAGGTCCGGAGCCTGCTGGTTTTCTGTTGTACCTGATAATGAATTGCACCCACCTGGTGTCCCAGGTCTAAATCAGTCTCTGATTTGGAGTGGAACAACAAATCAGTGATACTGGCTCCGGGGTTCAGAGTTGAATTTGACGGCTGTAGAAGGTGTCCAATTGGACTAGCTTCAGGTCTTAGCTGTAAATTAAATATGATTATTGAGGCTTTGGTAATCTTGTGAAGCAAAATTTCTCCCAGTTCACTGTTAATTTCTCAGACCATTTTGTCATAACTGCATAGTTTTATTGTGGGATGTGTACAGGAGAGAGCCTTGAGAAATTCTGATAATGACGTTCAAAAAGGGGAGGAGAGAACTGAGGGAAGGATATTTTGTATAAAGTTTGTTACTTGTTTAAGATGACTATTTACTTTCTTTCACAGAACATTTTTAATGCTGATACAACCTGACTTTTCCTCCTATATGTAATTGCGTTTAAATTGCTTTTTGTCAAGCGCTTAAATTCTGGGTTGATCATTTTTGTACCTGGCTGTACTGTGTGAATTTAGCAACGATCTGAAAACCAACATAAATACATGTATTATGGCTGGGTTGGGCTGAGAGGGCATGTATGAGGAATGTACAGCTAATAAAAAGATATTGGCCTACAGTGTTTTTGTTCAAATGTTTATCTTGACATTACTATATCTTGTCTCTGGGCTTGAAGCTTGCTGCTGGTTCACTCGTGTGACTGACAGGTTTGCAAACCCTGCTACATGGCATTGGCTGGGGCTTGTTTATCTTTGCATTTGTTTGTTGTTGACCGCAGAGGCTACTATATGAGCTGTGTGTTAGTGTGCAGAAGAGCAGCAGCTGGTTATCTGGAACCTGGTGTGTCAGCCTATTTTATGGCTGGAACAAAGTGCTTCAGAAGGGTCTTCAGACAGGGTTGTTCACCTGTATTTAAGCAGGTTACTGTTTTCTGTCATAAATCTTGTTCTGGGGCCCCTTGGGTGCGTGCTTACTCCCCCTCGTACTCCCTGTTCAAACACGACTCCCAACACCATTACGTTTTCTGATGACAGCGGTGTTAGGCCCGATCACCGACGATGATGAGACGGCAGCCTATAGGGAGACCTGTCAGTGTGGTACCATGACAACAACCTCTCAATGTGAGCAGGACAGGAGCTGATCGTGGACTACAGGAAAAGGTGGGCCGAACAGGCCCCCATTAACATTGACGGGCCTGTAGTAGAGCAGGTCGAGGGTTTCCAGTTCCTTGGTGTCCACATCACCAACAAACTATCATGGTCCAAACACACCAAGACAGTCTTGAAGAGGGCACGACAACGCCTTTCCCCCTCAGGTGACAAAATATTTGGTACATTTCTCCAGATCCTCAAAGTTCCACAACTGCACCATCGAGAGCATCCTGACAGGTTGCATCACCTCCTGGTATGGCAACTGCTCGGCATTTGACCGTAGGCACTGCAGAGGGTAGTACGTACGGCCCAGTACATCACTGGGGCCGAGCTTCCTACCATCCAGGACCTCTATACTAGGTGGTCAGAGGAAGGTCCAAAGAATTATAAAAGACTCCAGTCAACCAAGTCAGACTGTTCTCTCGGCTACCGCAGGACAAGTGGTACCGGAGCGCCAAGTCTAGGACCAAAATGCTCCTTAACAGTGTCTACCCCGAAGCTTTAAGACTGCTGAACAATGAATCAAGTGGCCACCCAGAATATTTACATTGCCACCCCCCCCCCCCCCCCCCTTTGTTTTTACACTGCTGCTACTCGCTGTTTATCTATGCATAGTCACTTTACCCCTACCTACATGTACAAAATAACTTAACTAACCTATACTCATATAGCCTCGTTATTGTTTATTTTGTGTTACTTTTTAGTTGACTATTTTTACTCAAGTAAATGTTTTCTTAACTCTTTCTTGAACTGCATTGTTGGTTAAGAGCTTCTATGTAAGCATTTCACGGTAAGACACCTGTTGTATACAGAGCATCAAATTTGTTTTGATTTTCAGAGTGGTCACTAGCTGGCACAGCCAAAAAGTCATACAATCTGATTTTAAACCTAACCATAACCACACTCTTAACTTTAAATTAAGACCAAAAAGCAACAACAAACTCCATTAATTTGTACATTATGTTTTGTGTGGACCCCAGGAAGAGTAGCTGCTGCTTTCGCAACAGCTAATGGTGAAAGGTGAATTTGTCTCCCAGTGTCTGTTGGAAAGCAGACTGGACCAAGTTTTCCTCTAGGATTTTGCCTGTGCTTAGCTCTATTCCGTTTATTTGTATCCTAAAAAACTCCCTAGTCTTTGCCGCTGGCAAGTATACCCATAACATGATGCAGCCACCACCATGCTTGAAAATTTGAAGAGTGGTACTCAGTGATGTGTTGTGTTGGATTTGCCCCAAACACTTTGTATTCGGGACAAAATGTACATTTCTTTGCCACATTTTTTTGTAGTATTACTGAAGTGCCTTGTTGCAAACAGGATTTAATACATTTTAAATTCAGGCTGTAACAAGACAAAACATGTAAAAAGTTAAGGGGTGTGATATCTGTTTGCAATGTGGCTTAAGTTACCAGGTTCCACCTGCAAGTGGAGCTCTTGAGCTGATTCTAGCTCAAATTGACAGCTGGCAGTCTGAGCTGCTCTCTCTCTCTCTTTCTCTCTGTCTCAATTCAATTGCAATTGAAGGGGCTTTATTGGCATGGGAAACATGTTTAAACAATACAAAATTAACAGTAAATATTACACTCATAAAAGTTCCAAAATAATTAAGACATTTCAACTGTCATAATATGTCCATAAACAGTGTTGTAATGATGTGCAAGTAGTTAAAGTACAAAAGGGTAAGATAAATAAACATAAATATAGGTTGTATTCACAATGGTGTTTGTTCTTCACTGGTTGCCCCTTTCTTGTGGTGACAGGTCACATATCTTGCTGCTGTGATGGCCCACTGTGGTATTTCACCCAATAGATATGGGAGTTTATCAAAATGTGATTTATTTTTCGCATGATTTGTGAGCCTGTGTAATCTCATGGAAATATGTGTCTCTAATATGGTCATACATTTGGGAGGAGGTTAGGAAGTGCAGCGCAGTTTCCACCTCATTTTGTGAGAAGTGTGCACATAGCCTGTCTTCTCTTGAGAGCCAGATCTGCCTTCGGCGGCCTTTCTCAATAGCAAGGCTATGCTCACCGAGTCTGCACATAGTCAAAGATTTCCTTAATTTTGGGTTAGTTACCGTGCTCCGGTGTTCTGCCACGGTGGACTCTCAGTTTCGGGCCAAATATAATTCTAGTTTGCTCTGTTTTTTTGTAAATTCTTTCCAATGTGTCAAGTAATTCTCTTTTTGTTTTCTCATGATTTGGTTGGGTCTAATTGTGTTGCTGTCCTGTGGCTCTGTGGGTTGTGTTTGTGAACAGAGCCCCAGGAGCTGCAGGCTTAGGGGACTCTTCTCTAGGTTTATTTCTCTGTAGTTGATGGCTTTGTTATGGAAGGTTTGGGAATCGCTTCCTTTTAGGTTGTTGTAGAATTTAACGGCTCTTTTCTGGATTTTGACAAATAGCGGATATCGGCCTAACTATGCTCTGCATGCAATATTGTTTTACGTTGTACACAGAGGATATTTTTGCAGAATTCTGCATGCGGATTTTCAATTTGGTGTTTGTCCCATTTTGTGGATTCTTGGTTGGTGAGCGGACCCCAGACCTCACAACCATAAAGGGCAATGGGTTCTTTTACTGATTCAAGTATATCTAGCCAGATCCTAATTGGTATGTCAAATTTTATATTCCTTTTGATAGCAGAGAATGCCCTTCTTGCCTTGTCTCTCAGATCGTTCACAGCTTTGTTGAAGTTAGCTGTGGCGCTGATGTTTTGGCCGAGGTATGTATAGTTTTTTTGTGTGCTCTAGGGCAAAGGTATCTAGATGGAATTTGTATTTGTGGTCCTGGCAACTGCATTTTTTGGAACGTCATTATCTTTGTCTTACTGAGATTTACTGTCAGGGCCCAGGTCTGACAGAATCTGTGCAGAAGATCTAGGTGCTGCTGTAGGCCCTCCTTGGTTGGGGACAGAAGCACCAGGTCATCAGCAAAGAGTAGACATTTGATATCGGATTCTAGTAGGATCTAGAATAAATATATATATGTTGAAGAGGGTGGGTCTCTCTTTCTCTCTCACACACACACACAGTGGTGGAAAAAGTATCCAATTGTCATACTTGTGTAAAAGTAAAGATACCTTAATAGAAAATGACTCAAGTAGAAAGGAATGCCAGTAAAGGACTACTTAAGTAAAAGTCTAAAAGTATGTGGCTTTAAATATACTTAAGTATCAAAAGTAAGTGTAATTGCTAAAATATGTATAAGTATCAAAGGCTCCCGAGTGGCGCAGCGGTCTAAGGCACTGCATCTCAGTGCATGAGGTGTCACTACAGTCCCTGGTTTGAATCCAGGCTGCTTCACATCCAGGCGTGACTGGGAATCTCATAGGGCAGCGCACAATCGGCCCAGCATCATCCGGGTTTGGCCGGGGGAGGCCATCATTGTAAATAAGAATTTGTTCTTAACTGACTTGCCTAGCTAAATAAAGGTTAAAGTAAAACTATAAATCATTTAAAATTCCTTATATTAAGCAAAGCAGTTTTTTTTTGTTTTGCAAATAGCCAGGGGCTCAGACATAATATACAAACAAAGCATGTGTTTAGTGTGTCCACCAGATCAGAGGCAGTAGGGATGATATGTGTGTGAATTAAACTATTTTCCTGTCCTGCTAAGCATTCAAAATGTAACGAGTACTTTCGGGTACCAGGGAAAATGGATGGAATAAAAAGTACATACTTTTCTTTAGGACTGTAGTGAAGTAAAAGTAAATGTTTTCAAAAATATAAATGGTAAAGTACAGATACCCCCAAAAACTACTTAATTAGTACTTTCAGGTATTTTTACTTAAGTACTTCACATGACTGCACACACACAGGTTTGTTTTCATTTACATTTTCCACCAGGTGATGACTCTATGGAGAGCTTATGTTGTCCACTGCAAGCAATCTGTCAGGGTAAGTCACATATCCCCAATATTTTGTTAGTGCTTGTGTGTTTACTCATGTCTTAAATATTGTTTCTCTAAGTTTATCTGTAAACCAACTACTGTATATGCATACAGCCTTACTTGAGCCTGGTTATGATCAGTCAGGACTAACTTCAGTAGGGCCTACACCACTAGCCTGATAGCTTGCAGAAGAATGAGGAAATTATTTAAACAGAGACTTTTGGTACACTGCAGGTATCTATCTACCTCTAGAATAAATACCCAGCCAGTGCAAACAGAGTCCTAGCACACACAGCAAACACATGGAAACCTCAGGCTCGTGCCAAGTGTTAACTTACAGAGCAGAGGAAGGAAGCATAGCACGCTAGACAGAGAGGGTGGGTGGGAGATGGAGGAAACCAGGGAGAGAAAAATGGAGAGGATGGTACCTATATTAGTACATTTTAATCATTGTTTTTCTAAGTGTAGTAACACGAGTTATGCTGGCCTCAGTTTGTGTTGTTTGTACACTCACAAAGCAGAAATGTCTCACCAGACAAAAGGGAAGTAACACACCTGTGTGTTGGCAGATAGAATGTCATCTAATGTGACTGACAGTGGGCATGACCTCACGCTTACATCAGCTGTGTACCTAATTATAAACACAGTGGACATGGTTGGGGGGGTCTACTAAGATATATGGAATTGTTTTAAGAAGGTCATACCAAGGATAATTTAGCTATTTGATTTTGAATTGTAAGAACCCTTGAAGTATCAAAAAAGTATACAATAATTATTTGATGAAAACATATTTTTGGCCTTACTGCTAGCCCATACAAAGGCGTTGAATAACAGATTCACTACATGGACCCACTGAAGATGTCATTTGTGTTATCAGACATTAGTCATGGTCTGCAGATATGACAGTAAGGAATTTCAGTTATGCCATAAATATATATCTTTGAACGTTACCTACAGGTAGCCATGTATGGAACGTAAAGTTTTTCGTAAATGTAAATGCTAGCTAACCTTAGCTACCTTAACTTATTTGAAATAATAAAAAAATAATAATAATTGAAATATCAAGTTGTGGAGGTTCTAGTAGTTATGGAATTCCAGCGCTTCTGATGTTAAATTGCTAGAAAATTCCCACTTCTCATTATATGGTTCCTTTCAAAACGTCCACTCCTTTCGACACCCCCACTTTTCCTGAGAGATGTACTCCACTGAGAGATGTACTCCACTGAGCGATGACATACTGTATCTGTTGTTTTTACATTGGATGCATCTCAATCCACCGCATCTGCCTGTGACACACTTCCGCATCTGCCTGTGACACACTTCCGCATCTGCCTGTGACACACTTCCGCATCTGCCTGTGACACACTTCCGCATCTGCAGTGAAAGGTGACAGAGCTAGAGCATTGTTTGTCAGACGATGAGTCATCCCGAAAATCAGTCTTCTCACAAAATCGTCTGTAGCGTCCGAACGGTTTGGCCCCCATAAGCGTCTTGGGACTCGTCTGATGTCGGTACAGCCGATCTGCTAACTTCTGTCTGTAGCGTCCGATCAGTTTGGACTACACACTACAAGCTTCACAGGACCTGTCTGTACCAGTTGAAAATATATATAAGTACAGTATATATAGTATATATAATGTTAAGTGCCAAAAATAATGAATAGAGTCCAGCTGCGACTTCATCTCTCAGAGCAGTCATCCCTCAGGGTCTCCATGCTGCCACCTACTGATATGTCATCTCTCAGTGCAGTGCATCGCTCAGGAATAGTGGGGGTGTCGAAAGGAGTGGGCGTTTCAAAAGGAACCACATAAGGAGAAGTGGGGAGTCTTTTAACACTAGAAGCGCTGGAATTTAATAGAGTCCAGCTGCGACGTCAGCTCTCAGCTCTCAGAGCAGTCATCCCTCAGGGTCTCTATGTTGACACCTACTGATACACTATATATGCAAAGGTATGTGGACACCCCTTCAAATGAGTGATTTCGGCTATTTCAGCCACACCTGTTGCTGGCAGGTGTATGAAATGAGCACACAGCCATGCGATCTCCATAGACAAACTTTGGCAGTAGAAAGGCTTTACTGAAGAGCTCCGTGAATTTCAATGTGGCACCGTCATAGGATGCCACCTTTCAAACAAGTCAGTTCATCAATTTTCTGCCCTGCTAGAGCTGCCCTGGTCAACTGCAAATGCTGTTATTGTGAAGTGGAAATGTCTAGGAGCAACAACGGCTCAGCCACGAAGTGGTAGGCTACATAAGCTCACAGAATGGGATCGCTGAGTGCTGAAGCACCTAGTGCGTAAAAATTGTCTGTCCTCGGTTGCAATACTCACTACCGAGTTCCAAACTGCCTCTGGAAGCAACATTAGCACAAAAACGGTTCATTGGGAGCTTCATGAAATGGATTTCCATGGCTGAGCAGCCACACACAAGCCTATGATGCCCATTCATAAAGCCAAGCGTTGGCTGGAGTGGTTTAAAGCTTGCAGCAATTGGACTCTGCAGCAGTGGAAACACATTCTCTGGCGTGAAATGCTCAGTGAAATGCAACAGTGAAATGCTCACCATCTGGCAGTTCGACGGACGAATATGAGTTTGGTGGATGCCAGGAGAACGCTACCTGCCTGAATGAATAGTGACAACTTTAAAGTTTGGTGGAGGAGGAATAATGGTATGGGCCTGTTTTTCATGGTTCGAGTGAAGGTAAATATTAACGCTACAGCATGCTTCCTACTTTGTGGCAACAGTTTGGGGAAGGCCCTTACCTGCTTTAGAATGACAATGCCCCGTGCACCAAGTGAGGGTCCATACAGAAATGGTTTGTCAAGATCAGTGTGGAAGAACTTGACTGGCCTGCACAGAGCCCTGCCCTCAACCCCATCGAACACCTTTGGGATGAATTGGAACACCAACTGCGCGGCAGGCCCGACTTCACTAATGCTCTTGTGGCTGAATGGAACCAAGTCCCCGCAAAAATGTTTCAACATCTAGCGGAAAGCCTTCCCAGAAGAGTGGAGGCTGTTATAGCAGCAAAGGGGGGGACCAACTCCATATTAATGCCCATAATTTGGGAATGAGATGTTTGACAAGCACATGTCCACATACTTTTGGTCATGTAGTGTATCACTATTTTAAACTGACAGATTCTTATAGGGATTTTTTTATCATGCTAATTAGATATCCATGGGGCACTGACATCGACCTTAGGGGGTTAACCTGTTTAGGTCAGTATGCCTTTCCTGTGTTTGTATCAGTGCTTCACTGTTGACCACAGTCTGGTCGCTCCCTGCAGGTGGAAAGCTCCTTCAGCTACTGTATCTAGAGATTTATGCCGTCAGTATTGAGAGCCTCAATCAGGTAAAACAAATGAACTTCTTCTATATCTGAAGTTACATATATTTTGTAGTATGTCGTTCCTTACTTGAATGATTTGAATGCTGTGTTTCTCAGTACTTCATTGACATATTTGAAAGCAGCCATGCAGTCGGATGCGTTTTTCTCTTTATTTTGATGAAATCCACCTCATATGTACATACAGTATGTAAAGGGAGGGGGCAGTGTTAGTGTGTTACTGGCTGAGCACATCCTTACCACCATGGTTACCTTTGCATGGGTGTTAAAATATTTATGTCCATTTGAAAATGAACAGCCCTGATTGGCCATAGGCTAGCTCTGATCACTGATCATGTAAATTATTAGGGTGGTGAATCAGAGAAACTGGGAACACAAAGCAAATTACCCAACTCAATGTTGTTACATGTGAACAGTCAAACATTCCTAATGTCCTGCAATCCATCAGCACCCATTTACTGTCAGTATTGGACCTACCACATAAGGAGATGGTAACTATTATACCAGTGGGAGATGAGGGAAAACTTCCGATTTCCATCCACTCATCTGAAGAATTCCCTCTCTCTGCACACCTCTGGTCCCAGTCCGTATGCACAGGACGCAATCAGGGCTCTGAGACTGTGGTGTTTCCTCTTCTGTAGCTCTTCAGAGGTTAACACTGTCCGTCCTGGGATGGGAAACATTCGTCACCACCACTGGTTCAGCTCCTCAGGGGGGAGGGAGCATGTGCAGATACTGTCATTCTCTCTCTGGCTGTCGCTTAGTGATACCATGATGACAGTGAGAGTGTAGAACCCCTGGTGAGATTGTGTGATGTGTCGTGGTTTGGTCACACTCACAGTGACAAGGAAGTGAGGGATCATCTGGAAATATTACTTGACCCTGACACTTGAAAAGGCTGCAGGGCCACAGACATGATTTAAAAACAGAAGTGGAGGCTCTGAAATGTTATGAAGCATAGGACTGTGTAGGACAGCAACAGCTTTGTGTATATCTTACTCACCACTCACTACAACTTTCTACAGGTATTTAGTCACACCAAATGGAGAAGCAGAGACAGAGTTCATGTGTTCAGAGTTCCTGTGTCTATGTGGCCACTAACGACTGTACTATTTTGCCAATCTTTCAGTCTGAATGTGTCTCTGTATGTCTGCATGGTGTCAGTAGTGACAGATAGATTCCTGCGTATGTACTGTTGACCATTCAGGTGGTGATTGAGTCGGACAGACTGACCTGCTCTCTCAGTCTGACGTCTGCTGAGGACCTCGAGGCTATGGTCAGTCATGTGACAGCTTCTGTCATGGCATGTAGTTGAACATACCCTTCCTCAAGCCTTGTGAGGGTTGTTTGTGATGTACTTATAGCAGAAACCCCTGAGGTCGACCCATTAACCAACTGATTAGGGATCCTTAGTGATCCTCTTCTATCTAAGGAATGGTGGTTTTCTAACTCACTTGTGAATCATATTTCAATCCAATACCAATAATGAAATAGATACCTCATGCAAATATCTGTAATATCTGAGGGTTCAAAATGTTTGACATCTACATGTGCATGTGTTTCTATCTCCTGCTCTCGGGAAGATCCTGAAGAAGATCTCTCCAGATCTGCAGGAGCGGATGTGGAACCTGGCAACCCGGGTGGAGGAGCAGCTGACTGGAACACTGGGACCCTGTGGTCAGTAGAATCAATCATACCACTGCAGCAGTGTCACGTCATTTGTGTGTATCATACTATGTGGACATGGATTTTTACAGTATCTGATCTCTCTGTCATTCCTCGGTTTTCTCCACTATAGGAGGCTTCTCAGAGACAAGTGCTGCTCTATGTGACTTCAATGAGTTCCCCTGCAGGGAGGTCCAATAGGTCCATAGGCTACCATCCACCTATGACACCACATTAAATGTTTCTGATAAATACATTTTTTCTATTATAAACATCAACTGATGTCATCATACATGAATAATATTAGTGAATATATTTATTATGTATATTCTTTCAGGATGTTGACAACATTTACTATGCCCAGAATTGTTTGGAATCTCTCCTTCAAACAATGGTTCACCAATATCTCCAACAAAGACCTCAAACTAGTAAACCTTTTAGCCACATCCTGATTTGTTTTTCCAAGTCCTGTTAGAGAGCACACTATCTCATGTTATTACACAGCTTGATGCTTCTCTCCCTGAGTTCTCTTGCTCTGAGTCTTGCACTCTCTGGTTCTGTCTTGGATGTCACATTCCTAAGTTTTGGCAGTGTGAGCTGAGGATGGGATCTTGTGGATGACCAAACTGTCCGACCAGGTCAACGCTGCAGGGTCTAGCAGGCCTATCAACAGTCCTCACATGTGCACACAGAGCACTGTGCCCTGGAGGCAGGGCGCCATACTGACTTCCTAATCTAGCTGCTGCTGTGTTACTGGTACTGCAGTGCTTTTAGACAATCACCTGGCTATGATGGAGGTCAGAGAAATGACCTTCATGAGGAAAGAGAATTTGTGTGTATGATATTCTTTTGGGTCGATCCACCAATTCGGTGCCGTTTGA
Organism: Oncorhynchus mykiss; assembly: GCF_057628025.1. Classification (NCBI taxonomy): domain Eukaryota; kingdom Metazoa; phylum Chordata; class Actinopteri; order Salmoniformes; family Salmonidae; genus Oncorhynchus; species Oncorhynchus mykiss. The sequence goes on along the minus strand of NC_143022.1, from coordinate 29,414,486 downwards.
GTTCCCCAAATTTGTACATTCTGTCATAAAGAGCACATGTTCAATTTCATAAAAAACATATTTCCCATCTCAAGAAGTTAAATAATAAAATGACTATCGTAAGTGTCAAGTAAAGTAACAGGGTTGACCGTATCAGGGTTGACCGTGTCAGGGTTGACCGTATCAGGGTTGACCGTAACAGGGTTGACCGTATCAGGGTGACCGTATCAGGGTTGACCGTAACGGGGTTGACCGTATCAGGGTTGACCGTATCAGGGTTGACCATATCAGGGTTGACCGTAACAGGGTTGCCCGTAACAGGGTTGACCGTATCAGGGTTGACCGTATCAGGGTTGACCGTATCAGGGTTGACCGTATCAGGGTGACCGTATCAGGGTTGACCGTATCAGGGTTGACCGTATCAGGGTGACCGTATCAGGGTTGACCGTATCAGAGTTGACCGTATCAGGGTTGACCGTAACAGGGTTGCCCGTAACAGGGTTGACCGTATCAGGGTTGACCGTAACAGGGTTGCCCGTAACAGGGTTGACCGTATCAGGGTGACCGTATCAGGGTTGACTGTAACGGGGTTGACCGTATCAGGGTTGACCGTATCAGGGTTGACCGTAACAGGGTTGACCGTATCAGGGTTGACCGTATCAGGGTTGACCGTAACAGGGTTGCCCGTAACAGGGTTGACCGTGTCAGGGTTGACCGTGTCAGGGTTGACCGTATCAGGGTTGACCGTAACAGGGTTGACCGTATCAGGGTTGACCGTAACAGGGTTGACCGTATCAGGGTTGACCATATCAGGGTTGACCGTGTCAGGGTTGACTGTATCAGGGTTGACCGTATCAGGGTTGACCGTATCAGGGTTGACCGTATCAGGGTTGACCATATCAGGGTTGACCGTGTCAGGGTTGACTGTATCAGGGTTGACTGTAACAGGGTTGACCGTAACAGGGTTGACCGTAACATGGTTGACGATATGAAAGGGTTGACAATGTGACAGGGGTAATGGAAGCTTATTGTTTGTAACCAGCTCAGTTTTCCACCACAAAATACCAGCAAATAGCCAAAAAGAGTAGAACCAGCTCACCTGCTCTATGATTCGACTGTTATTTGTTCAATGTTTTTTTTCAAAAAAATATTTTAAAAGAAATAGGTTCACCATATTGAAACAAGAGTTGAGTTCATGTAAAAGGATTGATCTGAAAATGAGGGAAAGATTGTACCCCCGCACATTCACTCGGTACCGGTGCCCCCTGTATATAGCCTCGTTATTGTTATGTACTGTAATTCTACTGTGTTACTTTTTATTTTTACTTTATTTGATTTAGTAAATATTTTCTCAACTCTAATTCTTGAACGGCACTGTTGGTTAAGGGCTTGTAAGTAAGCATTTCACGGTAAGGTCTACACCGGTTGTATTCAGCGCATGTGATTTGATTTGATTAATCACTAATCAAATGAAAAAATATATAATCTTCTGAATTTTTTGAGTTGTCAAAGCAACAAAATAACTAGGGCTTTACAATGATGGGGAAAACTTGAATACACTTTGCGATTAAGTGGGTTGAAATCTTCCTAGAAGTGACACAGGGTTGACTGAGGGACATGTCAAAATGCAGAATTTTGGCACTTTAGCAAGGCTTTATATATATCAAAAATCTGAACAGGTTTTTGAAATTGGTGCACAATTTCTACTTAAAATATCAAAGGGACGCAAAAGGCACTCATTTTCTATAGGCTAACGGAATTTCTTAGAAATGAATAAATAGAAATTACCATAGAAATTTCTGACACCGAAGATTCTCATGGAGATAAAATGGAGATTCTCATGGAGATAAAATGGAGATTCTCATGGAGATTAGATGGAGATTCTCATGGAGATTAGATGGAGATTCTCATGGAGATTAGATGGAGATGATTCTAATGGAGATTCTCATGGAGATAAAATAGAGATTCTCATGGAGATTAGATGGAGATTCTCATGGAGATAAAATAGAGATTCTCATGGAGATTAGATGGAGATTCTCATGGAGATAAAATGGAGATTCTCATGGAGATAAAATGGAGATTCTCATAGAGATTAGATGGAGATTCTCATGGAGATAAAATTGAGATTCTCATGGAGATTAGATGGAGTTTCTCATGGAGATTAGATGGAGATTCTCATGGATATTGGATGGAGATTCTCATGGAGATTAGTTGAAGATTCTCATGAAGATTAGATGGAGATTAGATGGAGATTCTCATGGAGATTAGATGGAGATTCTCATGGAGATTAGATAAAGATTCTCATGGAGATTAGATGGAGATTCTCATGGAGATTAGATGGAGATTCTCATGGAGATTAGATTAAGATTCTCATGGACATTAGATGAAGATTCTCATGGAGATTAGATGGAGATTCTCATGGAGATTAGATTGAGATTCTCATGGAGATTAGATGGAAATTCTCATGGAGATTAGATTTGCTGCCAGTTTATGAAGATGGGATGGCTAATGATTCAAAACATAGTAGAGGAATGATTCTTCCCCCTCTGTAGCTCTCCCCAGAGCTCCGAAGTCCAGGAGCAGGTTCTCTTCATGATCAACAGATCCTCAACCCTGGAGGAGGTGTGTCTGGAAGGAGGTGGGCTCACTGTGAGTAGCCTACTCCACGTGATCCTCCTCACCTTTCTAAAACATCCCTCCCTCCCTAAATCATTCTACCTGGTGTCTGAGGCACTGAGGAAATGGGAAATGTTTGGATGACATTTGATTTATGTGATTGATTCACTTTATTTTTCATTTCAGTTCAACATTAATAACTCATTTCTGTTCCTCTGTCTCTCTCCTAGCCCTTCCTCTTGTTGGAATTTTGCATTGAAGATGGCCTGCGGGCCTGCGAGATCACACCTGCTCCGCCATCCACACCATCAACCTGTCAGCTAATTATATAGAGGACAAAGGTGAGCCTTTTCCTATCATAAATACCTTTTGGGGTTTGTTAATGTCCATTGCTGAGGTTCCCAATTCCAACTTGCCTGGACTGGCTAGTGACTACTCATCTGCTCATGTGTGTTACCTGTGTTGCCTGTCGTCGGGTGTGAAAGCTCTCAGTCAGGAACTGGAGAACCTAATGGTCTCACCCAGCTGTCCGTCTCCAGGATTGTTGTCTCTCCCAAACTCTTCTGTCTGCTTCATCCTTTTTGTTCATTTAAAAAAAAGAAACTATGTCTTTGTGTTGATACTTATCTTGTGATAGTTTTCACGTAGAGTATTGCATTTCTCTTTCTCATTCCTCTTTCTTGCCCCTTCCATCTCTCCTGGGTTGGCTAATCTGACTCAGGGGTTCTCTCAGAACAAGGCCTTCGTGTAACAGTATAACTTTAGACCGTCCCCTCGCCCATACCCGGGTGCGAACCAGGGACCCTCTGCACACATCAACAACAGTCACCCACAAAGCATCGTTACCCATCGCTCCACAAAAGCAGAGGGGAACTACTACTTCAAGGTCTCAGAGCAAGTGACGTCACCGATTGAAACGCTATTTAGCGCGTACCGCTAACTAAGCTAGCCGTTTCACATCCGTTACATTCGCCAGCTCTCTGTGTCACCTGGACTTGTCAGGGAATACAGGCAGTCTGGCTACAGAGGAGGCTGTGGTGAGGGCGGGGGCAACACTTGTTTTCAGTTCACGGTTTAGACTTCTTTGCTCCATACTTGAATAAAGGTCTATACTGTAGGTGCTGTGAGTTTCAGCTAAATGCATTTTTTGTATAATGTCCATGGTGGATACTATGGAACATGAACTGCCTTGGTTATATTCAGTAATGGGTTGTCTATGAAATATTATTTGCTGTAAAGTTAAAGGGAGTTTGTTTTGACAATGCAGTCCCACGTGTCAGGATATGCATGCTAATTAATACTGATATGACTTAATGATGCAGGAGGAATCTCAGTCAGAGTAATATAATTACTCCATAGTACAGTATTGAATTGAGTTGTTCAGTAGATGGTTTTGGCTCTTGAGGGCCATAGCACTAATAGCTTCATATCTCTTCCTGTCAGAACCTGTTTAAGTTCCTCTCAGGGACAAATGCTGTGTCTAACCTGGACTTGAGTGGAAATGACTGCCCTCTGGATGCTGTAAGTGACCTTTAACATTTTACTTCTGGTCATGACAATAAACATAATCAGTCTCTGTAATCTTTGTTCATTTGAAAATGAATAGCCTGATATGCATGTTTGTGCCAATGTGAAATAATGCACTTTACGTCCCCAACTTACTTCTCCCCCTAGCTGTTTGTAACTCTGTCAGCATGCTTCTTCTCCAACCTGGCTCACCTCAACCTGTCCAGGGACCCCTTCTCACACAGGTGAGAACCCTGCTTTCCATTATATATCTTGACCGGTGTTGTCAGACCCATCGCTAACCTCTTTCTGTCCCCATGAAGTTGAGGGAGGTGACAATGACTGTAATGGAGTAAGAGCTCTGAGCTGTGGGACTGCTAGGAACCAGACTACCCCCAGAGTGGCTCTCAGGTGAACACTGACGGAATGCTATACCAGGAAATGTCTACATGATACATGTCAAACAGAATGTGAAGCCTACTTATAGCACTGGATGATAGTGTATAATACTGTATGTGTTTGCATTTTGATTTACACATGTATACAGCTGTTTGATACATACATTTTCTGTCTTTTATGCAGATTGTTGTTGCAGGGTCTGGCCAGAAGTAAGTACTCATCTGTGTGGGAAGGAGCTAAACCTGAGCGGCTGTGAGGTAGACACACACGTACACACACACACACGCACACGCACACACACGCACACACACACACAGTATGTGTTTGCATTTTGGGCATTGACTGGGGACATTGCCGTGTGTAGGGTGCCATGTTTCAGATGGGCCGTTAAACAGGTGTCCTGACTCTCTGTGGTCACTAAAGATCCCATAGAATTTATCACAAGAGTAGGGGTATTAACCCCGGTGTCCTGGCTAATTTCCCAATCTGTCCCTCATACCATCATGGCCACCTAATCATCCCCAGCTTCCCAATGACTCATTCATCCCCCCGTCTCTCCCCTGTAACTATTCCCCAGTTTGTTGCTGTAAATGAGAATGTGTTCTCAGTCAACTTACCTGGTAAAATAAGGGTCAAATCAAACATTTAAATTAATAGACATACACACACACACACATACCTCACTTTTTTTTTATCAGTGAGTTGAGCCATTTTTTGGCTGGTTGATAATCATATGTACGACAATGTATGCACTCACCACTTACTGTAAGTCGCTCTGGATAAGAGCGTCTGCTAAATGGCTCAAATGTCAAACGTGATGTGTATTATGTGTCCAGCTGAGGTCTGCTGGAGCCCAGATGATTCAGGTGCACATCTTTGAAGCCAAGGCCATCAGCATTCTGGACCTCTCTGACAATGGTACGATACCAAACCCACCCCTTATCTCTCTCTCTGGAGAGGTGTGGGTTAGATGGAGAGAGATGGAGAGCGCACAGGCGGGTGGTGTCTGTGGGCTAGGTGGTGGTGCCAACCAGCAGGTGATAAATCACGCACCATTCAGATCACGTAACAGAGAGGGAGACAATGTGTTCCTCGTGGGGTGATCCCCTGCTCTCTAGCACAATGGGGAGATCTCAGGAATCAGCCCATGGATGAGGGGAGGTGGTTAGATTGGCTGTTCTGGGAACTGTCCAGGGAGTCTCCATAGGGGGCCATTGGGGGCATCATTAAGAGAAAGAAAACTCCAATTGAATAGAGTATTTTCCATATATTTCTTTCTAGGAATCTCAGAGGGCAACCGAATGCTGAGGAAATGTATATTCAGGGGATAAGAAAACAGTTGTTTTCGATGAATAACCCTTTTTCCGCATCATTATAACTTACCATTATTTTTGGATCTACCAATAGAAAATGAAAAATATGTTTTTTCTTCTCCTACTATGACCTCTCTCAACCCTTGTTCTGGAAATACAGCAGAGCCAATAAAATGCTTGACCGCTGACAGGACCTCAAATCAGGCCATGTTATTTCTGGATCAGGTAGACAAGTGCAGGCAGGGTTCCTAGCTTCCCACAGACAGTCCTCCATGCAGCACTGAGCAGCAAGGCCAGACATGTCAGTGTCAGTCAGAATAGACACAGCACTGCTGGGACACTGATACTCTAACATCCAGCACCTGCCTGTCTGAAAACCCACTTCCTCGTCCCTCACTTCTGTGGATCGTACCACTGACGTCACACTGACTGGAACAAAGACTATAATGGCTCCCTGCTTCCTTCTACACCAGCCAGTGGCTCATATATAGAGACCATTCGTTTTCATGGGGAATGCAGCTGTCAAAAAGCTCCAGGGAATCCTAATTTGTGTATTTATGACAAAATAGGCTCAACATGATTGAATTGAGCTGACTTGAAAAGATAGCTTCCTCAAAGCATATAGAAAGACAGACAGAGAGAGTAACAAATATACATCTATCTATCCTCAGGTTTTTTAGAGTGACATGGTAACCATGGTGCTGTCCATCGGACAGCCGCGATCCGGCTTTGGGACTCAACTTTGCCATGAAGTCCAGGTGAATAGATTGTTCTGTCACGCCCACTGTGTTTTCTATCCATCTATCTACTGTATATCCATCAACTGTCCCCTTCTCTCTCTCTCTCTCTCTCTCTCTGCCTTCTCTCTCTCTCTCTCTCTCTCTGCCTTCTCTCTCTCTCTCTCTCTCTCTCTGCCTTCTCTCTCTCTCCACAGAGCTCTAATAACAAACGTCCTACAGTGTATCGTCCAGCTCATGCAGGAGGAGGAGTGTGTGAGTGTTCAATCTTGTCCTTTGAGTGACAAACTCACTTATTTACATTCTTTCATGTGTCATATCTCAAACACTTAACTTTCCTGTGTACCATGTGTAATTATAATCATTTGTGGGGTGCTTATATTTGTCCTGTTCCACATGTGTGTAATGGAAATGTTGTTGTTGCATATCCCAACTCCTTCTGAGACACCATCAGGGAGTGGGATTACGGCCAGGGTCGCCATTATACAGCGCCCCTGGAGCAATTAGGGTTAAGTGTCTTGCTCAAGGGCACGGCGACAGATACATTATTTTACCTTGTCGGCTCCGGTATTCGAACCAGCAACCCTTCTGTTACTGACCAAACATCAAGGCTACCTGCCTCCCCATCTACCTGTTATAAACCTGTTCTAATAAGCTGTCGTAAACAACCATTGACTTAAACATCAGCTTAGCTCTGCAAAGGCCTCACTTACATCACATTCATCTCCTAGCCTCTGACAACAACAGTATATCCCAGTCTCCTTTACCCTCTCCTCAGTAGATATCCCTGCTCCTCTTATATTTTGACCCTGGCTCTACCACTGCCCCGGCCTTTTCTCCAGTGGTGTCCCATTCTCTGTAATAGTTGGAGGCTCTGTGGAGGCACAGTCCTCAGGGACGTCGCCCTGAGTGAAAGCAATACTTTTAATTACCCAGAATCCTTCTCCAGCGAGACGCGGCCTGCCTCAGTAATTACACACTGAGCAGCTTAAACTCTTACAGTATACAAGGCTCATTAAAACAGGCAGACATTTTCTCTCAGAATATCAAAGAGCCCTCTTATATCTGAGATGGAGATGTCAGGGTGAAGTTCATGTAAACCAACTGAAGTTCTTTCAGGCCTAGGCTCTGGGCTCTTATTGGATGGAGCTCTGGCTCAGATCAAATCAAATTTTATTAGTCACATGCGCCGAAATGCTTACTTACGAGCTCCTAACCAACAATGCAGATAAGAATAAGAGATAAAAGTAACAAGTAATTAAAGAGCAGCAGTGAAATAACAACAGTGAGACTATATGCAGGGGGTTACCGATACAGAGTCAATGTGCGGGGGCATCGGTTAGCTGAGGTAGTATGTACAGTACATGTAGGTATAGTTATTAAAGTGACTATGCATAGAGTGAGTAGCAGTGGTGTAAAGAGGGGGGGGGGGGGGGGGCAAATAGTCTGGGCAGCCATGTGACTAGATGTTCAGGAGTCTTATGGTTTGGGGGTAGAAGCTGTTTAGAGACCTCTTGGACCTAGACTTAGCACAGTAAAACAAGTCCTATATCGACATAACCTGAAAGGCCTTTCAGCAAGGAAGGAGCCACTGCTCCAAAACCGCCATATAAAAGCCAGACTATGCAACTGCAAATGGGGACAAAGATCGTACTTTTTGGAGAAATGTCCACCGGTCTGATGAAACAAAAATAGAACTGTTTGGCCATAATGACAATTGTTACATTTGGAGGAAAAATGGGGAGGCTTGCAAGCCAAAGAACACCATCCCAACCGTGAAGCACGGGGGTGGCAGCATCATGTTGTGGGGGTGCTTTGTGGGCAGAACTGAAAAAGCATGTGCGAGCAAGGAGGCCTACAAACCTGACTCAGTTACACCAGCTCTGTCAGGAAGAATGGGACAAAATTCACCCAACTTATTGTGGGAAGCTTGTGGAAGGCTACCTGAAACGTTTAACCCAAGTTAAACAATTTAAAGGCAATGCTACCAAATACTAAGTGAGTGTACACTTGATAAAATAAATAAAAGCTGAAATAAAGTGGTGATCCTAACTGACCTAAGACAGGGATTTTTTTACTAGGATTAAATGTCAGGAATTGTGAAAAACTGAGTTTAAATGTATTTGGCTAAGGTGTATGTAAACGTCCGACTTCATGTATGTGTATAATCTGTATGTATGAGGATCTTTTCCTTTCCCATATTCCTTACTTTCTGGTACATTTGCCTTTGACAGGTGATATATTATAAATTGCTGTTCATATCTTTACTGTTTTTATTGCATTTTACCCTCTAAGTATGATTGAATTGTTTTTATATTTCCTTAGAGACTGAAAGTAGTGTTAGGTTCAAGCTGTTTGTGTATGAGAAGTGTAATTATTCTTATGACAGGGACAGTAAAAGTCCTCCTGCGTCTCTGTCTGACTCATCCTGTCCCAGCTGGTTCAGGGTCTCTGACAGAGGTTACGGGAGAGTGTCCTACATTTAAACCCCTGCAATGTACAGTACAGAAAGTGCAGTCAGACATATTGGCTGCAGAGGAAGTGCTTTGTAATGCTAAGACCTCCATCACGGTAAGGTTTCCTTGATCCTTGAGTCTCATATAACAGATTTGTGATTGTTGGCTAGATTGACAATGTATATCTGTGTAACATAGGCCTAATGAGGAACTCATTTGAGGATGGTGAAACATAATAGATTGGTGTTCGCCCTCTACCTATTAAAAACATGATCTGGCGCACACACATAATTATTTTATGCAGAGGTGCAGACTAACGGTGAATAAACTCGACTTAGAGTTGCACACTCCATATATAAACTCCCAGTAATTTATTGGGTAAAACACCAACGTTTCCGTGTGACTTCTTCAAGGTGCCTTCTTCAGGTAAAGTCATGAATAGGTTATAGCATATAGAATATATTAGGCTATTATCATATGGATAATAATTAAATATTGTACATAATATTAGCACCAGCATACATTGTTTAATTCAATTTCACATATATATTTAATTGTTTCCTATTTCATTAAAACATTTTGTTACATGTAATTTTTTGGTTCAACCATAATGCATAATAAGCGTCATCAACAGGGGGAACATATTAGGTGTATGCTGATAAACTGTAGAAAGAATATATACATTTATAAGACTGGTTCATTAAAGAGAAAATTGTTCATAAGAAGGACCTGAGATCAAAGTCAATATTCAGACCACAAGGGGACAATGTTTTTAGACAGGATATCCAGTAAGCCTCCCTTTGTAGTAGTAGGATCTCCATGTTACCTCTCCTTGATAGAGCAACATGCTCAATGCCTATTTATTTTAGGGAGGCGATAGGATGGTTAGCTTCAACAAAGTGAGCTGCTAATGGATAATCAATGTTCTTACATGTGATTGAGCCGTGGTGTTCAGCTATGCGTTGTTTTAATTATCTTATTGTTTGTCCTACGTATACTTTCTCACATGAACAGGTGATGAGATTGATTACTCTCTTGGTCTTGCATGAGATGATACCCCTAACTGGGATTTTTCAACCTGTATGCAGGTGTCTGAAGAAGAATGTTTTTATAATGCTGTTGCACTCTGCGCATGAGCCACATTTGTAGTTCCCATTTGGAATGGGTGTCAAGAGTGTCTGAGTGAGCTCAGGGGGCATGTCAGATCTCGCCAAGCTATCTCCAATAGTGAAACCACGTTTGTAGACCACCAGTGGGGGTTTCTTGAAGAGGTGTGCAATTTTTTGTTGTTGTTTATTTGCAAAATATGCCAGTGCTTTTCAGGATTGCTTTAATTTTCTCTGAACACTTGGTGTACTTGATGCAAAAGACTGTTGCGTTGTTTTTCTTCTTTGGTTGAGTTTTTAGTAATTAGTTTTTAGTAATTCCTCTCTTGGTTTTTGAGATATTTTCATCATTGCAGCATCAAGAGTTTTGTTCTTGTAGCCTCTCATTTTTTTAGCATCATCCTCTAGCTATTGCCTTCACTTCATGAGCTGTTCAGGACACCCTCTAGAGGTGTAATGCTGCAGCATTTACTGAATGACTGCCAAAACAATTACTGCTATTTCTAAGTCTGTTATTGTTTGTGTACAGTGTTTATGAGTAGCATCAATATGCATCAGTCACCAATCACACAGATGACTATCACCATTCAGCCAATTAGAAGAGACATGCCTAAAACTATTGCTGCAACACATGATAGGAAAAGACTCATGAGAGGTCATCCAGGTGAGTCTCCCAGGTGACTAGTGTCAAATCAAATAAAACGTTGTCACATGCGCCGAATATAACAAATGTAGACCTTACCGTGAAATGCTTACTTACAAGCCCTTAACCAACAGTGCAGTTCAAGAAGAGTTCAGAAAATATTTACCAAATAAACTAAAATAAAAATGATAAAAAGTAACACAATAACATAACGATAATGAGGCTATATACAGGGGGAGTCAACGTGGGGGGGTGCAGGTTAGTCGAGGTAATTTGTACATGCAGGCAGGGGTGAAGTGATTATGCATAGATAATTAACAGCGAGTAGCAGCAATATACAAAACAAATGGGGGGGGGGGGGGGGTCAATGTAATAGTCCAGTGGCCATTTGATCAATTGTTCAGCAGTCTTATGGCTTGGAGGTAGAAGCTGTTAAGGAGCCTTTTGGTCCTAGACTTGGCGCTCCGGTACCGCTTGCCGTGCGGTAGCAGAGAAAACAGTCTATGACTTGGGTTGAAGGAAGCTTGACCCCAGTGATGTACTGGGCCATACGCACTACCCTCTGTAGTGCCTTATGGTCAGATGCAGATGCCAGTTCTCTGACCTCCTCCCTATAGGCTCATCGTTGTCGGTGATCAGGCCTACCACTGTTGTGTCGTCAGCAAACTTAATGATGGTGTTGGAGTTGTGTTTGGCCATGCAGTTGTAGGTGAACAGGGAGTACAGGAGGGGACTAATTACACACCCCTGAGGGGCTCCAGTGTTGAGGATCAGCATGGCAGACGTCTGTTGCCTACCCTTACCACCTGGGGGCGGCCCGTCAGGAAGTCCAAGATCCATTTGCAGAGGGAGGTGTTTAGTCTCAGGGTCCTTAGCTTAGTGATGAGCTTTGAGGGCAGTATGGTGTTGAATGCTGAGCTGTAGTCAATGAACAGCATTCACACATAGGTGTTCCTTTTGTCCAGGTTGGAAAGGGTAGTATGGAGTGCGATTGAGATTGCGTCATCTGTGGATTTGTTGGGGCAGTATGCGAATTGGAGTGGGTCTAGGAATCCGGGAGGATGCTGTTGATGTGAGCCATGACCATTGCCTTCACTTCCTTGGGCACAGGGACTATGGGGGTCTGCTTGAAATATGTAGGTATTACAGACTCAGTCAGGGAGAGGTTGAAAATGTCAGTGAAGACACTTGCCAGTTGGTCCGCGCATGCTTTTAGTACACGTCCTGGTAATCCATCTGGCCCTGCGGCTTTGTGAATGTTGACCTGTTTAAAAAGTCTTGCTCACATCGTCACAGTCATATAACACAGTCATCCAGAACAGCTGGTGCTCTCCTGTATGCTTCAGTGTTGCTTGCCTCGAAGCGAGCATAAAAGGCATTTAGCTTGTCTGGTAGGCTCGCGTCACTTGGCAGCTCACGTCTGGGTTTCCCTTTGTGGTCCGTAATAGTTTTCAAGCCCTGCCACATCTGACGAGCATCAGAGCTGGTGTAGTAGGATTCAATCTTAATCCTGTATTGACACTTTGCATGTTTGATGGTTCGTCTGTGGGCATAGCGGGATTTCTTATAGGCGTCCGGATAAGTGTCCCGCTCCTTGAAAGCGCCAGCTCTAGCCTTTAGCTCAATGCGGATGTTGCCTGTAATCCATGGCTTCTGGTTGGGATATGTACGTACGGTCACTGTGGGGACGACCTCGTCGAATCACTTATTGATGAAGCCAATGACTGAGGTGTTGTACTCAATGTCATTGGATGAATCCCGGAACATATTCCGGTCTGTGTTGGCAAACAGTCCTGTAGTGTAGCATCCGCGTCATCTTACCACTTCCACATTGAGTGAGTCACTCGTGCTTCCTGCTTTAGTTGTTGCTTGTCAGCAGGAATCAGGAGGATCGATTTATGGTCGGATATTCCAAATGGAGGGCGGAGGAGAACTTTGCATGCATCTCTGTGTGTGGAGTAAAGGTAGTTGTTACGTATGCCTCTTGGAGGAGGGAACGCAACACCCTGCTGCACTCAACTCCCCATAGAGTGAAAGAGATGTGATTGTAGGTACGGGTAAGGATGACAGAGTCAGAGAATATGAACTCTTACCATGTTAAGGAAATAAATTCCCAGTAATGTGGGGAAAAGGGGCTGGACAGAACCAAAGCAAAGAAAGTAAAAGTTAGAGTACCCTCTCCTACCTTACCTGCCTACCCACTACTTACCTAACCTTAATGCCACCTGGCGCGCTAACCAAAATACAGGGGTTGGTCCGCCCAGGTCTTACCTAGTGTGCATAGACGGAGTACATACTACGGGTATATGTATGCCCGCAGGCCTCTTGCCTAAGCAGTCACAAGGTGCCTTCCCCTTCCCCCTGGGAACAAACGACACAGAATAATACAAACTTAAAGTGATCAATTTCACTAATTAAAAACACTGAGTCCCATTGGCACACACATACCTCAGAAGTAGCAGCTACAAAATACTTTCAACAAAACTGTCTCTGAGCAACAACAAACACAGGACATCCAAGAAGCCCTCTCTTCTAACAAAGGAACACTGACTTTTAAAGCTGTCACAGTAATTGCCGACAGCTGTATCCCCTAACGAGAGGGCGGGATCAGAGCTCCAATCTACAATGGGGCCGACCAATCAGCTGCTTGGGGGAATCCAGGAAGCCATTTCCTGAAATACACACATACATATCCACAAACTCATAACACAGAAACTGGGGAACGTAACAGTCATCTAGAGTTGTTATTCCTCTGGTTGCACATGTTGGTAAAAATTTGGTAAAACTGATTTAAGTTTGCCTGCATGTCCCCGGACAATAGAAGCACTGCTTCTGGATGAGCATTTTCTTCCTTGCTTATTGCCTTATAAAGTTGGTTGAGTGCGCTCTTAGTGCCTGCATCGGTCTGTGGTGGTAAATAGACAGCTACGAATAATATAGATGAGAACTCTCTTGGTAGATAGTGTAGTCTACAGCTTATCATAAGGTACTCTTCCTCAGGCGAGCAATACCTCGTGACTTCTTTAATATTAGACATCACGCATCAGCTGTTATTGACAAAAAGACACACACCCCCACCCCTCATCTTACCAGACGTAGGATATTTCAGTTCTTAACGTCCCGTTGGTAGGATAATAGTGATCGTAGGTCATCCATTTTATTTTCCAATGATTGCATGTTAGCAAGTAGAATTGATGGCAATGGGAGTTTACTCGCTCACCTACGGATTCTCAAAAGGCAGCCTGATCTGCGTCCTGTTCCCGGAAGAGCAGTATATCTATCTCGTCGGACTCGTTAAAGGAAAAACCTTCTTCCAGTTCGTGGTGAGTAATCCCAGTTCTGATGTCCAGAAGTTATTTTTGGTCATAAGAGACGGTAGCAGCGACATTATGTACAAATAAGTAAAAAAACGAATGAAATAGCTAAATTGATTATGGGCATGTAAAACGTCAGCCATCCTCTTCGGGCGCCATTTTATCTATATGCCCTGTGTGTTCCAGAAGCTGGCCCAGGCCTTGCTACAGGCAGCCCAGACTCTCTGTCCCAGGGTCACACACAGGTCAAGCTGGCTGACTATGTGGCTAAGATGTCCAGACAGACAGACCTCTTCATCCGGGACACCCTCATACAGCACACAGGAGAGCTCAGGTAAACAGCTGAATATACACACATCCACCCTGACACAAAAACACAGCTTATGTAGAACACAAACGGTTACATCATACACGATCTTTGTTGTTTTGTGTCACAATCATGTCATACTCAATACTGTTAATTTTCCCCACCTAGGGGCCTCACACATATCTCATAAAGCTTACTGTAGTTGCAAATGGAAACAGCAGAGGGAACACCCCCCTATCCACATCAATGGAACAGTAGTGGAGAGGGCAGCAAGTTTTAAGTTCCTCGGCATACACATCACAGACAAACTGAATTGGTCCAGACACAGACACAGACAGCATTGTGAAGAAGGCGCAGCAGCGCCTCTTCAACCTCAGGAGGCTGAAGAAATTCGGCTTGTCACCAAAAGCACTCACAAACTTCTACAGATGCACAATCAAGAGCATCCTGGCGGGCTGTATCACCACCTGGTACGGCAACTGCTCCGCCCTCAACCGTAAGGCTCTCCAGAGGGTAGTGAGGTCTGCACAACGCATCACCGGGGGCAAACTACCTGCCCTCCAGGACACCTACACCACCCGATGTCACAGGAAGGCCATAAAGATCATCAAGGACATCAACCACCCGAGCCACTGCCTGTTCACCCCGCTATCATCCAGAAGGCGAGGTCAGTACAGGTGCATCAAAGCTGGGACCGAGAGACTGAAAAACAGCTTCCATCTCAAGGCCATCAGACTGTTAAACAGCCACCACTAACATTGAGTGGCTGCTGCCAACACACTGACACTGACTCAACTCCAGCCACTTTAATAATGGGAATTGATGGGAAATGATGTAAATATATCACTAGCCACTTTAAACAATGCTACCTTATATAATGTTACTTACCCTACATTATTCATCTCATATGCATACGTATATACTGTACTCTATATCATCGACTGTATCCTTATGTAATACATGTATCACTAGCCACTTTAACTATGCCACTTTGTTTACATACTCATCTCATATGTATATACTGTACTCAATACCATCTACTGTATCTTGCCTATGCTGCTCTGTACCATCACTCATTCATATATCCTTATGTACATATTCTTTATCCCCTTACACTGTGTACAAGACAGTAGTTTTGGAATTGTTAGTTAGATTACTTGTTGGTTATTACTGCATTGTCGGAACTTGAAGCACAAGCATTTCGCTACACTCGCATTAACATCTGCTAACCACGTGTATGTGACAAATAAAATTTGATTTGATTTGATTTGATTTGACTTCTCCCCTCCCTTATTTATTTCTGCTTTCACTCCTCTTTCAGTGAACTCAAACTGTCAGTTAGTGTCTCCTTGGTGGAAAGTATCATTGATGAGGTTCTGCAGAACTTGTTTGTGGCTCAGCGGCAATTGGTGAGAGTTTGTTTTTTGTGTGAGTTGTGTGTGTTTGTGTAGTATGACTGATCACCACCCTCCCCCACCTCAGAACCGTCATATGAGGGAGCAGACCAGAAGAAATGGCCGTTAATTATTTTATTTTTTTACGTTTTAAATAGGTTTTGTGAATCTGTGCCCAGCTCCCTCAGCTAAAAGTAGTAGACCATGACTGCCCACTGGATGATGTAAAAGTTCTGACTAATATAAAACACACATATCCCACCATACTATACTGTACATGCCGAACCATTCTACCAGTCTACACAGTACCTACATGACCTGCATTAGTTCTTGTTTCTCCTATTCTCTTATTCTCCTCCACAGTATGCTCATGTCATTTGGAGGAACAGCTATCCGTCAAGCAACCTCAGTGAAAAGTAAGAACCAGGCTTGTCATAAGTGTAATTAAGATTTATTGTAACAGACTATTTAGTTGGAAAGCTGGGAGTCTGGGATGAAACTAGGAAGATCAACAATGTAGGTTTGATGATTGGCTGCAGTCTGCTCCATAAAAATTGCCTCGACCTGTGATGTCAGTAGCTACAATCTTCTGCCACTGTGATTAGCTTAGAAAAAGGTTTCACCCAGAGTTCACAGTTGAAAGGTCAGAGGTCGTGTCTGAACCATTGCACTATCCAGTTAGGAGTGAGCTCTAACAAAAGAGGGTCAGAAGGGCAGTAATATGAAAATAATGGAGCAGTCACAACAAAGAGGGAGATATTGTCTAGAGCCATATGGTTCTGGATTGTTCTGCTCAAATCCCCCTAGTGCAATGTCCTCATAAGTGCATTTTAAATCCGATTTAGAATCAGTCCAAATTTGTGTCAGTGTGCTACATGAAAAAAATTACGCTAAAATTTTTAACCCCTTGTCTGCTGAAAAACATGTTCAAAAAAGGCACTTATGTTTTACTGTGCATATGTTTTTGTGTTTGTATGTTTTACTGTGCATATGTTTTACTGTGCATATGTTTTACTGTGCATATGTTTTACTGTGCATATGTTTTTGTGTTTGTATGTTTTACTGTGCATATGTTTTACTGTGCATATGTTTTACTGTGCATATGTTTTACTGTGCATATGTTTTACTGTGCATATGTTTTACTGTGCATATGTTTTACTGTGCATATGTTTTTGTGTTTGTATGTTTTTGTGTTTGTATGTTTTACTGTGCATATGTTTTTGTGTTTGTATGTTTTTGTGTTTGTATGTTTTACTGTGCATATGTCTTACTGTGCATATGTTTTTGTGTTTGTATGTTTTTGTGTTTGTATGTTTTACTGTGCATATGTTTTTGTGTTTGTTTGTTTTTGTGTTTGTATGTTTTACTGTGCATATGTTTTTGTGTTTGTATGTTTTACTGTGCATATGTTTTTGTGTTTGTATGTTTTACTGTGCATATGTTTTACTGTGCATATGTTTTTGTGTTTGTATGTTTTACTGTGCATATGTTTTACTGTGCATATGTTTTACTGTGCATATGTTTTACTGTGCATATGTTTTTGTGTTTGTATGTTTTACTGTGCATATGTTTTACTGTGCATATGTTTTACTGTGCATATGTTTTACTGTGCATATGTTTTTGTGTTTGTATGTTTTACTGTGCATATGTTTTACTGTGCACATGTTTTACTGTGCATATGTTTTTGTGTTTGTATGTTTTACTGTGCATATGTTTTTGTGTTTGTATGTTTTTGTGTTTGTATGTTTTACTGTGCATATGTTTTTGTGTTTGTATGTTTTACTGTGCATATGTTTTTGTGTTTGTATGTTTTTGTGTTTGTATGTTTTTGTGTTTGTATGTTTTACTGTGCATATGTTTTTGTGTTTGTATGTTTTACTGTGCATATGTTTTTGTGTTTGTATGTTTTTGTGTTTGTATGTTTTTGTGTTTGTATGTTTTACTGTGCATATGTTTTTGTGTTTGTATGTTTTACTGTGCATATGTTTTTGTGTTTGTATGTTTTTGTGTTTGTATGTTTTACTGTGCATATGTTTTTGTGTTTGTATGTTTTTGTGTTTGTATGTTTTACTGTGCATATGTTTTTGTGTTTGTATGTTTTTGTGTTTGTATGTTTTACTGTGCATATGTTTTTGTGTTTGTATGTTTTTGTTTTTGTATGTTTTACTGTGCATATGTTCTTGTGTTTGTATGTTTTACTGTGCATATGTTTTTGTGTTTGTATTTTTTACTGTGCATATGTTTTTGTGTTTGTATGTTTTACTGTGCATATGTTTTTGTGTTTGTATGTTTTTGTGTTTGTATGTTTTTGTGTTTGTATGTTTTACTGTGCATATGTTTTACTGTGCATATGTTTTACTGTGCATATGTTTTTGTGTTTGTATGTTTTACTGTGCATATGTTTTTGTGTTTGTATGTTTTTGTGTTTGTATGTTTTTGTGTTTGTATGTTTTACTGTGCATATGTTTTTGTGTTTGTATGTTTTACTGTGCATATGTTTTTGTGTTTGTATGTTTTTGTGTTTGTATGTTTTACTGTGCATATGTTTTTGTGTTTGTATGTTTTTGTGTTTGTATGTTTTTGTGTTTGTATGTTTTACTGTGCATATGTTTTACTGTGCATATGTTTTACTGTGCATATGTTTTTGTGTTTGTATGTTTTTGTGTTTGTATGTTTTTGTGTTTGTATGTTTTACTGTGCATATGTTTTTGTGTTTGTATGTTTTACTGTGCATATGTTTTACTGTGCATATGTTTTACTGTGCATATGTTTTTGTGTTTGTATGTTTTACTGTGCATATGTTTTACTGTGCATATGTTTTTGTGTTTGTATGTTTTACTGTGCATATGTTTTACTGTGCATATGTTTTACTGTGCATATGTTTTACTGTGCATATGTTTTACTGTGCATATGTTTTACTGTGCATATGTTTTTGTGTTTGTATGTTTTTGTGTTTGTATGTTTTACTGTGCATATGTTTTTGTGTTTGTATGTTTTTGTGTTTGTATGTTTTACTGTGCATATGTTTTACTGTGCATATGTTTTTGTGTTTGTATGTTTTTGTGTTTGTATGTTTTACTGTGCATATGTTTTTGTGTTTGTTTGTTTTTGTGTTTGTATGTTTTACTGTGCATATGTTTTTGTGTTTGTATGTTTTACTGTGCATATGTTTTTGTGTTTGTATGTTTTACTGTGCATATGTTTTACTGTGCATATGTTTTTGTGTTTGTATGTTTTACTGTGCATATGTTTTACTGTGCATATGTTTTACTGTGCATATGTTTTACTGTGCATATGTTTTTGTGTTTGTATGTTTTACTGTGCATATGTTTTACTGTGCATATGTTTTACTGTGCATATGTTTTACTGTGCATATGTTTTTGTGTTTGTATGTTTTACTGTGCATATGTTTTACTGTGCATATGTTTTACTGTGCATATGTTTTTGTGTTTGTATGTTTTACTGTGCATATGTTTTTGTGTTTGTATGTTTTTGTGTTTGTATGTTTTACTGTGCATATGTTTTTGTGTTTGTATGTTTTACTGTGCATATGTTTTTGTGTTTGTATGTTTTTGTGTTTGTATGTTTTTGTGTTTGTATGTTTTACTGTGCATATGTTTTTGTGTTTGTATGTTTTACTGTGCATATGTTTTTGTGTTTGTATGTTTTTGTGTTTGTATGTTTTTGTGTTTGTATGTTTTACTGTGCATATGTTTTTGTGTTTGTATGTTTACTGTGCATATGTTTTTGTGTTTGTATGTTTTTGTGTTTGTATGTTTTACTGTGCATATGTTTTTGTGTTTGTATGTTTTTGTGTTTGTATGTTTTACTGTGCATATGTTTTTGTGTTTGTATGTTTTTGTGTTTGTATGTTTTACTGTGCATATGTTTTTTTGTTTGTATGTTTTTGTTTTTGTATGTTTTACTGTGCATATGTTCTTGTGTTTGTATGTTTTACTGTGCATATGTTTTTGTGTTTGTATGTTTTACTGTGCATATGTTTTTGTGTTTGTATGTTTTACTGTGCATATGTTTTTGTGTTTGTATGTTTTTGTGTTTGTATGTTTTTGTGTTTGTATGTTTTACTGTGCATATGTTTTACTGTGCATATGTTTTACTGTGCATATGTTTTTGTGTTTGTATGTTTTACTGTGCATATGTTTTTGTGTTTGTATGTTTTTGTGTTTGTATGTTTTTGTGTTTGTATGTTTTACTGTGCATATGTTTTTGTGTTTGTATGTTTTACTGTGCATATGTTTTTGTGTTTGTATGTTTTTGTGTTTGTATGTTTTACTGTGCATATGTTTTTGTGTTTGTATGTTTTTGTGTTTGTATGTTTTACTGTGCATATGTTTTACTGTGCATATGTTTTTGTGTTTGTATGTTTTTGTGTTTGTATGTTTTACTGTGCATATGTTTTACTGTGCATATGTTTTACTGTGCATATGTTTTTGTGTTTGTATGTTTTTGTGTTCGTATGTTTTTGTGTTTGTATGTTTTTGTGTTTGTATGTTTTACTGTGCATATGTTTTTGTGTTTGTATGTTTTTGTGTTTGTATGTTTTACTGTGCATATGTTTTTGTGTTTGTATGTTTTTGTGTTTGTATGTTTTACTGTGCATATGTTTTACTGTGCATATGTTTTTGTGTTTGTATGTTTTTGTGTTTGTATGTTTTACTGTGCATATGTTTTACTGTGCATATGTTTTACTGTGCATATGTTTTTGTGTTTGTATGTTTTACTGTGCATATGTTTTTGTGTTTGTATGTTTTACTGTGCATATGTTTTTGTGTTTGTGTGTTTTTGTGTTTGTATGTTTTTGTGTTTGTATGTTTTTGTGTTTGTATGTTTTACTGTGCATATGTTTTACTGTGCATATGTTTTACTGTGCATATGTTTTACTGTGCATATGTTTTACTGTGCATATGTTTTTGTGTTTGTATGTTTTACTGTGCATATGTTTTACTGTGCATATGTTTTACTGTGCATATGTTTTACTGTGCATATGTTTTTGTGTTTGTATGTTTTACTGTGCATATGTTTTACTGTGCATATGTTTTACTGTGCATATGTTTTTGTGTTTGTATGTTTTACTGTGCATATGTTTTACTGTGCATATGTTTTTGTGTTTGTATGTTTTTGTGTTCGTATGTTTTTGTGTTTGTATGTTTTACTGTGCATATGTTTTTGTGTTTGTATGTTTTTGTGTTTGCATGTTTTACTGTGCATATGTTTTTGTGTTTGTATGTTTTTGTGTTTGTATGTTTTTGTGTTTGTATGTTTTTGTGTTTGTATGTTTTACTGTGCATATGTTTTACTGTGCATATGTTTTTGTGTTTGTATGTTTTACTGTGCATATGTTTTTGTGTTTGTATGTTTTTGTGTTTGTATGTTTTACTGTGCATATGTTTTTGTGTTTGTATGTTTTTGTGTTTGTATGTTTTACTGTGCATATGTCTTACTGTGCATATGTTTTTGTGTTTGTATGTTTTTGTGTTTGTATGTTTTACTGTGCATATGTTTTTGTGTTTGTTTGTTTTTGTGTTTGTATGTTTTACTGTGCATATGTTTTTGTGTTTGTATGTTTTACTGTGCATATGTTTTTGTGTTTGTATGTTTTACTGTGCATATGTTTTACTGTGCATATGTTTTTGTGTTTGTATGTTTTACTGTGCATATGTTTTACTGTGCATATGTTTTACTGTGCATATGTTTTACTGTGCATATGTTTTTGTGTTTGTATGTTTTACTGTGCATATGTTTTACTGTGCATATGTTTTACTGTGCATATGTTTTACTGTGCATGTGTTTTTGTGTTTGTATGTTTTACTGTGCATATGTTTTACTGTGCACATGTTTTACTGTGCATATGTTTTTGTGTTTGTATGTTTTACTGTGCATATGTTTTTGTGTTTGTATGTTTTTGTGTTTGTATGTTTTACTGTGCATATGTTTTTGTGTTTGTATGTTTTACTGTGCATATGTTTTTGTGTTTGTATGTTTTTGTGTTTGTATGTTTTTGTGTTTGTATGTTTTACTGTGCATATGTTTTTGTGTTTGTATGTTTTACTGTGCATATGTTTTTGTGTTTGTATGTTTTTGTGTTTGTATGTTTTTGTGTTTGTATGTTTTACTGTGCATATGTTTTTGTGTTTGTATGTTTTACTGTGCATATGTTTTTGTGTTTGTATGTTTTTGTGTTTGTATGTTTTACTGTGCATATGTTTTTGTGTTTGTATGTTTTTGTGTTTGTATGTTTTACTGTGCATATGTTTTTGTGTTTGTATGTTTTTGTGTTTGTATGTTTTACTGTGCATATGTTTTTGTGTTTGTATGTTTTTGTTTTTGTATGTTTTACTGTGCATATGTTCTTGTGTTTGTATGTTTTACTGTGCATATGTTTTTGTGTTTGTATTTTTTACTGTGCATATGTTTTTGTGTTTGTATGTTTTACTGTGCATATGTTTTTGTGTTTGTATGTTTTTGTGTTTGTATGTTTTTGTGTTTGTATGTTTTACTGTGCATATGTTTTACTGTGCATATGTTTTACTGTGCATATGTTTTTGTGTTTGTATGTTTTACTGTGCTTTTTTTTTGTGTTTGTATGTTTTTGTGTTTGTATGTTTTTGTGTTTGTATGTTTTACTGTGCATATGTTTTTGTGTTTGTATGTTTTACTGTGCATATGTTTTTGTGTTTGTATGTTTTTGTGTTTGTATGTTTTACTGTGCATATGTTTTTGTGTTTGTATGTTTTTGTGTTTGTATGTTTTACTGTGCATATGTTTTACTGTGCATATGTTTTTGTGTTTGTATGTTTTTGTGTTTGTATGTTTTTGTGTTTGTATGTTTTACTGTGCATATGTTTTTGTGTTTGTATGTTTTACTGTGCATATGTTTTACTGTGCATATGTTTTACTGTGCATATGTTTTACTGTGCATATGTTTTTGTGTTTGTATGTTTTACTGTGCATATGTTTTACTGTGCATATGTTTTTGTGTTTGTATGTTTTACTGTGCATATGTTTTTGTGTTTGTATGTTTTTGTGTTTGTATGTTTTACTGTGCATATGTTTTTGTGTTTGTATGTTTTACTGTGCATATGTTTTTGTGTTTGTATGTTTTTGTGTTTGTATGTTTTTGTGTTTGTATGTTTTACTGTGCATATGTTTTTGTGTTTGTATGTTTTACTGTGCATATGTTTTTGTGTTTGTATGTTTTTGTGTTTGTATGTTTTTGTGTTTGTATGTTTTACTGTGCATATGTTTTTGTGTTTGTATGTTTTACTGTGCATATGTTTTTGTGTTTGTATGTTTTTGTGTTTGTATGTTTTACTGTGCATATGTTTTTGTGTTTGTATGTTTTTGTGTTTGTATGTTTTACTGTGCATATGTTTTTGTGTTTGTATGTTTTTGTGTTTGTATGTTTTACTGTGCATATGTTTTTGTGTTTGTATGTTTTTGTTTTTGTATGTTTTACTGTGCATATGTTCTTGTGTTTGTATGTTTTACTGTGCATATGTTTTTGTGTTTGTATTTTTTACTGTGCATATGTTTTTGTGTTTGTATGTTTTACTGTGCATATGTTTTTGTGTTTGTATGTTTTTGTGTTTGTATGTTTTTGTGTTTGTATGTTTTACTGTGCATATGTTTTACTGTGCATATGTTTTACTGTGCATATGTTTTTGTGTTTGTATGTTTTACTGTGCATATGTTTTTGTGTTTGTATGTTTTTGTGTTTGTATGTTTTTGTGTTTGTATGTTTTACTGTGCATATGTTTTTGTGTTTGTATGTTTTACTGTGCATATGTTTTTGTGTTTGTATGTTTTTGTGTTTGTATGTTTTACTGTGCATATGTTTTTGTGTTTGTATGTTTTTGTGTTTGTATGTTTTACTGTGCATATGTTTTACTGTGCATATGTTTTTGTGTTTGTATGTTTTTGTGTTTGTATGTTTTTGTGTTTGTATGTTTTACTGTGCATATGTTTTTGTGTTTGTATGTTTTACTGTGCATATGTTTTACTGTGCATATGTTTTACTGTGCATATGTTTTACTGTGCACATGTTTTTGTGTTTGTATGTTTTACTGTGCATATGTTTTACTGTGCATATGTTTTTGTGTTTGTATGTTTTACTGTGCATATGTTTTACTGTGCATATGTTTTACTGTGCATATGTTTTACTGTGCATATGTTTTACTGTGCATATGTTTTACTGTGCATATGTTTTTGTGTTTGTATGTTTTTGTGTTTGTATGTTTTACTGTGCATATGTTTTACTGTGCATATGTTTTTGTGTTTGTATGTTTTTGTGTTTGTATGTTTTACTGTGCATATGTTTTTGTGTTTGTTTGTTTTTGTGTTTGTATGTTTTACTGTGCATATGTTTTTGTGTTTGTATGTTTTACTGTGCATATGTTTTTGTGTTTGTATGTTTTACTGTGCATATGTTTTACTGTGCATATGTTTTTGTGTTTGTATGTTTTACTGTGCATATGTTTTACTGTGCATATGTTTTCTGTGCATATGTTTTACTGTGCATATGTTTTTGTGTTTGTATGTTTTACTGTGCATATGTTTTACTGTGCATATGTTTTACTGTGCATATGTTTTACTGTGCATATGTTTTTGTGTTTGTATGTTTTACTGTGCATATGTTTTACTGTGCATATGTTTTACTGTGCATATGTTTTTGTGTTTGTATGTTTTACTGTGCATATGTTTTTGTGTTTGTATGTTTTTGTGTTTGTATGTTTTACTGTGCATATGTTTTTGTGTTTGTATGTTTTACTGTGCATATGTTTTTGTGTTTGTATGTTTTTGTGTTTGTATGTTTTTGTGTTTGTATGTTTTACTGTGCATATGTTTTTGTGTTTGTATGTTTTACTGTGCATATGTTTTTGTGTTTGTATGTTTTTGTGTTTGTATGTTTTTGTGTTTGTATGTTTTACTGTGCATATGTTTTTGTGTTTGTATGTTTACTGTGCATATGTTTTTGTGTTTGTATGTTTTTGTGTTTGTATGTTTTACTGTGCATATGTTTTTGTGTTTGTATGTTTTTGTGTTTGTATGTTTTACTGTGCATATGTTTTTGTGTTTGTATGTTTTTGTGTTTGTATGTTTTACTGTGCATATGTTTTTTTGTTTGTATGTTTTTGTTTTTGTATGTTTTACTGTGCATATGTTCTTGTGTTTGTATGTTTTACTGTGCATATGTTTTTGTGTTTGTATGTTTTACTGTGCATATGTTTTTGTGTTTGTATGTTTTACTGTGCATATGTTTTTGTGTTTGTATGTTTTTGTGTTTGTATGTTTTTGTGTTTGTATGTTTTACTGTGCATATGTTTTACTGTGCATATGTTTTACTGTGCATATGTTTTTGTGTTTGTATGTTTTACTGTGCATATGTTTTTGTGTTTGTATGTTTTTGTGTTTGTATGTTTTTGTGTTTGTATGTTTTACTGTGCTTATGTTTTTGTGTTTGTATGTTTTACTGTGCATATGTTTTTGTGTTTGTATGTTTTTGTGTTTGTATGTTTTACTGTGCATATGTTTTTGTGTTTGTATGTTTTTGTGTTTGTATGTTTTACTGTGCATATGTTTTACTGTGCATATGTTTTTGTGTTTGTATGTTTTTGTGTTTGTATGTTTTACTGTGCATATGTTTTACTGTGCATATGTTTTACTGTGCATATGTTTTTGTGTTTGTATGTTTTTGTGTTCGTATATTTTTGTGTTTGTATGTTTTTGTGTTTGTATGTTTTACTGTGCATATGTTTTTGTGTTTGTATGTTTTTGTGTTTGTATGTTTTACTGTGCATATGTTTTACTGTGCATATGTTTTTGTGTTTGTATGTTTTTGTGTTTGTATGTTTTACTGTGCATATGTTTTTGTGTTTGTATGTTTTTGTGTTTGTATGTTTTACTGTGCATATGTTTTACTGTGCATATGTTTTTGTGTTTGTATGTTTTTGTGTTTGTATGTTTTACTGTGCATATGTTTTACTGTGCATATGTTTTACTGTGCATATGTTTTTGTGTTTGTATGTTTTACTGTGCATATGTTTTTGTGTTTGTATGTTTTACTGTGCATATGTTTTTGTGTTTGTGTGTTTTTGTGTTTGTATGTTTTTGTGTTTGTATGTTTTTGTGTTTGTATGTTTTACTGTGCATATGTTTTACTGTGCATATGTTTTACTGTGCATATGTTTTACTGTGCATATGTTTTACTGTGCATATGTTTTTGTGTTTGTATGTTTTACTGTGCATATGTTTTACTGTGCATATGTTTTACTGTGCATATGTTTTACTGTGCATATGTTTTTGTGTTTGTATGTTTTACTGTGCATATGTTTTACTGTGCATATGTTTTACTGTGCATATGTTTTTGTGTTTGTATGTTTTACTGTGCATATGTTTTACTGTGCATATGTTTTTGTGTTTGTATGTTTTTGTGTTCGTATGTTTTTGTGTTTGTATGTTTTACTGTGCATATGTTTTTGTGTTTGTATGTTTTTGTGTTTGCATGTTTTACTGTGCATATGTTTTTGTGTTTGTATGTTTTTGTGTTTGTATGTTTTTGTGTTTGTATGTTTTTGTGTTTGTATGTTTTACTGTGCATATGTTTTACTGTGCATATGTTTTTGTGTTTGTATGTTTTACTGTGCATATGTTTTTGTGTTTGTATGTTTTTGTGTTTGTATGTTTTACTGTGCATATGTTTTTGTGTTTGTATGTTTTTGTGTTTGTATGTTTTTGTGTTTGTATGTTTTACTGTGCATATGTTTTTGTGTTTGTATGTTTTACTGTGCATATGTTTTTGTGTTTGTATGTTTTTGTGTTTGTATGTTTTACTGTGCATATGTTTTGGTGTTTGTATGTTTTTGTGTTTGTATGTTTTACTGTGCATATGTTTTACTGTGCATATGTTTTTGTGTTTGTATGTTTTTGTGTTTGTATGTTTTACTGTGCATATGTTTTACTGTGCATATGTTTTACTGTGCATATGTTTTTGTGTTTGTATGTTTTTGTGTTCGTATGTTTTTGTGTTTGTATGTTTTTGTGTTTGTATGTTTTACTGTGCATATGCTTTTGTGTTTGTATGTTTTTGTGTTTGTATGTTTTACTGTGCATATGTTTTACTGTGCATATGTTTTTGTGTTTGTATGTTTTTGTGTTTGTATGTTTTACTGTGCATATGTTTTTGTGTTTGTATGTTTTTGTGTTTGTATGTTTTACTGTGCATATGTTTTACTGTGCATATGTTTTTGTGTTTGTATGTTTTTGTGTTTGTATGTTTTACTGTGCATATGTTTTACTGTGCATATGTTTTACTGTGCATATGTTTTTGTGTTTGTATGTTTTACTGTGCATATGTTTTTGTGTTTGTATGTTTTACTGTGCATATGTTTTTGTGTTTGTGTGTTTTTGTGTTTGTATGTTTTTGTGTTTGTATGTTTTTGTGTTTGTATGTTTTACTGTGCATATGTTTTACTGTGCATATGTTTTACTGTGCATATGTTTTACTGTGCATATGTTTTACTGTGCATATGTTTTTGTGTTTGTATGTTTTACTGTGCATATGTTTTACTGTGCATATGTTTTACTGTGCATATGTTTTACTGTGCATATGTTTTTGTGTTTGTATGTTTTACTGTGCATATGTTTTACTGTGCATATGTTTTACTGTGCATATGTTTTTGTGTTTGTATGTTTTACTGTGCATATGTTTTACTGTGCATATGTTTTTGTGTTTGTATGTTTTTGTGTTCGTATGTTTTTGTGTTTGTATGTTTTACTGTGCATATGTTTTTGTGTTTGTATGTTTTTGTGTTTGCATGTTTTACTGTGCATATGTTTTTGTGTTTGTATGTTTTTGTGTTTGTATGTTTTTGTGTTTGTATGTTTTTGTGTTTGTATGTTTTACTGTGCATATGTTTTACTGTGCATATGTTTTTGTGTTTGTATGTTTTACTGTGCATATGTTTTTGTGTTTGTATGTTTTTGTGTTTGTATGTTTTACTGTGCATATGTTTTTGTGTTTGTATGTTTTTGTGTTTGTATGTTTTACTGTGCATATGTTTTTGTGTTTGTATGTTTTTGTGTTTGTATGTTTTACTGTGCATATGTTTTTGTGTTTGTATGTTTTACTGTGCATATGTTTTTGTGTTTGTATGTTTTTGTGTTTGTATGTTTTTGTGTTTGTATGTTTTACTGTGCATATGTTTTTGTGTTTGTATGTTTTTGTGTTTGTATGTTTTACTGTGCATATGTTTTTGTGTTTGTATGTTTTTGTGTTTGTATGTTTTTGTGTTTGTATGTTTTACTGTGCATATGTTTTTGTGTTTGTATGTTTTTGTGTTTGTATGTTTTACTGTGCATATGTTTTTGTGTTTGTATGTTTTTGTGTTTGTATGTTTTACTGTGCATATGTTTTACTGTGCATATGTTTTTGTGTTTGTATGTTTTTGTGTTTGTATGTTTTACTGTGCATATGTTTTACTGTGCATATGTTTTACTGTGCATATGTTTTTGTGTTTGTATGTTTTACTGTGCATATGTTTTTGTGTTTGTGTGTTTTTGTGTTTGTATGTTTTTGTGTTTGTTTGTTTTTGTGTTTGTATGTTTTACTGTGCATATGTTTTACTGTGCATATGTTTTACTGTGCATATGTTTTACTGTGCATATGTTTTACTGTGCATATGTTTTTGTGTTTGTATGTTTTACTGTGCATATGTTTTACTGTGCATATGTTTTACTGTGCATATGTTTTACTGTGCATATGTTTTTGTGTTTGTATGTTTTACTGTGCATATGTTTTACTGTGCATATGTTTTACTGTGCATATGTTTTTGTGTTTGTATGTTTTACTGTGCATATGTTTTACTGTGCATATGTTTTTGTGTTTGTATGTTTTTGTGTTCGTATGTTTTTGTGTTTGTATGTTTTACTGTGCATATGTTTTTGTGTTTGTATGTTTTTGTGTTTGTATGTTTTACTGTGCATATGTTTTTGTGTTTGTATGTTTTACTGTGCATATGTTTTTGTGTTTGTATGTTTTTGTGTTTGTATGTTTTTGTGTTTGTTTGTTTTACTGTGCATATGTTTTTGTGTTTGTATGTTTTTGTGTTTGTATGTTTTACTGTGCATATGTTTTACTGTGCATATGTTTTACTGTGCATATGTTTTTGTGTTTGTATGTTTTTGTGTTTGTATGTTTTTGTGTTTGTATGTTTTTGTGTTTGTATGTTTTACTGTGCATATGTTTTTGTGTTTGTATGTTTTTGTGTTTGTATGTTTTTGTGTTTGTATGTTTTACTGTGCATATGTTTTACTGTGCATATGTTTTACTGTGCATATGTTTTTGTGTTTTTATGTTTTTGTGTTTGTATGTTCTTGTGTTTGTATGTTTTACTGTGCATATGTTTTACTGTGCATATGTTTTACTGTGCATATGTTTTACTGTGCATATGTTTTACTGTGCATATGTTTTACTGTGCATATGTTTTTGTGTTTGTATGTTTTTGTGTTTGTATGTTTTTGTGTTTGTATGTTTTTGTGTTTGTATGTTTTACTGTGCATATGTTTTACTGTGCATATGTTTTTGTGTTTGTATGTTTTACTGTGCATATGTTTTTGTGTTTGTATGTTTTTGTGTTTGTATGTTTTACTGTGCATATGTTTTTGTGTTTGTATGTTTTTGTGTTTGTATGTTTTACTGTGCATATGTTTTTGTGTTTGTATGTTTTTGTGTTTGTATGTTTTACTGTGCATATGTTTTTGTGTTTGTATGTTTTACTGTGCATATGTTTTTGTGTTTGTATGTTTTTGTGTTTGTATATTTTTGTGTTTGTATGTTTTACTGTGCATATGTTTTTGTGTTTGTATGTTTTTGTGTTTGTATGTTTTTGTGTTTGTATGTTTTACTGTGCATATGTTTTACTGTGCATATGTTTTTGTGTTTGTATGTTTTTGTGTTTGTATGTTTTTGTGTTTGTATGTTTTACTGTGCATATGTTTTTGTGTTTGTATGTTTTTGTGTTTGTATGTTTTTGTGTTTGTATGTTTTACTGTGCATATGTTTTACTGTGCATATGTTTTACTGTGCATATGTTTTTGTGTTTTTATGTTTTTGTGTTCGTATGTTCTTGTGTTTGTATGTTTTACTGTGCATATGTTTTACTGTGCATATGTTTTACTGTGCATATGTTTTACTGTGCATATGTTTTACTGTGCATATGTTTTACTGTGCATATGTTTTTGTGTTTGTATGTTTTACTGTGCATATGTTTTACTGTGCATATGTTTTTGTGTTTGTATGTTTTACTGTGCATATGTTTTACTGTGCATATGTTTTACTGTGCATATGTTTTACTGTGCATATGTTTTTGTGTTTGTATGTTTTACTGTGCATATGTTTTACTGTGCATATGTTTTTGTGTTTGTATGTTTTTGTGTTCGTATGTTTTTGTGTTTGTATGTTTTACTGTGCATATGTTTTTGTGTTTGTATGTTTTTGTGTTTGTATGTTTTACTGTGCATATGTTTTTGTGTTTGTATGTTTTTGTGTTTGTATGTTTTACTGTGCATATGTTTTTGTGTTTGTATGTTTTACTGTGCATATGTTTTTGTGTTTGTATGTTTTTGTGTTTGTATGTTTTTGTGTTTGTATGTTTTACTGTGCATATGTTTTTGTGTTTGTGTGTTTTTGTGTTTGTATGTTTTTGTGTTTGTTTGTTTTTGTGTTTGTATGTTTTACTGTGCATATGTTTTACTGTGCATATGTTTTACTGTGCATATGTTTTACTGTGCATATGTTTTACTGTGCATATGTTTTTGTGTTTGTATGTTTTACTGTGCATATGTTTTACTGTGCATATGTTTTACTGTGCATATGTTTTACTGTGCATATGTTTTTGTGTTTGTATGTTTTACTGTGCATATGTTTTACTGTGCATATGTTTTACTGTGCATATGTTTTTGTGTTTGTATGTTTTACTGTGCATATGTTTTACTGTGCATATGTTTTTGTGTTTGTATGTTTTTGTGTTCGTATGTTTTTGTGTTTGTATGTTTTACTGTGCATATGTTTTTGTGTTTGTATGTTTTTGTGTTTGTATGTTTTACTGTGCATATGTTTTTGTGTTTGTATGTTTTACTGTGCATATGTTTTTGTGTTTGTATGTTTTTGTGTTTGTATGTTTTTGTGTTTGTATGTTTTACTGTGCATATGTTTTACTGTGCATATGTTTTACTGTGCATATGTTTTTGTGTTTGTATGTTTTTGTGTTTGTATGTTTTTGTGTTTGTATGTTTTTGTGTTTGTATGTTTTACTGTGCATATGTTTTTGTGTTTGTATGTTTTTGTGTTTGTATGTTTTTGTGTTTGTATGTTTTACTGTGCATATGTTTTACTGTGCATATGTTTTACTGTGCATATGTTTTTGTGTTTTTATGTTTTTGTGTTTGTATGTTCTTGTGTTTGTATGTTTTACTGTGCATATGTTTTACTGTGCATATGTTTTACTGTGCATATGTTTTACTGTGCATATGTTTTACTGTGCATATGTTTTACTGTGCATATGTTTTTGTGTTTGTATGTTTTTGTGTTTGTATGTTTTTGTGTTTGTATGTTTTTGTGTTTGTATGTTTTACTGTGCATATGTTTTACTGTGCATATGTTTTTGTGTTTGTATGTTTTACTGTGCATATGTTTTTGTGTTTGTATGTTTTTGTGTTTGTATGTTTTACTGTGCATATGTTTTTGTGTTTGTATGTTTTTGTGTTTGTATGTTTTACTGTGCATATGTTTTTGTGTTTGTATGTT
This sequence comes from Oncorhynchus mykiss, assembly GCF_057628025.1. Lineage (NCBI taxonomy): Eukaryota > Metazoa > Chordata > Actinopteri > Salmoniformes > Salmonidae > Oncorhynchus > Oncorhynchus mykiss. The sequence goes on along the minus strand of NC_143022.1, from coordinate 29,382,893 downwards.
TTTGTGTTTGTATGTTTTACTGTGCATATGTTTTTGTGTTTGTATGTTTTACTGTGCATATGTTTTTGTGTTTGTATGTTTTTGTGTTTGTATGTTTTTGTGTTTGTATGTTTTACTGTGCATATGTTTTTGTGTTTGTATGTTTTTGTGTTTGTATGTTTTTGTGTTTGTATGTTTTACTGTGCATATGTTTTACTGTGCATATGTTTTTGTGTTTGTATGTTTTTGTGTTTGTATGTTTTTGTGTTTGTATGTTTTACTGTGCATATGTTTTTGTGTTTGTATGTTTTTGTGTTTGTATGTTTTTGTGTTTGTATGTTTTACTGTGCATATGTTTTACTGTGCATATGTTTTACTGTGCATATGTTTTTGTGTTTTTATGTTTTTGTGTTCGTATGTTCTTGTGTTTGTATGTTTTACTGTGCATATGTTTTACTGTGCATATGTTTTACTGTGCATATGTTTTACTGTGCATATGTTTTACTGTGCATATGTTTTACTGTGCATATGTTTTACTGTGCATATGTTTTACTGTGCATATGTTTTTGTGTTTGTATGTTTTACTGTGCATATGTTTTACTGTGCATATGTTTTTGTGTTTGTATGTTTTACTGTGCATATGTTTTACTGTGCATATGTTTTACTGTGCATATGTTTTACTGTGCATATGTTTTTGTGTTTGTATGTTTTACTGTGCATATGTTTTACTGTGCATATGTTTTTGTGTTTGTATGTTTTTGTGTTCGTATGTTTTTGTGTTTGTATGTTTTACTGTGCATATGTTTTTGTGTTTGTATGTTTTTGTGTTTGTATGTTTTACTGTGCATATGTTTTTGTGTTTGTATGTTTTTGTGTTTGTATGTTTTACTGTGCATATGTTTTTGTGTTTGTATGTTTTACTGTGCATATGTTTTTGTGTTTGTATGTTTTTGTGTTTGTATGTTTTTGTGTTTGTTTGTTTTACTGTGCATATGTTTTTGTGTTTGTATGTTTTTGTGTTTGTATGTTTTACTGTGCATATGTTTTACTGTGCATATGTTTTACTGTGCATATGTTTTTGTGTTTGTATGTTTTTGTGTTTGTATGTTTTTGTGTTTGTATGTTTTTGTGTTTGTATGTTTTACTGTGCATATGTTTTTGTGTTTGTATGTTTTTGTGTTTGTATGTTTTTGTGTTTGTATGTTTTACTGTGCATATGTTTTACTGTGCATATGTTTTACTGTGCATATGTTTTTGTGTTTTTATGTTTTTGTGTTTGTATGTTCTTGTGTTTGTATGTTTTACTGTGCATATGTTTTACTGTGCATATGTTTTACTGTGCATATGTTTTACTGTGCATATGTTTTACTGTGCATATGTTTTACTGTGCATATGTTTTTGTGTTTGTATGTTTTTGTGTTTGTATGTTTTTGTGTTTGTATGTTTTTGTGTTTGTATGTTTTACTGTGCATATGTTTTACTGTGCATATGTTTTTGTGTTTGTATGTTTTACTGTGCATATGTTTTTGTGTTTGTATGTTTTTGTGTTTGTATGTTTTACTGTGCATATGTTTTTGTGTTTGTATGTTTTTGTGTTTGTATGTTTTACTGTGCATATGTTTTTGTGTTTGTATGTTTTTGTGTTTGTATGTTTTACTGTGCATATGTTTTTGTGTTTGTATGTTTTACTGTGCATATGTTTTTGTGTTTGTATGTTTTTGTGTTTGTATGTTTTTGTGTTTGTATGTTTTACTGTGCATATGTTTTTGTGTTTGTATGTTTTTGTGTTTGTATGTTTTTGTGTTTGTATGTTTTACTGTGCATATGTTTTACTGTGCATATGTTTTTGTGTTTGTATGTTTTTGTGTTTGTATGTTTTTGTGTTTGTATGTTTTACTGTGCATATGTTTTTGTGTTTGTATGTTTTTGTGTTTGTATGTTTTTGTGTTTGTATGTTTTACTGTGCATATGTTTTACTGTGCATATGTTTTACTGTGCATATGTTTTTGTGTTTTTATGTTTTTGTGTTCGTATGTTCTTGTGTTTGTATGTTTTACTGTGCATATGTTTTACTGTGCATATGTTTTACTGTGCATATGTTTTACTGTGCATATGTTTTACTGTGCATATGTTTTACTGTGCATATGTTTTACTGTGCATATGTTTTACTGTGCATATGTTTTTGTGTTTGTATGTTTTACTGTGCATATGTTTTACTGTGCATATGTTTTACTGTGCATATGTTTTTCTGTGCATATGTTTTACTGTGCATATGTTTTTGTGTTTGTATGTTTTACTGTGCATATGTTTTTGTGTTTGTATGTTTTACTGTGCATATGTTTTTGTGTTTGTATGTTTTTGTGTTTGCATGTTTTATTGTGCATATGTTTTTGTGTTTGTATGTTTTTGTGTTTGTATGTTTTTGTGTTTGTATGTTTTTGTGTTTGTATGTTTTACTGTGCATATGTTTTACTGTGCATATGTTTTTGTGTTTGTATGTTTTACTGTGCATATGTTTTTGTGTTTGTATGTTTTTGTGTTTGTATGTTTTACTGTGCATATGTTTTTGTGTTTGTATGTTTTTGTGTTTGTATGTTTTACTGTGCATATGTTTTTGTGTTTGTATGTTTTTGTGTTTGTATGTTTTACTGTGCATATGTTTTTGTGTTTGTATGTTTTTGTGTTTGTATGTTTTACTGTGCATATGTTTTTGTGTTTGTGTGTCATTGATACAGTCTGGGATGCAGTGAGGTGCTGTCCCTCAGTGTGTCTTAGGAGTTCCCCTCCTTGTGACAGTGCTGTGTCATGGTGCTGAAGGTTAAAGGACCCCATTGAAGGGGAGGGGGGTGTGTGTGTGTGGGAGGGGGTTACTACTCTACCCTCAACAAAAGATAATCAGCAGTGCGGTGCTCTGCCTGTCCAATAAAAAGGGCTGTGGCTAACTGGAGCATGGCCGGGTTACTTTCAGACCACTGAGTCTCACTGGGGGGACGGGGATGGAGGGGTTGTGTACAATCATTACACAACCCCTCCCCCTCCTTTGGCTCTCTCTCCCTGTTTTGACGCTACCTGCGCTCTCTTTCACTACCATCTCTCTCCTTGTATTTTTATTTTGCTCTCTCTTGCTCCCTCTCTCTCCGTCTCTTTCTTGCTCCCTCCCTCTCGCTTCCATTGTTTAGATTCAGTGTTAAAGGCATCCATCTGATTCCTCTTCCATCCATATTTTCTGTCGCTTTGCTCTCTGCTTTTTTTCTTTGTCCTCTTTTCCTCTCCCTTTCTTCATCAACGCTCTCTCACCCACCATCCTTCTCTCTCTCCCATTCTATCTCACATCCCTTCTTAGTGTGATAACACCACATTATAGTTAGTTGTCCTGTTTTTCCATGCATTCTATCACACACCCGGGGCCTGTGTAGGTTGGTACCATTCCCTCTCTCTGTCTCTCTCTGCAGGTCTCCTGGATGTAGACACGGAGCAGCAGGCGAGAGAGAGCATTTATTATCAGCAGGAAGTAGGAGGGGAGGTCTCAGGGGTAGGAGGGAGTGGGTGGGTGGGCGCTGTCGTCGACAACGTTATTGTCAGTCACAGTGGCAGGCCAGCTGAAACCTGAAGGCCCCTCCCACACAGGGAGGGAGGCGGATGCTGCCGCTGCTCTTGCTGCTGCCGCGGCTCTTAGCGACAGTGATCCCCGGCGCCCTGAGCCTGCACCTCCTCAGCCCCCTATGGACCTGCCCATCGAAGGCCACACACTGAGGCACTACACCCGCTCCAGGCCCAGACCCAACCGCCGGAACAGCAAGCCGCCCAGCAAGCCCCAGGTAAGAGGCAACACGACGATCACAGCCCTAGGAGGATGGGGATGGAGGGAAGAAAGGGAGGGATGCACAGAGAGAGGAAGAGAGGGGGGATGCAGGGAGAGGATAATTGTAGCAACAGAGCTGCTTTCTGAGAGAGGAATAGATGAGAAGGGATGGAGAGAAATAGAGAGATGAGGGGAGAAAAAAAAGCAGAGCAGAGCAGAGCGAATGTTGGAGGTAGAGCAGAGAGAATGTTGGAGGTAGAGCGAGAGAATGTTGGAGGTAGAGCGAGAGAAAGCGAGGGAGAGGGAATAGGGGAAGGAAGCAGTGTTCTGATGGTGGTTCTCAGATTATTGCAGCCACAGCAGCAGAGGCAGTGTCAGTGGCTTGCAGCGCTAGACATTCTCTCTCATCTCCATCTCCAGCCTCTTTCCCTCTCTCTGTCGATCTGGTTCTATTTCACCGTCTTGTCAGTGCTGCTGCTTTAGCTGTTGATGTGTTGAGGAGCCATTTCTGTGTGTTTTTTCCATATTTTCCCCTGCATTAACGATGGTCCCTGTGGTTCTCAGTAGTTGGGGTGGGAGCTGTCAGAACAGGGCAATGTCTTTCCATGCTGATTCTGGACGGCTCTGTTCTGCTCTGTGTGACTGCCGTATCATTTTTATCATTCATGTTTTTACATCAAGGTGGGCTCACCGGCTCTCCGCCCCTCCCCCCCTCCACGATCACTCTCCCGTCAATGCCTTTAGGACAATCACTCTTTTACGGTGGAATATTGTTAAGGATTGTCAATGGGAACTGGTCATGTGTCTGTGTTTGCATGTATGTATTCATTGTCGTGTTTGATTAAAATGTCCCACAAGGAGCAGCGGGTGCTCCGTGCTGATTGGTGGCAGTCTAGTGGTCTGTGTGTGTGTGTGTGTGTGTGTGTGTGTGTGTGTGTGTGTGTGTGTGTGTGTGTGTGTGTCTGTGTGTGGGTGTGTATGTGTTTTCCCCTGACACTGTCTGTTCTGCCAACTGATCAGACAGCTATCTCTCTGTTATGTGTGAAAAACAATGCTGCAGCCATCTTATAAGCAGAACTAGTTCAATATAAATGGCTGATATAAGGTGTTCTTTGTAACATTATATGTGTCTGTCTGTTTGCCTCCTGCCATTGTCATTAGTGGTGCTACACTGGTGTTGTAGCGTGATTCATTCTTGCTATTGCAGGTAACACTGTACAATTGGGTTAATACCACATTAACCAGGTGTCTGTATCCACTGTGTTGTATTTACTGGCACACAGTGCCATCACATTGTTATATAGACTGTATTCAAGGTGCCCCCAATTGTGTATTTCTATATTTCCTGTGCTCTTGTCCCTGGTTACCTGTGTGTCTGTAACGCAATTGAAACAGCATATCCATTGCTGTTGTCCATGGTTACCTGTGCTCCTGTATAGTAATTGTTAGTGTGTTAAACCCTGTGTTTTTATCTGGGTCTCTGGGGTCAGTGTACATTCAGGCAGGACGGGCGACCAGCTCTGATCAGAGATTTTCTGGAGAGGACAACTCCACAGAGATAGCTTCGGCAGGATGAGAGGCAGAAAGAACTGCTTTACCCATCTATGGAATGGAAGAAGTGTGTTATGAGGCAGAATTCTTTCTTTTTTGTGTTTGCTTTTATTATTATTTGTGCATGTGTATCGCAAGCAGGTTTATGCTATGTGAATGTTTCTAATGTGTGATAATGTAGGTAGTTGGCCTGGTGAAATATGGGGCGGTTGTTGGAGGGCTGCTGGCTGTGTTGACGGTGGAGAAGGAAGGGTCTACAGGGTCTACTGTCACACTGCTGTAACACTCACTGTGATTGGTGGTGGTGGCACTGCACATTCTGCTGGGTCCATAGCATTTGATTTTATTACATCTGTAGAGAAATGTAAGGTCATCTGCATTTGATTTTTTATAACGGCATAGCTACCTCCCCCTAAAACATCTTGCCTCCATGTTGCAGAGGCTACTAACTGATGTCGTCATCTGAGGTTTAATAAAAAGCTGGAGCTGGAGCACACCCAGATAAAATGATTTAGTGTAGAGGTGCTGACAAACTGGAAATAAACTGGAAGCTATATAAATAAAGAGTCATTGGGGTTTGGTCATAAACCATTCGCTTGCCATCACTCAGTGCTATGTTAAAGCCAAAACACAGCGAGTCTAGTGGTATATGAGAAATTGGACAGAGCCTGGCAGTTGAATTCTGCAAATGGTGGGAACTCCTACTGAATGATTCCCTGGGAATGTGTGGGAGATGATTCTTTGAAATCCAAGACCTCATATTATCAGACAGGACATGTCAGACCATATGTCAGAGATTTGTCTTCCATTTTCTGCTTTTTATACGGTTAATTAACTATTATTAACTGGGTGTTTTGAGCCCTGAATGCTGATTGGCTGACAGCCATGGTATATCAGACCACATACCACAGGTATGACAAAACATGTATTTTTACTGCTCTAATTACATTGGTAACCAGTTTATAATAGCAATAAGGCACCTCAGGGATTTGTGATATATGGCCAATATACCCCGGCTAAGGGCTGCGTCGTGCGTAAGAACAGCCCTTAACCGTGGTATATTGGCCATATACCACACCGCCTCTGACCTTATTGCTTAATTATAGAATTAGTGCGAGACATTATTGGATGACCAGAGCCCTATACCTACATAGACATGAACTGTAGTTGCGAAAAGTCCACCTATTGATGTCCTATTTACCACAATAGACAATGCACTGCAAAGACAGTAAAGTCCTGCCCCCTTCTTCATTAGGGAGAAACCAATAGACACCCCCCTTCTACCTACCAGTCTATCAGTAAGAAAGTGTTGCTGTACTAGATGTATAGACAGGGTATATGTATGATAGGGTTAGTGTGTGTTGTTAGTCATCAGTGGAAACACCATCTTTGTGTCTTATGGCACGTCTTTTTCTCTTCCTGAAGATGGAGTGGAGTGATGGGGATCGGTGCTCTCTGATTGGCTGAGAAGTGCTAAATGATTTATAATCCGTTTGTCATGCAGCATGGAGCTCCATTTGTATATTGTTGCTATAGCTCTGTTCTGCAGGGTGTAGGTTCTCCTGCTCACTGTAACCACCGCGCCTTAGACTCCTCTCTCACAGTCTGTTCAGCAGCAGCTACCCTCATAGACTGGTTAAATACAGAACAACGTCTCAAACACTAGCCTACCGTGTGTGTGTGTGTGTGTGTGTGTGTGTGTGTGTGTGTGTGTGTGTGTGTGTGTGTGTGTGTGTGTGTGTGTGTGTGTGTGTGTGTGTGTGTGTGTGTGTGTTTGTATGTGCATGCGTGCGCGCAAGAGACACTGAGAAAACAGTCCTTGCCTTCACTCTGTCTCTTCCCACTGCTGAAAATTGTCAGCCAATACTACCGGTCAAAATGTTGTGGACTGCTTGTTTGTATCTGAGTAAGTGACAGACAGCCAGGAAAAGAGTTAGTGTGAACTGCTCTTCCCAGCCTGCTAAATAACAGTGAATAATTCAGAATTTTAAATGATCATATTTTGATCCAAACTAAACAGCTACTCTTCAGACTGGAACAGAGCGAGAGGAGAAAGTGGTAGTGGGGAAAGGGTGTGTCTAAGAGGTCCAGTCACATGGTGGGGAAAGGGTGTGTCTAAGAGGTCCAGTCACATGGTGGGGAAAGGGTGTGTCTAAGAGGTCCAGTCACATGGTGGGGAAAGGGTGTGTCTAAGAGGTCCAGTCACAAGGTGGGGAAAGTGTGTGTCTAAGAAGTCCAGTCACATGGTGGAGAAAGGGTGTGTCTAAGAGGTCCAGTCACATGGTGGGGAAAGGGTGTGTCTAAGAGGTCCAGTCACATGGAGGGGATCAGGGCTGAGGGGTTGTGTTCTCTCCAGGTACCTGAAGCACAGATGTGCCTGCACACACTGCTTCTGCCACAGCCACACAGTGTTCTATAGAATAGAGAGGATGATCTATTGTGTGTGTGATTGTGTGGGTGTATTTGTCTGTGTTTGTTCATAAACATATATTTTTATCTATTGCATATCTGTTGTCAAACATATTAATCCCTATGTGTACGGTGAGTGTGAGAGTGTACTCAGCCTACACTGATCAGCCATACAATGGTTTTACCATAAGCATTCTCCAAGCCACTTATCTTATTGGTTATGCGATGCTGGCTTGGCCAATAAGCAAACATTTATTTTTTGGCAATACTACAGGGGGATTTGACAGTGGCAGATGAACCACAGTGCCTTCACTTTTGCATATACTGAGTCGCAATTATCTTTTGTTTGTGTTTTTGTACATGTGTGTGTGTGTGTGCAGGAGCAAGCAGCTGAGCGTGAAGAGAATGAAGCCAATGAGACCATGGGCAGGGTGGATGAGGGAGTAGAGGAGTTCTTCACTAAGAAGATCATCCCTGATGACCCGCTGTAAGTATCCGTATACCTCCATACTGACACGTACAGAATAGATATACTGCATGCACCCACACTAAACAAACCCACTCATACTAGCTTTCTACACCTACACCCTCTGCACATGCATGTTCACACACGCCCGTGTAGACAAACATCGCTACACACACCATGCATACATACTGTAGCAACAGAAAGATAACAGAATGTATTAGACTAATGTTTGTCTACTGTGGTTAAAAACACTGTATCCCAAATACACAGCATCCCACTGATCCCAGCACTAGATAGAGTATGAACACTGAACAAGCACCACCACTGAATGGAGACTCAGTAGTGTTGTTGCTGTTTTGTGCCTCACCTCACTTGCAGAAAAGCGCAGAGGGAGGAGGTCCCTTACAAAGCACAACCCACATCGTCGACCTCCACCACCCCTGCCCCTCCCAGCACGTCTGTCCTGGCCCCACCCTCCTCTACCACCTCTATCACCTCCTCTTCCTCCTCCTCCATCATAACAACCTCCAATACTACTACCACAACCACCACCCCTTCCACTGCCCCCTCCAAAAACATCAAGAAGAAGTTTGGGGACTTCTTCGCCTTCAAGAAAGTCCGTGCTGGCCGGGGGGCAAAGGGTGAGGGTGGGCCGGAGGGCAAGGTCAAAAAGACCTCCATCGCAGATCTAATCAGACCGCTCAGGGAGGCAAAAGAGAGGGAGAGAGAGAAAGAGCGGGAGAGAGAGAAGGGGAAGTTAGAAGAAGAGAGTGGTGCTAAGGCGACCGGTGTTAATGATTCTGATGCCACCAAAACAGTAAGAGCAGCAGAGGACAACACCATGGCCCCCACCGCACCCTCTGATGTCCCCAGCATCCCCACAACCCTGCCCACCAGTGCCCCCGTCCAGGAGGAGGTGTCATCTGTGTCCCCCAGCGCTCTGACCCCAAGCCCCATCATCAGCCCTGTCGGCGGGTTCCTGGCAGAGAGGGAGAAGAGCCGGACCCTGGAAAAGAGCAAGACCCCAGATGGAGAGAGGAGGCTGAAGGCCACACGGCGCTCGCTCAGGGAGGGCAAGTCCCAGTCCCTCATCCTGCTGACAGGCCTGGAGGATGGCGCTGCCGCACACGGAAAGGTAGGTACCACTCTGCACTAGTGATCAGAAAACACATGGAGTGAGTTCTAAAGAAAATGCACATCATTTCTAAAAATGCTTTTGGTCATCCACTTTCAGAAACACGCATCTGAATGCACATCCAGCTTTGAACAGCGCCTCCACGTCATGCTCCACCGCATGGGGGTGGCCAAGACACCTCCTGCAGACACAAAAAACAGCCAGGTGTGTGTTTGTGTGTGATATTGATGATTGTGGACCACCCTTTCTGTTCTCTTCCTCCCTATTTCCTCTATTTATGTTCCGAGCGCCCAGCTGGGATTCACTTAGGATTACAGCACCTTTGTGACATTCATGTAATGTGCCATGGCAGTGAATATCTCAGTATAGTACCTAATCCTGAGACTGTGATATTGCAGCTTATCCACTGCAGCGTGCCTTATTAGTCCAGGTAGGAGCACATGGGAGGATAACGCATGAATAACATTCTCTTATATCTTCCTTTAGAACAAAGAAGAGGAGCTGAGGAAAACCAACTCCGAAGGTAAGCCACTCCGCACACCTCCTCAGCTGTGTGTCTGGGACTCCTTGTGTGACTCATCACACTGTATGTACAAATCCCCTGCTGCCGACGGGAGCTTGACAGCATCTCAGGTTTGCTGTAGATGTGCAGTCTTTGTCAACTTAGAGTCGGGTGGTTGTGTTACATGTAGATATCTCCTCTTAGAACTGTAGAATTGTAGACTGTCAAGTGAAAGTGTTGCTGAGGCACGAGGGATGCGATTTGACGGTAGATGCTTGTCAAATGTAAACTGCTGTTGTTGGCCTCTTGTGTACCCCTTGAAAAGAAGAAGGAATCTAGATCAATTTGATAGAAATGTAGAAACTGTGCTTATTTCTGGTAAAGGCCAGTATGAAGCCCAGTGAGGTAAAGGCCATCAGAGAAATCAATCTTGCATGTATAAATAAATAAAGTGTTCAGCTAGCACATTTGGTTCCTTGGAAGTTGTGGGAAGGTATGTTTTTGGTTTCCTATTGGTTCTCGTAACGAAGCCATATATTTCCTGACTGGTAAAACAGAATGTTTTTTTAAACGTTCTGAGAACGGAACTGAACATTTCACTTGTTCTGGGAATGTATATTTTTAGATTGCAGGGAGGTTCTCAGAATGTTTTACTATGGTTCCCTGAAAGTTTTCCTGTGAGGTTTTATTAACGGTTATTTTGAGGTTTTTGAATAACTTTAAAAACGTTTGTTTTCAATAAGACTTTTAATAACACTGCTAGCTTAGGTTAACTGTTTAGAACTCCATGCACAGATAGGAGACATGGAAATTAATTTGCTTAGACATTAACATTTATTTTTTTATTGTGACACAACATCAGTGAGATTAACCTATGATCTTCTGTTTTCTATCCATGGAATTAGTCCACAGCACCACCAGGATGGAGCTTGTGTGCCATGTTTTAACTCGTTCAGTTTAGTCTATTCAAACAGACTCAATTTCAAAGGAAACAAGCACTCATTAAGGTCAAGTGTGGCCAATTAGTGGGCACAGCCAATACACCTGAACACACTTAACAAGATAAAGGATAGAGAGAGTTTTGTTGACGCTGAGAACGGAATGTATATGTTTTTCAATAACATGCTTATAACGTTCTTTGAACGTTACTAATGTTTTCTTGTGGTTTTTCTGGAAAGTTTTCTTAATGTTCGAAGAACATGACTTTAAATAGCACCATGAGGAAACGTTATGCTGAAGTACTGAAATTCCCAAAGAAGAACGTTCACAATGGGCTCAGACATCAATTCAACATCTATTCCACGTTGGTTCAACATATTTAATTGAAATGACATGGAATCAACATTGATTCAACCCGTTTGTGCCCAGTGGGTTGTTTCTAAATGTTCTCTGAACTATTTGAAAACATTCCCAATGTCAAACCAGTTGGAGAACATTCCTAGAACATTACCAAAAATGTTTGATACTTTTAGGAAACGTTCTGTTAAACCAATTAAATACCAAGAAAATAACGTTATTTTGTCAAGTTCCTTATCTGTGCTGAGAATGTTCCAAAGCCAAGCAACTATCCTGCACCATTTCCAGAATGTTGTGGGAAGGTTGTATGCAAAATAACCATAGCACAACCACGCTCTCACCAAGCTCTAAGAAACATAGGGTTCTCAGAACGTTATGTGCTAGCTGGGTGGTGACTGGCGTTGACCCTGAGGTTAGAGGAGGCCAGAGACGTTCATGGGAAGTCCAAGCAACGCAGACCGGCTAGCCTGGGAGTCATTACTGCCCTTTGTCACTCAGTGCTGGAGGTCAGGGTTCAGTTCACATATTCACTCAGAGGGGAACTCAGCACTATCAGCCAATGGCTTGTGCTCTAAAGATAACAGTGAAAGCTCCCTTAGCTGTTTTTTGTGTGGATTTCTTGTTTATTTTGTGTGTCAGACTGTTTCAAGTATGGAGGGGCTCATAATATGTGTAGGTGAACCTCCCATTTTGCTATAATCCTCTACTCTTTCTCAGGTGCAATTCTTGACAAAAAACCTGAACCACCACCCACGTCCATGAAGCCTCGCACTATGTCCACATCAGCGTCAGGTAATTCTGACACTTAAAGCTGGTGAATGGATGTCCATGTAATATATCCATCTTTACTCCAAGCCAGGGGGGGGCAAAGTACGGCCGTTGGGCCGTATCCTAGGCCGAGGCCTTCAATCCGGCCCGTGAGACAAAACATAAATAAAATACAAATACATTTTTTATTTGTATTTTCTTTTATTCCTTTTTTCTCCCCAATTTCATGGTATCCTATTGGTAGTTACAGTCTTGTCCCATCGCTACAACTCCCGTACGGACTCAGGCGAAGGTCGAGAAACACAACCCAGCCAAGCCGCACTGCTTCTTGACATAATGCCCACTTAATCCGGAAGCCAGCCGCACCAATGTGTCGGAGGAAACAACGTGCACCTGGCGACCGTGTCAAAGTGCATGCACCCGGCCTTCCACAGGAGTCGCTAGAGCGCGATGGGTCAAGTAAATCTCGGCCTGCCAAACCCCTTCCTAACCCGGACGACGCTGGGCAATTGTGTGCCGCCTCATAAGTCTCCCAGTCACGGCCAGCTGTGACACAGCCTGGGATCGAGCCCGGGTCTGTAGTGACGCCTCAATCACTCAAGCCTTAGACCGCTGCGTCACTTGGGAGGCCCCCCAAAAAATGCGTCCCTCCGTTGAATTCCAAAATCCCGATGTGGCCCTTGAGCCAAAAAGTTTTCCCACCCCTGCTCCAAGCCTTTATGTAAATATAATGTTGAAGTAATGACTTCAGTGCAACCTCCCTTCTCCCCTCAGACACCAGGCGGCCAATCAGAGCAGGCGTGGAGGCTCTCAGAACAGACAAGCCCCTCCTCCCAGAACGTCCCATCGGCCCCCTCCCTCCTAAACCCACAGTGGCAGCCAAACCCCCTCTCCCAGCCCCCCAGCAGCACCCTGCTGCCGCTAGGACATCCCCGGGGTTCCCCCAGAAGCCCAACACAGCCACGGAGACCCAGACCCAGCCAGCAGAACCAGAGCCCTCCCAGAGCCAGACCCAGCCCCAGCAGAGTGAGCCGCCCAGTCCTTCCTCCCGCAAGGAGACTCCCCCTGCCCCATCGCCACACAGGGGCCCCAGCTCTCTGGAGAGCAGGGAGCGTACCGAGAGAGCACAATCAGTCACAGAAGGTATACATACAGTGCATTTGGAAAGTATTCAGACCCCTTTACTTTTTCCACATTTTGTTATGTTGAAGCCTCATTCTAAAATTGTCTAAATCGTTTCCCCCCTCATAAATCTACACACAATAGCCCATAATGACAAAGCAAAAACAGGTTATACATTTTTGCACATTTATTCTAAATAAAAAAACAGATATCACATTTTCGTAAGTCTTCAGACCATTTACTCAGTATGTTGTTGAAAAAACCTTTGGCAGCGATTACAGCCTTCAGTCTTCTTGGGTACAAGCTTGGCACACCTGTATTTGGGGAGTTTCTCCCATTCTTCTCTGCATATCCTCTCAAGCTCTGTCAGGGTGGATGGGAAGTGTTGCTCTACAGTTATTTTCAGGTCTCTCCAGAGATGTTCGATCAGGTTCAAGTCCGGGGTCTCGCTGGGCCACTCAAGCACATTCAGAGACTTGTCCTGAAGTCACTCCTGCGTTGTCTTGGCTGTGTGTTTAGGGTTGTTGTCCTGTTGGAAAGTAAACCTTTGCCCCAGTCCTGAGCACTCTGGAGCAGGTTTTCATCAAGGATCTCTTTGTACTTTGCTCCCTTCATCTTTCCCTCGATCCTGATTAGTCTCCCAGTCCTTGCTGCTGAAAACATCCCCACAGAATTATGCTGCCACCACCATGCTTCACCATAGGGATGGTGCCAGGTTTCCTCCAGATGTGACACTTGGCATTCAGGCCAAAGAGTTCAATCTTGGTTTCATCAGACCAGAGAATCTTGTTTGTCATGGTCTGAGAGTCCTTCAGGTGCGTGCCTTTTGGCAAACTCCAAGCAGGCTGTCATGTGCCTTTTATTGAGAAGGGGCTTCCGTCTGTCCACACTACCATAAAGGCCTGATTGGTGAAGTGCTGCAGAGATGGTTGTCTTTCTGGAAGGTTATCCTATCTCCACAGAACCTGATGGTCACTCTGACAGAGCTCCAGAGATGAACTAAATAAGTTTTCACTTTGCTATTATGGGGTATTATGTGTAGATTAATGATTTTAGAATAATGCATAGCATAACAAAATGTAGAAAAAAGAGGGGGTCTGAATACTTTCCAAATGCACTGTACATACAGTATCACTCGCCTCTCTTCTTTCCAGGTCTGACCACAGTTTTTCATTTGTGAAAAAATGCTTGACTAACTATAATGTTTTTTCTGTCTGTGCAGAAAAATACCAGGCTAGTTTTATGTTCTGTATCTGTTCCCTTTGTCTCTCCCACTCTCTCTGATGCTTTATCTCTCCCACTCTCTCTGATGCTTTGTCTCTCCCACTCTCTCTGATGCTTTGTCTCTCCCACTCTCTCTGATGCTTTATCTCTCCCACTCTCTCTGATGCTTTCTCTCCCACTCTCTCTGATGCTTTGTCTCTCCCACTCTCTCTGATGCTTTGTCTCTCCCACTCTCTCTGATGCTTTGTCTCTCCCACTCTCTCTGATGCTTTCTCTCTCCCACTTTCACTGATGCTTTGTCTCTCCCACTCTCTCTGATGCTTTGTTTCTCCCACTCTCTCTGATGCTTTATCTCTCCCACTCTCTCTGATGCTTTCTCTCCCACTCTCTCTGATGCTTTGTCTCTCCCACTCTCTCTGATGCTTTGTCTCTCCCACTCTCTCTGATGCTTTGTCTCTCCCACTCTCTCTGATGCTTTATCTCTCCCACTCTCTCTGATGCTTTATCTCTCCCACTCTCTCTGATGCTTTGTCTCTCCCACTCTCTCTGATGCTTTGTCTCTCCCACTTTCACTGATGCTTTGTCTCTCCCACTCTCTCTGATGCTTTGTCTCTCCCACTCTCTCTGATGCTTTGTTTCTCCCACTCTCTCTGATGCTTTATCTCTCCCACTCTCTCTGATGCTTTCTCTCCCACTCTCTCTGATGCTTTGTCTCTCCCACTCTCTCTGATGCTTTGTCTCTCCCACTCTCTCTGATGCTTTGTCTCTCCCACTCTCTCTGATGCTTTGTCTTTCATTATAAGCTTACTATGAAATAATGCAATCACAGTGACTGCTCAGAGCATAATAATTACTTTGGTATCTCTCTTTGTTTTCATATACTGTAACATATTTTGTGCATGGCAGCACCTAATGCACTTGTCTGTATTAGAAAGATTATTTTACATAATCAAAGTGAGCTGATATCACTCCTGGGAGTCCATTTGCCAGAAGTCGGACTGTATTGGTTTTGACTCAAGAGTGCACTAGCTGAATGACTGAATGACATTAATGTACAGTGTATTGCACAGTCCACCACCAATATGTAGCACCCTGATGTTATTTGGGTCCACATTATAGCAGAGGATGGCATCCAAACATGTGTTGGGTATGCCTGCTCTGGTCTTTTTGGACATGTCACTGTGACTTAAGTGTCAAGCCTAAATCCACCGCGAGTTGTGTGTTGGTGTCACTGTGTGTGTAATTGTGTATCTAACTCCTGTGTGTCTTGGTCATCCCCTAGAGAGCCTTCCTAAACCCCAGTCCCGCATGAAGCTCTCTCCCCAGCGGAGAGCTGTGTCCGTCTACGAGGACTCGCTCCTCCAGGGACATGCTGCTCAGCTGGACCCCGAAGGTGAGCTCGTCAGCAGAGAGGGAGAGAACACCTCCTGCTGTATAACACTGGTTACTGCAGATGATCAAAGCCATATACAAAGACTATACTGTGTGTATATACTGTACTGTATATGGCTCTAGAAATGATGTTACCCAGGATAATAAGATGATAGTTGGAGCTGTATTGTTATATTTCAGTGCAGCCTTTGATGTTATTGATCATCAGTTGTTATTGAAGAAACCCACTTGCTATGGCTTTACATCACATGCCATCACATGTTTGTTCTTCAATGGAAGCTTCTCAAACATGAGATATGTGCAGTGTGGTGTCCCTCTGGGCAGTTGCCTTTGGCCGTTACTCTTCTCTATTTTTATTTTATTTTTACAAATGATTTGCCACTGGTCTTACACAAAGCTATAATGACTATGTATGCGGATGATTCCACACTACAGGAACGTAAGTCAGTGAGCTCACTGAAATTCTAAATGAGGAGTTGCAGTCAGTATCAGAATGGGTGATAAATAATAAACTGGTGTTAAATACATCTAAATACATTTTGTTTAAAGCATTCTATAAAACGTCAACAGGAGTTGTGCATAAAGGGTGGGACTCCTGGGTATAACACTGGGTGGTCAATTATCATGGTCAAGTCATATTGACAAAGTCAGGAGTCTCTTCACAGTCCCAAGTCCAAAAATAATTCACGGCAAGGCACAGTATTATACAGAGCCATGATGGCATGGAACTCCCTTCCATCCCAAATTACTCAAGCAAACAGCAAAATGACCTTATAAAAATGATTTAATGGAATCTCATGGAACAGCAGGGAGTGTGAGGGGACACACACAAACAAACACACATAATTTCTTAGCTATATTGTTTGGATAATATTTTGTTGTTTTGTTTGTATGTCGTTGTTTTTCAAATTTGTGTGACTGTCCTTGTCTATCAGTGTTTTTTTTAGTTGTCATGTTCTGTGTTTGTTGTGTAACCCAGGAAGAGTAGCTGCTGCTACAGAAAAAGCTCATGGGGATCCAAATACATAAATAGTCTATCATCCTTTCCACCTTCCCCTATGGTAGCACTTCACTAAAAACATATATGCGTCACTGTGTACAAATACATCGAAAAGCCTAAATGTGTTCATTGATGCCCTGTTACATTATGTATTTGAGGCAGGTTGTTCATCTTTACTCTTCCTCCCTCCCATCAGAGCTGAAGGCAGCGTTGCCATGGTTGCAGAGGTCACCAGTCCAGAAACGTACCAACCTGGGGGAGCTCCCTACCTGTAGTGAGATCCAGCTAGAGGGAGAGGAGGGTGAGTATGGGGGCAGGGGTGCAGGGTGTAAGGTGCAGGCCTCGGCGGGGGAAATAAGAAAAATAAGAACAGTTGCTGACTGAACATATGGTTTGAAAGGTAGATTGAGTCAAGATATTTTGAAGATGAGTGTATGGTTGTAAAATGGATGCACTTCTTGATGCACTGTGCCAAATGTACAAATATTTAGTTTGGGGCCTATGAGCCTTGGCTTAATGGTCAAATGCCATCTTGCTCCTCCTCCCTCTGCTTTGTCCACCTCTATTTGTCTGTAAAAATAATAATAACTCACCCACCAGGCCTTCAGCACCACATGCACTTTAGAGACATTACCATCCTATTACATCTCATATCAGCTTCAATTACAGGGCTGGAAGAGGACTGGATATCAGGTCCCCTATGGTATAATTAATGTGAAAGATTTATTAAAGCCATGCTTCATCATTATGCCCACAACCCTCATGCAGCCCTCAGTCAATATCTACATCACAGCATGCTATAAAGTGCCAGATATTAAAGTCTAGAAGTACCTTCTTTTGGATTAAACAGAAATGATTGCTTGAATAATACTAATCTAATCAAGAAACAATTGCTTTTCTTTTCTTTCAAACTTTGTTAGGTTTATCTTTCTGCCTGTAAAAAGGCAGGTTCCATCTTGTTCTGTGTTGTCTTTGTGATTAAAAATCTCATCTCTGCCTTGTCTAATCATCCAAACAGCAGGTGAAGCAGGGAAAAAGAGGACTGGAGAGGGTGAGGGGACGGACAGCCGGCCGGTAACAGAGGACAAGCCAGGGCCAAGACCAGTGGGGGCCAGTCAGGTAGAGGGAAAGAGCACAGCAGAGAAGAGGGGTGAGACGGTCTCACAGCAGCACACAGCGCAGGCAGAAACATCAGACCAAAGAACTGAACCCCCCTTAATGGAGAAACACATGGACTGACCTGGCAAGAGTCTATTTTCTATCATGTCTACCTTTGCCTTGCACGCCAGATTATGTAAAAAAATAAACAAATTATGAACAAATGTTTTAAAGAGCGTAAATCCATACCTATACTTGTTAATAATTATTAAAAAGTTGATTCTGAAGTGTCATCAAGAGCACTGTCATCACTGCTGGTATGCATGACTGTTGATAGGGGGAACTAGAGCAACATGACTGTTGGTAGGGGGAACTAGAGCAACACGATTGTTGGTAGGGGGAACTAGAGCAACATGACTGTTGGTAGGGGGAACTAGAGCAACACGACTTGGTAGGGGGAACTAGAGCAACATGACTGTTGGTAAGGGGAACTAGAGCAACATGACAGTTGGTAGGGGGAACTAGAGCAACATGACTGTTAGTAAGGGGGAACTAGAGCAACACGACTTGGTAGGGGGAACTAGAGCAACACGACTGTTGGTAGGGGGAACTAGAGCAACACGACTGTTGGTAGGGGGAACTAGAGCAACATGACTTGGTAGGGGGAACTAGAGCAACATGACTGTTGGTAAGGGGAACTAGAGCAACATGACAGTTGGTAGGGGGAACTAGAGCAACATGACTGTTAGTAAGGGGGAACTAGAGCAACACGACTTGGTAGGGGGAACTAGAGCAACATGACTGTTGGTAGGGGGAACTAGAGCAAGATTACTTTTTTATATTAACAACCCTCACTTGATGTATGAAGCTACAAAATACTACACAAAAACTATTGACAAAACCTTGATTTAATCATTATTCAAATAAGCAGCAGTGTTTTGCCTGTGCAGTGTATGGAAAACATGTAATAGCCAGGAAGACCGATATTAGCTCACTTCTGTGATGCTTCATGATGATGAAAAAGCACCAGGCTGTCTCATGTTGCCTGCCAGGAATACATGGAGTACAGCCTAGACAGAGTGGCCCCCTCACCATGAGTGATCTGTGTGTAGTTTCTCCCTGGTAACACCACATTATTCCGTCCGACCGCCACCGAGCCGTGCTGCTACTGGGACTTGGCTGGTGGAGGTAGTAAAAGCACAGGAGTGCCATCTGTGTGTGTGTATGGAGAGGCAGAGAGATGGAGCAGGAGATAAATAATCCATCTGTGTGTGTATGTATGGAGAGGCAGAGAGATGGAGCAGGAGATAAATAATCCATCTGTGTGTGTGTATGGAGAGGCAGAGAGATGGAGCAGGAGATAAATAATCCATCTGTGTGTGTGTATGGAGAGGCAGAGAGATGGAGCAGGAGATAAATAATCCATCTGTGTGTGTGTATGGAGAGGCAGAGAGATGGAGCAGGAGATAAATAATCCATCTGTGTGTGTATGGAGAGGCAGAGAGATGGAGCAGGAGATAAATAATCCATCTGTGTGTGTGTATGGAGAGGCAGAGAGATGGAGCAGGAGATAAATAATCCATCTTTGTGTGTATGGAGAGGCAGAGAGATGGAGCAGGAGATAAATAATCCATCTGTGTGTGTGTATGGAGAGGCAGAGAGATGGAGCAGGAGATAAATAATCCATCTGTGTGTGTGTATGGAGAGGCAGAGAGATGGAGCAGGAGATAAATAATCCATCTGTGTGTGTGTATGGAGAGGCAGAGAGATGGAGCAGGAGATAAATAATCCATCTGTGTGTGTGTATGGAGAGGCAGAGAGATGGAGCAGGAGATTAATAATCCATCTGTGGGGAGGTCTATACACACTACCAAGGTGTAATGCAGTAGTCAAAATGAGTTGAAATCAATACACCACTCATAATTATAACGTGAAATATTTTATTACATGAAAATATTAACAATTGGCACTTTAATTTAATGTAATAAAATCAACCTTGTCTTGTAAAACCAAAATCAATCCATGGATTAAAATCACATGGGAAATAAAGAGCATTCATTTATTTAAAGCAAGACAAACCAACTAGCTATATAACAAACAGTAGTGTGCAGTCATGCTACAATAAGGAAAGTTAAAGAACTTTAGAAAAATAAACATTCTGTGGAATTGAGGTGTTCAAGGCCCAGACAAGCAGAGCATGGCTTTCAACATGTCACCCCTCATGATATCACTGCCAGACAGAACAGCTCTAGCCTGCAGCTAAGAAACTTTAATCACCACAAATCTGTCTACATTACAATAATGAACCACTACCAAATAGTGTGATGGCCAACCATCCTCATGTGTTCCTCTAACCAGTCCACCACACTAGTGTTTTGAAAAGGATGTGGTTTTGTTACTGCACTAATGACCACTACACCGCTGATAGTTTTGAACAATATGCATGTAGCCATGCTGAATAACAAAACACAAAAAGCTTTTTGTTGGACTGTAATGCTTGATTTCACTAGTCTGCTACTCTTGGCTTAGAATAGAGACATCTGCAAAGCTGTGCTTTTCTATGGTGGATTGGGACTTTTCTCTCGCGGAGTTGGACTTTTACCTTGTTCTTACACACGGCTCATGATTTATAAGTCTGGACACAATACCGAAACCTTTAGGGCTCTATTCAATCCGCATTACGGAAGTTCAGCGTTACAGCGCAAATCACATTTAAAGGCAGTGTTTCAGCATTAGCAGAGACTGCATTCACAGTAAACACTGCATATGTCGGCTCAATCGGAAATGACCTTTACACCCCGAAATCTGTAATGCTTCAGCGATACAGATTGAATAGAGCCCTTAATTAAAGCAAGATTTTGGGACAAGGGGGCTATCAGTTCAAACTAAAATCAGGTGTACATATGTTTTAGGTTCTCTTTGGTAAAAAGATTTAAGAAATTCCACAAGGAATTTTAAGGAAATCTGATTCACATTCATGGTTTAGAGTGAGGTTGCCTCTTATTAGTTTAGCATTATCAATGCCAAAGTAACAATATATTACACTATTCCTACATACTGTACACCTTTAACATCATTAAGGCCAATAGAACATGAACAAAAAAAGAGCAATGCTGAAAAGGTTCTCAAGAGATATTAAATTATATAAGAACACTGACGCCACCAGAGAACTTAGAACAGTCTGCAACTGTTTTGTGTAAAGATTTCACTCAGAAAAAGTATTTTGTATATACACTGATATAACCCACGGATCAAATATCTAAAAATACCCTAACAATATTGAAAAAAATTATATTTAAGGAAAATAAAATAAATATGAGATTAGTCAACACTATTCCCTATGATTTGCTCAGCAATATACAAAGAGATTGGGAACTTACAACTTTCCTTCTCTTCATTGTCTCCACTTCTCTCTATTGCCTCTGCTTACAGAAGAAGCTGGAATGGACTTAAATATATATATATATTTTAATTATAATTAGACACACCCCAAGTTGGAATATGGAGAGAGAAAGAAAGAGAACTATATACGTGGAAATAAAAGCTTAAGTTGTAGCTATTTCTGACTTAGATATTTATATTTCAATATCATCGAGCACTGTGCCTCATTGTGAATACATCACACCTCAGTCAAGACATTGTATTTAAGCTGATTGGTCTGTGGTGGAACAGAGCAGAGAATGCTCTCCTTTAGTGTTTGTCTGATGGCATGCACATCAGACTTGTAGTCTTTATCAGCTTGTGGAACTATTGAGACAGTAAATGGAGTGTACTCATCCAAATTGTAGAGCACAAATTTCCTGCATGCTGGAATGTTTCATTCTCAGCTATGTGTATGATACATCTATAACACGCAGAATGAGAAGGCTTGTTCTGAGTATAGTGCAACACACAACAATCTGAATGAAAAATAACACACATAGAAAAACAGAGCCCCTGGCCAGCCCTGAAATATACCACTTTGGCAACTAATCATGTATCAAACAAAGTCATCCGATAACAGATATAGAAAATAAGGCCTCTGAAGGAACAGCTGTCTTGCATATGCCGTCCTGCTGATTGCATGCCCCCCCCCCTCTCCCTCCTTGAGTTCCTGTGTCCCAGTGCTAGAGTGTAGCTAGGATTCTTAAGAAGGAGATAATGAGGACACAGAAGGACTGGCCCACTCCAAACACCAAGGCCTCCAAGGAGATCATCCTCTTCCCTGCTGCTTTGTACACCCCAGCAATGGCGGCACCTACATGCACAAAGACATTTTTGGTTTTTGAAAAGTAGAAAATAATTTTTACACTGACTCAATGAGTAGTTTATGTCTACGCGTACAATAATGTATAATATGTTGATGGCTTATCAGAACATGAGGTGAGTAACTCACTGGTAAGGACACCACCACACACAGGGCCCACGATACTCATCAGTATGATGGCAATGGGCATGAAGCGGGCTATTTTGTGTTGTCGCAGGGTGGCGAGGGCCAGGAGAGCAGCAGGTAGGTGGAACACCAGTGAAGAGACAGCAGCCCACAAGAAGACTCCATACCACATCTCTGAGACAAAGGAAGTAAGCAGTAACATATAGCCTTGCAATGTTTACAGACTTTACACATGCCTGTGGCCTGACATGTCTTCTGAAATAAATACTACCTTACCTAGTGCCCATTATGTTAATCTGACCCCTTAATCACCCTGCAAAATAATCCAAGCTGCTAACGATTACACATATATATATAAAATCTCTCTCACAATAATATATATAACGTTAGGTAATATATACATAACGTTAGGTAATCCATTAGAATACTCTAGTGGATTACCTAACGTTATGGGTAATTTAAAAGCTGTCCGTTTTGTACAATAATATTTGTTGTTATTGCCAGCTGGCTAGCTAGCACTTGATTAGCTAGCCAGCTAAAGTTAGCTAGCTAGCTAGCTACTTGTTTAGCATTCACAATAGCTAGCTACAGTAGAAGCCATGTTAACTTATCTAGCTAGTAGCTATCTAGCTAGCTAAAGTAGCTCAATAATAATGGACTAACGTAAGACCCAAACGTTACGATTTACGTCTATTTGACTGTGGTAGCTCACTAAGTAGTATTACTAGCTACGTTAAATCGGTTACCTGGATAATAGTTAACGAAAAATGTACGTTACAAAGTTTATAATAATGTTGTTCAACTGGCTAACGTAGAACAGAGGAGCTGTGGAATGAATCTCACCTGAGAAGTCGCTAAGCGATGTGTCGTTGCCTCGATTGGTTCCATTTTTCCTAGGGACCAAATTCAAGCTAAGAATTTGCTGCACAAACCCAATCTCGTTATATCCGTTCTGCATGTCTAATGCACAGAACACAACGAGCATGTGTGCGAGACCACGAATATCCGAATAACACCATCAGAACATTAATGTTGGATCTAGCTAGCAAGTCGTCAAGGGTTGGTTGATCTCCTGTATATAGCCGTTAGCTTGATGTCAACACAACTTGATTTGACGTCATGCCGGTACCAGACTCATCAGAGGCGGGGTCACAAAAAGGATTTCACAATTTTTATAAATTGTTGAATACAATTTCCAAACCGTATTAACATATAAATATATAATAATGCAATCGATTATGAATACGGTATTCATTTTCCAACAATAAAGAAGCGATAACGCGTCTTTCCTAACGATCGATTGATCCTGTGGACGTGCCGTAGTAAATCAGGAAGTCAGATAAGCAAGCTACCATAGAATTACACAATGATCAATATAGATCCGCGCTCCTTTCTGTAGCTTGTCAACAAAGCCACACGTTTTCATATTTGTGAATACTTGTGTATTTGTTTGTTATTGTAATTGTAGCTATAATAAACTATACAGCTAGAAACATTTGTTAACTTTAACGGTTATTTAGTAACCGCGTGATAGCTACAGACAGGGTTCGTCAGATATCCGGTGCTTTGTAATTTGCTAGCTAGCCAGTTATCCATCATACCTTTACTGCTGTGTTTACTATTGACAGAAAGTGTAGGCTCTTTCTGGAGGGGAAATGATGAATTACTCAGATTATGATTCCGATGGCTATTCTTCAAATGAAGATCAAGACTATGTCCCATCTGGTAAAGTTACTTCCACAAACAGATAGAAATGCAATGCAAGTTGAGCAGATATTTTATTAACGTTACACGCATGACAGAGAATCATAAGCTTATACAGTAGTTATGCAATAATTCCACTGTATGTGTCATTCTTCATGTATGTAGCTTGATGATAACTAGCTACTGTGTTTGTCATTCAGTTCAAGTCTTACCATGATTGTTGTGTGGTTGACAGATGACAACCTCAGTGAAGATGACATGAATGAATGTGTGAAAGAAGATGGTCTGGAAGGGGATGACCAGCATGGACAACAGTCTGATAATGTCACCAAGAAGAAAAAGAAGAAAGGCCAAGACATTGGCATGAGGTGAGTGATTCAACACGTTTGTATTTGGCTCCATTTTTAGACCAATGGTGTCAAATCAAATTGTATTTGTCACATACACATGGTTAGCAGATGTTAATGTGAGTGTAGCGAAATGCTTGTGCTTCTAGTTCCGACAGTGCAGTAATATCTAACAAGTAATCTAACAATTCCCCAACAACTACCTAATACACACAAATCTAAAGGGGTGAATGAGAATATGTACATGTAAGTATATGGATGAGCGATGGCTGAGTGGCATAGGCAAGTGGCAATATATGGTATAAAATACAGTATATACATGTAATATGAGTAATGTAAGATATGTAAACATTATTAAAGTTGCATTATTTAGAGAGCATTGTATAAAGTGACTAGTGATCCATTTATTAAAGTGGCCAGTGATTGGGTTTTAATGTAGGCAGCAGCCTCTCTGAGTTAGTGATTGCTGTTTAGCAGTCTGATGGCCTTGAGATAGAAGCTGTTTTTCAGTCTCTCGGTCCCAGCTTTGATGCACCTGTACTGACCTCGCCTTCTGGATTGTAGCGGTGTGAACAGGCAGTGGCTCGGGTGGTTGATGTCCTTGATGATCTTTTTGGCCTGTGACATCGGGTGGTGTAGGTGTCATGGAGGGCAGGTAGTTTGCCCCTGGTGATGTGTTGTGCAGACCACACCACCCTCTGGAGAGCCTTGCAGTTGAGGGCGGTGCAGTTGCCGTACCAGGCGGTGATACAGCCTGACAGGATGCTCTCGATTGTGCATCTCTAAAACTTTGTCAGGGTTTTGGGTGACAAGCCAAATTTCTTCAGCCTCCTGAGGTTGAAGAGGCGCTGTTGCGCCTTCTTCACCATGCTGTCTGTGTGGGTGGACCAATTCAGTTTGTCCGTGATATATGTATGCCGAGGAACTTAAAACTTTCCACCTTCTCCACTGCTGTCCCTTCAATGTGGATAGGGGGGTGCTCCCTCTGCTGTTTCCTGAAGTCCACGATCATCTCCTTTGTTTTATTGACGTTGAGTGAGAGGTTGTTTTCCTGACACCACACGAGTGCCCTCACCTCCTCCCTATAGGCTGTCTCGTCGTTGTTGGTAATCAAGCCCACTACTGTTGTGTCGTCTGCAAACTTGATGATTGAGTTGGAGGCATGCATGGCCACGCAGTCGTCGGTGAACAGGGGGTACAGGAGGGGCTGAGCACACACCCTTGTGGGGCCCCAGTGTTGAGGGTGAAGTTGTGCATCGATTGCTTTGTTTTGCTCAGTTTTTATTGTAATTTCCAAGCTAGTCTGCTGAAATCGGTTGATGGCCATCTTTTTACGTTATTTTCCTACCACTCTTTGGCGATCCTCATAGGAAAAGAAAGAAAGGAGGACTGAAGTTAGAGGAGACAGAGCAGGATGGCAGTGTGGAGGAGCAGGAAGAAGGAGAGTTTTCTGATTCCAGGCCCAAGAAGGAGGTGGACGAAGAAAAAAAGAAGAAGAAAGCAGATGATTTGTGGGCCAGTTTTCTGAGTGATGTTGGTCCCAAATCCAAGCCATCTATTCCATCACCACAGTCTACCACTAAACAGCAGGTATTGTACCAAATCTACAGACATCTTGCCCATAGAGACATCCAGGCATATGATAGTTGGAACCTGGGTTCCTGTTACAGCTTGCTGGTTGTGTATGTTGTTTGCATTGGAGTCAAGTTTTTACTCTTTGGAACACTATGATGTCTAACATTTGTTTTTGTTTTTCAATCTTCACCAGGCTGCACCCACAGACAGACCGAAGAAGTCCACTGAGGCCCCATCAGAACGTCATCATTTAGAGCATAACTCTAAAGAGCCCTCTAAAGTCACCATCACTAAGGTCTTTGACTTTGCTGGGGAAGAGGTCCGGTAAGTTTAGACCACTGGTGCACTGCGCACATACCGGTAGCAGTACATTCTTTGACCACCAGGTGACAGTGCAACCTTACATTTGAACCCTTCACATAATGATCCTGAGAAAGTGTCTGCATTCCACAGCATACTGGCGCAATTACATTTCTGAGTTACAACAACACATGTCAGTTTACAGGCCAAATAATTGTCCTGGGAAAGTGGTTTTAGATTAGTCAGGGTCTCACCAGTAGTATTATATATGTAATATGAAACACATTAAAGGACGTTGCTTATTTTCTATGAAAGCCTGAAATCATTGCAACATATGATTATCATTATCACCCTAATGGATGCAATCTTCTTAAAGAATGTATTCCCAGAGGATGTACTGGTTGACCTTAATGTTGGACTGGTCTCTTCCTATCCCTGTCATTATGTCCTATTGAAGAAGAGAGGACTGTCTATTATATCTGATGGGGTGCAGTGTTTCTTTTGAGGAATTTAGAAGACTATGATCCAGTAGAGCCTGGTTGTGTAAAGGCAGAACTAGAAATGATTGCAGGGTTTAAGGAGGAAAGGGAGAAGAAACAGAAGAGCGAGAGGCAGAGACATAAAAAATGCATAAAAAATGTCCACTTGGCAGGAGATGGAAGGAAAGGATTGTCCTCTCATTATTACAAAGTGTTGATTCATGTGTGTGTAAGTGCACATGTGTGGGAGGGGTTTCTTGTACAATTTTCTATTTAATTTTTTTTTAACTAGGCAAGTCAGTGAATAACAAATTCGTATTCACATGACGGCCTACCCCGGCCAAACCTACTACCAGGGAGGGACTCAACCAAAAGCATAAAACATATTTGTTGGTTTTATTGGCTTGTAAACAGTGACCAACCTAAAGGGTTAATGAAACATCAGCCATGTCGGGTTTTGGTTTAAAAAAATAAATATATTTTTTTACTGGGGTTATGTTTTTATGTGTGTGTGTGTGTATGTGAGAGAATTAAATCAAATCAAATTGTATTTTTCACATACACATGGTTAGCAGATGTTAATGCGAGTGTAGCGAAATGCTTGTGCTTCTAGTTCCGACAATGCAGTAATAACCAACGAGTAATCTAACCTAACAATTCCACAACTACTACCTTATACACGCAAGTGTAAAGGAATGAAGAATATGTACATAAAGATATATGAATGAGTGATGGTACAGAACGGCATAGGCAAGATGCAGTAGATGGTATAGAGTACAGTATATACATATGAGATGAGTAATGTAGGGTATATAAACATAAAGTGGCATAGTTTAAAGTGTCTAGTGATACATGTATTACATAAAGATGGCAAGATGCAGTAGATGCAGCAGTTTAAATGAGTACAGTATACAGTGCCTTGCGAAAGTATTCGGCCCCCTTGAACTTTGCGACCTTTTGCCACATTTCAGGCTTCAAACATAAAGATATAAAACTGTATTTGTTTGTGAAGAATCAACAACAAGTGGGACACAATCATGAAGTGGAACGACATTTATTGGATATTTCAAACTTTTTTAACAAATCAAAAACTGAAAAATTGGGCGTGCAAAATTATTCAGCCCCCTTAAGTTAATACTTTGTAGCGCCACCTTTTGCTGCGATTACAGCTGTAAGTCGCTTGGGGTATGTCTCTATCAGTTTTGCACATCGAGAGACTGACATTTTTTCCCATTCCTCCTTGCAAAACAGCTCGAGCTCAGTGAGGTTGGATGGAGAGCATTTGTGAACAGCAGTTTTCAGTTCTTTCCACAGATTCTCGATTGGATTCAGGTCTGGACTTTGACTTGGCCATTCTAACACCTGGATATGTTTATTTTTGAACCATTCCATTGTAGATTTTGCTTTATGTTTTGGATCATTGTCTTGTTGGAAGAAAAATCTCCGTCCCAGTCTCAGGTCTTTTGCAGACTCCATCAGGTTTTCTTCCAGAATGGTCCTGTATTTGGCTCCATCCATCTTCCCATCAATTTTAACCATCTTCCCTGTCCCTGCTGAAGAAAAGCAAACCAAACCAAACCATGATGCTGCCACCACCATGTTTGACAGTGGGGATGGTGTGTTGAGGGTGATGAGCTGTGTTGCTTTTACGCCAAACATAACGTTTTGCATTGTTGCCAAAAAGTTAAATTTTGGTTTCATCTGACCAGAGCACCTTCTTCCACATGTTTGGTGTGTCTCCCAGGTGGCTTGTGGCAAACTTTAAATGACACTTTTTATGGATATCTTTAAGAAATGGCTTTCTTCTTGCCACTCTTCCATAAAGGCCAGATTTGTGCAATATACGACTGATTGTTGTCCAATGGACAGAGTCTTCCACCTCAGCTGTAGATCTCTGCAGTTCATCCAGAGTGATCATGGGCCGCATCTTGGCTGCATCTCTGATCAGTCTTCTCCTTGTATGAGCTGAAAGTTTAGAGGGACGGCCAGGTCTTGGTAGATTTGCAGTGGTCTGATACTCCTTCCATTTCCATATTATCGCTTGCACAGTGCTCCTTGGGATGTTTAAAGCTTGGGAAATCTTTTTGTATCCAAATCCGGCTTTAACCTTCTTCACAACAGTATCTTGGACCTGCCTGGTGTGTTCCTTGTTCTTCATGATGCTCTCTGCGCTTTTAACGGACCTCTGAGACTATCACAGTGCAGGTGCATTTATACGGAGACTTGATTACACACAGGTGGATTGTATTTATCATCATTAGTCATTTAGGTCAACATTGGATCATTCAGAGATCCTCACTGAACTTCTGGAGAGAGTTTGCTGCACTGAAAGTAAAGGGGCTGAATAAATTTGCACGCCCAATTTTTCAGTTTTTGATTTGTTAAAAAGGTTTGAAATATCCAATAAATGTCGTTCCACTTCATGACTGTGTCCCACTTGTTGTTGATTCTTCACAAAAAAATACAGTTTTATATCTTTATGTTTGAAGCCTGAAATGTGGCAAAAGGTCGCAAAGTTCAAGGGGGCCGAATACTTTCGCAAGGCACTGTATACATATGAGATGAGTAATGTAGGGTATTGAAACACTATATTAAGTGGCATTAGAGAGAGGTTGGCAATTTGTTTCTGCCTTAGCAATCCAAGGCTTGTTGTGTGTTTATCAGCTTGTTGTGTGTGTGTGTGTGTGTGTGTCCTTTTCTTGAGAAATGTACAGTGTTATGTAATTTGATCTCTACTTATGCTCATTAGACTGAGGCCACTAATACAGTCCTGTGTTTAAGTGTCTGCCTGTTACTGTCTTCAGAGTAACCAAAGAGGTAGATGCTGACTCCAAGGAGGCCAAGTGCTTTCTGAAGTCCAAGGAGGAGACACCAGATGTGTGGACTATACCCAGCAGACCAGAGCCCTCCTCCCTCGCCCCTGGACCCAGGTACACCCCCCACCCGCCTCCACAGTCACTACCTTACATCACCCGTCCTTCTCTAAGTATCTGACTAGTATAGAAGTTAAATATCACTTAGATGTATATGAACAGAAGTACTGCCACTGCTTAAATTACAGTATAATGTGAAATACTGCTTCATCTACTTTCACCAGCGTTCCTTTTTAAATAGGTAGTGAACCCAGTCAGATTTCCATTTTCCCATCACTCAACTTCCTATGACTAATTTATATGTGCATGTGTGTGTGTGTGCATGCAGTGGTTCCAATTGTGTTTTCACAGACATGTTTGAATAGGCTGTAAAAGGCTTGTGTGTAGGACATGAGAGTAATCCTCCCAGGTTTCTCTCCATTGATTTCTGACAGCTCCTACAGCAAGCCTTTGATCCTGTCATCCACTCTGTCTGCTACTGAGAAGCCAGGGAGTGGGATTACAACTCGCCTTTCACACTTCTCTAATATCAGTGTGTGTTGTGTTTGTGCATATACACTGAGTGTACAAAACATTAGGAACACCTGCTGTTTCCATGACATAGACTGACCAGGGGAATCCAGGTGAAAACTATGATCCCTTATTGATGTCACTTGTTAACTCCACTTCAATCAGTGTAAATGAAGGGGAGGAGACAGGTTAAAGAAGGATTTTGAAGCTTTGAGACAATTGAGACATGGATTGTGTATGTGTGCCATTGAGGGTGAATGGGGAAGACAAACGATTTGTGCCTTTGAACAGGGTATGGTAGTAGGTGCCAGGTGCACCGGTTTGAGTGTGAATTGCAACACTGCTGGGGTTTTCACGCTCAACAGTTTCCTGTGTGTATCAAGAATGGTCCACCACCTAAAGGACATCCAACCGACACAACTGTAGGAAGCATTGGAGTCAACATGGGCCAGCATTCCTGTGGAACGCTTTCGACACCTTGTAGAGTCCATGCCCTGACCAAACAGGCTGTTGTGTTTGGCAAACGGGGCGGGGTGCAACTCAATATTAGGAAGGTGTTCCTAATGTTTTGTACACTCAGTGTACTGTAATTGTCTGTATCATTGTCTTGCTATGACAGCTCCAGCTGCTCTCCTCTATCCCGCTCCCCTGCATGGCATTACTTCCCTCCGTTTCCATGGTGTTTAATTGCCTTACACGTCTTTCCTCTGAGGCGGTGGCTTGTGTCCAGACAGGTAGTGATCTTTCCCTTACAGAATGTACAGTGTGTCCAGAGCCATTTCCTGTTGTAGATGAGGGGAGAGGGAGGGCTTACCTATAGTACGACAACAGGAAGGAGCCATCAGTCAGTCAGAAGCCCTCCCTCATCATCCCTGTAGACCAGACCCATTAAGTTAATTACCTCGCCTTTGAACCACATCATATCACAGCCTGCTGCAGGGACAGGACCAACTTTGTTGTTGTTTTTTATCAGCTCGTAACACTCTCAGGATGTTGAGATAACATTTGTTACATAAGGGTGGCGGGTGCTATGTTGTTACGGAGGTCACATGGGGCTCTCTCTATCCCATGTTACAACCACTAGTTTCCCGCCTGAAACGAGAGGCAGAGAAGTGTTGGCTGTACGGACTGTGTTGTTGCATTTTCCCGCCTTTTGTCCCTTCATTATTTACTCCATCTTCGGCTCTCCCTCTACCTTCCTGTCTGCACCCCATCCTCTCTTGCACTCTCTCTCACTCTCCCTCTCTCCCTCCCTCTCCACCCCCACTCTCTGTCTCTGCCTCCTGAGTCCTGTTAAGTTGAGTTAAGCCTTCCTCTCTGTCTCTGTCTCTCTCTCTCCCCCTCCCTCCTGTGTGATTTGAGGTTAGCAGTGGAGTGGAAGGCCTGAGTCAGCAGGACAGGCCCCAGACATGTGATCTCCATTGAGTGCAGCCTCTCTTAAAGGAACATGTACATCTGTGCCATACTGTTCAGCTCTGTCTATCTGTCTGTCTGAGCTCCTACTGCACCTAGCTAGTAGCCACTGCACCCCAATTTGGCCCTGCTGACTGCCCTTACAGCAAACAGAAAATTACTCGTCTGCTTTCCCAGTCACTCCCCATCTCCCTCCATCTGTCTTTTTCTCACACACTCTTTCTCACTCTCAATTTGCTATCATTCCTCCTTTTATAGATCTCTTCCAGGGAGCCAATATCAAGGTTACAGTATTGGGCCATATAAAAGCCCTCTGTTGTTGCATAAGGCGTCATAGTTGTGCACTCACACCTAAAAACACCAGCCAACTTTTCATCAATCCCTGATCTAATTGAGAGCAATTGTGTTGATAGATTTGATTGACCTGCTGTCATGCTCTGTGGGTAGTCCTGTGTGTGTGTGTGTGTGTGTGTGTGTGTGTGTGTGTGTTGCAGGGCGATAGTCTGCCAGAGCAGTGGACTACAGTGGCATTGCATAATACTGGGGGTGCAGGCTAAGTGCTATCGATTAGCATGCCACAGAGATTTAGAGCCGCTTGTTGGGAATTCTAATGATTGGTTGATTGATTGCTCTCTGTCTCCGTGGTGTTACCTCACCACTCAACGCCGGGTAACATTGAGTCTGAACACATTAGGGCATACAAACAACACACACACACACATTTGTGCGCGAGTGCGCACACATCATCATCGCTACTGTATCACAACAGTAAGAATATCTTCTACTGCACCTACTGTAGTCTTGTATATACACACACATATAGTCTGGTCTGCTTGTGAAGAAGATAGGGCTTATCATGGGAGAGTTTATTTCCTGCTGGCAGGGTCAGATAGAGGTTCTGTGATTGTCAGTCTGGGAGTCTGGGCTGGGAGTTTAGAATGGACCAGAGAGCAGCACATCATCTGTCTCAACACAGCCCTCTCTTTCCCTACTATATGTCAGCTCATCTTGATTCATTCACCAGATGTATTATTGTTGTGTTCTCAATGAGGGAACGGGTGAGTGTACCAGTTCAGCTTCTGGGCTACTTTCTTTGACAATTTTGACTTGCTTTGGGAGCAGCCAGCACTCTTTTAAAAGAGACTGGATTCACCCTAACCGCACGGGTTCCAGGATTATTTCCAGCAACGTAGTGAACTGTTTTAGAGACTGACGGCCTGGGTCTGTTAGTTCTCCTGTCCTCCCTGTCATAATTAGCACCAGAGTGTCACCGATTCCTCCAGAACTTTCATCACGCACACCTGTCCCCTCTTCCCACTAATTAGTATTTGTATACCATGGTGCTGTCCATTATTGTTACAATGTGCGTGTGAGTACCTGTGCTGTGTGTTTTGGCTTTCGTGCCATTGTGAATTGCGCAGATGATTCCTGGTCTCGTCCCGTGTGTTAATCATTGTGCACGTGTGTTAAATATTCAAGGTACTCCTCGCTCTTTTGTTTGGTCTTCATCCCCGTGCCTTTACACGGCACGCCGTAATTTGGGTACAGTAAAAAAAACTATTACGCATTCCTGCTCCTGTGTCCCGAATAATTATTTTTTACCAACGTGACACAGAGGACATGGACAGCGTATTATCCCCCGTAGTACAGTTACTGTAAGTAACCTCGTTTATGTTCCTCTATCCCCTGAATACCTCTGTCAATCCGGCAGCAATCCATCTCTAAATACGTCATTCATATGCAATGATTTTGTTATTTGATTTTACATTGATATTTTCATACTTACTGAAACTTGGCTTAAACCAAGGACTTCAGTTCTCTAAATCAGTGGTTCCCAAACTTGTTATAGTCCCGTACCCCTTCAAACATTCAACCTCCAGCTGCGTACCTCCTCTAGCACCAGGGTCAGCGAACTCTCAAATGTTTTTTTGCCATCATTGTAAGCCTGTCACACACACACTATACAATACATTTATTAAACATAAGAACGAGTGTGAGTTTTTGTCACAACCCGCCTCGTGGGAAGTGACAAAGAGCTCTTATAGGACCAAGGCACAAATAATAATATAATAATCAATGATTTTGCTCTTTATTTAACATATTTTACATATAAAACCTTAAAACCAAAAATAGTGAATAACTCACCACAGGTTAATGAGAAGGGTGTGCTTGAAAGGATGCACATAACTCTGCAAATGTTGTGTTGTATTGGAGAGAGTCTCAGTCTTCAATCATTTTCAACACACAGTCTGTGCCTGTATTTAGTTTTCATGCTAGTGAGGGCCGAGAATCCACTCTCACATAGGTACGTGGTTGAAAGGGATAACGAATCCAGTTGTTTGTGTCATCTGTTTCGGGAGAGTAATTGCGCACTCAACTCACTCAGGCGCTTCGCTATATCACATTTGACATTGTCCGTAAGTTTGAGTTCACCAAATCAAACAATGATTGAAAGACCTGTGTGTTGTCCTTGTTAATGCAGACAGAGAAGATCTCCAACTTCTTAATCATAGCTTCAATTTTGTCCCGCACATTGAATATAGTTGCAGAGAGTCCCTGTAATCCTAGATTCAGATCATTCAGGCGAGAAAAAACATCACGTAGATAGGCCAGTCATGGGAGAAACTCGTCATCATGCAAGCGGTCAGACAAGGGAAAATTCTGGTCAGTAAAGAACACTTTAAACTCATCCAGCTGTAATGCATAGAATTCACTGGCTTGAATGCAAAGCAGTAATTGTTTCAAAACATCTCCTGCCATGTCACTGATGCGTCGTGAAACGGTTTTGTTTGGTGGAGACATTGTCTGTATAGTTTTTTTGGCCTTTTCCCCCAACATTGTCCCAGCCATATTTGCGGCAGCAGGAAGAATTAAGTCCTCCACAATAGTATGGGGCTTGCCTGTCCTAGCCACTCGGTAGCTCACCATACAAGACGCTTCTAGCCCCTTCTTATTAATGGTATGTGTTGCTTTTATACATGTCTTACTACTCGAAAGTCAACTTTATTCTCGCTCAAAAAAATCCTGTGGCTTATTTTTCAAATTGTCATGTTTCATTTCTAAATGTCTGCACAAGAGTGAAGGTTTCCCGTGAGAGAGTAATGGTTAATGTGATTGGATGTTAATTATTTGATTAGACTACCTGTATTTGACATTGTGTTGTTATTTCACTGAACACTAGATGGTTTAATTTTATTTTTGGCAGTGAAACGAGGCTACTCAGGTGAGAAAAAAACCTTACCCACATCTATAGCCCCGTTGGGAAAATATAAATGTACTGTTTGAAAATGTGAATATTTAAAAATATATTTTATGTAATAACAAAAAATAAAAAGTTAATCAAATGTTTATTTGGCGTACCTCCGACGGCATTGCGCGTATCCCAGTTTGGGAATACCTGATCTAAATGAATCTATCCCTCCAGCCTCTTCTTATCGACAGAAATCCTGGCCGTGGTGGGGGAGTAGCCATCATTCATAGACAAGTATATATGTAGCCCGGTGTCATGTGGAAAAATGTCCTCATTTGAGAGTCTTATCTTTTACTTGAACAAGAAACAGGCCTCCTTGTATATTTTAGTGTACCACCCTCCTAAACGTAATAGTTTGTTCATTGCAGAATTCCTTTACCTGCTCTCTTTGGTTGTGCCTAATTATGACAGAGTTATTATTCTAAACATTCATGTGTGTTTCCCAAGTCCCATGAGCTATCTGGGGCGTTTCTTAACCTATTAGAACCCTTTAAATCAAATCAAATCAGCTTTGTGCTCTACGCCACAGGGACCTACGCACAACAAAAGCCATCCTCTTGATCTCGTGCTGTCTGTCCTATGGTTTGATAACTTGGAAAATATTGATGTGTGTGTGTCTGACCATCTCAGTATTGTTTTTAAAATTCTTTCTCCTCCTCTTAAAAACGTCTGTCCCCACTCTCTGGCATCATTAACTCCACAACTGTTAATAAATGTACTGAAGCTTTTAAATCCCCTACTACTGATCATGTTCTTTGTCATCACATGATTTGCTGAACAGTTTCAGTGACATATGTCAGGCTGCTTTAGACTCAGTGGCACCAGTAGAAACTAAGAATGACATGCTCACATCCCTTTGTCTCTGCAAACAGTTTTTCTGATTCTTTATAGAAAATATTAGTTTCCAGATTGACAGTAGTCGACACCATACCAGCCTTTCTGGTCAGGAGGCACTTGAGGCAACTACTCTGAGGCTGTCTACTGCTTCCTTTAGCTCCTTTCAGCAAATATCCTGTGAGTCCCTCCATGATACTGTAGCTTACATGAAGACCTCCTCCTGCCCCTTGGACGTGATCCCTACTAGACTATAAGAGGTTATAATGCCTACTGCTGGCCCCAACATTCTGTCTATTGTAAATCGCTCCCTGACCTCTGGCTCCTTTCCAGCCTATTTTATTACTGCTCTGGTTCAACCTCTCCTTAAAAAGACCAGTCTATAGACCCCTCCTCACTGTGTAATTGTAGACCTATCGCTAAACTTGCTTTTTTTATCCTAGATTTTTAGAAAAAGTCGTTTTCAAGTAATTAGTGGCTTGTTTGAGTATGAACTTATTTGAAGAATTCCAGTAGGGCTCACTGCACAGTATGGAACCTGCTTTATTGAAAGTGAGTAAAGACCTTGTTGGCTGCTGATGCTGGTGACTTCTCTATTCTAGTTATTTTGGATCTTAATCCCGCGTTTGATACTGTTGGTCCAAGGTTTCCATTAGGAAAATGTGGAGCCGGACATTTGACCGGCAACATTTTAATTCATGCATTGGATACGTAACCTGATTAGGGTCTCCACCCACGGAGCTCAGCATGACAGAAATCACATTTAGAATATGGTCATTTATATTAACAGGTTCACCTGGAGGCGAAAGAAACGCACACCTGTTTAGGCGACGTGCTCCACTCAGTGGCGGAACAAGAGTTTTATACGTGGGGTGGCCAAGGCTACTTCAGGGGGTCCATGGACCATGACAGAAAATGAGTGTGTAACCCTAACCTGGCATCTAAGGAGCATGAATGAATCCTATGATTGCTGATTAGAGGTAGAAGTGATAATTCACTTAACCTGAAGTTATTCAATGTGGCAGATAGTGAGGTCCAAAAGGGTTACTTCAATGGAATTCAACATGGCAGATAGTTAGGTACAAAAGGGTTACTTCACTAGAATTAAACATGGCAGATAGTGAGGTCCAAAAGGGTTACTTCACTAGAATTCAACATGGCAGATAGTGAGGTCCAAAAGGGTTACTTCACTAGAATTCAACATGGCAGATAGTGAGGTCCAAAAGGGTTACTTCACTAGAATTCAACATGGCAGATAGTGAGGTCCAAAAGGGTTACTTCACTAGACTTCAACATGGCAGATAGTGTGGTTAACAACTGCTAACTAAAATGTGTAGTTTAAAGTATAGGCCTGGCCTGCCATTGGGTCCTTTTGGAACAGAAGTCTGATATCTCTCCCTTTCTTTTCATGTTTAATTGTCATATTTTTGCATAGGGTCAGTCTATGGTTACATCTAAGCATCCAATTACCCACATTTTAGTTCAATCTTAATTATAAATCCCCATTATCATAACTATAACTTAAAATCAACTACCAGCCTAAGTTACTAGTTAGATCATGGCTAGCCCTACTCGGCAGTAAGTAACTTAGCTAGCTATAATGTCTTACACCTTTACGATAGCAAACAGGCTATCTGCAAATTGTGGTAATCTTTTGAGTAACGTTAACAGATTGATAATAACAATTGTTCGATTTGTGTTCAAGTACGAAAATCTAACTTGAGTTAATGGATTGTAACTTGCTGAACACTGACAGCTGTAGCCTACTAGTTACCCCACATTAGTTAAGCATTCGTATACTGTAACTTACGACACTGCACTTTATATGCGTGTATTAATAACACAGATGTAAACATAATGTTAGGCTAAATTGGGACCGGTCTCTCTTATCTGATTAACTGTCTGTTAATGGAGCCAAAGGTCTAACATTAACTTACACAGCGACTCTACTGTTGTAAAAGTTGTTCAGGAAACCTAAACCCGATGCTAAACCTTAAAACTTACTTCAAATATGATGCTTTCGCCAATCTCGAAAAGACCCCGTGGAGCTGTGGAAATATTCTCTCATTCTGTTTGTTCTTCTTATTCTTCTGTATCTCACAACCAACGTTAATATTCTCTCGTCATTGATTTGAAAAATGCGCCACCGAACGTCAAAATAATGCTTCTTTCAACAAGAGGTGAAATGAGCTGTCAATCAGCGTCAAACTGCCAGTAGGGAATGAAATTTTGGGATGGCACCCGGGGTGGCCAATCAGATGTCAGGGGTGTCCAGTGCCACCCTGGACACCCCTCTGGCTCCGCCCCTGGCTCCACTAAGGCAGTTATTTAATAACTTGTCCTTGTGGTAAAAAATTATGTGGGTATAAAGAAGCGCAAATTAAAAGTAGGGATTTCGTAGCACCATTGGGTGCAAAAACTCGACGTACCCAGTTGCGGCCCACTTTTTGGAAACAAACCACTATATTCCGTCCCTTCGTTATGTCGGTATTGAACACGTCACCGTCCCTAGGGGGTGACCTTGACAATTTATTGTCAAACTGAGAGGCTGCCTGGATCTATAATTTAAAGACCATTGCTCCCTTCAGTCTCAACGTAGACTTTGATCTGAAGCCATTCCTGTGATTATTGTGATTTTTGCTATTCATTGTAATTGTTTGGCCTGTGTAGCCAAAATGATCGTATGTTATCCATCGATGCTTTTTTATATGTTGTATTTATATCTGTAAATGAATCAATGAAATCAAGCCACACCTGACCATGGTTACAGACACCTGTGTGTCCTTTGAAACTATACAAACTAGTGACCCGCAGTGTTTGTCATAAACGTTAGTAATTAAATTATTGCATCTGAGCTCCTAGAGTGTGCAGCT
Source organism: Oncorhynchus mykiss (assembly GCF_057628025.1). Classification (NCBI taxonomy): domain Eukaryota; kingdom Metazoa; phylum Chordata; class Actinopteri; order Salmoniformes; family Salmonidae; genus Oncorhynchus; species Oncorhynchus mykiss. The sequence continues at coordinate 29,344,619 of NC_143022.1, read as the reverse complement.
CTCATTTTCTTTTTCAATTCATATTAACAGAACATGCAAGTCGAGGATGCAATGATGTCTGGTCCTTCTTACCGGATTCTGACGTGCACTTTGAACATGTTAGAGTAACTGTCCACATGTACTTTTCCTCAGCCAATCTACTATAGTAGAAAGGTTTAGGCTACCTATTCTATTGATCAACCTGTCAAGAAAAAACAGCCTATTCCAAACAGACTCTGGAACAGTTGTGGGACGATAGATCCTAAATTCATGTAGCCTAGGCTACATAAAAAAAGGTTAAAAAGCAATGTGTCTGATACAACAGAATGTTTAGCTCAAAATGTTGATAACTATTATTTCCTCACATTAGAAGCGCAGCAATACGCACCAGGCAGTTAGCTACACGCACATGTTCCATCCATAATGTAATTAGCGGTAAACACAGTTGTCAAAAGGGCACTGCACATGCAAGCGGTTTCATGTGACCCAGATGAAAATATCAGTTATAAATTTGGAAAGAGACATGCATCATAATATGTATTAAAACATTCAGGTTTCAGACAATTAAGTACATGTTACAAAGTGGTGTGCGACGCGCTGATGAAGCCTGCCTTCCGTTTGATGCCGCGTTCAAAACAACTGGGAGCTTGGAAATCTCTGACTTCAGTGTGTTCAACAAAAAACTAGCTCTGACTGGGAAAAATTGTTTTGAATGGTCATCCAACTCGGGCCACTATCCAGAGCTCTGACTGTGATAAATAAGATGCTTAATGAATGTACTTTACACACACGCCAATTTAATTCCACTAAATGATGTGAATTATCCTATAGAGTAGAATGATAACCATGACCAATCAAATGCATTTACTTCAACTGGTATTTCCATCAATAGGCAAAAAAACAACAACATTATTGCAAAATGGGATTTGAGTTATCTGCTTTTCAAAAACAAATACAGACAAAAGCCAGCTATTACCGGCAAACGAAAACCTTGTATTGATCATAACATCCTAGTTCATCGGCTGGAGAGGTGGGTGGGAATCTCTGGTGTTGCCCTCAACTGATTCCGGTCATATTTATGTGGCAGACGTTTCTCAGTGAGTATGGGTGGCTCAGTAGAGTCCCCAGCACCTATTCACTATGGTGTCCCTCGGGTCAATTCTGGGCCCCATCCTTTTTTCTCTGTACGTGCTTGACATCATCTGCAATCATAACATTCAGTTTCACTGCTATGCTGATGACGCACAGCTTTATTTACCAATCAGACCCAGTGACCAAGCTAGCGTAGCTACCCTTCACAAGTGTTTTGCCGACATCAAATGTTGGATGTCTGACAAAAAAGTTCTTCCAGAAACCTTGGTGTCTTCTTTGACCCTGACCTAAACTTTGAGCTGCATGTAAAGAAAGTTTTCCTGAATTGAATCATGGGCATTCATATGGAGTTGGTCTCCCCTTTGCTGCTATAAAAGCCTCCACTCTTCTAGGAAGGCTTTCCACCGCAGACTTGCTTCTCTTCAGCCACAAGAGCATTAGTGAGGTCAGGCACTGATGTTGGGAGATTAAGCCTGGCTCTCAGTCAGCGTTCCAATTCATCCCAAAGGTGTTTGATGGGGTTGAAGTCAGGGCTCTGTGCAGGACAGTCCAGTTTTTCCACACTGATGTCAACAACCTATTTATATAAGGACTTCGCTTTGTGCATGGGGGTATTGTCATGCTGAAGCAGGAAAGGGCCTTCCTCAAACTATCACCACAAAGTAGGAAGCACAACTTTGAATGTCATTGTATGCTGTAGCGTTAAGATTTCCCTTCATTGGAACTAAAGAGTCTAGCCCGAACCATGAAAAACAGCCCCATACCATCACACTTTACAGTTAGCACTATGCATTGGGGTAGTTTGAGTTCTTCTGGCATCCACCAAACCCAGATTCGTCTGTCAGACTGCCAGATGGTGAAACGTGATTCATCACTACAGATAATGCATTTTCACTGCTCCAGAGTCCAATGGTGGTGAGTTTTACACCACTCTAGCTGATGCTTGGCATTGCTCATGGTGATCTTAAGGCTTATGTGTGGCTCCTCGGCCATGGAAACCCATTTAATGAAGCTCCAGACGAACAGTTCTTGTGCTGACGTTGCTTCCAGAGGACGTTTGGAACTCAGTAGTGAGTGTTGCAACCTTGGACAGACTATTTTTCTGTGCTATGCGCTTCAGCACTAGGCGGACCCGTTCTGTGAGTTTGTGTGGCCTACCACTTCGCAGCTGAGCCATTATTGATCCTTGATGTTTCCACTTCACAATAACAGCACTTAGAGTTGACCGGGGCAGCTCTAGCTGGGCAGAAATTTGACGAACTGACTAGTTGGAAAGGTGGCATCCTATGACGGTGCCACGTTGAAAGTCATTAAGCTCTTCAGTAAAGCCATTCTACTGCCAACGTGTGTTTGTGGAGATTGCATGGCTGTGTGCTCAATTTTATACACCTGTCAAGAACGGGTGATGCTGAAATAGCCGAATCCACTCATTACACTACCAAAAGTTTTAGAACTCCTACTCATTTTTATTTTTTATTTTTTACTATTTTCTACATTGTAGAATAATAGTGACAATATCAAAACTATGAAATAACACACATGGAATCCTGTAGTAACCAAAAAAGATTCTTCAAATAGCCATCCTTTGCCTTGATGACAGCTCTGCACACACTATACACAGCGGTATATAAACTATATAGATGCTTTCATTTCCTCACGTCTAGATGACTGTAACTTTTTGTATATGTCTCAGTAAAAAAATCACTCCCATTGTCTACAGTTAGTTCAAAATGCCGCAGCTCTGATTTTAACAGGCACCAGACATTTCTACCATATCACACATATTTTAGTCACTTTTAGAAAACATTTTAAAATGGTATTAATCACGTTTAAGGCTAAGTTTAGCCCCATCCAATATCTCTGATATTTTGTCTCCCTATATACCAGGACGAAGCCTGAGATCCCTGTCAGGACACTGTTGACGATTCCAAAGTCTAGGCTGAAAACGAACATTGACCGGGCCCCTAGGCTTTGGAATAGTCTTCCAGGCTTGCAAATTCAGTGCCTCTTTTTAATCCCTGCTGAAGACATACTTTTATAAAGATGCTTTCAATGTATGATTTCAATGTCATTAACACAGAGAGAGAGTGTGTTAACAATGACATTAATAATGAACCATTGTTCTCTATGGGCCACAGTAGTAATAATAACTTTATGTATATAGCGCTTTCCGATACAAGTAACAAAGTGCTTCACATAATAAAATATAAGTACTAAAAAATAAGACTGGAGGAAAGAGAATGAAAAAAGATCGCTAATTAAAATCATACCTGCTGACTGTAGCTGTCTATGAATAAGCCTGTGTTATGGTGTGTAAGTTAAGAGGCCAGCAGAGCTGGGAAAACAGGGCAGTTGCCTTTGTTGATCTTTTCCTGTATATTTGTGTGTATCACCTATGTTCGCTGTGCGATTGTATTAGTGCGAGTGAAGGTGCGCACGCACACATTTGTGTGAGCGATAGCAATTATGTCTGCAATATATTCTCAACTTAGAGGCCTGCTTTTCTAATTGTAGAGGGAAATCTCAGGGGCCTAAAAATAAACCTGCTCATTGTTATTACAGAGATGGTGAGGAAAGCTATCATACACTTACGTCTGGCCTGACTCTACACCCAGGGCAGATGGACATGTCTGTCTATACACACTTCTCAATTTTGTGTGTGCGCTCACATGTTTTTCCCTGTGTGTGTGAGTTTGAACCTGACTGGAACTCTTTGCTCCCAGATCAGAACATTCTTATGAATTCTTAATTCTTTTTTTTTTACACTCTTTGCTCGTCTCTGTTTGATCTGAAAGGCCAACTCCACCACTTTTCAGCCTCCTGTTCGTTATTTCCAGCATAATACTGTCAACATATTTGAAAAAAAAGCACATTTATTATAAAAAGTAAAAACAATGATGACATCATCAAATACCCTCCCTTTGGCTAGAAACTCGTTCCAGATTTTGAAAATGTATTTTTAATCCTACCCTGTAATGTCAAGGGGGATAATTCTTTTAGGACGTTTCATATCATTTTAACCACAGATTATAGAAATGCTCTGTTTTCACATATGTAGACACTGGTTTGGTGCTGGAGATTATGAGTATGAGGTTGATAAGTGGCGTAATTGCCCTTTTAAAGAGCCACTGAACATGCCGATTAGCACGTGTGTTTTTCTGTTGTTCGTTAGAAAAATACGATTTTAGTCTTCGTGGTGTGTTTCCTGATCGATTCCACATTTGATTAATGATTTGTGTCCCCCATGAGACACTGTAGACGCGGAAGCCTATTTCACTTCCTCAAAATCCCCAGAAGAAATCTAAGATAACTCAAGAAATCTGATGAATTTTTATATTTTGGACGAGGATGTTCTAGTTGCACTATTTGACATCTAACTAAGGTGTTTAGTGCAGCATTTCTCAAGTTAAACGTGCAACGTATTGCCTTATGTAAACAGTCGGAGCTGCTGGGAAGGTCTGTCTCACTATGCTGTTGGATAGAGAGCAATCATTACAGCTGTTCACTCCATGTTAGTGGGCAAATGGACATCATCAAATCAAAACCCAACTTTCTTTTACCCAGTGTGATGTACAGATGTTCCAAACTCCATTTTAGAGAGGACTGACTTTACCACCAAAATGATCCTATTTACACTTTGTAGTCAATTTTGGCACAAAGGGATTCACAGCTTTTCTGAACAGTCGGTCTCCCCCTTCTCATTGGATTGCATGCTGCTGACCATCCTCTGGTACTCTGTAGCTCGCTTATGTTTCCCACCTCCCTTAGAGCTCTGAGAGAAGCCTCCAGGGGTGAGGGGTCAGGGGGGTAAGTGGGGTCAGAGGCAGCAGCAGTAGTGACCAGGGAGAGAGGAGGCGTGTGACTGAGGGAGTGAAGGAGTAATAATAGAGCAGAGATTATGGATGATGAGTCTGAGGAGTTGTCAGTGAAGAGGGAGAGAGGTGGGAAAGATGAGTGGATTTAGGAACATGAACACCCAAGTGAAGGACCAGTCATGGTGTAATGCTTCAGCAGGGCTATCAGATGCATCTCTCCACCATAGGTTATGTATGAGTGGTACACATTGCTATGTTTGTAATGAGAGTGTGCTAAAAGGCCTACTACCGTCTTTAAGCTGCAGAACAAAGAGCATCCACACATACTAATGAGAACTCTTTATAGAGCCCTTCTGTACAAGCACCACCATCTATAAAGCTGAGTGCCATATCTTATTTTGAGGTCTCTATGTTTAGGTTTAGGTAGAGTTCTGTGGTGTCCTAGTAACTGTTGAGGAGCTTGACGTAGGCACCCATAGAGAAGCAGCCCTCTGTTTGGTGTGTGTACACTCTGCCCAGTCGGGTGACCAGTGAGGTAATATTGATTCTGTGTTGGGGAACACTAAACACACAGTTTCACTAAACACACAGTTTCACTAAACACACAGTTTCACCCCCCCCCCCCCCCCCTGTTATCTGACACACCAATATGACAGCACAGGGTGTTTTGTAGTCTAGAGCCAAGAGGCTTCTAAGAGTGTACCATGATGACCTAAAAACATCAAAAACTGACAGCATAGGGAGTATTCTGTTATGCTTCTTGGTAGATATTTGTGAAGGGAAACAAACTGAGATGCTCTTGCATGTTCTTCACCTAAAGATTCCACAGATGGACATGAATCGGTCAACAAAATCCCTTTAAAACCTTCACTCCAGTCTCTCATTACATGTCCATTGTATAGCCTTTAACCTCATGGTTACACCACCTTATAAAATGTTTTGCTCAGTGGGAGATTTGGAGATTGTGACAGCAACTATGTGAGCTTATTACAGTATTATACTATGTCCTGGGATTTCCTATCATCTTCAAAGTAGAAGAACCCATTACCTTCTATTGACTCTTGTGTGGCTTGTGTGCTTCATTTGTGTGTTCGTGAGAGTCTCAGCTTTTCATAGTGGGGTCATAACAGTTTGTAGCTCAAATCGTTAACAGACGTTTTTGTGAGATCTCATTTCGGGATCCGCCCTTGTCTCACTAACACCACTCTAGCTCACCCCCTATTAATCTCACAAGCTAATGGTTGGTATCCATGTATACAGAAGAAATAGACAAATACAATAACCCAGAAGTCTGTAGCTCAAACACAATGTTTAGTAGGGGTTGGAAGCACTAAATCACCCCAGGGTGACCGTGGGACTCAACGAGTCCCCCTCTTCATCCCTAATTGTGATTTACCTTGTCATCACCTCTCTTTTTCACCTCTCTGCACAAATTTCCACCGTAAAAGGTCAAGAGGTTATCCATATTAAGTCAGATTTGGGGAAATTGCATGGTTTTTCTATTAGTCTTGAGCTGTGAGACGAGGTCTGCCAATGGCCTTTAAATGGGCAGGAAGTGTATTATCCTTTCAAGGACTTCCTCCTGGCCTGGGTCTGCTGGAGAGGGTGAGGAGCAGCTGGGTGAACCCCTAACAGGGAGTCTTTGTGCATGTGTGTTTTAGGGGTCCAGCATGCTCTCCTCATGGCCACAGACATCTGGAGGAGCTATCTACTCTCCCCGGGGATACTGTGAGAACATTCTTAAAGTTGAAGCGCCTCTGCGAGGCACAAAATGGTTCCCAGTGAGTAACTCACTCCTATCAGTTACACTGGGTTTAAACAGGAACACTAACATGCTGACTAAACCGACCGCATTGCGTGCATGTTGCAAAATGAATGTACACATGTGAATCAATAATTTTATCCTAACTGCTCGCGCATATCAATAACTGTCTTTGTAGCCAGGCGCAAAAATAGAACTTGGTTAAATTTTAGACGCTTGAAGTGCTGCAAGTCCTGCCTCTCCCATCTACAAAGATCCAGCACAAAAAATACCCAGGACAAATTAGCTAGCAACAGCAAGCTAACTAAATGTCCAGGAATATTTGTGTTGTTTTGACCTGTCCCAAAATAATATACAGTAGTTGGTTTTGGTATGTTAGTCTGCGTGTCATGAACATGTCTGGTAGAAATAGACAAAATCAACATGTGGACGCACGAGCGGAGCCGGTTTGGTCAACATGTAACTCATTTACCCGGAATCCTGCTTAACTGACAGGTTAAAGTCTGCTTGAAAGAGCTGCTAACCTAGCTAAGCTGCTAACGCTAGCCATCAAGCTAATGAAATTAGTCCCAGATAAGTGTTCCTATGGAACCCTCTTTGTCTGGAGAAGTAAATGAACGGTTCCAGCTCTGTAGAAGCTGCTAGGTTAGCAGCTCTTTCAAGCAGACTTTAACCTGTCAGTTAAGCAGGATTCCGGGACAAGAAATTGGCCTTCTCTAGTCACTCGTAGGCTCAGTCACTGGTATACTTTTATTTACAAAGCCATTTTGGGTTTACTACCTTTTTATTTGAGCATTTTTATTGTTCAGAAATGTGGTGGGTACTCTCTTCGGTCGCTGGACTTTATCCTGCTAACTGTTCCAAATGTCCGAACTGAATTTGGTAAAAGGGCTTTAATGTACTCTGCGCCATCGTCTTGGAACATCTTACAAAATACTTTTAAACTGGAAGAACTTGTCCCGATTGGTGTTTTTACATCACTGATTAAGGATTTTTAGGCTGATTCCCTGACCTGTCAATGTTTTTAATATGCTGTTTTTGATTTTGTTATACTCTTGTGAGTTCAATGGTTTTTATTAGATTACTTGTAGTTTTTCATGTTGTCTGTCTGTAATTTTTGTAATGACTTGGTGCTGCCTATCTTGGCCAGGGCGCTCTTGAAAAAGAGATTTTAATCTCAATGAGCCCTTCCTGGTTAAATAAAGGTTAAATAAATACATAAAAAGCTGTATCTACTATGCTTTGTTTTGTGTCATACTGGATCACTCAGAGTTCCAATGCAGTAATTGTTTGCTTGCCTAGGATTATAGGCTTGAGGTATCTTGATCATGCAGGTCGCCAGCCTACGTAAGAAACGGGAGAAAACACAGAGTGGAATGTTTACCTTTTCTACGCCTGTGGCTGGACGGCGTTTGCGCTTGTTGGATGCATCTCCGTCCTGTCGTTATCCGAGTAACCGGTGTTGCCCGGAGTTCCTTCGCCAGGGGAGCAATCTCCTGCCTCTCCTCCACCATCTGATAGCGGAGTGGAAGGAGCACAGCAAGAGGAGAATGGCAATCAACGATGGTCGCATGTCACGAGCCGTGAAAGCCGAAGACAGCGGCCTCCCGCAAAGCCGGCGCTGATACAAACAACGAATAGTTTTACCGCCCTGGAGCCTGATCTTCCGGCACCTTTGTCGCTGGGGGTACCTGTGTCTGCGGCCGCTGTAACTACTCCTACTTCTTCCCCTACGTTTTGGAAGTCGACGTCGGTAACCTTCCATCCCTGCTCTGGATTGAGCGGGGCTTCTCCAACTGTTGTAGGCACCATCCTGTGAAGCGTGGGAGTGGGTGGATTTCCTCATCCTTCTCGCCAGCCGTGATTTTGGGCAGCTACATGGTGCACAAACAATGTCCTATCTCAGAGCTCGAGTAAATGTAAAGTAAATGACATTACTACGCTGCTACCGAATGTACTATGCCAGCACATGGACATTGATTGTAATCGTAGTCAATGTCGGTTTTAATGACATTATGAAGGGCAGCTCTGAACAGTTGAAACTGGATTTCAAAGAGCTGATTGACTCTCTGCTAGACACTAATAAAATACCTATCATATCTGGCCCTGGGCCCTCTCTGAATCGTGGCATTGAAGGCTTTAGCAGGATTCTTTCTCTTCACAACTGGCTATGTGATTATTGCTGCTTAATGGGTGTAACTTTTGTTGACAATTTTGATACCTTTTGGAAACAAAACACATTTTATAAGGGGGTTGGTATCCACCCAAATCATTTGGGTTCCTGGATCCTTTCACATATATTATAAGGCTGCGTTGAGACAATGACTTATCAATGCCTCAAGCCCAGCTCAGCTAATCCCTACCATTGTGTCGCTGAGTTATCATAATGCTTTAGCAAATGTACATTATACCATGGGGCATTGGTAGACGCAATTTAAGTAACTTAATGTATGTCCCTCTAACTGCCCTGAATGCCTCTGCTGATCCTACAGCATGTAGCAATCATGAACCAGATTTATGCTGTTAGCCCTGAGGCCATGTGCCCTAGTAGGAAGTCCACTGTGTGCAGCCCCCCCTGCACTAACATAAATAACATGATAATATCTCTGAAACTCAGTTAAACAATACCTTTGATGAGACAGCAATACAAGGTTATAACATTTACAGAAGATACAGAAATGCCAGTGGTGGTGTTGCTGTTTATATTCAGAACCATATTCCTGTAAAGATTAGAGAGGATCTCATGTTAAACACTGTTGAAGTAATATGGCTACAGGTTCTTGGGGTATGTCTCTATAAGCTTGGCACATCTACCACTGGGATTTTTGCCTATTCTTCAAGGCAAAACTGCTCTGGCTCCGCTGATGGGTTCCGCTGGTGTACAGTAATCTTTAAGTCATACCACAGATTCTCAATTGGATTTAGGTCTGTGCTTTGACTAGGCCCTTCCAAGACATGTAAATGCTTCCCCTTAAACCACTGGAGTATTGCTTTAGCAGTATGCTTTGGTTCATTGTCCTACTGGAAGGTCAACCTCTGTCACAGTCTCAAATCTCTGGAAGACAAGAATTTCCCATTCATCATTCCTTCAATTCTGACGAGTTTCCCAGTCCCTGCCGATTACAAAAAACATCCCCACAGTATGATAATGCCACCTCCATGCTTCACTGTGGTGGGCGGCCCTCTCTTGGCAGGTTTGTTGTGGTGCCATATTCTTTAAATGTTTTAATAATGTATTTAATGGTGCTCTGTGGGATGTTCAACGTTTCGGATATTTTTTTTATAACTCAACCCTGATCTGTACTTCTCCACAACTTTGTCCCTGACTGGTTTGGAGAATTCCTTGGTCTTCAAAGTGCTGCTTGCTTGGTGGTGCCCCTTGCTTAGTGGTGTTGCAGACTCTGGGGCCTTTCAGAACAGGTGTATATATACTGAGATCATGTGACACTTAGATTGCACACAGGTGTGCTTTATTTAATTAATTATGTGACTTCTGAACGTAATTGGTTGCACCAGATCTTATTTAGGGGCTTCATAGCAAAGGGGGTGAATACACATGCACGCACCACTTTTCATTATTATTTTTTTTTTTTTTAACAAGTAATCTTTTTCATTTTACTTCACCAATTTGGAATATTTTGTGTATGTCCATTATATGAAATCCAAATAAAAGTACATTTAAATTACAGGTTGTAATGCAACAAAATAGGAAAAACACAGAGGGGGATGAATACTTTTGCAAGGCACTGTATCTAATAGAACTCAATAGGTTTTCTTTAATGGAAGCTTCTCTAATGTCAAACATGTAAAGTGTGGTGTACCGCAGGACAGCTCTCTAGGCCCTCTACTCTTTTCTATTTTTACCAATGACCTGCCATTGGCAATAAACAAAGCATATGTGTCCATGTATGCTGATGATTCAACCATATACGCATCATTAACCACAGCTATTGAAGTCACTGAAACCCTTAACAAAGAGTTGCAGCCTGTTTTGGAATTGGTGGCCAGTAATAAACTGGTCCTGAACATTTCTAAAATGAAGAGCATTGTATTTGACCTCAGCTGAATCTGGTAATGAATGGTATGGCTCTTAAACAAGTTGAGGAGACTAAATTACTTGTCATGACCTTAAATTGTAAACTGTCATGGTCAAAACATATAGATGCAATGGTTGTAAAGATGTGGAGAGGTCTGTCTGTAATAAAGAGATTATCTGCTTTTTTGACACCACATTCCAAGAAGCAAGTCCCGCAGGCTCAAGTTTGGTCTTATCTTGGTTATTGTCCAGTCGTATGGTCGAGTACTGCAAGGAAAGACCTAGTTAAGCTCCAGCTGGCCCAGAACAGAGCAGCATGTCTTGCTATTCATTGTAATCCGAGGGCTGATTTAAGTACTAAGCATGCCAGTCTCTCTTGGTTAAGAGTTGAGTTGAGAGACTGACTGCATCACTTCTTATTTTTATAAGAAACATGAATGTCTTTACAATCCCAAATTGTTTGCATAGTCAACTTACACACAGCTCTGACACACACACTTACCACACCAGACATGCCACCAGGGGTCCTTTCACAGTCCCCAAATCCAGAACAAATTCAATAAAGCATACGGTATTATATAGTCATTATATAGAGCCAAACTCCGTTCCATCTCATATTGCTCAATTGAACAGCAAACCTGGTTTCAAAAAACAGCCTCACGGCACAGCCGCCTCTCCTCTATTTGAGCTAGATATGTGTGTTTTTATTGATATGTAGGCTACGTGTGCCTTTTGGAGAAAAAAAAATATTTATGTCATTCTGTCCTTGAGCTGTTGTCTATTAATGTTCTGTATTATGTCATGTTTCGTGTTTTGTGTGGACCCCAGGAAGAGTAGCTACTGTTTTTACAACAGCTAATGGGGATCCTAATAAAATATCAGTATACCAAATGGAAGCTTCTCCAACATAATGCAGGTAGAATCAGGAATTCCCCAGGGCAGCTGACTGAGTAAAGCCAGTGTGTCTATGTATGCGGAAGACTCAACACTATGCACGTCAGCTACTACAGTGACCGAAATTACTGCAACGCTAAACAAATAGGTACAGAGGTGACTAAACTGCTTGGCGTAATCCTGGATTGTAAACGGTCATGGTCAAAACATATTGATATATCAGTAGCTAAGATGGGGAGTAGTCTGTCCATAATATTGCGCTGCTCTACCTTCTCAGCACTTTCAACAAGGCGGGTCCTACAGGCTCTAGTCATGCCACCAGAGGTCTCTTCACAGTCCCCATGTCCACAAAAGACTATGGGAGACGCACAGTACTACATAGAGTCATGACTACACAGAGCTCTATTCCACATCAGGTAACTGATGCAAGCATTAGATATAGATACTTTTGTACTTGTTGCCTCCAGCATCTTCACAGGGTTCTTTGCTGTTGTTCTGTGATTGATTTGCACTTTTCGCACCAAAGTACGAACGCATCTCCTTCCTGAGCGGTATGATGGCTGTGTGGTCCCATGGTATTTATACTTGCGTACTATTGTTTGTACAGATGACCGTGGTACCTTCAGGCGTTTGGAAATTGCTCCCAAGGATGAACCAGACTTGTGGAGGTCTACAATTTCTTTCTCTGAGGTCTTGGCTGATTTCTTTTGATTTTCTCATGATGTCAAGCAAAGAGGCACTGAGTTTGAAGGTAGGCCTTGAAATGCATCTACAGGTGCACCTCCAATTGACTCAAATGATTCAATTAGCCTATCAGAAGCTTCTAAAGGCATGACATCATGTTCTGGAATTTTCCAAGCTGATTAAAGGTACAGTCAACTTAATGTATGTAAACATCTGACCCACTGGAATTGTAATACAGTGAATTATAAGTGAAATAATCTGTCTGTAAACAATTGTTGGACAAATTACTTGTGTCATGCACAAAGTAGATGTCCTAACCGACTTGCCAAAACTATAGTTTGTTAACAATACATTTGTGGAGTGGTTGAAAAATGAGTTTTAATGACTCCAACCTAGTGTTTGTAAACTTCCGACTTCAACTGTAGGTGTTCCTCTTATCCAGATGGGAGATGGCAATGTGGAGTGCATTAAAGATTGCGTCGTCTGTGGATCTGTTGGGGTGCTATGCGAATTGGAGTGGGTCCACAGTGTCTTGGATGATATGAGCCATGACTATCCTTTCAAACCATTTCATAACTACAGATTTGAGTGCCATTGGGTGATAGTCATTTAGACAGGTTACCTTGGCGTTCTTGGGCACAGGGACTGTGGTGGTATGCTTGAAACATGTAGGTATTACAGACCGGATTAAGGAGAGTTTGAAAATGTCTCATGAAGATAGTTGCCAGCTGATCAGCGCATGCTCTGATTGTGCGTCCTGGTAATCCATCTGGTCCTGCGGCCTTGTGAATTTTAACCTGTTAAAATATCTTACTCACATTGGCTAAGGAGAGCGAGATCACACAGGTCTAACTGTATCTGGCAGGGCTGAGGACAGGCTGTAACTGGGACACTGGAAAGTGAATACATTGTGACAGTGATTTGTGTGGGGAGCTGTGACCGGAGAGAGTTGACAGTCTCTGTGTGCACAATAGCAACCAGTGTGCACACACAGTGATTGATGCACACACACACAAACACACACACACACAGCTTTTTAGCAGCCATTTTAAGGTGTGGAGAAATGTGAGGGTGTTAAAAATGTCACAGGTTGGTTCACATGACCTGAGGCATCACATCTGCCTGCCTGTAGGGTGTGTGCATGTGTGGAAATTCTTTCAGATGGTGGTTAAGTTTGTGCTGAAGAGGCATCCTTTTTGTGCTCCTTTGTGTGATTTTTTTAATGTTTTGTATTGGTTAGGGCAGTAGTCACCAACCAGTTGATCGTCAATCACCAAACATTTAGGTAAAAAAAAACAACTATAAACCCTTGTGTTTCTTTGTGCATATTATGGCTTATAAAAGTGTTGAACATTCTCCCTACTTCCACTCACGCTACAACAAGCACTGCAGCTGCAATGAATGAGTGTAGCAAAGTGTTCCTATAGGCTTGCGTAGTTATCATTAGTGGATTGTGTCTTTTTTAATAATATCAAGGAATATTTCACTTTCTCTGAACATAGCAGTAACAACATGAATTGGTGCATGAGGCAGAAATAATGCAGTGAGTTACGCCATCAGCTGAAAAACTGTGTCCCCTTTTCTCAGCAGAGGGAGGCAGAGCAGAGGGGACAGTGAGTCGGGTGAGCGGTAGCCTCACTGTTGCTCCCTCCCTCCCCTCAGACTGACCATCAGATGCAGTAAAAAAACAAGGTTTTATTATGCTCACTCAGCTGTGCCTCACAAGTAATACAACAAATGATCTATTACCAGTGTGATCATATGCTTACATTGTTTTAAATATCATTTTAAAAATGCTATGAGAAGAACATTGGCAGGGCAATTCAAGTATAGCCAATATGCAGTGATAATGTATTGGGTGGGTGGAATAGTGGAGAACAATTGGAGGGTTACTTCAAATCAAAGTTTATTTGTCATGTGCGCCGAATACAACAGGTATCACCTTACAGTGAAATGCTTACTTACAGGCTCTAACCAATGGTGCGGGGGAAAAAGGTGTGTGTGTGTGTGTGTGTGTGTGTGTGTGTGTGTGTGTGTGTGTGTGGGTAAGGAAAGAAATAAAACAACAGTAAAAATACATTTGAAAAAAGAGTAGCAAGGCTATATACAGACACCTGTTAGTCAGGCTTATTGAGGTAGTATGTACATGTAGGTATCGTTAAAGTGACTATGCATATATGATGAACAGAGAGTAGCAGAAGCGTAAAAAGAGGGGTTGGCAGGTGGTGGGACACAAAGCAGATAGCCCGGTTAGCCAATGTGCGGGAGCACTGGTTGGTCGGGCCAATTTAGGTAGTATGTACATGAATGTATAGTTAAAGTGACTATGCATATAAGATAAACAGAGAATAGCATCAGCCTAAAAGACGGGTTGGTGGGGGCACACAATGCAAATAGTCCGGGTAACCATTTGGTTACCTTTTCAGGAGTCTTATGGCTTGGGGGTAAAAACTGTTGAGAAGCCTTTTTTGTCCTAGACTTGGCACTCCGGTACTGCTTGCCATATGGTAGTAGAGAGATCAGTCTATGACTGGGGTGGCTGGTTGGGGTCTTTGATAATTTGTAGGGCCTTCCTCTGACACCACCTGGTGTAGAGGTCCTGGATGGCAGGCAGCTTTGCCCCAGTGATGTACTGGGCCGTACGCACTAACCTCTGTGTGCCTTGCGGTCGGAGGCCGAGCAATTGCCATACCAGGCAGTGATGCAACCGGTCAGGATGCTCTCGATGTTACAGCTGTAGAACCTTTTGAGGATCTCAGGACCCCTGCCAAATATTTTTTGTTTCCTGAGGGGGAATAGGCTTTGTCGTGCCCTCTTCACGACTATCTTGGTGTGTTTGGACCAATCTAGTTTGTTGTTGATGTGGACACCAAGGAATTTGAAGCTCCTGTAATCCATGGCTTCTGGTTGGGGTATATACATACGTACAGTCACTGTGGGGACGACGTCCTCAATGCACTTATTGATAAAGCCAGTGACTGATGTGGTGTACTCCTCAATGTCATCGGAAGAATCCCGGAACATGTTCCAGTCTGTGATAGCAAAGCAGTCTTGTACTTTAGCATCTTCTTCATCTGACCATTTTTTATAGACCGAGTCACTGGTGCTTCCTGCTTTAAATTTTGCTTGTAAGCAGGAATCAGGAGGATAGATTTGTGGTCGGATTTACCAAATGGAGGGCGAGGGAG
Organism: Oncorhynchus mykiss; assembly: GCF_057628025.1. Lineage (NCBI taxonomy): Eukaryota > Metazoa > Chordata > Actinopteri > Salmoniformes > Salmonidae > Oncorhynchus > Oncorhynchus mykiss. The sequence goes on along the minus strand of NC_143022.1, from coordinate 29,329,169 downwards.
AGCTTTGTACGCGTCTCTGTGTGTGGAGTACAGGTGATCTAGAATTTTTTTCCCTCTGGTTGCACATTTAACATGTTGATAGAGATTTGGTAGAACTGATTTAAGTTTCCCTGCATTAAAGTCTCTGGCCACTAGGAGTGCCGCCTCTGGGTGAGTGGTTTCCTGTTTGCTTATTTCCTTATACAGCTGACTGAGTGTGGTCTTAGTGCCAGCATCTGTCTGTGGTGGTAAATAAACAGCCACGAAAAGTATAGCTGAGAACTCCCCCCCCTTGTCTTACCGGAGTGTGCTGTTCTATCCTGCCGGTGCAGAGTGTATCCCGCTAGCTGAATATCCATGTCGTCATTCAGCCATGATTCCGTGAAGCATAGGATATTACAGTTTTTGATGTCCCAGTTTATTGTCAAATGATTGCACGTTGACGAGTAATATTGACGGTAACGGCAGCTTTCCTCGTTGTCTTCTGCGGGTCCGGATGAGGCATCCGGCTCTTCATCCTCTGCGTCGCTTCCTTTTGCGAATAATTGGTATGTCTGACTTGTGGGGTGTTTGGAGAATATCGTGTGAGTCCTGCTTGTTGTTGTTGTTGTTGTTGGAGAAATCTTTGTCTAATCCGAGGTGAGTGATCGCTGTCCTGATATCCAGAAGCTCTTTTCTTCCGTAAGATACGGTTGCAGAAACATTATGTACAAAATAATTTATTATAATAATTTACAAATATCGCAAAAAAAAACACATAATCGCACAATTGGTTAGGTGACCGTAAAACGGCGGCCATCTCCTCCTGCGCCATTTTCCGGCAGCAATGCAAGTGTCATGGTACAGCTACAGTGGGGCAAAAAAGTATTTAGTCAGCCACCAATTGTGTAAGTTCTCCCACTTAAAAAGATGAGAGAGGCCTGTAATTTTCATAATAGGTACACTTCAACTATGACAGACAAAATGAGGGAAAAAAATCCAGAAAATCATATTGTAGGATTTTTTATGAATTTATTTTTTAATGAATTTATCTACTTTGTGCATGACACAAGTCATTTTTCCAACAATTGTTTACAGACAGATTATTTCACTTATAATTCACTGTATCACAATTCCTGTGGGTCAGAAGTTTACATACACTAAGTTGACTGGGCCTTTAAACGGCTTGGAAAATTCCATAAAATGATGTCATGGCTTTAGAATCTTCTGATAGGTTAATTGACATAATTTGAGTCAATTGGAGGTGTACCTGTGGATGCATTTCGACACTTACCTTCAAGCTCAGTGCCTCTTTGCTTGACCTCATGGGAAAATCAAAAGAATAGACCAAGACATCAGAGAAAAAATGTAGACCTCCAGAAGTTTGGTTCATCCTTGGGAGCAATTTCCAAACGCCAGAAGGTACCATGTTCCTCTGTACAAACAATAGCACGCAAGTAAAATCACCATGGGACCACGCAGCCGTCATACCGCTCAGGAAGGAGACGCGTTCTGTCTCCTAGAGATGAACGTACTTTGGTGCAAAAAGTGCAAATCAATCCCAGAACAACAGCAAAGGACCTTGTGAAAAAGTGCAAAGTGTCTATACCCACAGTAAAACGAGTCCTATATTGACATAAACTGAAAAGCCGCTCAGCAAGGAAGAAGCCACTGCTCCAAAACTCCCATTAAAAAAGCCAGACTACGGTTTGCAACTGCACATGGGGACAAAGATCGTACTTTTTGGAGAAATGTCCTCTGGTCTGATGAAACAAAAATAGAACTGTTTGGCCATAATGACCCTAGTTACGTTTGGAGGAAAAATGGGGAGGCTTGCAAGCCGGAGAACACCATCACAACCGTGAAGCACGGGGGTGGCAGCATCATGTTGTGGGGGTGCTTTGCTGCAGGAGGGACTGGTGCACTTCACAAAATAGATGTCATCATGAGGGAGGAAATTATGTGGATGTATTGAAGCAAGACATCAGTCAGGAAGTTAAAGCTTGGTCGCAAATGGGTCTTCCAAATGGACAATGACCCCAAGCATACTTCCAAAGTTGTGGCAAAATGGCTTAAGGACAACAAATTCAAGGTATTAGAGTGGCCATCACAAAGCCCTGATCTCAATCCTATAGAAAATGTGTGGGCAGAACTGAAAAAGTGTGTGCGAGCAAGGAGGCCTACAAACCTGACTCAGTTACACCAGCTCTGTCAGGAGGAATGGGCCAAAATTCACCCAACGTATTGTGGGAAGCTTGTGAAAGGCTACCCAAAATATTTGACCCAAGTTAAACCATTTAAAGACAATGCTACCAAACACTAATTGAGTGTATGTAAACTTCTGACCCACTGGGAATGTGATGAAAGAAATAAAAGCCGAAATAAATAATTCTCTCTACTATTATTCTGACATTTCACATACTTAAAACAAAGTGTTGATCCTAACTGACCTAAGACAGGGAATTGTTACTAGGATTAAATGTCAGGAATTGTGTAAAACAGAGTTTAAATGTATTTGGCTACGGTGTATGTAAACTTCTGATTTCAACTGTATGTTACCGGTCAAAAGAGTGTGCAAGCTGTCATCAAAGCAAAGGGTGACTATTTGAAGTATCTCCAATATGAGATATATTTTGATTTGTTTAACACTTGTTTTGTTACTACATGATTCCATATGTGTTATTTCATAGTTTTGATGTATTCACTCTTATCCTACAATGTGGAAAATAGTAAAAAATAAAGAAAAACCCTTGAATGAGAATGTGTCTAACAATAATGTTTTGGCCCTATAGCTTACTGCACAATCCTTATTTCTTCAGAACTGTTTTTAATTGGTTAATATTTCATTGGCTTATGTTTTTTAAGTCACGTTTAAAAAATATCTGAGCGGTCGTTCTCTGCTTGCTTTTTGACTCAAAGTGATGTTGACTCAGAAATGGTTGCTGACCACTGGGTTAGAAGCAGCCAGTGTTTTAGTGTTGTATGAATAAGAAATATGACAAGCATTCTCCATGTAGTTTACAGGAGATGTGTTGCTGTGATGTTGCCGTGTCAGTAATTGTGTCAATATGAGTGTGTCTGTAGTATCGCAGAGCATCCATAAACCAATGTGCAATCCTGTAATCCCAAATGTGTATTTCCAATGTGTGGCAGACAATGTCTACACACACACCTGAGACACCCACAGCCTGAGCCACATTTCCCCTGACCTCCCTCTTTCCTGTTGAGTCGGTGTGTTTGACAGTCTCCCTGGTAACCACAGCAGAGGAACACGTGTGTTTTACCCATCATAGGGATTATGAGTGAGGAGTTTAAACTCTGTTACTCTGTCAGGACTAGTCTGTGTTAGTGCCTGGTGAAAGAGGAGACGCAGCAGCACACGGAGGCCCACCACTCGGAAGTTAATTTCTCTTTTTAGCTGCAGCCCAGCCTAACCTCTGGTGTTCTTTGTGTCTCTGCTTTTATGTCAGTTCCTCAGACTAAATTGGCCTGAGATGTATTTCTGAATCACATAGTTTTTAGTCTTCTGGAGAATTCTGGGCTAGTTTGCACTCTACCCGTGTTTGTTTAAACCATCTGGATTTTAAGAGAAAGAGGGATAGAGAAACTGAGAGGGGATATATTGAGTGGGACTCATAGGGAGGAGGGAGAGAGAGACGCATGAGCATAGAGGATGAAAATGGAAAGAAAAATCTGAAGAGGAAGCACTCACATATTGTGAGTGTGAGAGAGAGATGCATACTGTCATGTATAAATAGCCTGTGTGGCAGCGAGCTAGAGGGCTGGTGAGTGTGTGTAAGTGTGGAGCGAGGCACCTGTGGAGAAACCCATCAGGGGAGAGCAAATATTAACCAACATGCTGCTTATGTATTCACTTAGAACACAACACAACACAGCCAGGCAGAGCAGAGCAGAAAGCAGAGAGCTACTGCTGCAGGTACGCTATGGCTGCTCCTGTTAGGGGACCGAAGGGGTGCCAGAGAGTCGTTCCATGTCATTTCAACAAGCCATGACACCCACCATCTGATAGTTCTGAAATTGCGTCTCTAGTTAGAAACAGGTAATATTGGCATTCCTGAAAGATTATTTTGTTGAAATGTAATTGTATCTCTGCGAATTAAGCTAATTGATTGCACCCAAATTGTATTTAAAGGATTCAGATCATATTCATTAAATATAGTACCCATCATCTGATTTGCACCAAACTTTATGCCCCCAGACCCCCACAACCCACGCCAATCCCATCCCAACAATCAGTATACAGTATCAGTTCTCTATGTAGGAATCTAGGTACGTTTATTTTTTATTGATTTTATTAAATGTGTAATTGAAGTCGCTTGTTTAGCAGCAAAACCAATGCGTTCACATCTTTGGGGCAAAACAAACGGGGGTTTGGCTTGGAATCAAAAGATTTTAACAACATGTAAAATATATTTATTCTCCAAATGTTTATTGAAAACATAAGGAATTTTGCACAATTAGCACTTGTTGTTACAGTTGTTGGTTAGCTAGCTAGTGAATTGTTACCTTATTAGCATAGACGTGACATGAGTCAAAACATGGTATGGTCATGTCATGGTATCATGGTATCAAGTCATGGTATCAATAACTAGGTACAACGAGCTGAAACAAGCCACCTGTGATTCAGGTGAATGGATTATCTTGGCAAAGGAGAAATGCTCACTAACATGGATGTAAGCAAATTTGTACACAGCAATTTAGAGTAATTTTTGTGCGTATGGAACATTTCTGGGATCTTTTATTTCAGTTCATGAAACATGTTTACATGTTGTGTTTATGTTTTTGTTCTGTATAAATACAAGAGACCAACAAAATGGATAAAAGAGTGTGGCTGTATAGTACTTTCACAGTACTTTATGGTAAATAATGCAAGCGTGATCACAGAGCAATGAGGAGAGCAAAGGAGGTGTGGAGAGCGAGAGAGAGGGAAAGATGGAGGAAGAGAGGGAATCTTCTGAGGAAAGTTCAGATGGGCATGTCAGAATGCACACTCACGCGGCGTAGTCCATCTTGGCATCACTTCAGTCACCCGAGTCTTGCGCCACAGAGAGGGACTGTACTGTAGGCCAGTTGGAAGACCGAGTGGGGCTCGAGGTACTGCTACTGCTGTTGTTTGCTCGATAGTTGGATTGTATGGGCTTGTTTACTTGTTTTAGTCAGGATGGGTGAGCCAATTGGCCTCCTTTTAAAGGTCTCTATTCAAACTGTCAAGCCTGCGTTTGAATAAAGCCTTTAGCAAATATGATTAAACATACTCTATTGTCACTCTCTGGTGCCCAAACACACTCATAATCACATAATGCATAGCCTATCACTGGACACTAGCTAATGGTTTGCTCTTGTTATACATTTATTATGATTGGATTATGTTGGACCATTGTGATGCATAATGGAACTGCTCTTTCCTCTGACTTGCTCCTCTGGATTTGCCCCAAACATAACGCTTTGTATTCAGGACATTAAGTTGAATTATGTGCCACATTTTGGGCAGTTTTACTTTAGTGCCTTAATGCAAACAGGGTGCATCTTTTGTCATAGTTTTATTCTGTACAGGCTTCCTTCTTTTCACTCTGTCATTTAGGTTAGGATTGTGGAGTAACTACACTATATATACAAAAGTATGTGGATATCACTTCAAATTAGTGGATTAGGCTATTTCAGCCACACCCATTGCTGACTGGTATATAACATCGAGCACACAGTCATGCAATCTCCGTAGACAAACATGGGCAGTAGAATGGCCTTTCTGAAGAGCTCAGTGACTTTCAACGCAACATCGTCATAGGATGCCCCCTTTCCAGTCAGTTTGTCAAATTTCTGCCCTGCTAGAGCTGCCCCTGTCAACTGTAAGTGCTGTTATTGTGAAGTAGAAACGTCGAGGAGCAACAAGAGATTGCTGAAGCTCGTAGTGCGTTAAAATCATCTGTCCTCGGTTGCAATACTCACTACCGAGTTCCAAACTGCCTCTGGAAGCAACTTCAGCACAAGAACTGTTCATCAGGAGCTTCATGAAACGGGTTTCCATGGCAGAGCAGCCGCACACAAGCCTAAGATCACCATGCGCAATGCCAAGCGTCGGCTAGAGTAGGTTAAAGCTTGCCACCATTGGGCTCTGGAGCAGTGGAAACACGTTCTCTGGAGTGATGAATCACGCTTCACCATCTGGCAGTCCCTCGGACTAATCTGGGTTTGACGGATGCCAGGAGAATGTTACCTGCCCCAATGCATAGTGCCAACTGTAAAGTTGGTGGAGGAGGAATAATGGTCTGGGGCTGCTTTTCATGGTTCCAGCTAGGCCCCTTAGTTCCAGTGAAGGAAAATCTTAATGCTACAGCATACAATTACATTCTAGATGGTTCTGTGCTTTGTGGTAACAGTTTGGGGAAGGCACTTTCCTGTTTTATCATGGCAATGCCCCCTTGCACAAAGCAAGGTCCAGATGGAAATGACTTGCCGTGTTCAGTGTGGAAGAACTTGACTGGCCTGCACAGAGCCCTGACCTTAACCCCATCGGACACCTTGGGATGAATTGAAACGCCGACTGCGGGCCTAATTGCCCAACATCAGTGCCCGACCTCACTAATGCTATTGTGGCTGAATAGAAGCAAGTTCCTGCAGTAATGTTCTAACATCTAGTGGAAAGCCTTCCCATAAATGCGGAGGCTGTTATAGCAGCAAAGGGGGGACCGACTCCATATTAATGCCCATGATTTTCAAATAAGATGTTTGACTAGCAGGTGTTCACATACTTTTGGTCATGTGTACATTTTGTTGCTCCATCCTCAGTTTTCTCCTACCACAACCATTAAACTGGGACTGTTTTAAAGTCACTATTAGCCCCAAGGTGAAAACCCTGAGCAGTTTTCTCCTACCACAACCATTAAACTCTGGAACTGTTTTAAAGTCACTATTAGCCCCATGGTGAAAACCCTGAGCAGTTTTCTCCTACCACAACCATTAAACTGGAACTGTTTTAAAGTCACTATTAGCCCCATGGTGAAAACCCTGAGCAGTTTTCTCCTAACACAACCATTAAACTGGAACTGTTTCAAAGTCACTATTAACCCCATGGTGAAAACCCTGAGCAGTTTTCTCCTACCACAACCATTAAACTGGAACTGTTTTAAAGTCACTATTAGCCCCATGGTGAAAACCCTGAGCAGTTTTCTCCTACCACAACCATTAAACTCTAGAACTGTTTTAAAGTCACTATTAGCCCCATGGTGAAAACCCTGAGCAGTTTACTCCTACCACAACCATTAAACTGGAACTGTTTTAAAGTCACTATTAGCCCCATGGTGAAAACCCTGAGCAGTTTTCTCCTACCACAACCATTAAACTGGAACTGTTTTAAAGTCACTATTAGCCCCATTGTGAAAACCCTGAGCAGTTTTCTCCTACCACAACCATTAAACTGGAACTGTTTTAAAGTCACTATTAGCCCCATGGTGATAACTCTGAGCAGTTTTCTCCTACCACAACCATTAAACTGGAACTGTTTTAAAGTCACTATTAACCCCATGGTGAAAACCCTGAGCAGTTTTCTCCTACCACAACCATTAAACTGGAACTGTTTTAAAGTCACTATTAGCCCCATGGTGAAAACTCTGAGCAGTTTTCTCCTACCACAACCATTAAACTGGAACTGTTTTAAAGTCACTATTAGCCCCATGGTGATAACTCTGAGCAGTTTTCTCCTACCACAACCATTAAACTGGAACTGTTTTAAAGTCACTATTAACCCCATGGTGAAAACTCTGAGCAGTTTTCTCCTACCACAACCATTAAACTGGAACTGTTTTAAAGTCACTATTAGCCCCATGGTGATAACTCTGAGCAGTTTTCTCCTACCACAACCATTAAACTCTGGAACTGTTTTAAAGTCACTATTAGCCCCATGGTGAAAACTCTGAGCAGTTTTCTCCTACCACAACCATTAAACTGGAACTGTTTTAAAGTCACTATTAACCCCATGGTGAAAACTCTGAGCAGTTTTCTCCTACCACAACCATTAAACTGGAACTGTTTTAAAGTCACTATTAACCCCATGGTGATAACTCTGAGCAGTTTTCTCCTACCACAACCATTAAACTCTGGAACTGTTTTAAAGTCACTATTAACCCCATGGTGAAAACCCTGAGCAGTTTTCTCCTACCACAACCATTAAACTGGAACTGTTTTAAAGTCACTATTAGCCCCATGGTGAAAACCCTGAGCAGTTTTCTCCTACCACAACCATTAAACTCTGGAACTGTTTTAAAGTCACTATTAACCCCATGGTGAAAACCCTGAGCAGTTTTCTTCCTCTTTGACAATTGAGTTAGGAAGGACACCTTTATCTTTGTAGAGACTGGTTATATTGATACATCAGCCAACATGGGTTTAATAACTTCACCATACCCAACGGGATATTCAATGTCTGCTTTTTATTTTATTTGACCCATCTACCAATAAGTTGTCTTTTTTGCGAGCCATTAGAAAACCTCCCTGGTCTTTGTGGTTGAATCCGTGTTTGAAATTCACTGCTCGACTGAGGGACTTTACAGATAATTGTGTGTGTGGGGTACAGAGATGAGGTAGTCATTCAAAAATCATGTTAAACACTATTATTGCACACAGAGTGAGTCCATGCAACTTATCATGTGACTTGTTAAACAAAGGAGTTGAATACTTATTGACTCAAGACATTTCAGATCTGAATTTGTAATTAATTTGTAAAAAATTAACATAATTCCACTTTGACATCATGCGATATTGTGTGTAGGCCAGTGACACACTCACACAAACACATCTCAATGTAATACATGTTTTAATTCAAGCTGTAACGCATCAAAATGTGAAAAAAGTCAAGGGGTGTGAATACTTTGTGAAGGCTCTGTACGTCCTTTGTGAAGGCTCTGTACGTCCTTTGTGAAGGCTCTCAGTATAGTCATACAGGTTTTGGATGTTGTACACATGAAATTGTGTCATTCCGAACTTTATCCGCAATGTTATGTTCCGTTTGGTTGGACTCTAGCCATGCTTCTCCATGTAGCCAACGCATGTGCACACAAAGTCCAACCAAATGGAGTATAATTTAAAGTGAAATTCCTCCATGTTTATACCCTGATCTATCTTGGTCAGCCAAGCATCTCCCTGTCCCGTTGCTCAGACAGACCTCACAGTGCATACAAGACAGACGGAACAGAGACGGGACACGAACAGGGGACAGAGAAGGGAAGGTTGAGGTCCACAGAGAAAAGGATTTTCCCTGGTCTGTAGTGTAACAGAGCATAGCAGCCGTTCGACTAACTAAATATCAGCACCCATTGTTGACAGTACATCAAGAATCCATCTTAGTGGTCCATTTGTTTGTTATTATGGGTAAAGCTTGGGGTCAGTCCCACTCTAGCAGCCCTCCCTGAGAAGGGGACACATTCCTTGTGCAGCACAATGGAATGTGGTGGGGAGGCCGAGGGGAGGAATGTATTTCCTTTTGAGGCAACAGTAGAAGAATAGAGAGCGGGTTTGTTGTTAGGAGCCTTTATGACAGCTGTTTCCTGACAGAGAGGTCTTCAATGAGATGGCCATGACAGTCCTGTCTGTTTGCAGGGGCTCTTAGCACCCCGCTCCTCACTTCACCTTTTTTCTCTTCTCCTCCTTCCTCCACTAAGGTTGCAGAGCTGTGTGTGTGTGTGTGTGTGTGTGTGTGTATTGTGTGTGTGTCTGTACTATGTGTGTGTACTGTCTGTGTTTGTGTGTGTACTGTGTTTGTGTGTGTGCTGTGTGCATGTGTATTGTGTGTGTGTGCGTGTGTGTCTGTACTATATGTGTGTGTGTGGGTACTGTCTGTGTGTGTGTGTGTGTGTGCATGTCTATTGTGTGTGTGTCTGTACTATGTGTGTGTGTGTACTGTCTGTGTTTGTGTGTGTACTGTGTTTGTGTGTGTGTGTGTGCATGTGTATTGTGTGCATGTGTGTGTGTACTGTCTGTGTTTGTGTGTGTACTGTGTTTGTGTGTGTGCGTGTGCATGTGTATTGTGTGCATGTGTGTGTGTACTGTCTGTGTTTGTGTGTGTGTGTGTGTGTGTGTGTCCATGTATCCATTTGTGTATGTTCCTAGAACAGGTCGTGCAGCCTGGGCAATGGGTTATCTCTCTGCTGGAGGGCTGTGCTGTAACCTTGTCCATGCGTTTAACATTCTCTCCAGGCTCATAGAGAGAGCTAAGTGCTGCAGCCTGGCACACTGCCCAGACCCTCCCCAGCCCACCACATAGGGACGGGGACAGGCTGGAATGACTATCAGTTGAGCTCTGATTGTCTATTTATCCCCTGTCACAGCAGTTTGGAGCCTGGATTACAGTCGTGTGTGTTTGTGAGCAGGTATACCTATTGCTGCACGGTTTACCCTGCCTCTTCACTAAGGAACTGCTTCACTGCTCTGTATCCCTCTGCCTTTCTCCCTCCTTCCCTTCACTCTCCATCCTTCTTCATAACTCTCTCCATCCCAAATGAGGCTCACAAACCTTGACACAATCACACAGATGTTGAAATCTCAACACTGGAGTTGTGTAGTGTATCTGACCTCTATGTGCTTTAGCAGTCTGCTGTAGAGGCTGAGGCTCAATTTGCTGCATTGAGGCTGGCTGCTTGCACATGACTGGGCAGCAGCAGCCCAGTGTTTAGCAGAGGCCAATGATGCAGTGCAGTTATTGGGACGCTGGCAGTGCCTGTCTTGGGTGCTGAGCCAGGATTGAATTGGAGCAAAAAAAAGAAAAACAATATTAGATCTGTGACCTTAATTCATTTAGCTGTTTGTTTTGTTTAGCTCCATGTCATTTTCCTCAACGTACACTGTATTCTAAATGGATGTTATTGTTTTTGTACGTATAGAACGGTGTGTGCATGTGTAGGTGTGCGTGCTTCCGTCCATGTGTGCCAAGTACAAATGTAGGATCTTCATTTCATCACCCTTTTGTTGCTGCGAATTTTCCTGCGCTGCAGGAAAACCCACACTAACACACAGTTAAATCAACAGTATTGCACTTTTCATATAGCTTACTATTGGCCAGCTAATAGCCTAACTACCTACCAAGCAACATTGCAGATTAATCCTGTTGCTGCAGGATTGTTTTGCTGTGACAATATAGGTCAAATGAAGATCCTACATCTGTATGTGTGTGAGCGCATGTGCATGCATGCACTTATGTGTGTCTACGTACATGTGCATGGCTGCATGCATGTGTAGGCTACTAGGCTGTTTGGATGTTTAGTCTGGCCAATGTTAGGCTGCTGTGGGAACAGTGCTCAGTGGACACAGCTGGCAGAAAGATGTCTGTAATCATGGGCTTATGTGACATGTTCAGTCAGCAGGTGTGTGTCTGTGTGTGGCAATATGTGTGTGTGAGTACATTACTAAGGGAGTGTGTATTCTGGAGGGGAGTTTGGGTGTGTTGCGTGTTGGTAGGATAAGACGTGTATGTGTGGTGTTCTGCTATTCTGGAGGAAATGGATCTGTTCCTGAAGGGAATCACAGCAAGACAGACAAACAAAACATTGTAGAAGAAAAGTCCAATTCCCCCTCGCGTTTCTGGTGCACGCCGTCCTCCTCTCTCTGAACGATGCTGACAGCGCCGACACAGATGGCAAATGCATTCTGTCAGGCAGACTTTAGCCTTGCTTCTCTTCAAATAATCCTTACCCTTTTTATGGAAAGAGAGAAAAGTATCTGCCTGTGTGTGGATTAGAGAAATGTCTCTTTCTCCTCTCATTCCTCCTTATCTCTGTACCTGTAAATTCACCACCACCCTTTAAATAGCAATATACTATAGTAACACTGTATGACTGACAATATTGGAGTGTGTGTTAGTGATTCAGGCTTGTCGTTGGCCCTACCTCCAGCTGGATTGATTAGTATGTGTTTTCCAGTGTGTTTATCCTCACGTTGCCTTGTCATTTTATAGCAGCCTGTTACTGCCGATTACATTACGAGCAGCTTGTTGCAACACACTTCCAATGAGCTGGAACTCTATATTAACAGGGTTGTTATCAACATGTTCAGAGCGGGAGGCTGTTCGTGTGTGTGTGTGTGTGTGTGTGTGTGTGTGTGTGTGTGTGTGCAAGGGTGTATGCTTACATGTCATCTTTTCTTGACCTTCGTTTCAGTGTCACTTCCCTTTCCTGGTGATCCACAAAAACCTTGAGAAAGGAGAAGCCCTTGTTAAACACACCCTGTCTTTACTGACACGCGCACACACACAGACGCACACACACAGACGCACACACACAGACGCACACACACAGACGCACACACAGAGAGGAAAGCAATAGTAAAACATTTAGAGTCTGTTCCTCTTGAAGGGACCTGCACTATGACTCACCTGAGTGTGAAAGTGCTAATTCTTGGAACCTTGACACCCTCTAGTCCCCCCCTCCAAGGTCTGATGGCCCTCTTCCTCCCGCTAGGCTCCCATATGGTGGAGAGAGAGGAGAGCCAGTCTAATGTCTTCAGCTATTTCTAAGCACACATCGTTTAACATTTCATTACTGCAGCCAAGCGAAACCTCAGTGTCAGGATGACTTTCTTCTGATTCAAAATGAACTGATGTCTTTGTTCAAACAGCTGCACAAAGAAACAAGCTGATGGGCTGAAATGCTCTGCTAGAAGAATAACTGCAATTTTATTTTGTTAGGTTTTATAATCTGAAATCTATCCCTATTTCCTACCTACTGCCCCAATTCCTTTTTTTCTCATCTCTCTCTGCTCATTCACTCCCATGCCCCATTATTCCATTATCTTCATTGTGAGCATTAGAGCTTGTGGCGATTTCATTTATTTCTCTCCCTTGAAACTTCCAAATATCCCTTTTCTCTCCCATTTTCTGAAGAGGAGGCTTGCGAAAATTGCCAGCTTCATCAGCCCTGTGTCTGTATTCTCTGTCAGTGTGTAATGTCCATATGTGTCCTCCTCAGTGTGAAGAGGCCTGCAGGGATGGGCAGCATCCTGAACCGCCTCGGGGGGAAGAAACAGAAGATGAGCACGTTGGAGAAGTCCAAGATGGACTGGGACGCCTTCAAGGATGAGGAGGGCATCGGGGACGAGCTGGCCATCCACAACCGAGGCAAAGAAGGGTGAGTCTCTCTCTAATACTACCAGCGAAGCCATATAGTGTTCTGCAACACCACTCCACCATAGAGAGGCAGGGAAACTGATAGATCAGTTAAAAAGTATTCTTTCTCTACCCACCAGCCTACTACTAATTCTGAGCAACAGCACACGTCTATCTTTGATACCAGTAGCCTCTATCTATCTACAGTAGTCACCAGCAGGTTGGACTCTGGATAGACAGAAAAATCATCTCTGATATGATATAAGTCCTTTGTGATGATAGGCAGGTTGTTCCTGACTGAGCTCTGCAGCAGTCCAGCCTTATCCCCTGCCTGACCTGTAGCTATGAAGCAGTCTGTCTGCATGCCTGCTCAGAATACCAGCAGCACCTGACACCCATGGCTTCCACTGGCGTCCATCTCCCAGCACAGGCAGGATTTTCCCTCTGCTGTCAGAGGCCCTGCAGTAGCATTATTCTTTCCTAAAGGTTACTATTGAACAGATGAGTCATTTAACAGTCCCCCCTCCATCTTTCTCTCCCCCTCTTATCTCCATCCTCATCTTTGTCTGACTGATGAGCTGTGCAGCCTGGCTGCTGGTTCCTTCTCCTCCTGCGTCACAGGAAAGCTAATGAGCAGAGATGGCAAAACACAGTCTAGAGCAGGTTGTAAATCTTTTTTTGGACACATTATTGAAACCACTCACATACACAGAAGCGTTTGCCCTATGTTCCTTTAGTATGCAGTGAGTGTTTGGAGTGTTTGCTGTACATGTGAGTGTTTCAGGGCAGCCAACCACAGGACTATTGGCAGACACCTACTGTACACTAAAGTGATACATATTCACTGCCCATCTTGGATATGAACGGATACACTCCATCCAGGCTATATAACATCCGGCCGTTATTCAGGAGTCCCATAGGGCGGCACACAATTGGCCCAGCGTCGTCCGGGTTTGGCCTGGGTAGGCCGTCATTGTAAAGAAGAATTTGTTCTTAACTGACTTGCCTAGTTAAATTAAAAAAAATACAAATAAAAACATGACCAAAAGTATGTGGAAGAGGTGGTTATGGAATGAATAATGGTCTGGGGGTGTTTTTCATGGTTCGTGCTAGGCCCCTTAGTTCCAGTGAAGGGAAATCTTAACGCTACAGCATGCAGCATTCTAGACTATTCTGTGCTTCCAACTTTGTGGCAACAGTTTGGGGAAGGCCCTTTCCTCTTTCAGCATGACAATGCCCCCGTGCACAAAGTGAGGTCCATACAGAAATGGTTTGTCGAGATCGGTGTGGAAGAACGTGACTGGCCTGCACAGAGCCCTGACCTTAACTCCATCGAACACCTTTGGAATGAATTGGAACGCTGACTACGATCCAGGCTTAATGGCCCAACATCAGTGCCCGACATCACTGACAGTGAGACCTGAGGGGAACTCTGGAGTGTTGCACTCAAAAGTCATGTGTGTAGACAACAACTAATCAGCACGCTATATATCTGTCTCATCTACCACTGTAAACTGAAGTCACCTTGAGGCGTATGACACATTTAGGCCAAGTGTTCCCCCATAGGAAGGTGACCTGCTTTGTGCAGAACATATGACGGAGAAATGAAAGATACCAAATTATAACAAAGTGGTCATATGTAGATTGGGTGGAAAAAATGGGCGCAGAATCAGATGACCTAATTCTGTCAGATAGGCCAACGGGGAAGTCATGACATCATCAACAGGGTCTCCATATTTTGCTGAGTGGTGACTGTGAGGTGTCAGGTGATATACAGTGGGGTCTGAAATGATTGACATCGTTGATAAAGATTGTATAAAATAATTCAAATACAGAGCTATATTGTTTGCAAAAAAAAAAAGTTAAATTACACTGAGTGTAGAAAACATTCGGAACATGACATAGACTGACCAGGTGAAAGCTATGATCCCTTATTGATGTCTCCTGTTAAATCCACTTCAATCAGTGTAGATGAAGGGGAGGAGACAGGTTATAGAAGGATTTTTAAGCCTTGAGACAATTGAGACATGGATTGTGTATGTGTGCCATTCAGAAGGTGAATACAAAGAGGGCGATACAAAACATTTAAGTGCCTTTGAACGGGGTATGGTAGTAGCTGCCAGGCACACTGGTTTGAGTGTGTCAAGAACTTCAGCGCTGCTGTGTTTTTCACTCACATTAGTTTCCCGTGTGTATCAAGAATGGTCCACCATCCAAAGGACATCCAGCTAACTTGACACAACTGTGGGAAGCATTGGCGTCAGCATGGGCCATCATCCCTGTAGAACGCTTTTGACACCTTTTTAGAGTCCATAACTGACAAATTGAAGCTGTTCTGAGGGCAAAAGGAGGTGCAACTCAATATTAGGAAGGTGTTCCTAATGTTTTGTACACTCAGTGTATATTATTTTATACTAATACAATTGGTCAGAGAAAGAGATTTATTTTAACAAGTAATACTTTTTTGAAAAGCTAGGGGTCAAAATGATTAAAGATTTTTATAAATAAAGTAGTCAAAAGTTTAGTATTTTGTCCTATATTCTTAGCACGCAAAGATTACATTAAGTTTGTCACACTACAAACTTGATGGATGCATTTGCAGCTCATTTCGATTGTTTCAGATTATTTTATGCCCAATAAAAATGATGGTCTTTTCACTTTATATTATAAATAAGAATATTATATGTTCCTAAACACTTCTACATTCATTTAATATGGATGCTACCATGGTTACGGATAATTATGAATGAATTGTTAATAATTATGGTGAGAAAGTTACAGAGGGTCAAAGATCATACTTCCAAGACATGCTAACCTCTCACCATTACCAATAGCAGGGGAGATTAGCATGTCTTGGGGGTATCATAATTACACAGTCATTATAATTACCCAGCCTGCAACTGTCTCCATGGCTGGCTCTCTAATTTCTCCAATCCCATGTTTTTGTCTACACTAGAGCTAGGCACTTGGGGGGTTCATACTCCCCTGGGGATGCTAATCTAGCATGACATCATTGCCCGTTGCTAAGAGCAGCCCTAGTAACATTGGGATGATTAACTCCGTCACTGCCTGCTGAGAGTAGAGGAGGCTCATAACCATGCAGGCAGAGATGTCACACTACCCACCACTGTGTCTGTGTTACAGTATAAGATATGAGAGAGGAGACCGTCTCACTCTATATTCAGCCTCTCTAGACAGTGGTGAGATGAAGTAAAGACCGTAGTTTAGAAGGTTCAGAAATACAACCCGTCCGACAGCTAAATTGCTGCTTTCTCCGAGTACCTCAATTTCTCCCGTGTTTTTCCATCTCTTTGGGAGGGATGTGGTTGTGTGGAGGGAGTCAGTCTATAGGGTTCGGAGGCCAGGGGCCTGAGCAAGAGACTGCAGTAGGCGGTCCACTGGGCCACGCTGGAGGCCGCAGAACTGTTCTTGGAGCTCCAGACAGCCCCATAGTCGGGATACGCCCTGGGCCGGCTCTCCCACGGGGGTCACACACAGACTGGGGGGCCAGTGATGAGGCCTCCCTCTCTCTGATCTAGGGCCAGTGAACAACCAGTGGTGGGTGTGAGCTGGCTTCTTCCTATCTCTGGGAACGGGTTTGGGTTTAGAGGATAACTGTGGGTACAGTGGTGTATTTCATTCAAACTGTCCCTTGTGTGTAGAGATATGGATCCTAGTGTGCTAGGCAGAGGCAGTGCTTAGAGAGAGAAGGAAAAGGAAAAAAATATGGGAAGAGCTACTTTCCTAGCTCCTGCTGGGTAAGAAGAGTTAAACAGCCATTGGGGAAACCTACAGCCCCTCTGTCTTACCACCTTCATTACACTCATCTTCATCACACTGTTGTAGTTGACACTTGAATAGTTGAGGTATTGATAACTAAATTTGCATTTGTGTGACAAAGATGCTTGTCATAAGCCAGAGAGTTGTTAATCAACTAATTTACTTTTGTGTGCGCACTTAGTGCTAACATGCTATCAGGTGTTCACTATAACAATGAGCCAGGACCTTGCGTAACATGCTTGTCCCAGAACGGCTGTTTATAGGAGCAGTGTGTTTGCGTGCCTGCTTTGTAATATCTCCTGCTGGATGTTTATGTGTGTTAGTAATTCTATTTTCTGTGTTTGTTGGGCTTTAGGTATGTGGAGAGAAAGAATTTCCTGCAGAGAGTTGACCACCGGCAGTTTGAGCAGGAAAAGAAAGTACGTCTCGGCAACATCATGAAGCGATGACAAGGAATAATAGAGGAGAGGTACGCTAACAATTGTGACACATGCGCGCACCACTCTGAACATGCCTGCCCAGTTCCCTCTCGTGTTTTCTCTTCCCAGTACTTGGCCTCTGGACTGCCCATGTGTTTGGAATGGCCCGACAGTACCTGCTACCTGCTGTTTTTGGACCTGCGTCAGATTTCACACTCCCAATCTACACACAGCACTCTCATTACACCTCCATCTGTTCCTGGACCTGCGTGTGACCCGAATCACCTAGACTCAGACCCCTGACTGTGTCTTCCTACCTCTATGAGAGGTGTGTTGGCAGTGTTAACCTGCTTACCTCAGCACATGGCTGTGTGGGTGTTCCTGTACTGAACATTTGTCAACATCATCACCAGGATGAAGAAAAGAAAGGAAAGCATTCCAGGAGTGAGAAGAGGAGAATGAGCAGCACAGTCATGATTCCACACCCTGAACTCTGTATCAGTCGTTATTGGCATTGACTCGAGAGGGAAAGAGATGAGGAATCCACACACTGCTCAGATATTTGTGCCATCGCTCCACATCTCCTGCAGTGATTCGGGTTGGTATGCTGTTCATTGGAAGAGTTAAAGTTGCATTTCACCTCCCTGTTGTGCGGACTGCACTTCTCTGGATAAGTTCCAGCTAATCTGAGGAGAAAGATGTGTCTCACTCTGATGTACCTTAGTTATACCAATAACTATCACAGTTTCTGACATGATGCAAGATGAAAGATCTATGTTTCATGAACATGTCAGCTTAGCTGCTTCTTAAACCTGAGCTAAGAGGGGAGAGGATCACTGAGCGTTTCCTCAGCTACTGTTCTCCCAACGTAATGACACAGCTCCTATTACAAGGTAATTTTATGGTTGTTCAGTAACAGACACTCACACAGACAGGCTAATTCAGGGACTTTATTTTTAGTTACAGGTTGTTAAATGAATGGGCTTCAAGTGTGTCTGAATAATAACGTCTCGTATTATTATGTCAGAATTTGGACTTGTGTTATGTTGTTATCCTGGTACTGTACTGTGTCAACTGTATAACATTGAATAAAGCACGCTATTTGGTTTGAAATTGTTGTTTTAGTACAGATGGTATTGTTTTGCTCATTTGTACCCCTGACCTCCCCAAGGCCTTATATTCCAGCCTTCCTCTTCCCCATTCCAAGGCTTTTCCCTTCTCTAGACAACTGTCTCCAGAAACACTACAATTACACCATAACCTGTTCCTCCCTGCCCCCTCTTCACCTAATGCAACTGTTGCCCTCTCCCTCACCCCCCTAGGTCCTACACCCCTAACCCCATCCCCCTTCCCTCCCATCTTACCCACTCTGCTATGCCTTAAATAAGGAGGTCAGAGGACTCCACCACTCACACAGTTTCTCTCAACCTCATTTCCTCTGTATCCAGGCCCCCTCCACTCACTGCTTCTGTGTTTCCTGCCTGAGTGTTTGGAGGGGAAAGGAGGAGAAGCCTGTGCATCCTTCATAAGAGGGGAATTGACTTGTTTACATTACTATAGTTATAGGGATCCACCCTGCATCCCCATGGGTACTCACTCACTCAGTACATTTGTTTGTTTGTTCTGATTTTGCTTCATGTAACCAGACGAAAGCTAACTCTATATTTTATATAAGCCGGTTTAGATAAAGAGATCCTGTGTACTGTACTATAGCAGGGAGAGTACACATGAAAAGCCTGCAGAGACATGCAGAAACACACTCACGTACAGTACACAAACGGTTGCATATTGGATGCAGGTTATTCTGTCCTATAGGCTATGTAGGCCGATGTAGGAGGCAGGCAGCAGACTCCCCAGTGCGTATGTGCTTCCTGCATTACATTTCTGCTTCATCACTGGCACATTTCACATTGACGGGGTAGGTTGAGAGCTTCAAGTTCCTCGCTGTCCACATCCCTAAGGATCGATCATGGTCCACAAACACATTCATGAATAGGGCCTCTTCCCCCTCAGGAGGCTGAAAAGATTTGTCATGGGCCCTGAGATCCTCAAAAAGTTATACTGCTGTACCATTGAGAGCATCTTGACTTGTTATGGCAACTTGGTATGGCATGGCCTCCAACCGCAAGGCGCTACAGAGGGTAGTGCGTACGGCCCAGAGGGAGGCCCCACAAATTGTAAAAGACTACAGCCACCCAAATCATAGACTGTTCTCTCTGCTACTGTACGGCAAGTGGTACCGATGCCAAGCATTTCGATACACCAGCAATAACATCTGCTAAACACGTGTATGTGACCAATAAGATTTGATTTGATTTTGTTGCAAGTCTGGAACCAAGAGTACCCTGAGCAGCTTCTACCCACAAGCCATAAGACTGCTAAATAGTTAGTTAAATATAAACCCAACAACTTTACTGAGGTACAGTTTATATAAGGAAACCAGTCAATTGAAATAAATAAATTACGACCTAATCTATGGAGTTCACATGACTGGGCAGGGGTGCAGCTATGGGTGGGTCTGGGAGGGCATAGGCCCACCCACTTGGGAGCAAGTCCCAGGCAATCAGAATTATTTCCCCCCCATAAAAGTGCTTAATTACAGACAGAAATACTCCTCAGTTTCATCAGCTGTCTGGGTGGCTGGTCTCAGACGATCCCGCAGGTGAAGAAGCCGAATGTGAGGTCCTGGGATATGCCACACCTGTCAAATGGCTGGATTATCTTGGAAAATGAGAAATGCTCACTAAAAGGTATGTAAACAAATGTGTACACCAAATCTGAGAGAAATACGATTTTGGGGATTTTTTAGTTCAGCTCATGAAACATGGGCCAACAGTTACATGTTCTGTTTTATATTTCTGTTCAGTATAGTTAACCAAATGGCTACCCGGACTATATGCATTGAACTTTTTTGACTCATCACATACGCTGCTGCCTCTGTTTATTATCTATCCTGTTGCCTAGTCACTTTAGTCCTAGTTATATGTACGTACATTATCTTCCTCAATTACCTTATTCCTCCGCACATTGACTCGGAACTGGTACCTTGTTCATTAGAACGTGCGTTGAAGATGTCGTTCCCATAGCAACGAATAAAACATTCCCAAACCAGAAACCGTGGATTGATGGCAGCATTCGTGTGAAACTGAAAGCCAGAACCACTGCTTTTAATCAGGGCACGGTGACCGGAAACAAGACCGAATACAAACAGTGTAACTATTCCCTCCGCAAGGCAATCAAACAAGCTAAGCGTCAGTATAGAGACAAAGTAGAATCGCAATTCAACGGCTCAGACACAAAAAATAACTTTTTTGCCCGCTTTGAGGACAATACAGTGCCACTGACACGGCCCGCAACCAAAACATGCGGACTCTCCTTCACTGCAGCCGAGGTGAGTAAAACATTTAAACGTGTTAACCCTAGCAAGGCTGCAGGCCCAGACGGCATCCCCAGCCGCGCCCTCAGAGCATGCGCAGACGAGCTGGCTGGTGTGTTTACGGACATATTCAATCAATCCTTATCCCAGTTTGCTGTTCCCACATGCTTCAAGAGGGCCACCATTGTTCCTGTTCCCAAGAAAGCTAAGATAACTGAGCTAAACGACTACCGCCCCGTAGCACTCACTTCCGTCATCATGAAGTGCTTTGAGAAACTAGTCAAGGACCATATCACCTCCACCCTACCTGACACCCTAGACCCACTCCAATTTGCTTACCGCCCAAATAGGTCCACAGACGATGCAATCTCAACCACACTGCACACTGCCCTAACCCATCTGGACAAGAGGAATACCTATGTGAGAATGCTGTTCATCGACTACAGCTCAGCATTTAACACCATAGTACCCTCCAAACTCGTCATCAAGCTTGAGACCCTGGGTCTCGACCCCGCCCTGTGCAACTGGGTACTGGACTTCCTGACGGGCCGCCCCCAGGTGATGAGGGTAGGTAACAACATCTCCACCCCGCTGATCCTCAACACTGGGGCCCCACAAGGGTGCGTTCTGAGCCCTCTCCTGTACTCCCTGTTCACCCACGACTGCATGGCCATGCACGCCTCCAACTCAATCATCAAGTTTGCGGACGACACAACAGTGGTAGGCTTGATTACCAACAACGACGAGGCGGCCTACAGGGAGGAGGTGAGGTCCCTCGGAGTGTGGTGTCAGGAAAATAACCTCACACTCAACATCAACAAAACTAAGGAGATGATCGTGGACTTCAGGAAACAGCAGAGGGAACACCCCCCTATCCACATCGACAGAACAGTAGTGGAGAGGGTAGCAAGTTTTAAGATTCCTCGGCGTACACATCACAGACAAACTGAATTGGTCCACCCACACAGACAGCATCGTGAAGAAGGCGCAGCAGCGCCTCTTCAACCTCAGGAGGCTGAAGAAATTTGGCTTGTCACCAAAAGCACTCACAAACTTCTACAGATGCACAATCGAGAGCGTCCTGTCGGGCTGTATCACCGCCTGGTACGGCAACTGCTCCGCCCACAACCGTAAGGCTCTCCAGATGGTAGTGAGGTCTGCACAACGCATCACCGGGGGCAAACTACCTGCCCTCCAGGACACCTACACCACCCGATGTCACAGGAAGGCCATAAAGATCATCAAGGACAACAACCACCCGAGCCACTGCCTGTTCACCCCGCTATCATCCAGAAGGCGAGGTCAGTACAGGTGCATCAAAGCTGGGACCGAGAGACTGAAAAACAGCTTCTATCTCAAGGCCATCAGACTGTTAAACAGCCACCACTAACATTGAGTGGCTGCTGCCAACACACTGACTCAACTCCAGCCACTTTAATAACGGGAATTGATGTAAAATATATCACTACCCACTTTAAACAATGCTACTTAATATAATGTTTACATACCCTACATTATTTATCTCATATGTATACGTATATACTGTACCCTATATCATCTACTGCATCTTTATGTAATACATGTATCACTAGCCACTTTAAACTATGCCACTTTGTTTACATACTCATCTCATATGTATATACTGTACTCGATACCATCTACTGCATCTTGCCTATGCCGCTCTGTACCATCACTCATTCATATATCTTTATGTACATATTCTTTATCCCTTTACACTTGTGTGTAGAAGGTAGTAGTTTTGGAATTGTTAGCTAGATTACACGTTGGTTATTACTGCATTGTCGGAACTAGAAGCACAAGCATTTCGCTACACTCGCATTAACATCTGCTAACCATGTGTATGTGACAAATAAAATTAGATTTTATTTGATTTTGTGTATATAGCCAAGTTATTGTTACTCATTGTGTATTTACAGTATTATTACCTTTCTATTATTTCTCTATTTTCTCTCTCTGCATTGTAGGGAAGGCCCGTAAGTAAGCATTTCACTGTTAGTCTACACCTGTTTACGAAGCATGTGATTAATAAAATTTGATTTGACATTTCTGTACAGGCTCCTACACCAACACCAGCACCCACCACAGCCGAAACTAGGCCTGCAGTGGCCTGCATGATTTATTCTACACTGCTGTTACACACACCTCTGTCTCCCTTGCTCCTCTCTCTCTCTCCTTTCTCTTTCTGACAGACTAAGCAGATGAGCAGTCATCCTCATCTTTATTCAATTGCTCCCGCACCCACCCACACACACTCCAAGAGAGATACCAGTGCACTCTCCAGAGCTGTAGAGAGCAAGTCATCCTCATTTTTAGTCAAATACACCTTCTGCCCTTATTTCTTTTCTGTTACTTCTCTTGGAGGGTTAAGCGACTTTGGGAGCCCCAAGTAATTCTCCCAGCTTGTCTCTTTCCTACACGGACTGCTCACTTCCACCATGCTGTTACCCTGCAAATGCCTTTTAAACTCACTCACTGTGTCACCGTTTCTTATGCTCAGTTTAACTTGACCACTGTTCACCTCTCACCTCCCTTGTATGTAGGTGGTAGGTGAACTTTTCTCATCTGCACAACCTGTGCTTGACCGTGATGTGAAAATAGATTGGAAGAAAGGCAAAGAGGATGGAGAAAGAACAGGTTAAAGGAGTATGGAAGAGAGAGTTGGCTGGGAAACAACGATTTAGATTATATACAGTTGCTGTGCTTTTGTCAAGGGAAGGAAGTCTTATTATAGTGTGACAAAACCAACTGTAACCTTTAACCCTAATTTCAAACCTTACATTAACTTGAAACGCACATTTTTACCCACACTCTGACCCTGGCTTAAACTCCTATAAAATCCCAATTTAACCCCTAAAAGAGGCCCCCAGTGGTTTTCCACTTATAGGTGGTTGGCTGAGCCTTAGGTTGCCGCTAGGAATGCCTGATATATCTGACACACATTTCCCGTCTTCACCTCTAGGCATGTGTCTGTCACCAAATACCATCGTTTCAAACCGAGAAGTTGATTTTAAAAAGCCAACACCTTTGGGAGGATAATTATAATCACTGACACAAGAATCTCAAATAACAGCAGGAGCAAATGGTCCGGATGCCTTCCCCTCCCTGCTATCCAAACTCTAAAAGCTCTGGTAGAGGCTTTGGTAACACCAGCCAGAGGCTTTGGTAACACTTCTTTATAAGTTGTTATAAGCATATTTGAGCCATTATGTCTTATAACAAGGCTTATAATGTTATGTCTCCCAATGCATCAAACTGACTGTTATTTAGTCCAGATAATTAAAGGGGTCATACATCTTCATAAAAAGTCAAACAATGCATTTTTACTAAAACCTTCTCTGAGGTGTTGCCTGTACACTGTCATTGTTTCTTAGCACAACGTATCTCCTACCATGAAAGTGCTTTTTATGGTCCATGGTGGTAATTTATGCATTTGGAGAGAGGCTGAGCATAGAGTAGTGCATAAGGTGATTTGTGCAAAATGTGTCCCAAAATCACTTCAAAAGACACCTACACTTCAACCTAGGCCACTTTATTGTATAGGTATATTTTCCATTTATTAAACTTCTCATTAATTGGTGCAATACTTTTGACAACATCCTAACCTTCAGATGTGGATACATGACCATAAGTGTATCTTGGCCTATTGGACAATTCACCCACGATAGCCGACGACAATGTAGACATTCCCTTTAAGTGGCAACCTTGGGGAGCTCAGAAATTATTCTGCATATATTTCAATAGATTTATTTAGGAGAGCATGAGTTTAACATGATAAGGCAGGGCAGGCCTTATCACGACAAAAACCTTAATCTTATTGCTGCCTCTTCTTTTTGATGGTGGAAAACGGGAGACCATCCCTTTAAACAAAACTTGACTGTTCCATTAGAACCGTATAGAGCGCAGCGGTCTTTCGTGCAGCAGCAGTGATACACGCAGCAGTGATACACGCAGCAGGCGAAAGACTGGAGACAATCTTTTTTTCATTCTGTTTGACACTGAACGCAAAGTTGCGATTTAAAAAAATATATTTTACATTGGATTATTGGGAAAATTAACAAACGTGTGACATAGAAGAACAAGAGGAGAGTGTTTACGGTGTGTTGGAGACGGGAGCTCTGGACGTAAATGAGCTGGGCTGCGCCGCATTTGGTGGGCTGCTCCTAGCTCGGAAAATCCCACCATATCCCTGACATTTATTCCCAACTCAACCGGAACGGAGAACTGACACTGATGTAGATGCATTTTAAAGGAAAAACATGGAATAAAGGCTGACATCGAAGGCGTCCTGAAGAAAATAGCTTTTTTGCTGTTGTTGAAAAAGTAGCCAACAGCTTCTTAATTAAATAACCTATAAAAAAATTTTGTAGTCAAATAGAGGCATTGCCTACTCTAACAACACATCACAAGATGTCTGTTCCGGTAAGTGTTATTTAAAGGTTACTATTTAAATCCTCTATTGCAAGACAACCATGTAATGATGTTACATCTGGCATGAACTTTCGTTGCATACAAAGAGATGTCAGCAATACAATATTCCATTGCCAAGTGTCATTTTCTTTTGCTGCTAAGGCAGTTACTTTGTGTTATCATTGCACTTCCACTGTTATAATGATAGAACATATTTATTTTCACTTTTTTATCATTTGTAAAAATGTACACACTAGGCGTGCAAGGCCTAACACACACTGCTTGCTGGTCTGGCAGGCTGTTCTTGTCAACCTGTCACATTTGACTGGGATGGGCATAGTAGTGCCAACGTTGCAGCCTGAGTTTTGTCAGTTGCAAAGTATTAGGTTAAACCTTTACTGCAATTATGTTACCACCTGTAGGCTATATTTTGAGTGTAATGCCAAAATAATTGGTCTTGGACACTTAATGCTTCATGTGACCAGGATATGCAGTTGTGTTTTTCATTCATCTGTTGGTTTGCCAGCAGTCTACCATTAAACCAACAGCCTGCAAAAATAAAATAAATTGTACCCCAGTAATAATAACAAAAGGTAACAGTTCCATCCTTTGATGTGTATTGGACTTGTGTATTGTAGATATTGCCATGACTCAGGTCTCCTTTGGCAAGTACTGTTCTATCTAGCTTGGCACGTGTTATTATGCACACAGATATCTGAAACGGCATGCTGTAACCTATGGGAAGCGTCCTTCTGCAATACGCATCTCAACCCCACCAGTTTGTGACGAGTTTAAAAAAAAATCATGATTCTTGAAATTCAGAGCTCATTGTTTTCCCCATGTCAGGTTTAGGGAGTAGAATGTGCTGCAAGTCACACTTCTACGAACACTGAAATATATGCTAGTTTTCCTCGGGACAGCGAAGGGCTGATTACAGAGTTTTCTCCTATACACTGAGATATACTGTATACTGCCTCTTTGCCTGTAGATCATCTGGATAGATAACATTATCACCTATGCTAACTAGCCTCATGCCATTAGAGCGATGTAATGGACAACCTTTACTTCCTTGTTTGTTTTGCAGAGTGTTTGAGCCAATGGTACTGCACATTATGAATCAGTGTATTGGGCTATGTGTTATTGTCTTGAGTAAGACTGTACACAGTTTCAGCTTGTGGGGGTTGTTGGTTTGGTTTTTAATGTATGTTTCACCCTCAGTTAGATATTCTCTGCACTGTATTCAACAAACACAGTCCAGATTGCAGTTCCCATGTCTTGGGGCCTGGGCTTGATGGCAACAGCTGTTCTCTGTGCATGCAGGATGACAAGTCTCATGACTAAACCCAGCACCTCATGCCAACCAGTCTGAGTCCTTTCACCTGGCTGCCTAATACGTCACTGGGAAATCAACATCACACGTCACTTGGGTGTGACTGTCCACCCAATCCACTGGACAAATCATTGTCACACACTTTTCCATTGCGTGGGTGTTATTCAAGATTTCCCATAGTAATCATGTTAGAAATGGGGGCGCTTTGGAAGATGGCTGGTGTCCAACAGATTGTTTTCATTTGTACACTATTATTCTTTCAGTAATACCATTGTTATTTCAACATTATAGCTTTCAGTATAATGTCTGCTATCCATTTGATTCTGTGTATTCTTTTTGGGAGTGCAGATTTGTCAAAGCATCCAATGTTGTTGCTTGGGTGATGGGTGTATTTCCTCGTTGGCCTGCCAAAATTCTAATAGACTGGGAGTCCCTGTGGAGAGTTTCCTCCTGATGTATTTGATGTATTAATTCCTCCAGTCAACCATATTATGGGGGAAATTAAACTGATGTTTGCATGGGATCAGCCCGTAGAGTTAATCATGCTTAGGTGAACAGGAAGTGCCAGTAGTAGCAGGGGTCCCAATGCTCCAATGCTTAGATGCTAAACACCATGTCATTCACCAATCATATCTGTGGCTTTTTAGTCATTCCTCCTTTGATATTATGGATTTAACATTTGTTATTAGTAATTCACTGATTAACTGATAGCTTGCTTACAGCATGCTGTACATTTACTGTAAGTAGAATATAATAGCGTCAATAGCAGTTTTTCCCCAGTGTTTTCTGTTAATGCCACTGTAGATAGCGTGCTACACTATATATACAAAAGTATGTGGACACCCCTTCAAATTAGTGGATTAGACTATTTCAGCAACACCCATTGCTGACAGGTGTGTGAAATCGAGCACACACCCATGCAATCTCCATTGACAAACATTGGCAGTAGAATGGCCTTACAGAAGAGCTCAGTGTCTCTCAATGTGGCATCGTCAAAGGATGCCACTTTTCCAACAAGTCAGTTCGTCAAATTTCTGCCCAGCTAGAGCTAGTGTTATTGTGAAGTAGAAACGTCTAGGAGCAACAACGGCTCAGCCGCGAAGTGATAGGCCACACAAGCTCACAGAACAGGACCGCTGAAGTGCGTAACGTGTAAACATCGTCTGTCCTCAGTTGCAATACTCACTACCGAGTTCCAAATTGCCTCTGGAAGCAACGTCAACACAAGAACTGTTCGTCAGGAGCTTAATGAAATGGGTTTCCATGGCCGAGCAGCCACACACAAGCCTAAGATCACCATGCACAATGCCAGCACGCTTCACCATCTGGCAGTCTGACAGAATCTGGGTTTGACAGATGCCAGGAGAACGCTACCTGCTCCAATGTATAATGCCAACTGTAAAGTTGGTGGAGGAGGAATAATGGTCTGGGGCTGCTTTTCATGGTTCGAGCTAGGCCCCTTAGTTCCAGTGAAGGAAAATCTTAACGCTACAGCATATAATGACATTCTAGACTATTCTGTGTTCCAAATTTTGTGGCAACAGTTTGGGGAAGGCCCTTTCCTGTTTCAGCATGACAATGCCCCTGTGCACAAATCAAGGTCCAATGGTTTGTCGAGATCGGTGTGGATAAACTTGACTGGCCTGCACAGAGCCCTGACCTCAACCCCATCAAACACCATCAAAAACACGCAGGTCAAATCAACATTTCTTTGTCACCTACACATGGTTAGCAGATGTTAATGTGAGGGTAGCGAAATATTTGTGCTTCTAGTTCCGACCATGCAGTAATATCAAACAAGTAATCTAACAATTTCACAACAACTACCTTATACACACAAGTGTAAAGGAATGAATAAGAATATGTACATAAAAATATATATGGATGAGAGATGGCCAATTTTTTTATTTTTTTTATTTTTACCTTTATTTAACCAGGCAAGTCAGTTAAGAACAAATTCTTATTTTCAATGACGGCCTGGGAACAGTGGGTTAAC
Organism: Oncorhynchus mykiss; assembly: GCF_057628025.1. Classification (NCBI taxonomy): domain Eukaryota; kingdom Metazoa; phylum Chordata; class Actinopteri; order Salmoniformes; family Salmonidae; genus Oncorhynchus; species Oncorhynchus mykiss. The sequence goes on along the minus strand of NC_143022.1, from coordinate 29,300,774 downwards.
TGCCTGTTCAGGGGCAGAACGACAGATTTGTACCATGTCAGCTCGGGGGTTTGAACTCGCAACCTTCCGGTTACTAGTCCAACGCTCTAACCACTAGGCTACCCTGCCGCCCCAAACGGCATAGGCAAGATGCAGTAGATGGTATAGAGTACAGTATATACATATGAGATGAGTAATGTAGGGTATGTAAACATTATATTAAGTGGCATTGTTTAAAGTGGCTAGTGATACATGTATTACATCCAATTTTAATTATTAAAGTGGCTAGAGGTGAGTCAGTATGTTGGCAGCAGCCACTCAATGTTAGTTATGGCTGTTTAACAGTCAGATGGCCTTGAGATAGAAGCTGTTTTTCAGTCTCTCGGTCCCAGCTTTGATGCACCTGTACTGACCTCGCCTTCTGGATGATAGCGGGGTGAACAGGCAGTGGCTCGGGTGGTTGTTGTCCTTGTGTAGGTGTCCTGGAGGGCAGGTAGTTTGCCCCCGGTGATGCGTTATGCAGACCTCATTACCCTCTGGAGAGCCTTACGATTGTGGGCGGAGCAGTTGCCGTACCAGACGGTGATACAGCCCGACAGGATGCTCTCGATTGTGCATCTGTAGAAGTTTGTGAGTGTTTTTTGGTGACAAGCCACATTTCTTCAGCCTCCTGAGGTTGAAGAGGTGCTGTTGCGCCTTCTTCACCCTGCTGTCTCTGTGGATGGATCATTTCAGTTTGTCCGTGATGTGTACGCCGAGGTACTTAAAACTTTCCACCTTCTCTGCTACTGTTCAGTCGATGTGGATAGGGGGGTGCTCCCTCTGCTGTTTCCTGAAGTCCACGATCATCTCCTTTGTTTTGTTGGCATTGAGTGTGAGGTTATTTTCCTGACCCTCCGAGGGCCCTCACCTCCTCCCTGTAGGCTGTCTCATTGTTGTTGGTAATCAAGCCTACCACTGTAGTGTCGTCTGCAAACTTGATGATTGAGTTGGTGGCGTGCATAGCCACCCAGTCATGGGTGAACAGGGAGTACAGGAGAGGGCTGAGAACGCACCCTTGTGGGGCCCCAGTGTTGAGGATCAGCGGGGTGGAGATGTTGTTTCCTGCCTTCACCACCTGCGGGTGGCCCATCAGGAAGTCCAGGACCCAGTTGCACAGGGCAGGGTCGAGACCCAGGTAGTGTGGAGACCCAGGTATGGTCCTTGACTAGTCTCTCAAAGAACTTCATGATGACCGAAGTGAGTGTCATTTAGCTCAGTTACCTTCGCTTTCTTGGGAACAGGAACAATGGTGGCCCTCTTGAAGCATGTAGGATCAGCAGACTGGGATAAGGATTGATTGAATATGTCCGTAAACACACCAGCCAGCTGGTCTGTGCATGCTCTGAGGACGCAGCTAGGGATGCCGTCTGGGCCGGCAGCCTTGCGAGGGTTAACACGTTTAAATGTTTTACTCACGTTGGCTGCAGTGAAGGAGAGCCCACAGGTTTTGGTAGCGGGCCATGTCAGTGGCACTGTATTGTCCTCAAAGCGAGCAAAGAAGTTGTTTAGTTTGTCTGGGAGCAAGACATCGTGGTCCACGACGGGGCTGGTTTTCTTTTTGAAGTCCGTGATTGACTGTAGACCCTACCACATACCTCTCGTGTCTGAGCCGTTGAATTGCAACTCTACTTTGTCTCTATACTGACACTTAGCTTGTTTGATTGCCTTGTGGACGGAATAGCTACACTGTTTGTATGCGGTCATGTTTCCGGTCGACCTTGCCCTGATTAAAAGCAGTGGTTCACGCTTTCAGTTTTCTCGCGAATGCTGCCATCAATTCACAATTTCTGGTTGGGGAAGGTTTTAATAGTCGCTTTGGGTACGACATCACCAATGCACTTTCTAATAAACACGCTCACCGAATCGGCGTATTCATCAATGTTATTGTCCAACGCTATGCGGAACATATCCCAGTCCACGTGATCGAAGCAATCTTGAAGCGTGGAATCCGATTGGTCGGACCAGCGTTGAACAGACCTGAGCACGGGCGTTTTCTGTTTTAGTTTCTGACAATAGGCTGGGATCAACAAAATGGAGTCGTGGTCAGATTTTCTGAAAAGAGGGCGGGGGAGGGCTTTGTATGCATCGCTGAAGTTAGAATAACAATGATCCAGAGTTTTGCCAGCCATGTCGCGCATTAGATATGCTGATACAATTTGGGGAGCCTTGTTTTCAGATTAGCCTTGTTAAAATCCCAGCTACAATAAATGCAGCCTCAGGATATGTGGTTTCCAGGTTGCATGGAGTCCAATTACGTTCTTTCAAGGCCGTCGATGTGTCTGCTTGGGGAGGTTATACACAACTGTGATTATAATCAAAGAGAATTCTCTTGGTAGATAATGCGGTCAGCATTTGATTGTAAGGAATTCTAGGTCAGGTGAACAAAAGGACTTGAGTACCTGTATGTTGTTATGATCACACCACGTCTCGTTAATCATAAGGCATACACCCCCGCCCTTCTTCTTACCAGAGAGATGTTTGTTTCTGTCGGCACAATGCGTGAAGAAACCAGGTGGCTGTACCAACTCATAACGTATCCCCAGTGAGCAATGTTTCCGTGAAACAAATAACGTTACAATCTCTGATGTCTCTCTGGAAGGCAACCCTTGCTCGGATTCCGTCTACCTTGTTGTCAAGAGACTGGACATTGGCGAGTAGTATGGTAGGGAATGGTGCGCAATGTGCCCGTCTACGGAGCCTGACCAGAAGACCGCTCCGTCTGCCCCTTCTGCGACACCGTTGTTTTGGGTTGCCTGCTGGGTTCTGATCCATTTTCCTGGGTGATGGACAAAACAGAGGCTCCGCTTCGGGAAAGTCGTATTCCTGGTCGTAATGTTGGTGAGTTGACGTTGCTCTTATATCCAATAGTTCCTCCCGGCTGTATGTAATAAGACTTAAGATTTCCTGGGGTAACAGTGTAAGAAATAATACATAAAAAAACAAAATACTGCATAGTTTCCTAAGAACGTGAAGCGAGGCTGCCATCTCTGTCGGAAGTCCCACATACTTGTGATCATGTAGTGTAGTTTACAGTATAGAATGCTTTTTTAAAGATGCATACATTTGGGGAATATGCATGTCCTAAATACAGTACGAGTTGGCATATGGACATACTGTATACATTAATAAAAAATAAAAACATGTAATTGTTTAGTTGTATTTTTTTTATTTAACCTTTATTTAACTAGGTAAGTCAGTTAAGAACAAGTTATTATTTACAATGACGGCCTACACTGGCCAAACCCGGGCGAAGCTGGGCCAACTGTGAGCTGCCCAATGGGATTCACAAGCACGGCCGGTTGTGATACAGCCTGGAATTGAACCAGGGTGTTTGTAGTGCCTTAGACCTCTGCTCCACTCGGGAGCCCAAATGAATGCATGCAGCTGTATGCAAATGCATTCATAATATACCATGCAATAGGGGAGAGTGGGGTAAATTGAGCCATTTTTTACATTCAGCATCACCATCAAGGGAAATATAGCATTCTTTCTAACAAAGATATTGACATATTTTAGGATGTTGTGTATCCCTGGAATAATCAGAATTCATCTAAACATTACATTTGAAATCATAGCTTTACCAGAAGTGGTCTTTTGCCACAACTTACCCCAGGTGTGGGGTAAGTTGAGTCACAGGACAGGGTAAGTTTAGCCGCCTACAAATTTCTGTACTGAATGAAGTATTACCACCATCTCAACTTACCCCAAGGCAAACATTATGAGTATATTAGCCCACACAGCTACAAGGAGGCACTTTCATGCTAGTTTTAGGACTTCATATTGAAGCTTATAGAGACCCTAACTGATGTAACAATCTTAAAATGATCCACTTTGGTTTAAATACAAGCATCATGAAACCTCTTACACAATACATGAATTTGTTTATTTTGACCTCACTTGTACCTTTTCCATGTGGTTTATTCCTTACAGACTACTTGAAATGATGACCACTTCCTAAATATTTGGTCAAATTATACATTTTGTGTATGGTTTCCTAGAAACAAGGGTAGCTCAACTGTCTAATCTCCCCTACATCCACTGAACAAAATTATAAACGCAACATGCAATAATTTCAAAAATGTTACTGAGTTACAGTTCATATAAGGAAATGAGTCAATTGAAATGAATTCATTAGGCCCTAATCTATGGATTTCACATGACTAAGAATACAGATATGCATCTGTTGGTCACAGATACCTTAAAAACAGGTAGGGGCGTGGATCAGAAAACCAGTCCGTATCTGGTGTGACCACCATTTGTTGATTGTGGCCTGTGAAATGTTGTCTCACTCCTCTTCCATGGCTGTGCGATGTTGCTGGATATTGGTGGGAACTGGAACACGCTGTCGTAAACGTCAATCCAGAGCATCCCAAACATGCTCAATGGGTGACATGTTTGGTGAATATGCAGGCCATGGAAGAACTGGGAAATGTTCAGCATCTAGGAATTGTGGACAGATCATTGTGACATGAGGCCGTGCATTATCATGCTGAAACATGAGGTGATGGCGGCGGATGAATGGCACGACAATGGGCCTCAGGATCTCGTCATGGTATCTCTGTGCATTCAAACTGCCATATATAAAATGCAATTATGTTTGTTGTCTGTAGTTTATGCCTGCCCATAACATAATCCCACTGCCACCATGGGGCACTCTGTCCACATTGTTGACATCAGCAAACCGCTCGCCCACACGACGTCATACATGTAGTCTGCCATCTGCCCAGTACAGTTGAAACCGGGATTCATCCCTGCAGTCAGGTCAAGACCCTGGTAGGACGATGAGCACGCAGATTACCTTCCCTGAGACAGTTTCTGACAATTTGTGCAGAAATTCTTAAATTAAACCCACAGTTTCATCATCTGTCTGGTTGGCTGGTCTCAGACGATCACGTAGGTGACGAAGCAGGATGTGGAGGTCCTGGGCTGGCGTGGTTACACGTGGACTGCAGTTGTGAGGCTGGTTGGACATACTGCCAAATTCTCTAAAATGACATTGTATTATGGTAGATAAATTAACATTAAATTAAATTAACATTAAATTCTCTGGCAACAGCTCTGGTGGACATTCCTGCAATCAGCATGCCAATTGCACACTCCCTCGAAACGTGAGACATGGCCTTTTATTGTCCCCAGCACAAGGTGCACCTGTGTAATGATCGTGCTGGTTAATCAGCTTTTTGATATGTCACACCTGTCAGGTGGATGGAATATATTTGCAAAGGAGAAATGCTCACTAACTGGGATGTAAACAAATGTGTGCACAACATTTGAGAGAAATAAGCTTTTTGTACGCAGGGAACATTTCTGGGATCTTTTTAACATGTGACCAACACTTTACATGTTACGTTTATATTTTTGTTCAGTGTACATGCATACATGATATGGCCAATTGAGAATGAAGCACCACTATAGATTATTGCTATCTCTGACATGAGCTGAGTCTCCCCAAGGGCACATCTCAGCTCAGCTCAGCTGCAGCCTCTCTCGCCCCTCTCCTTCCCTCCATGCCAGTAGTCAGGCAGCTATGGACTAGGGTTGCAAAGGAAGGGTATATTACTGGAATATTTTAAGTTTTAACAGTAAACTACAAGAATTCTGGTACCTTTCAAGAATTTTACGTAACCTATCACAAGACATCTAGTGGCCCTTTTGGGTACTTTAGATTATCATCGGTGTCTGGAATTACACTATATCTGGCCGTCTGTGTGGCCGTAAACCTTTAAAAAATAAAGGAAATAATTAAATAAGATGATTTTAAAATAAAAAATAGAATGACAAAGCTGTACAAAATGATCTTAAATATAAATGATCAACTTAGTACCATTGGTGTTTAAAATGAGGGTTTCTTCTATTCTTTTTTTTACACTTATTTCTTTGAATATGTCAATATTGTATTTGTTGTCATTGTTTTGTCTCCAAACTATTGCCAGTTGAGAAAAAAGTCAATATTTGGACAAGTTGCAGGGATAATTGAAAATAATGCCATTGTTGATTAGATGCTTTTTTCATGAATTCTGCTATTTTCTCTTGAACCATATGGTCTGTCTGCTAGAAACTCCTGGACAATATGGACACAGATAAATAAAAATATATACTAAATATGAAGTTATTCAAGTATAAATTACCATAGTTACGATAGATTGCCATAGATTTTCTGTTAATTACCTAAATTACTGAAGATTATGGGAAGTTACCGGTAGCTTTGCAACCCTATGCAGGATATATGGGGGTTAAATGGGACGTCTTCATAGGCTTTATCCACAGCCCTCTGATATATCCCTGTCAGAAGCCTGACATTTGGCGCTTGTCATAGATGATGCTCACATACATATTAATAATTGGTGCGAAGGCAAGCCTATGCATTTCAATAACCCGGATCAGGCCCTGGCTATTTGTGTGAGTTGCCTGGGCAACAGTAAGCCATCAACCTCCCTCCCCTTTCTGTGTCTATCACGTACATCTTCAGTATACTGTATAGGTCCACAATTCATTATCGCACACTCACAGGGTTGGTAATAGGACACAGCCATCGAACTAGTTAAAAGACAAATATACTACAGTGCAAATCGATGTAGCCTATTTATAATTCACACACATGCACGTGCATGCACATATGCACACATGCATTCAGGCACGCACACACATGAACACTAAGACATTCACACACATTGATCTCCCCAGCTTAGCTGCTCTCAGCAGATTTCAGGCATTCTTTTATCTGTGTTTAGAGTGATGGTGTCTCCCCTCACCCTCCAAGTTCACACACACACACACCCCCACACACGCACACACACACACTTCCACTGGCGCTATGGAAGCATCTTAATCCAGCAGTCAGCTGACACATCCATTTGTTTACAACTGACAGCTCAGCAGAAAATATTATATTTCTGCTACAAACAGCTACAGGTAGAAATATGAATATCAATTGAAACATATATATATTTATACTGCCGCATGTCTCTTTTTCCTATGCATATTTTAGACTAAATAAACCATCGTCAGGTTTCATCCATTGCAACTGTCCATTATTTAGTTACACTGAACAACATATAAACTCAACATGTAAAGTGTTGGTCCCGTGTTTCATGAGCTGAAAAGAAAATCCCTGAAATGTTCCATACACACAAAAAGCTTATTTCTCTCAAATGTTGTGCACAAATGTGTTTACATCCCTGTTAGTGAGCATTTCAGATGGGTATTTCTGTGTGTAATAAAGCCCTTAACTCATTCTGATTGGCTGGCCTGACTCCCTAGTGGGTGGACCTGGCTGCCAAGTGGGTGGGCCTACGCCTTCCCAGGCCCACTCATGGCTACACCCCTGCCCAGTCATGTGGAATCCATAGATTACGGCCTAATGAATTTATTTCAATTGACTGATTTCCTTATAGAAAATTGTTGCATGTTGCGTTTATATTTTCTCTTCCAATGAAAATGTGTACATGCCGGAACATTCCAGAGGAGGGAGGGAGGGGACTCTTCAAGAAGATTGAGTATTTGTGTGTGCCTATGTATGTTTTTAGAGGAGAGTGTGTAAAGGGCAACACTTATATTCTTCTACTGTCCCCCATCAATCTGTGTGTCACTATACAGTATTTGTGCGATAATGGTATCTTATGGGAGGACTGGGTGCTCTTGCATTTTGTACGTTTGTGCGCATGCTTATGTGGGAATGCTCAGTATTGAATAGGACTGTGCTAAAATGGAGTTGGGTGCGTGTATGTGTGTGTGTGAAACCTTCTCTGAGACCGTGTGCGAATGCTGTTCTGTCTCTGTGTGACAGTGGACCTGCAGCAGCAGCCTTCTCTCAGCCAGGACTCTGTAGCTGCTGTTAGTTATTATTCTCTTGGCTCTTTCTAGTGGCTGCACATGCCAAATAGATTGGCGGCTCTCCCCCCCTCTATCTCTCCCTCTATCTATCTCTCTATCTCTGTCCTTTTCTCCTCTCTTCATCACTCTATTTGTCTTTATGGCCATCTACCTCCTCCTCTCCTCCACCCACCCACCCTCTCTTATCCCCATCTCATTTCCATGTTTGTCCCATCTTCTTCTTGTTCCAGTTTCTTCCATTGTCTTGGTACTGTATGTGTTGGACTGTAGTTACAGTATACAGTGTATTGGTCAATGGGGGACAAGTCAGTGTGAGATCTAAGCAGGCCATCTTTTCATTTCAAGGCCTGGTTTCAGTTTCCTCACACTGTCAGTGTGATGTGCATATGCAGGTGTATGAGAGTACATTATGGATTGATGTACTGCAACTGCATGTGTCATGAGCAATAGTTGGTGCAAGATGTTTAGCTCCATACAATACGGTTGAGGTAAGAGAGGGTCAAATTGAGCAGCTGTGAGACAGACAGACAGACGGCGAGAGTGTGTGTGTGTTTTGGCTGTTCCTTCTGCAAAAATGTCCCATCTCTGGCCTCGTAAATCTCCTGGCTGATCTGCCTTGGCAGTGTTAATGGCCGCCCATCGATCAAGCTCTCATGTGTAAGCTATCGTCAACGTGCGACAGAGTTAGGGGCGGGCTTAGCGATTTAGTTACCTGGGAATTGGCCAGTCAATATGGCAGAGAAGGACAGTGCCGGTCCAGAGAATTGATCGTCATTTGAAATGCAAAGCTGTTGGCAGCAGAGACGAGCTAGCGAGTGAAAGGGTCAACTGAAGAGCACTAGCGGGAGAGAGGGGCATGGGGAAGAAGAGAGAGAAGCATGGGGAAGAAGAGAGAGAAGCATGGAGAGAGGGGCATGGAGAAGAAGAGAGAGAAGCATGGAGAGAGGGAGGAGGGGTGAGGGGGGTACTTCTACAGCATCACAATGCCAACTGCTGCCTCTGCAGCCACAACGTTGTGTTATATATAATACATTGTTATGCAGCTCCTAGCAATAAGACACCCCCCTCATTTAGTCCTAATCGCCTTTCTTATGAACCTCTACTAAACCCCCTGATGATTCCACAACAGGATGACATTCAGCAGCAGCATTCCATAAAACACAGAACTAATGTGTTTCTGATGAAGATTTAAGACAGGCTCTAGTAGTGGGTCAGGGAGTTAGTAGGCTACTGTACCAGGGCCGTGCACAGACCTTTCAGGGGGAAGCTGCTCAAATATACAGTACCAGTCAAAGGTTTGGACACACCTACTAATTCCAAGCTGTCATCAAGGCAAAGGGTGGCTACTTTGAAGAATCTCAAATATAAAATTAAACTTTTTTGGTTACTACATGATTCCATATGTGCTGTTGCATAGTTTTGATGTCTTCACTATTATTCTACAATGCAGAAAATAGTAAAAATACAGAAAAACCCTTGAATGAGTAGGTGTGTCCAAAGTTTTGACTGGTACTGTATATATTTCACAAGTTGATAGGCTAATTATGTCACCGATCTGTCTATTCTTGATTTAATCTTGTCTTTACATATACAAAATAATATACAGTGCCTTGCGAAAGTATTCGGCCCCCTTGAACTTTGCGACCTTTTGCCACATTTCAGGCTTCAAACATAAAGATATAAAACTGTATTTTTTTGTGAAGAATCAACAACAAGTGGGACACAATCATGAAGTGGAACGACATTTATTGGATATTTCAAACTGTTTTAACAAATCAAAAACTGAAAAATTGGGCGTGCAAAATTATTCAGCCCCTTTACTTTCAGTGCAGCAAACTCTCTCCAGAAGTTCAGTGAGGATCTCTGAATGATCCAATGTTGACCTAAATGACTAATGATGATAAATACAATCCACCTGTGTGTAATCAAGTCTCCGTATAAATGCACCTGCACTGTGATAGTCTCAGAGGTCCGTTAAAAGCGCAGAGAGCATCATGAAGAACAAGGAACACACCAGGCAGGTCCGAGATACTTTTGTGAAGAAGTTTAAAGCCGGATTTGGATACAAAAAGATTTCCCAAGCTTTAAACATCCCAAGGAGCACTGTGCAAGCGATAATATTGAAATGGAAGGAGTATCAGACCACTGCAAATCTACCAAGACCTGGCCGTCCCTCTAAACTTTCAGCTCATACAAGGAGAAGACTGATCAGAGATGCAGCCAAGAGGCCCATGATCACTCTGGATGAACTGCAGAGATCTACAGCTGAGGTGGGAGACTCTGTCCATAGGACAACAATCAGTTGTATATTGCACAAATCTGGCCTTTATGGAAGAGTGGCAAGAAGAAAGCCATTTCTTAAAGATATCCATAAAAAGTGTCGTTTAAAGTTTGCCACAAGCCACCTGGGAGACACACCAAACATGTGGAAGAAGGTGCTCTGGTCAGATGAAACCAAAATTGAACTTTTTGGCAACAATGCAAAACGTTATGTTTGGCGTAAAAGCAACACAGCTGAACACACCATCCCCACTGTCAAACATGGTGGTGGCAGCATCATGGTTTGGGCCTGCTTTTCTTCAGCAGGGACAGGGAAGATGGTTAAAATTGATGGGAAGATGGATGGAGCCAAATACAGGACCATTCTGGAAGAAAACCTGATGGAGTCTGCAAAAGACCTGAGACTGGGACGGAGATTTGTATTCCAACAAGACAATGATCCAAAACATAAAGCAAAATCTACAATGGAATGGTTCCAAAGTAAACATATCCAGGTGTTAGAATGGCCAAGTCAAAGTCCAGACCTGAATCCAATCTAGAATCTGTGGAAAGAACTGAAAACTGCTGTTCACAAATGCTCTCCGTCCAAGCTCACTGAGCTCGAGCTGTTTTGCAAGGAGGAATGGGAAAAGATTTCAGTCTCTCGATGTGCAAAACTGATAGAGACATACCCCAAGCGACTTACAGCTGTAATCGCAGCAAAAGGTGGCGCTACAAAGTATTAACTTAAGGGGGCTGAATAATTTTGCACGCCCAATTTTTCAGTTTTTGATTTGTTAAAAAAGTTTGAAATAGACAATAAATGTCGTTCCACTTCATGATTGTGTCCCACTTGTTGTTGATTCTTCACAAAAAAATACAGTTTTATATCTTTATGTTTGAAGCCTGTTTGAAGCCTGAAATGTGGCAAAAGGTCGCAAAGTTCAAGGGGGCCTAATACTTTCGCAAGGCACTGCCAATATGCTGTGATAATGTATTAGGTCTATGTTAAATGTTTTAAGTCATGTTTAAACATCTTAGCGGTAGATCTCGGCTTGCTTTTGGTTGGTGACCACTGCACTAGACCAACAGATGTAATCAGCTTAGCCCACTGCACCCCAGCAGGCTGGGGAGCAGGAGCACTGGGCTGCAGACAGTAGGTTCACTCACGTAGAGTGGAATCCTGTCTGCCTGCCTGCCTGCCTGCCTGTCTGCCTGTCTGCCTGTCTGTCTGTCTGTCTGTCTGTCTGCCTGCCTGCCTGCCTGCCTACCTGCCTGCGTGCGTGCGTGCATGCCCTTTGAAACCCTGTAATCCGTGTCCACTGCATGTAAAGGAGCCTGTAATCTGTGTGAAGGTTACAGGTGCTATTTGCATTTACATTTCCTAAATCACTGATGCATTATGAATAATGTATGTACAGGCTCAGTGGATCCAATCTGGTGATTGATGGATTACGACAGATAAATGAAGGTTTATGTTTCCATCTTTAATTCAGACATTTAGTGCCGTCTGATTCAGTGCGCCTGAACCATTCAACGTATAGGGAAATCTGTTTGTGTGGTTTTGTGTTATAATGGAAATGAGAATGGATTACGGCATTATGGGTTTTACGATGATACACTAACCCATGGATGACTGTTTTATGTATTTTTCTTTACATTTGAAGGGGGGGGGGGGGGGGGGTGTCGCTCTCGCTCTCTCTCTTTGCTCTTCTGTGTGACCATCAGACCCATCAGTCCCCCCTCTCTTCACCCTTACCCCCCTCTCCCCTCCCTGACCCCCCTCACATCTCCCTTACTCCATGACCCACCTCTCCCATACCCTTTCCCTGACATGTGAGCCTACTCTTGGTGGAAATGTCTCATTCCTTGTCAGCGAGCCCTGTCTCTCTGCTCTGACCTTTCTGCTGATGGGAGCTAGGCCATGTCTGATTGGGGATTTAGAGAAAGAGCTAAAATATATCAGAAAATAAGGTGAAAAAGATGAGGAATAGAACGGCAGAGTTATACAGGTAACTGCCAAAATAATGGAAACACTTGTGTAATTGAGGGATACAAAGTATATTGAACGCAGGTGCTTCCACACAGGTGTGGTTCCTGAGTTAATTAAGCAATTAACATCCCATCATGCTTAAGGTCATGTATAAAAATAATAAGCAGGCCATTATTTTGTTTACCATGACTTTGATGACAATGCCCCCATCCACAGGGCATGCGTGGTCACTGAATAGTTTGATGAGCATGAAAACAATGTAAACCAAATCCCATGGCCGTCTCAGCCGCCAGGTCTTAACCCAATTGAACACTTATGGGAGATTCTGGAGCGGCACCTGAGACAGCGTTTTCCACCACCATCAACACAACACCAAATGATGGAATTTCTTGTGGAAGGATGGTGTCGCAACCCTCCAATAGAGTTCCAGACACTTGTGGAATCTATGCCAAGGTGCATTGAAGTTGTTCTGGCTATTGGTGGCCAACAACCTATTAAGATGCTTTATGTTGGTGTTTCCTTTATTTTGGCAGTTACCTGTAGAGCTAAACAGAGGGAAAGGTTTTCATGATGGTGGCTCTATTTCAGTTACCCACTTGTTGGTGACCTTTTGTGTGGGACTGCCCCTATCCCCCTAACCCTCATCAATGCAGCTGCAGGATTAACGTTGCATCAGCAGCACCATAGTGTTAACCGAACATTACGGCTCCCATTTTCCACTTGCGGGGCGACCTTTGTGCCTTGCGCTCTTCTTTAATGCCAGTTCCGGGATTAAGCCTGGTTTGTGAAGGATAATGAAAGGACTCCACACATTATTACTGCGGCTTTGGGGGGAGAGGAAGTCATTCATGGACAACAAAGAAGCTTGATTTGAAAGAAATTTGATTTTGAAGATGGATTTCTCGCACAAAATCATCCTTCACCAGCTCGAGTGAAGGCCAATTTTCCGTTTAGAATCTTATGTTTGTGTGATTGTGAGTCACAGGAGATTATTGCTGCCCTATGATCACACACACACCACACACCACACACACACAAGTGTTGTTAGGCCCGAGACGATGTACTACTATTTAGATATTATCCCTTGCATCTATCGCTAACTTACAGCCACGTCAAAAACTGCAGCCAGAATAACAGCAAATTAGGCACATTTGCATTTGTTTAAGCTGTTTTCTAGGGACATTTATTTGGATACATCCATAACATTGAGCTAATGAGGCACGATTTCGTCTGGAATAGAAAATGTGCTCACTCCTCAGGACACTGTTGTTTAGAGGAGCTAGCCAACAACACTGCTAACACAATCACTTCAAACTGAAGCTGGAAAGACTGCAAACAAGCTGCATTTTGTTTAGTTTTACCATTTTTCAGTTGACATTTCTTTGTATACATCCATAAAAATGATGCCAGCTGATTCATGATTTCGACTGGCTGAGAAAAGCTGTCTGCCTGTCTGTCTCGTCCAGACTCCCAACACGTTCATTACCATAGGACAGCTGGAGATCAAATTTCAATATTGAAACAATGTTACAAATGTCAGAGAGACAGACTGCAAGGTTTTTACAAATATGCTGTTGAAAACTAAATGTTAGTCTAAAAGAAATGTGAAATAATGTATAGAGGCTTTTTATAGTGGAGATCAAGTTTATAAATTGCTTGGCTGGGCTGATGAGACAGTGAATTGCGCAGTCAGATGGAACATAGTAAATAGGCATTTTAAAGTCAGATTTAGCCGGTGGTAACTTGTGGAACAGACACCGGCTGGAATGCAGTTTTAACCAATCAGAATTCAAGATACGACCCACCGTTGTATAAGCATGAATATGCATTGTGACAGTCTTTCACTCAAACACACATGCACACATACACAATAACAACACACTCAAGACAGTTGGAGACTATTTGTAATGTTATGTGTATGGCAGGTTTTTATTCTTGGAGCATCTCTCCACTTGGAGAGCACTGTGTGGTTTAGTTGTGTTTTTTAAGCTCCTGGCAAGCATTTTGGTTGAACTCCTGGGAGCTCAGTATGTTCATCAGTAAATATGAATGTTGCTCAGATGACTTTTATATCCATACTTATGCTCAGAGAGTAACACTGTGCCTTTTTAATACACACAGGATGTTAGATTTCAGTTCAGTCAGCGGGTATAGTTTTTAAGATCCGCTAACTCACTCGTAAAAACGGTGGATTATATTAATGCAGAATTTAATGTTTGGCTAAAGACAGGATTTTGAACTCAGATGTCCTTATAGACTGCTGATGTGATATTTTGGAAGACTAGAGCTCAGATGGAAAGCAGCTCTCTGTTTGGTTCCAGCTGGTAGTAGGGACACATGGGGTACCTCCACCACTAGCTCCTCACTCACACTAGGACCTCTGTTAAGCAGGTGCAATATGGTTGATGGTGCCTCTTCCTCCCCAGATGCTCTTCTAGATGTCCTCAGACAGAAGGTGTACTGATCATTGAGGTCAAAGGGAACAGCTGTTACCTTGTCTTCCTGGGGTTAGATAGGACGTCCAGATCAGTGTAAGATGGCCCTGGTTCATATTAGTCCATGAGGTTTGGTAAGGTTGTTATGACAGGGTTGGCAGGGCCTTAAGGCTCTTAAGCTTCCCTCTATTCATCAATGTCCATGCGTTCATGTGGAGTGGTATTTTTGGAGTAGCTGACATCTTTTGGTAACATGATACCCTCGCCGGTCCCACTCCCATTCACAACGGGGCGATAGCAAAGTGTTAGTTTTTGTTCCTTCATTTTGTGAATGCAAGGAAAAGTGGCCGTCTATTGATAGCAGGGTTGCCATGTTTCCGGACCAAATTGGGCTACTTTGAAAACAATGTAGCAGGTGGGTTGCAAGTTTTTGGGCTACTTATAAGTTTCACCGCAGGCCGCCATGGCATTTCTCTTTAAAAAATATATATATTTCACTGTGACCTGCTGCTGCTGACAATCAGTGAGTGAGTGAGTGAGTGAGTGAGTGAGGGAGTGAGGGAGTGAGGGAGTGGTGGGGAGGGCTGGATAGGTGTGTGTGTTGAGAGAGCACTGCAGCAGGCATCTTAGTCCACTATTGTCAGAGTCACATGAGTGAGAAGACTTTTTACCAGTTGTACGTAGGCTATTTAACTTGTCATTATGCCTGTAATCACTAGTTATTACTTCTAAACAAAATACATTTTTGGGTGGATTCTTGTTGTTTGGTTTACTGTATGAACAGTCGCTGAGATTATATTTGGTTATCAATGCAAAATAGGCTACTTTGATGAATAGCCTATATAGCCTATACAGTGCATTCTGAAATTATTCAGACCCCTTGACTTTTCCCACATTTTGTGTTAGTCTAATTCTAAAATGTATTAAATAGTTTTTTTCCTTCATCAATCTACACACAATACCCCATAATGACAAACATTTAAAACTGAAATATAACATTTACATAATTATTCAGACCCTTTACTCAGTACTTTTGGCAACAATTACAGCCTAGAGTTTTCTTGGTTATGATGCTACAAGTTTGGAACACCTGTATTTGGGGAGTTTCTCCCCTTCTTCTCTGCAGATCCTCTCTACCTCTGTCAGGTTGGAAGGGGAGCGTTGCTGCACAGCTATTTTCAGGTCTCTCCAGAGATGTTTTTTTGAGATTCAAGTCCAAGTTCTGGCCCTGGGCCACTCAAGGACATTCAGAGACTTGTCCCCAAAGCTACTTCTGCATTGTCTTGTCTGTGGAGCAGATTTTCATCAAGGATCTCTCTGTACTTTGCTCCGTTCATCTTTTCCTTGATCCTGACTAGTCTCCCAGTCCCTGCCGCTGAAAGACATCCCCACGGCAGGATGCTGCCACCACCATGCTTTAACGTAGGGATGGCGCCAGGTTTCGTGACGTGATGCTTGGCATTCAGGCCAAAGAGTTCAATCTTGTTTCTCATTGTCTGAGAATCTTTAGGTGCCTTTTTGTCAAACTCCAAGCAGACTGTCATATACCTTTTACTTAGGAGTGGCATCCGTCTGACCACTCTACCATAAATACCTGATTAGTGGAGGGATGCAGAGATGGTTGTCCTTCTGGAAGGTTCTCCCATCTCCACAGAGGAGCTCTGTCAGACTGACCATCAGGTTCTTGGTCACCTCCCTGACGAAGGCCCTTCTCCCATGATTGCTCAGTTTGTCTGGGCAGCCAGCTCTAGGAAGAATCTTGGGGGTTCCAAACTTCTTCCATTTAAGAATGATGGAGGCCACTGTGTTCTTGGGGGCCTTCAATGCTGCAGAAATGTTTTGGTACACTTCCCCATATCTGTGGCTCGACACAATACTGTCTCTGAGCTCTACGGACAATTCCCTCGACCTCATGGCTTGGTTTTTGCTCCGACATGCAATGTTACCTGTGGGACCTTATGTAGAGAGGTGTGTGCCTTTCCAAATCATGTCCAATCAATTGAATTTACCACAGGTGGACTCAAATCAAGTTGTAGAAACATCTCAAGGATGATCAATGTAGGATGTGTCTGAGCTCAATTTCGAGTCTCATAGCAAAGGGGCTAAATACTTATGTAAATAAGGTACTTTTGTTTTTTTATTTTTAATACGTTAACTTTGTCATTGTGGGGTACTGTGTGTAGATTGCTGAGAAAAAAATATTTTTAATACATTTTAGAATAAGGCTGTAACGTAACAAAATGTGGAAAAAATCCAATCAAATTTATAGAGCCCTTCTTACATCAGCTGATATCTCAAAGTGCTGTACAGAAACCCAGCCTAAAACCCCAAACAGCAAGCTATGCAGGAGTAGAAGCACGGTGGCTAGAAAAAACTCCCTAGAAAGGCCAAAACCTAGGAAGAAATCTAGAGAGGAACCAGGCCATGAGGGGGGGCCAGTCCTCTTCTGGCTATGCCGGGTGGAGATTATAACAGAACATGGCCAAGATGTTCAAATGTTATAAATGACCAGCATGGTCAAATAATAATAATCACAGTAGTTGGCGAGGGTGCAGCAAGTCAGCACCTCAGGAGTAAATATCAGTTGGCTTTTCATAGCCGATCATTAGCAGTATCTCTACCGCTCCTGCTGTCTCTAGAGAGTTGAAAACAGCAGGTCTGGGACAGGTAGCACGTCCGGTGAACAGGTCAGGGTTCCATAGCCGCAGGCAGAATAGTTGAAACTGGAGCATCAGCACGGCCAGGTGGACTGGGTACAGCAAGGAGTCATCATGCCAGGTAGTCCCGAGGCATGGTCCTAGGGCTCAGGTCCTCCGAGAGAAAGAAAGAGAGAAAGAAAGAGAGAATTAGAGAGAGCATACTTAAATTCACACAGGACACTGGATAAGACAGGATAAGTAGATATAACAAACTGACCCTAGCCCCCCGACACATAAACTACTGCAGCATAAATACTGGAGGCTGAGACAGGAGGGGTCAGGAGACACTGTGGCCCCATCCGATGATACCCCCCGGACAGTGAGTCTGAATACTTTCTGAAGGCACTGTAGATCAGATCAAGGTACCAAGCAACAACACTGCCCCCATTTATCTTTTAATTTGTTTTATTGAACCTTTATTTAACTAGGCAAGTCAGTTAAGAACAAATTCTTATTTACAATGACGGCCTACCCCGGCCAAACCCTCCCCTAACCCGGACGACGTTGGATCAATTGTGCACCGACCTATGGGACTCCCGATCACGGCCGGTTGTGATACAGCCAGGGTCTGTAGTGATGCCTCTAGCACTGCGATGCAGTGCCTTAGACCGCTGCGCCACTTGGCTGCAGAAGGAATGATACGGCATGTCTCAATTTTCAGATAGTACGTAGAATGCCGGAGTGTATTACAAGGAGCCGCCTCTTTTGTGACGACAAACGGCATTGCAACACTCTGAATCTTGCGTCTGCGTAGAGCTTGTAGTAAGCTTTGCCCGGATATGGCTACAGTGGAGGCTACAGACATTTCAGTGCTTGCAGGTATTGGGAGCTTCAGGTTTTTCTCAGGAGGGTGAAAGGGAAGATGGCTCTGAAGTCATTGGTTTGTGGAAGTGGTTAAATGGCATTTGGTCCTGAGCCATAGGAGAACAGGGCTGAGGGCCCGGTTGGATTTTAGCAGTATTGGGAGAGTGGCTGAGGATTAAAGATGAAGTCACATCCAGTTGACGAAGACTGGTCACAACTCACATATTAAAGCCTTGTAGTCTCTCACTTGTCCCCTAACATGTCCCCCATATCCCCACCTGACTGATACCTCTCAGTCCACATGTGACCTGTGATGTTTGTCTCTGGGTATTTGCCGTGGGCAGACGGACAGGTGCCAGTGCTGCTTATTTGGTGTGGGTGGGCTGACCCCTACGTCACATCCTGTGCCCCCCTC
The DNA here is from genome assembly GCF_057628025.1 of Oncorhynchus mykiss. Classification (NCBI taxonomy): domain Eukaryota; kingdom Metazoa; phylum Chordata; class Actinopteri; order Salmoniformes; family Salmonidae; genus Oncorhynchus; species Oncorhynchus mykiss. Next base: position 29,282,315 of record NC_143022.1, on the reverse strand, counting down.
GCCCAGTTGGCCTTAATCTGCTCAGCTGCCATCCTTGAGCCACAGCTGAATTGGTTTTGAAACCAAAGGACAAGCAATTTACTCCTCATTCAGAGGCCTTTCCACTTCACAGAACCCAGAAAAGTGGGGGAGGATCCAGGAGAGGGGTGGAAGGATATGTGGAGAGATGGAATGGAGGAGGGAAACTAGGACTGTGGCGAAAGATGTGGAGGTCATAAAGAGAGGTGAAAGGAGTGAAATAAATGAGAGGGGGATTGAAGTAGAGAAAATAGGGGGAAATGGGAATAATACCAGTATTTACAGTGCCTTATTTACAGTATTCAAGTTGGTTGTTGATCATTGCTAGACAGCCATGTTCAAGTCTTGCCAAAGATTTTCAAGCTGGTTTAAGTCAAAACGGTAACTAGGACACTCAGGAACATTCAATGTGGTCTTGGTAAGCAAATACAGTGCATATTTGGCTTTGTGTGTTAGGTTATTGTCCTGCTGAAAGGTGAATTTGTCTTCCAGTGTCTGTTGGAAAGCACACTGAACCAGGTTTTCCTCTAGGATTTTGCCTGTGCTTAGCTCCATTCTGTTTATTTTTATCCTAAAAAACTCCCTAGTCCTTGGCAATAACAAGCATACCCATAACATGATGCACCCACCTCCATGCTTAGAAATATGATGAGCGTATTCAGTGATGTGTTGTTAGATTTGCCCCAAATATGACACTTTTTGTAATTTTTTTGGCAGTTTTACTTTAGTACCATATTGCAAACAGGATGCATGTTTTGTAATATTTGTATTCTGTACAGGCTGCCTTCTTTTCACTGTCATTTAGGTTAGTATTGTTGAGTAACTACAGTGTTGTTGATTAATCCTATCACAGCCTAAAACTCTGTTTTTAAGTCACCATTGGCCTCATGGTGAAATCCCTGAGCGTTTTTAAAATGATTATTTATTTATTTATTATTATCATTATAACTTGGGTTTCCTTCCTCTCTGGCAACGGAGTTAGGAAGGACGCCTGTATCTTGGGTGTATTGGGTGTATGACACTCCATCCTAAGTGTTAATTAATAACTTCACCATGATCAAAGGAATATTTAACGTCTGCTTTTTTATTTGTACCCATCTACCAATAGGTGCCCTTCTTTGCGAGGCATTGGAAAACCTCCCTCTTCGTTGTGGTTGAATCTGTGTTTGAAATTTACTGCTTGACTGAGGGACCTTACAGATAATTGTAGTGAAGTCGGAAGTTTATATACACCTTAGCAAAATACAGTGCCTTGCGAAAGTATTCGGCCCCCTTGAACTTTGCGACCTTTTGCAACATTTCAGGCTTCAAACATAAAGATATAAAACTGTATTTTTTTGTGAAGAATCAACAACAAGTGGGACACAATCATGAAGTAGAACGACATTTATTGGATATTTCAAACTTTTTTAACAAATCAAAAACTGAAAAATTGGGCGTGCAAAATTATTCAGCCCCCTTAAGTTAATACTTTGTAGCGCAACCTTTTGCTGCGATTACAGCTGTAAGTCGCTTGGGGTATGTCTCTATCAGTTTTGCACATCGAGAGACTGACATTTTTTCCCATTCCTCCTTGCAAAACAGCTCGAGCTCAGTGAGGTTGGATGGAGAGCATTTGTGAACAGCAGTTTTCAGTTCTTTCCACAGATTCTCGATTGGATTCAGGTCTGGACTTTGACTTGGCCATTCTAACACCTGGATATGTTTATTTTTGAACCATTCCATTGTAGATTTTGCTTTATGTTTTGGATCATTGTCTTGTTGGAAGACAAATCTCCGTCCCAGTCTCAGGTCTTTTGCAGACTCCATCAGGTTTTCTTCCAGAATGGTCCTGTATTTGGCTCCATCCATCTTCCCATCAATTTTAACCATCTTCCCTGTCCCTGCTGAAGAAAAGCAGGCCCAAACCATGATGCTGCCACCACCATGTTTGACAGTGGGGATGGTGTGTTCAGCTGTGTTGCTTTTACGCCAAACATAACGTTTTGCATTGTTGCCAAAAAGTTCAATTTTGGTTTCATCTGACCAGAGCACCTTCTTCCACATGTTTGGTGTGTCTCCCAGGTGGCTTGTGGCAAACTTTAAACAACACTTTTATGGATATCTTTAAGAAATGGCTTTCTTCTTGCCACTCTTCCATAAAGGCCAGATTTGTGCAATATACGACTGATTGTTGTCCTATGGACAGAGTCTCCCACCTCAGCTGTAGATCTCTGCAGTTCATCCAGAGTGATCATGGGCCTCTTGGCTGCATCTCTGATCAGTCTTCTCCTTGTATGAGCTGAAAGTTTAGAGGGACGGCCAGGTCTTGGTAGATTTGCAGTGGTCTGATACTCCTTCCATTTCAATATTATCGCTTGCACAGTGCTCCTTGGGATGTTTAAAGCTTGGGAAATCTTTTTGTATCCAAATCCGGCTTTAAACTTCTTCACAACAGTATCTCGGACCTGCCTGGTGTGTTCCTTGTTCTTCATGATGCTCTCTGCGCTTTTAACGGACCTCTGAGACTATCACAGTGCAGGTGCATTTATACGGAGACTTGATTACACACAGGTGGATTGTATTTATCATCAATTGTCATTTAGGTCAACATTGGATCATTCAGAGATCCTCACTGAACTTCTGGAGAGAGTTTGCTGCACTGAAAGTAAAGGGGCTGAATAATTTTGCACGCCCAATTTTTCAGTTTTTGATTTGTTAAAAAAGTTTTAAATATCCAATAAATGTCGTTCCACTTCATGATTGTGTCCCACTTGTTGTTGATTCTTCACAAAAAAATACAGTTTTATATCTTTATGTTTGAAGCCTGAAATGTGGCAAAAGGTCGCAAAGTTCAAGGGGGCCGAATACTTTCGCAAGGCACTGTACATTTCAACTCAGTTTTTCACAATTCCTGACATTTAATCCTGGTACAAATTCCCTGTCTTAGGTCAGTTAAAATCAACACTTTGTTTTAAGAATGTGAAATGTCAGAATAATAGTAGAGAGAGTTATTTATTTCAGCTTTTATTTCTTTCATCACATTCCCAGTGGGTCAGAAGTTTACATACACTCAATTAGTATTTGGTAGCATTGCCTTTAAATTGTTTAACTTGGGCCAAACATTTTGGTTAGCCTTCCACAAGCTTCCCACAATAAGTTGGGTGAATTTTGGCCCATTCCTGCTGACAGAGCTGGTGTAACTGAGTCAGGTTTGTAGGCCTCCTTGCTCGCACACACTTTTTCAGTTCTGCCCACAAATTCTCTATGGGATTGAGGTCAGGGCTTTGTGATGGCCACTCCAATACCTTGACTTTGTTGTCCTTAAGCCATTTTGCCACAACTTTGGAAGTATGCTTGGGATTATTGTCTATTTGGAAGACCCAACTTTAACTTAACTTAACTGATGTCTTGAGGTGTTGCTTTAATATATCCACATAATTTCCTTCCCTCATGATGCCATCTATTTTGTGAAGTGCACCAGTCCCTCCTGCAGCAAAGCACCCCCACAACATGATGCTGCCACCCCCGTTTTTCACTGTTGAGATGGTGTTCTTCGGCTTGTAAGCCCTTTTCCTCCAAACGTAACGACGGTCATCATGGCCAAACAGTTCTATTTTTGTTTCATCTGACCAGAGGACATTTCTCCAAAAAGTATGATCTTTGTCCCAATGTGCAGTTGTAAACCGTAGTCTGGCTTTTTTATGGCAGTTTTGGAGCAGTGGCTTCTTCCTTGCTGAGTGGCCTTTCAGGTTATGTTGACATAGGACTCGTTTTACTGTGGAAATATAAACTTTTGCACCTGTTTCCTCCAGCATCTTCACAAGGTACTTTGCTGTTGTTCTGGGATTGATTTGCACTTTTCGCACCAATGTACGTTCATCTCAAGGAGACAGAACGCATCTCCTTCCTGAGCGGTATGATGGCTGCGTGGTCCCATGGTGTTTATACTTGCGTACTATTGTTTGTACAGATGACCGTGGTACCTTCAGGCATTTGGAATTTGCTCCCAAGGATGAACTAGACTTATGGAGGTCTACAATTTTTTTCTGAGGTCTTTTTGCTGATTTCTTTTGATTTTCCCATGGTGTCAGGCAAAGAGGCACTGAGTTTGAAGGTAGGCCTTGAAATACATTCACAGGTACAGTGGGGCAAAATACTATTTAGTCAGCCACCAACTGTGCAAGTTCTCCCACTTAAAAATATGACAGAGGCCTGTAATTTTCATCATAGGTACACTTCAATTATGACATACAAAATTAGGAAAAAAAATCCAGAAAATCACATTGTAGGATTTTTAATGAATTTATTTGCAAATTATGGTGGAAAATAAGTATTTGGTCAATAACAAAAGTTTATCTCAATACTTTGTTATATACCCTTTGTTGGCAATGACAGAGGTCAAACGTTTTCTGTAAGTCTTCACAAGGTTTTCACACACGGTTGCTGGTATTTTGGCCCATTCCTCCATGCAGATCTCCTCTAGAGCAGTGATTTTTTGGGGCTGTTGCTGGGCAACACGGACTTTCAACTCCCTCCAAAGATTTTCTATGGGGTTGAGATCTGGAGACTGGCCAGGCCACTCCAGGACCTTGAAATGCTTCTTATGAAGCCACTCCTTCGTTGCCCGGGCGGTGTGTTTGGGATCATTGTCATGCTGAAAGACCCAGCTTCCATGTTTCCACCCCTATGCTTCACAGTAGGTATAGTGTTCTTTGGATGCAACTCAGCATTCTTTGTCCTCCAAACACGACGAGTTGAGTTTTTACCAAAAAGTTCTATTTTGGTTTCATCTGACCATATGACATTCTCCCAATCTTCTTCTGGATCATCCAGTGTCACAAGCATTTCGCTACACTCGCATTAACATCTGCTAACCATGTGTATGTGACAAATAAAATTTGATTTGATTTGAAATGCTCTCTAGCAAACTTCAGACTGGCCTGAACATGTACTGGCTTAAGCAGGGGGAGACGTCTGGCACTGCAGGATTTGAGTCCCTGGCGGCGTAGTGTGTTACTGATGGTAGGCTTTGTTACTTTGGTCCCAGCTCTCTGCAGGTCATTCACTATGTCCCCCCGTGTGGTTCTGGGATTTTTGCTCACTGTTCTTGTGAGCATTTTGACCCCACGGGGTGAGATCTTGCGTGGAGCCCCAGATCGAGGGAGATTATCAGTGGTCTTGTATGTCTTCCATTTCCTAATAATTGCTCCCACAGTTGATTTCTTCAAACCAAGCTGCTTACCTATTGCAGATTCAGTCTTCCCAGCCTGGTGCAGGTCTACAATTTTGTTTCTGGTGTCCTTTGACAGCTCTTTGGTCTTGGCCATAGTGGAGTTTGGAGTGGGACTGTTTGAGGTTGTGGACAGGTGTTTTTTATACTGATAACAAGTTCAAACAGGTGCCATTAATACAGGTAACGAGTGGAGGACAGAGGAGCCTCTTAAAGAAGAAGTTACAGGTCTGTGAGAGCCAGAAATCTTGCTTGTTTGTAGGTGACCAAATACTTATTTTCCACCATAACTTACAAATAAAATAATAAAAAATCCTACAATGTGATTTTCTGTATTTTTTTTCTCATTTTGTCTGTCATAGTTGAAGTGTACCTATGATGACAATTACAGGCCTCTCTCATCTTTTTAAGTGGGAGAACTTGCACAATTGGTGGCTGACTAAATACTTTTTTGCCCCACTGTACACGTCCAATTGACTCAAATGATGTCAATTAGCCTATCAGAAGCTTCTAAAGCCATGACATAATTTTCAGGAATTTTCCAAGCTGTTTAAAGGCACAGTCAACTTAGTGTATGTAAACTTCTGACCCACTGGAATTGTGATACAGTGAATTGATGATACAGTGAAATAATCTGTCTGTAAACAATTGTTGGGAAAATTGCTTGTGTCATGCACAAAGTAGATGTCGTAACCGACTTGCCAAAACTATAGTTTGTTAACAAGAAATTTGTGGAGTGGTTGACAAACTAGTTTTAGTGACTCCAACCTAAGTGAATGTAAACTTCCGACTTCAACTGTATGTGTGGGGTACAGAGATGAGGTAGTCATTCAAAAATCATGAGTACATGCAACCTACTTAGGCTTGCCATAACAAAGAGGTTAAATACCTATTGACTCAAGACACTTCAACTTTTAATTTTTAATAAAACATTTAAAATGTCTAAAAACATAATTCCACTTTGACATCATGGAGTATTGTGTGTAGGCCAGTGACACAACATTTCAATGTCATCCATTGTGGCTGTAACACAACAAAATGTGGAAAAAGTAGAAGGGTGTGAATACTTTATGAAGGCTCTGTAAGTGGGGAGGAGAGAAGTGATGGATGGATGGAGAGATGGAAAGAGAAATGAGCTTAAATCAGAGGTCCCCAGTTATATTCAGCCGCAGGCCCATTTTTGTCTTGAGCGGATGGTCGGTGGGCCGGAACATAGTTAAATCATTTTATACACTGCAAATTGACCACAATAAGCCCAAACAGATATAGTATTTGACAATAGCAGAATCATTTCAAACCTACATTAGATTGGGATATGTTCACATTTATGCGTGGGAATACTTAGGAACAGATTTCCATAATTAAAATCAATTTGAGCTGAGTTCCCAGGGATTTTACAGTCCTTTATGTCCAACAACGAAAATTCTAAATAAAAATATATAAATTGGAGAACTTGGGGGGCCAAATCGAGGGCCACCTGTTGGGGAACCCTGGTGTAAGTGATGTAGAGACTCCTGTGTGCTTTTAGTCTCTTTCAAAGCTTTTATGCAAAGAAGTAAACAAGTCTGCTAGCTCCACATTCCTTATGTAGTTTGCACAGGTGCACTGCTCCTTCAGAAGCACAGGAAATGTAATCCTCACAGGAGTCCTGGCTGCCAATGTATCTACCAAAACAAACCCACAGAAAAACACTATCTAAACAATGTTGCCTCTGCGTTTCTGGAAGGACCTGAATAGGTTGTCTCCCACCTAAAAATCTTAAAGTTGCTGGGCAGTCTCCTGGACTGCCATGCTGGAATGTGGGATCGCTCCAGAGTCTGAGCTGAGCCCTGGTCCAACAGACAGACAGACAAACAGACAGCAGGAGCAGCAGGAGCTGGAAAGTGTTGTTGATCCAAACTGGGCCAGCTCCAGCCTGGTGTCCTGTTACATCATCTTCACACACCTCTGCTCTGCTCACATCATCCCAGCCTGCACCACCACCTCCTTCAGGAGTCTATTTTAGTCTCAGACTAACTCAAATACCATTATTTCCTGTGAACATTTAGTTCAAGAGCACTAAATTCGTCAGTACAAATCAGAAGATACAAGTGCAGATGAATATGCATGCCCTGGTTCCATGGGTCTAGGTCATTCTCTGAGACAAATTAGGGTCTGTAGACAGTTTAATAAGCAGAGGAACAGTATGCACATGGTTAGCGGTGCTAATTTACTGCTACAGATAACATCCAAGATAGCAGATATGTTATGATACCTCTTATGATGACATGAGTTATGGGAGTGAGTGAGTGAGTGAGCGCGGCATGCTTTAGCCCAGAAACAGGAGAATGTGGAACATATTGATGAGGTGGTGGAGAATACAGTACGTTTGCTGTGATTTGGTCTGGAGTGTATTTCAGAGCCCAGTCTGCTGTTATTGGAGGCTGTGTTTAAAGATCTTTGAATCCGTGCCACCCGCCTCAGCTGTGGCCTTGGGACATGTCCAGGTCCAGGGCGAGAGTCAGAGTAGGCTATGTCTCTGGGTAGCAGCAGCTCCTGAAATATCCCCCCGCAGTACCTCTAGAGGTGAGGAGGAACGGATGGACGCTGTTTTTACTCAAGGCATGGACGCTATTTTTACTCAAGGCATGCAGCTCAGTCACATGACTAGTAATGGGGGAAAATATTGATGCAGTTACATAATGCAATATTATTTTTGGATGATATTATATATATATATATTTGACACCAAGAATTGATTAGTAAAAAATAAGCCTAAATATCATAATACTATCATTATTGTGAGGTCCTTGGCAATTCCCAGCTCTACACATGACCCCACGGACAGCCTCGAGCCTCTCATTGAAGTCACAGTGTCGTTCTGTTTGAGGCTTTTCTTGTTACAGAAGGGCTTTATGATTCAGTACGGTATTTTCAGGTCTCTGTAATTTACGTATAGAGTCAACCTGGTCTCAGAGCATTTCTTATTATTCTTTACTTAAATCCAGGACACTCCATTTATTTAGTATGATATTGTCATGTCTGAACTATCATTAAATGTGAAGACTGTTATTTTATCAAATCAATTCTCTGTGTGTAATTATTATTACGCGATTAAACTAATCATGTAAACTTTAAATAACTAGGAAGTCGGGGCACCACGAAAAATGTTGATTACAAAGTTATAATTTTCCGAATATAACTCTTCAGATATTTTAATGTCTGATCAATTAGTCTTCTATTAATTCATTCTGAATCGTTACCTCATTAGTCTCATTCCAAACATTGTAAAATTATTGGTTATCTGCACGAACCCTACTTTCCATAATGAATCAGCAATATACAAATTGGCTTAATTATTTATTTACTAACAAACTAAATAATCACAGAAATACATCACAAACAAACATTAGATATTGGTTACAAGCAATGATAAGCTGATATGACGGCTTGGTAGACAAAGGGAAGGGGGTGTGGACCGCTCAAGAGCGGGAAATTCATAACTACACTCATAGAAGTTGCTAATACTTTACATGAACAACCGCTCATTCGAAAATAAATTGCAATTTACAGTTGAAGTCAGAAGTTTACATACACTTAGGTTGGAGTCATTAAAACTTGTTTTTCAACCAAATGTCTTGTTAACAAACTATAGTTTTGGCAAGTCGGTTAGGACATCTACTTTGTGCATGACGCAAGTAATTTTTCCAACAATTGTTTACAGACAGATTATTTCACTAATAATTCACTGTATCAAAATTCCAGTGGGTCAGAAGTTGACTGTGCCTTTAAACAGCTGTGCCTTTAAACAACAAATTCCAGAAAGTGATGTCATGACTTTAGAAGCTTTTGACTTCTGGCTTCTAGCTTCTGGCTAATTGACATTTGATTCAATTGGAGGTGTACATATGGATATATTTCAAGGCCTACCTTAAAACTCAGTGCCTCTTTGATTGACATCATGGGAACATCAAAATAAATCAGCCAAGACCTCCACAAGTCTGGTTCATCCTTGGGAGCAATTTCCAAACGCCTGAAGGTACCACGTTCATCTGTACAAATAATAGTACGAGTTCTGTCTCCTAGAGATTAACATACTTTGGTGCAAAAAGTGCAAATCAATCCCAGAACAACAGCAAAGGACCTTGTGAAGATGCTGGAGGAAACAGGTACACAAGTATCTACATCCACAGTAAAATGAGTCCTATGTCGACATAACCTGAAAGGCCTTTCAGCAAGGTAGAAGCCACTGCTCCAAAACCGCCATAAAAAAGCCAGACTGCGGTTTGCAACTTAACATGGGGACAAAGATTGTACCTTTTGGAGAAATGTCCTCTGGTCTGATGAAACATAAATATAACTTTTTGGCCATAATGACCATCATTATGTTTGGAGGAAAAAGGGGGAGGTTTGCATCCCGAAGAACACCATCCTAACCGTGAAGCACAGGGGTGGCAGCATCATGTTGTGGGGGTGCTTTGCTGCAGGAGGGACTGGTGCACTTCACAAAATAAATGTCATTTTGAGGAATGGAAAATTATATGGATATATTGAAGCAACATCTCAAGACATCAGTCAGGAAGTTAAAGCTTGGTCACAAATGGGTCTTCCAAATGGACAATGACCCCAAGCATACTTCCAAAGTTGTGGCAAAATGGCTTAAGGACAACAAAGTCAAGGTATTGGAGTGGCCATCACAAAGCCTTGACCTCAATCCTATAGAAACATTGTGGGCAGAACTGAAAAAGTGTGTGTGAGCAAGGAGGCCTACAATCCTGACTCAGTTACACCAGCTCTGTCAGGAGGAATTGGCCAAAATTCACCCAATTTATTGTGGGAAGCTTGTGGAAGACTACCCGAACCGTTTGACCCAAGTTAAACAATTTTACCAAATACAAATTGAGTGTATGTCAACTTCTGACTTACGGGCACTGTGATGAAATAAATAAAATATGAAATAATCATTCTCTATAGTATTATTCTGAAATGTCACATTTTTAAAATAAAGTGGTGATCCTAACTGACCTAAGACAGGGAATTTTTACTGGGATTAAATGTCAGGAATTGTGAAAACCTGAGTTTAAATGTATTTGGCTAAGGTGTATGTAAACTTCCGACTTCAAGTGTACATATTTACGAGTATGTCTCCTTATGTAGTCGCGGGTTCATCTGATGGAGAGAGCCGACTGAAAAGTCTCTGGTTTTGTTCCCCAGAAGTCACAGTCTGTCATGGTTATAGGTGGTTAGACAGGATACTTCAGAGGACCATTAGGAAAGGTTCTCATAGAGTAGATGCTTCAGCAGTTGTCGGTATTCTCATTCTAGACTTACAAAATTTCAAGCTGCAGACTAGTTTTTATACGTCTAATATTTCTTCTTATTCTGTAGTGATCGATAGTCTCAAAGTTCATCCATTTGCAACCTTAGCTTACACCGTGGTTTGCGTGGTCTTAACCATTCGAGTCGTCCGGCTTACCGTGGGTCTCTTTGGCATGGTTGTAAATTTCGTCACGGGTGGTTATATACACAACCAGAGAAAAGGGCGGCCCATGACGCTGACGTAATGTCTATGCTCTCGTGGGCGTGGTTACTGACTTGGTTAACTTTATATGAAAACCCATATTTTGACATTATGAAGGTTAACATAACATTACATCTTTCCACAAATAGTTTCATGTTTAATCACATACATTTCACAATATTGAGATGTAAACGTGACAGCTGGGAAATGTACTCTTTAAGAGATACCGTAATGTGTGTTTCCTGTCCTTCATGAGATCACCAAATAAAACACACTCATAATAACTGTCCCGTAAGTGTCCACGGACCATTCCCACATTCTCAAAAGTAGAGATATTGTTTAATTCTCCTAATTTGGGGATTAGGAATTTGGCCAAGTCTAGGTCTACAAATGTACAATATGTTACGAATTCGAGATAGGGGGCTAGGAGTTACGGTTAAGTTTATGAGTTAGGTTAAAGAGTTAGAGTTAGCAAAAAGGGTGAAGGTTATTTTGTGAGGTTTTTGTTTGTTTTGGACTTTGTTAAGAGTTTTTTCGGTTGTTCGTGCACATTAAATGTTTTTTTGAGGCAAGCCGAAGTTGGTAGCCGAAGTCTATACCCCTTCGTCGGTGATTGGTCAACAGTAGGGATTCTTCAGTAAGGTCTTTGTTGTCATTCAAATGTAGAATGTCTTAATTGAGAAATACTGCACCAGACGTCATTGTTAAATTTAAAATTGCGCGACTAAGATCTCTTGGCAAAAACATAAAAATTAATGACAGATTTCTTGAGTTATCTTAGACTAATTTGGACTGTTTTGGCTAAGGTGTCTCAAAATGGACAAATAATACTATTGATGCTTTTTTCTTGTTTTTAAGTGAGGTAAAGGTATTTTAAGTGAGCGTGCGAGCCCACTCATTCGGATTACACCAAACTCGACTAGTGGCAGTCAGTGAAGGCTCCTCAGAGGGGGAAGAGGAGAACCATCCTCCACCATTGAATTTCATACAAATAAAAATAGTTAAACATTAACATTATCCTTTTCAGATAAAACTATACTAAATATATTCACGTCACCAAACGTGAAAGAAGGTCTACAGTAGCCTCAACAGCACTCTGTAGAGTAGTACCATTGTGTAGCCGGAGGACAGCTAGTTTCCGTCCTCCTCTGGGTACATTGACTTCAATACAAAACCGAGGGGGATCGTGATTCTCACCCCGTTCCATAGACTTACACAGTAAGGAAAGTTTTAAGTTGCTCAACGTACACATCACAGACAAACTGAAATGGTCCACCCCACAGAGGGTTAGGTGAAGAAGGCGCAACAGCGCTTCTTCAACCTCAGGAGGCTGAAGAAATTTGGATTGTCACCCAAAACCCTGACAGACCTTTACATTTGCACAATCGAGAGCATCCTGTCGGTCTGTATCACAGCCTGGTACGGCAACTGCACCGCCCTCAACCCAAGGCTCTCCAGAGGGTGGTGAGGTCTGCACAATGCATCACCTGGGACAAACTACCTGCCCTCCATGACACCTACAGCACCCGATGTCACAGGAAGGCCAAAAATATCATCAAGGACAACAACCACCCGAGCCACTGCCTGTTCACACTGCTACCATCAAGAAGGCGAGGTCAGTACAGGTGCATCAAAGCTTGGACCGAGAGAGCAGCTTCTATTTCAAGGTCATCAGACTGCTAAACAGCCATCAGTGAGGCTGCTGCCTACATTGAGACCCAATCACTGGCCACTTTAAATGGATCACTAGTCAATTTAAACAAAACCACTTTAAATAATGGCACTTTAATAATGTTTACATATCTTACATTACTGATATCATATGTATATACTGTATGTTATGCCATCTATTGAACCTTGCCTATGCTGCTCGGGCCATCGCTTATCCATATATATTTATATGTACATATTCTCATTCACCCCTTTAGATTTGTGTTTATTAGGTAGTTGTTGAGGAATTGTTAGATTACTTGTTAGATATTACTGCCCTGTTGGAACTAGAAGCACAAGCATTTCGCTACACTTGCATTAACATCTGCTAACCATGTGTATGTGACCAATAAAATTAGATTTGATTTGATCCTTGCAGAATTAATTGATATGTTGTCCACCCAATCAAAGGATCAAATAATTAATCTGGTACTGAAATAATAAGCTACAGTTAGCTAGTTTTGCAGGGCATAAAATGTGGTGAATAGTTAATTCAAAGAGAGAGAAGACAATAGTTAAACACTTTTGAACAAATGCATTCTTTTCAAAAATGAAGGTGAATAGAAAGAGAGAGTATCTATTTTTTTTTGCTTTCACTTAGCTAGAGAATGCAGCTAGCTAGTATAGCCTACTCAAACACCCGGCTCAGAGAGGGCTACTATGTTAGCTAGCTGGCTATGGCTATCCAACACTGGATCTCTTCCAAGTGAAGGTAAGCTTTTGGTTTTATTAATTTATTGCCCACCGGTGTAACTGCTAAACTGCTTGCTACTGACTGTACACTACACAGCATGATTGTAACAGGTTTACTAATGCATTAGTTCTAGTAGCTATGTTGACTATGACGTTAATATGGTGACAACGATTGTAGGCTGTGTGTAGTGGTTATGATATGAAGGTTTGGCTTGGAAAAGTTTTTTTTGCCTGTTCCCAGAAAGATGATGTGTTGTACACTGAAGTCCACAAGCCAAGGTGAGAGGAGGAGAGAGAATAGATGCGAGAAGGAATACAACGATCGAAGGGATCGTTCTGTTATGTGGCAGCTATGAAAGTGAACTGTGTTTGTGTGTGATCAAGGGTGTATTCATTCCGACGATTCTGAAGATAAACGTACCTGAATATAGAAACTATTATTTGCAACTATTGGACTAATGATTACACCCTAGATCAGCTGTCATGTACTGTCATGTTGTCTTGTCTCTGTCCTTTCCCTTCACCCTGTCTCCCTCTGCTGGTCGTGTTAGGTTACCTTTTCTCCCCCGCTTTCCCCCAGCTGTCCCTTGTCTCCTCTAACTACCCATTCACCCCGTTCCCCACCTGTTCCCTTTTTCCCTCTGATTAGGTCCCTATATCTCTCTCTGTTTCTGCTCCTGTCCTTGTCGGATTCTTGTTTGTTTGTGTCATTCATGCCTGAACCAGACTGCCGTCATGTTTGCTGTAACCTTGTCCTGTCCTGTCGGAATCTGCCGGTCCATCTGAGCCTACCTATGTTTGGTAATTAAAGAAGCTCTGTTTAAGTTGATTCGCTTTTGGGTCCTCATTCACGCACCGTAACAGAAGAATCCGACCAAGAATGGACCCAGCGACTTCGGATCCTCTCCACTCAGCCGTCGAGATCCAGGGAGCGATGCTAGGCAGACACAAGCAGGAATTGTCTGCTGCTCGACATGCCGTTGAGACCCTGGCCACCCAAGTCTCCAACCTCACAGAACAGGTTCACCATCTCCGCCTCGATCCACCGGCCACTTCCAGGGCTTTCGAATCTCCGGAGCCCAGAATCAATAACCCGCCGTGTTACTCTGGGGAGCCCACTGAATGCCGCTCGTTCCTCACCCAGTGTGATATTGTGTTTTCTCTCCAGCCCAACACTTACTCCAGGAGCACTGCTCGTGTCGCCTACGTCATATCTCTCCTTATTGGACGGGCTCGTGAGTGGGGCACGGCAATCTGGGAGGCAAGGGCTGAGTGTACTAACCAGTATCAAGACTTTAAGGAGGAGATGATACGGGTTTTTGATCGATCTGTTTTTGGGGAGGAGGCTTCCAGGGCCCTGTCTTCCCTATGTCAAGGCAATCGATCCATAACAGACTACTCTATTGAGTTTCGCACTCTTGCTGTCTCCAGTGGCTGGAACGAGCCGGCCTTGCTCGCTCGTCTTCTGGAGGGTTTCCGCGCAGAGGTAAAGGATGAGATTCTCTCCCGGGAGGTTCCTTCCAGCGTGGATTCCTTGATTGAACTCGCTATTCGCATTGAGCGACGGGTTGATCTTCGTCACCGAGCTCGTGGAAAGGAGCTCGCGCTCTCCGTCGCCTCCCTCTCCGCATCACTACCATCTTCCTCTGCCGGCTCGGGTGCTGAGCCCATGCAGCTGGGAGGTATCCGCATCTCGACTAAGGAGAGGGAACGGAGAATCACCAACCGCCTCTGTCTCTATTGCGGTTCCGCTGGTCATTTTGTCACTTCATGTCCAGTAAAAGGCCAGAGCTCGTCAGTAAGCGGAGGGCTACTGGTGAGCGCTACTACTCCTGTCTCTCCTTCAAGATCCTGCACTACCTTGTCGGTCCATCTACGCTGGACCGGTTCGTCAGCTTCCTGCAGTGCCTTAATAGACTCTGGGGCGGAGGGCTGTTTTATGGACGAGACCTGGGCTCGGGAACATGACATTCCTCTCAGACAGTTAAAGGAGCCCACGGCCTTGTTCGCCCTGGATGGTAGTCCTCTCCCCAGGATTCAGCGTGAGACGCTACCTTTAACCCTCACTGTTTCTGGTAATCATAGTGAAACCATTTCTTTTTTAATTTTTCGTTCACCTTTTACACCTGTTGTTTTGGGCCATCCCTGGCTAGTTTGTCATAATCCTTCCATTAATTGGTCTAGTAATTCTATCCTCTCCTGGAACGTCTCTTGTCATGTGAAATGTTTAATGTCTGCTATCCCTCCTGTTTCCTCTGTCTCTTCTTCACAGGAGGAGCCTGGTGATTTGACAGGGGTGCCGGAGGAATATCACGATCTGCGCACGGTGTTCAGTCGGTCCAGGGCCACCTCTCTTCCTCCACACCGGTCGTATGATTGTAGTATTGATCTCCTTCCGGGAACCACCCCCCCCCGGGGTAGACTATACTCTCTGTCGGCTCCCGAACGTAAGGCTCTCGAAGATTATTTGTCTGTAGCTCTTGACGCCGGTACCATAGTCCCCTCCTCCTCTCCCGCCGGAGCGGGGTTTTTTTTTGTCAAGAAGAAGGACGGGTCTCTGCGCCCCTGCATAGATTATCGAGGGCTGAATGACATAACAGTGAAGAATCGTTATCCGCTTCCTCTTATGTCTTCAGCCTTCGAGATCCTGCAGGGAGCCAGGTTTTTCACTAAGTTGGACCTTCGTAACGCTTACCATCTCGTGCGCATCAGGGAGGGGGACGAGTGGAAGACGGCGTTTAACACTCCGTTAGGGCACTTTGAATACCGGGTTCTTCCTTTCGGCCTCGCTAACGCTCCAGCTGTCTTTCAGGCATTAGTCAATGATGTCCTGAGAGACATGCTGAACATCTTTGTTTTCGTTTACCTTGACGATATCCTGATTTTTTCACCGTCACTCCAGATTCATGTTCAGCACGTTCGACGTGTCCTCCAGCGCCTTTTAGAGAATTGTCTTTTTGTGAAGGCTGAGAAGTGCACTTTTCATGCCTCCTCCGTCACATTTCTCGGTTCTGTTATTTCCGCTGAAGGCATTAAGATGGATCCCGCTAAGGTCCAAGCTGTCATTGATTGGCCCGCCCCTAAGTCACGCGTCGAGCTGCAGCGCTTTCTCGGCTTCGCGAACTTCTATCGTCGTTTCATCCGTAATTTCGGTCAGGTGGCAGCTCCTCTCACAGCCCTTACTTCTGTCAAGACGTGCTTTAAGTGGTCCGTTTCCGCCCAGGGAGCTTTTGATCTCCTCAAGAATCGTTTTACATCCGCTCCTATCCTTGTTACACCTGACGTCTCTAGACAGTTCGTTGTCGAGGTTGACGCGTCAGAGGTGGGAGTGGGAGCCATCCTTTCTCAGCGCTCCCTCTCTGACGACAAGGTCCACCCATGCGCGTATTTTTCTCATCGCCTGTCGCCGTCGGAACGTAACTATGATGTGGGTAACCGCGAACTGCTCGCCATCCGGTTAGCCCTAGGCGAATGGCGACAGTGGTTGGAGGGGGCGACCGTTCCTTTTGTCGTTTGGACTGACCATAGGAACCTTGAGTACATCCGTTCTGCCAAACGACTTAATGCGCGTCAGGCGCGTTGGGCGCTGTTTTTCGCTCGTTTCGAGTTCGTGATTTCTTATCGTCCGGGCTCTAAGAACACCAAGCCTGATGCTTTGTCTCGTCTCTTCAGTTCTTCAGTAGCCTCCACTGACCCCGAGGGGATTCTCCCTGAGGGGCGTGTTGTCGGGTTGACTGTCTGGGGAATTGAGAGGCAGGTAAAGCAAGCACTCACTCAAACTCCGTCGCCGCGCGCTTGTCCTAGGAACCTTCTTTTCGTTCCCGTTCCTACTCGTCTGGCCGTTCTTCAGTGGGCTCACTCTGCCAAGTTAGCCGGCCACCCTGGCGTTCGGGGTACGCTTGCTTCCATTCGCCAGCGTTTCTGGTGGCCCACCCGGGAGCATGACACGCGTCGTTTCGTGGCTGCTTGTTCGGTCTGCGCGCAGACTAAGTCCGGTAACTCTCCTCCTGCCGGCCGTCTCAGGCCGCTTCCTATTCCCTCTCGACCGTGGTCTCACATCGCCTTAGATTTTGTCACCGGACTGCCTTCGTCAGCGGGGAAGACTGTTATTCTTACGGTTGTCGATAGGTTCTCTAAGGCGGCTCATTTCATTCCCCTTGCTAAGCTTCCTTCTGCTAAAGAGACGGCACAAATCATCATCGAGAATGTTTTCAGAATTCATGGCCTTCCGTCAGACGTCGTTTCGGACAGAGGTCCGCAATTCACGTCTCAATTTTGGAGGGAGTTTTGCCGTTTGATTGGGGCTTCCGTCAGTCTCTCTTCCGGCTTTCACCCCCAGTCTAACGGTCAAGCAGAACGGGCCAATCAGACTATTGGTCGCATCTTACGCAGTCTTTCTTTTCGCAACCCTGCGTCTTGGTCAGAACAGCTCCCCTGGGCAGAATACGCCCACAACTCGCTTCCTTCGTCTGCGACCGGGCTATCTCCTTTTCAGAGTAGCCTTGGGTACCAGCCTCCGTTGTTCTCATCTCAGTTCGCCGAGTCCAGCGTCCCCTCCGCTCAGGCTTTTGTCCAACGTTGCGAGCGCACCTGGAAGAGGGTCAGGTCTGCACTTTGCCGTTATAGGGCGCAGACTGTGAGAGCTGCTAATAAGCGTAGAACGAAGAGCCCTAGATATTGTCGCGGTCAGAGAGTTTGGCTCTCCACTCAGAACCTTCCCCTTAAGACGGCTTCTCGCAAGTTGACCCCGCGGTTCATTGGTCCATTCCGTATCTCTCAGGTCATTAATCCTGTCGCAGTGCGACTTCTTCTTCCGCGATATCTTCGTCGCGTCCACCCGGTCTTCCATGTCTCCTGTGTTAAGCCCGTTCTTCGCGCCCCCGCTCGTCTTCCCCCCCCCCCCCCATCCTTGTCGAGGGCGCACCTATCTACAGGGTCCGTAAAATCTTGGACATGCGTCCTCGGGGCCGTGGTCATCAGTACCTAGTTGACTGGGAGGGGTACGGTCCTGAGGAGAGGAGTTGGGTTCCCTCTCGGGACGTGCTGGACCGTGCGCTGATTGATGATTTCCTCCGTTGCCGCCAGGTTTCCTCCTCGAGTGCGCCAGGAGGCGCTCGGTGAGTGGGGGGGTACTGTCATGTACTGTCATGTTGTCTTGTCTCTGTCCTTTCCCTTCACCCTGTCTCCCTCTGCTGGTCGTGTTAGGTTACCTTTTCTCCCCCGCTTTCCCCCAGCTGTCCCTTGTCTCCTCTAACTACCCATTCACCCCGTTCCCCACCTGTTCCCTTTTTCCCTCTGATTAGGTCCCTATATCTCTCTCTGTTTCTGCTCCTGTCCTTGTCGGATTCTTGTTTGTTTGTGTCATTCATGCCTGAACCAGACTGCCGTCATGTTTGCTGTAACCTTGTCCTGTCCTGTCGGAATCTGCCGGTCCATCTGAGCCTACCTATGTTTGGTAATTAAAGAAGCTCTGTTTAAGTTGATTCGCTTTTGGGTCCTCATTCACGCACCGTAACATCAGCTAGATGCAGGCAGGAGTGTGCAAGGCTGTATTGAATGATTCAATGTCTGTCACCTTGATTACTCAAATGTCTCTCGACCTGTGCACGTACATTGTAAACTTTAATTCATTGGCTAGGTTGTAGCAACCTCATGATGGGTGTAGGGAAATATCATGTAGTAGCCTAAACCTATCAATGTTACATTGAGCTGGGTGAATGGAATATGAAAGACAGTCATCCAATATGCTGTAATAAAAATAAGGCCATGCTCATAAAAATAATCATCGCCCTCCCTCATGTTAAACGGCACCGACCGCCACTGGCACCAACCGAACTGAAGCATGCTGACACCTTTAGGGTTAGGGGAAGGGTTAGCTTAAAGGGTTAAGGTTAGGGTTAGCTTAAAGGGTAAAGGTTAGGGTTAGGGGAAGGGTTAGCTAACATGCTCAGTAGTTGCAAAGCAGTTCAAAAGTAGTAAATTGCTAATTAGCTAAAATTATAAAGTTGTCTCGATGAGAGTCAAACTCGCAACCTTTGGGTTGCTAGTTGTTCACGTTATACGCCTACCCATTCACCTCGACCAACCATCCTACTTTCATTTTTGCCTTAAGTAACTATCTGTCTTTTGTAATTATATCAAACGTAAAATATTATACTAATTTGAGTGTCCCGGATTTATGTTTACTATGTTACGTCTAGTCTATGAGACCAGGCTGCTCCTCTAAGTATCTTTAAAGCCTCCATCTTAGCTGGGTATGGTGTATGTTGAAGGATAATATCACTTTCCTCTACTCTAGTGCATCGTTAGAATACTGTATCACCTACTTGAAGCCCTTGCCCATGTAAAAGCGTAGCGATAGTGAATGGTGGATGTGCTGATGTACAGTGGCTATCTGTACTTTACCACAGTAAGGAGGATTTCTGTCAGCTTCCCAGTGGAATCCTCATCTGAAGAGATGAAGGGAATGGCAGGAAATGAAATGGATAGAAATTACTTCATGGTGAAGGGCGAATGTCCTTGTTGTGCTGTCGGCTCCCATAATTGATTTCCCACCTTACCAAAGTGTTAGTTACGTAATCCTGGATCATGAGTCTACTGTGCTGAGTGTACATCACCCAAATGACCATTTATTTACACTTCACTTTTACCCCATTGTATTTGATTTTTAACACTCCATAGCAGTGTAGTCCATTTTTGAAAACTAACTGACAGTTTTTTTTACGTACTTCAATATTTTTTGCTGACAACTAGCTCTGTCTTTAATTCTGCTGACCACTAGCCTATTAATTTTGCTGCATTATGAAATGTAGGGGCTTCGATGGCAGATTCATGTGTTTAACTGGGTGTTTAATGACTGACTGGTGTGTGTTAATGTGTGTGAGGTAAGCTGTTGTGTGCTAGGCTAGAGGTCTAGGGCTACACATCCTTTGGCCATTAACACAGTGGACACAAGTAGAGTCCAGCTGGGAACAGCATTGTTCTGGGCTGCTACAGGCTTCCTGTTCCTGCATGCTGACCTAGCTAACGTTTTCTCATCGCTGCCTGGCTATTAGTCTATACATGAGGGAGGACAGACATGCCGCTGGGAATATAATGTAGAATTAGGCTATGTTTCATTTAAAGTATGGAGGGAGGGAGAGATGACATCTGCATTGGTCAGGTGTGCGTGACTGTCCTGCCAGTGATTATCACTGCGATAGCTGCAGATGAGGTAGAGAAGTCTGAGCAGCAGCCTGACTTTAGAATGTGAAAATGTGCATCGGGCTTACTGAAAATCCCTCCCCTGTCGAAGGGGGCAGTGTAGAATTGGACAGTCTTATCTTACATTTCTGGAGGGGAATCAACTAGGGCCCAAGACAGCTCTGCAGATCTGCAATTTTCTTGGCTGGCCCTCAGGGAATTCTTACTCAGTGGTCTCCCAGCCATGCAAGCCTCCCTCATCCCTCATGGGCATGAGTGGACCTTCCACAGTCACAACCAAGTATTATCCTTGCTCTTTTTTTACTACAAGTCTATGGTAGTGGTTCCATTAGGAGTGGCTACATTTATTTTAAAAAAGTAGGCCTAAATAGGTGAGATTAATAACTAGCGCCACTTCTTTCATTGTTAGTATTTTCATGTTAATCAAATCACATTTTATTGGTCACATACATTTTATGGGTCTCAATGTAGGCAGCAGCCTCTCTGAGTTAGTGATTGCTGTTTAGAAGTCTGATGGCCTTAAGATAGAAGCTGTATTTCAGTCTCTCAGTTCCAGCTTTGATGCACTTGTGCTGACCTCGCCTTCTGGATGGTAGCGGTGTGAATAGGCAGTGGCTCGGGTGGTTGTTGCCCTTGATGATCTTTTTGGCCTGTGACATTGGGTGCCCTAGGTGTCATGGAGGGCAGGTAGTTTGTCCCAGGTGATGCGTTGTGCAGACCGCACCACCCTCTGGAGAGCTTTGCGGTTGAGGGCGGTGCAGTTGCCGTACCAGGCGGTGATACAGCCCAACAGGATGCTCTTGATTGTGCATCTGTAAAGGTTTGTCAGGGTTTTGGGTGACAAGCCAAATTTCTTCAGCCTCCTGAGGTTGAAGAAGCGCTGTTGCGTCTTCTTCACCACACTGGGTGGTCCATTTCAGTTTGTCTGATGTGTACGCCGAGGAATTTAGAACTTTCAACCTTCTCCACTGCTGTCCCCTCGATGTGGATAGGGGGGGGTGCGCTCCCTCTGCTGTTTCCTGAAGTCCACCATCATCTCCTTTGTTTTGTTGACGTTGTTACTGTGTTTCCATAAAAATAATGACATTGTTGTTAGCTAAACAGTAGCACAGAAAGTCTGTGGCAGAAAGGAGAGCTAACAGCTGACCCCCTTTCCGTTGTTACAGTTGTTACAGTGCAGTAGTAGGAAACGTGGGAGCAGGAGTTGATGATCTGTACTTTCTTATCACGCTCTCAGCATCTCCTAGTGGCCCCTTTGGGATATGCTGGGACCGCACCGGGCTTGCCCAGTACACTGTGAGTCTTGGGTCAGGAAATGGAGCATTCCTTTGTCCAGACTCGGTGCCTGGAGACTTGGCTGGCTGGGTACAGGGTAGTAGTGACAAGGTCTCACATTGGTGTATATTTCAGCATTAGCCTATGTGTGTATGTTTTTGTATTCACACTCAGAGCCTTTAGTATCAAGTTCTTAGGAGGGTTGGCTTGGATGTAAGCACTTAATAGGCATACAGACATAGTTGTGAATGGGGGCTAATGCTGGGGCTGCATAACAGATTTCATACCAAATGACCATCAGCAGGTCAGTGTGTAGTGCAGCAGGTTCCACAGTGGCTAGCTACTCTAAATAATGGTGAAAGGGATTATTGCGCTGGCAGGGCTCAGTGTAGTGGCAACAATGGAGTCATATTGCCTGGCTATCAGTGCCTAGTTAACACATATATAACAGAGACTAATCACTGGCCTTATGCAACATGACAGCATTGCCATTATTAAATGTCACAGCGAAGTGAGTGACTCCATGGTGTTGATTTATGTTGTCCATTTATATACCAGTACTCAGCATGTACCCTCATTCAACACTTCATAAAAGCTGACAGTGAATTTTATCATAGCCTATAACTGACGCTGTTGGATTTAGTGCTGTAGTTCAACTCTCCATCCACTATTCTATTTCCTCCTTAAAGATTCCAAAGACTTGGCCCTTGGAAAGACAGATTTCCATAGTAACAACCCTTTAATACAGTTTTTTCTCTCATGAAGCAGTGAACTTGGAGGAACAAATGTTCTGTGGATGTTCTATGTAGACTACAAGAGGCTCTCTCACACACAGAACCCCCCTGAAGTCCATCAAATGAATGTAGGTCGCCTCTGTTAGAAGTTGTCTCAAGTGCAATGACATGTCTCATGCCCAGGCCTCTACACTCCACATAGTAGTAGGCTATCTCCAGTCCAGAGGAGCTAACGGTACCTGGCTCTAGCCCTTCCTCTGTTCATGCCATGTATTGATAGACATCAAACTAAGGGCTTAACTCTAATGGGAAAACGGAACCATGCTATTTCCAAGCAGGGAGATGATTTTCCCCATTTTGTGTGGCTCTGTAGTCTCACATCATTATTGTCGATAAAGGGAAGATACCCGCCTCAGTAGCTCAGAGTTCTAATTGGTTTTCAGATGATTAGGCTTTGATTTACCAGCAACTTATCGTTTTGTTTCTCTTCCTCATCATCATGACTGTGTGAAGTGTAGTTAGGTCTCTGAGGACAGGAGAGGAGATGAAAGGACAGGAGAGGAGAGGACATGACAGAAGAGGAGAGGGCAGGAGAGACTGGTGCAGGGTAGAGCAGGGCAGCGCAAGGCCAGGGCAGTGACTGTCTGCAGTGCTTTAACTATCTGGGCCTTTGACCACTGCTCCTATATGTGTACCTTTCCCCATAGTGTCATAACTCTGTGTGTTTGTATGTGGGATCTCTGCTTACATGGAATGGAAAAGTGTGACCATCGGTGGTGTTAGTGGGTTACCAGCTCAAAGGTTATTTTTGCTGTCATCACAGTATAGGGGTTGGTTGTGTGTACACCATATAGTGTATGTGTAGGCTTTAGAGCTAGATTAGTTACCCTGGCTGGTTTGGAGGCTCTCTCCTCTATCCGTCCTCCAGTGGACTGTCCTCTGCTGTCCATCACATACATCCCCTGATCTAGATACTATAGTCACCACCACCCCTGGACATGCTAGAGAACCCAGCAATAGGCTTGGGAGGTATACTATATATACCCTATACTGGGGTAATTTGAAATACCAACGTATGATGCTTATATAAGTTAACTATCTGAGATGTGCCAAGGGAATTATCTCCAGCTCAGGGCTCCAGCTATGCATTTGGTTTGCTAGATGTCAAAGTCAAGCTTCTTGTTTACAGCAGAGACATTCAATCCCCTCCTGGATCAAGATCGCTGCTGCCTACATTTTGCATAAAAATACATTTTATTTTAATTTTTTAATAACTTTTGGAAAGAAATGGCACCCCTTGTATGTACTGCCTGTAATACCGTATATCCCGGTATGATACAGGAACAGTATTTAGGTATACCCAATAACATTACACACACACTATGCATTATTGCATATTTTCATGGTATGTGAATATCATATTAACATGGTTCAGTAGAGCAGAACTAAGGCTTTGTAGTTTACCTGCCAGATGAAACCCACACAATGAACCACGGGTGCTTCTGCTGTGCTCCTGTCCAGGGAGATGAGGGATATGAAATATGAGTCTTTACATTGTAGGATCTGAGTTCCCCAATACCACCCCCTGGTGTTGGCTTCAGAGACTGTTGTGACTTTCTCTGACCTC
Source organism: Oncorhynchus mykiss (assembly GCF_057628025.1). Classification (NCBI taxonomy): domain Eukaryota; kingdom Metazoa; phylum Chordata; class Actinopteri; order Salmoniformes; family Salmonidae; genus Oncorhynchus; species Oncorhynchus mykiss. The sequence continues at coordinate 29,258,343 of NC_143022.1, read as the reverse complement.
AGCCATAGCCAAAAAGCATCATGATGTTACTGGAATAAAGATCAGTAGTCTCACAGTGGTTCATCTTTACCCCTTGGCCCCCAGCCTCTTCATACTGATACACACAGAGTTTCATCTACTGATGGTGTTGATATACTTGTACAGTATTGGAATTGTACTGTACTGGTATGGCATTATACTGTATTGTAGAAAGAGGGGAGGGGAGGGGAGACTATCCAAAGCTATTGCATTAGAGTTTAATATTGCAGGAGAGTTGAGGTCTGGTGATGTGCCATTGTTATTGTGTTTTTAGCTTGTAAGGCAGGGGTGTCAAACACATTTTTCCCCGCGGGCCGCATTCGGTCTTCACTGAGGTCCAGAGGGCCACACTTAAAATGTGTTAGATTTCCTGGCTGCCAAAATTAGCAAAACATAGTCCTCTATCTATTGCTTTTGGAATTTTCAATGCTTCCTGACTGTCTAGCTTCATTTCAATGACTATTAGCAAGCTGGACAGAGTGAAGAGACTATACGATTAGGCCAATTATCATTTCTACACAGTTTCCATTTGATTTTAGTGTCGCCAATTTTGTTTGAGATCGTTTTTCTCCACAAAAAAATATAAAAAATAAACAAAACATTTATAGTTTTTACTCAAACCACCTGTGTGCCGGATTGAATGGGTTTACAGGCTGGATTGGGCCAGCAAGCCGTATATTTGGCACTCCTGCTCTCTGTTTGTCTGTCAGGTCAGGATTTGTGTATCTAACCCCTGTGTTGTTATTGTTTAGTGTGAAGGTAGGTGGTCTGTCTGTACAGTATGTCTGAATGAGGGCTCAGTGTGTTGCTGGTGTTTATGAATGAGCGCTCAGATCTCGATCAGGGCTCTGGCCTGTAATTCAGCAGCGTGCTGTGGGGGATTGACAGGACTATTAGCCCTAAGGAAAGAGTCTGGCACTCCCTGCCCTGGGCCTCACCCTGTCTGTCTTTTAGCAGCCAAGGCAGCCATGGCTCTCGTTCTGCTACACAGGCTTAGTTTGCTATAAACACTGCATAGTGTGTAGAGTGTGTAGAGTGTGTAAGAGATGGTTGGGTGATATCTGGATGTGTAGTTACAGGTGCAGGCAGAGGAGGTAAAGACAGGCTGATTTTCCCACCCCACTGCTGCTCTCAGAAGTTGATTGGCTGAATAGGCACGGGTGTCTGTGGACTCAGGTGTTGCTAATCTGACTGGAGCTGGCTACGCTGAAGCTCAGTGGGGCCTCACGCCCTGCGCTGCGCTGCCGTGGAGCAGCTTTAAAACAGGAGATTTGCAATGTTACAGAGCTATTACATACAAAAGCTACACAGCTTTGGGGGAAAATCTGCCTTGTAAATAAAGTTGGTGTGAACAGGTCTTACCAAGCACCAGGGAGTAGGCCCATGCCCTAAATGCCGCTAGTGAAGGTTCATTTAAGCCACATATGTCAGAGTCAAGGCCCGCGGGCCACATCCGGCCCGCAAGAAGGTTTTTTACGGCCCCTGGGATGATCTTGATTTATTATTAGAACCGGCCCGCAGCAAGCCGGCAGCCCGCAGATCTTTTACACGCACCAATACTACATTTCCCACAATGCAAAGGTGACGCACCGAGCAGTAGGCTGCTTCATTTCAATATTTATTGGCACAGCAGTCGTCAGCATCACAGTAAAATTAACTTTCAGATACCCATCAAAAATGGCAAAACGGAAGGTGGATACTGAGAACCGGGGGTTTCAAACAAGGTGGGAGTCGGAGTATATGTTCACAAAGGTAGCTGGAAAACCTGTGTGTCTTCTGTGTGGAGAAAGTGTGGCGGTACTGAAAGAGTATAATCTGAGACGACATTATGAAACGAAACACGCGGACAAAAACAAGAATATGGACATGGAACAAAGGCTACAAAAGGCAGAGGAATTAAAACGAGGCCTCAAATCTCGACAGGCTCTGTTCAAAAAAGCCAAATCACAAGGCCAGGCTGCTGTCAAGGCCAGTTTTATTTTGGCAGAAGAGATCGCTAAATCAGCCCGGCCATTTACGGAGGGGGATTTCATCAAAAACTGCATGATTAAAGTTTGTGACGAAGTTTGCCCAGAAAAAAGGCAACTCTTTTTAAATGTGAGTCTGAGCAGAAACACCATTGCCGAGAGAGTAGACCAGTTGTCCATCAATCTAAAAGAGCAGCTTGTGAAAAAGGGAAAAGATTTTATTGCATATTCCTTGGCTGTGGATGAGAGCACCGACATTTCTGACATTGCCCAGTTGTCAATTTTCATCCGCGGAGTGGACTCCAACCTAAGCGTGACAGAGGAGTTTTTGGCTTTACGTCCTATGCATGGCACAACTACGGGGCATGATTTGTATGAAGAGGTGTCAAGATGTGTAAATGAGATGGAGCTGCCTTGGGAAAAACTCGTGGGTTTGACAACCGACGGAGCACCTGCGATGTGTGGACACAGGAGCGGACTGGTGGCGAAGATACGGGAAAAGATGCAAGAGGAAAACGCGACAGGTGAGCTGACAGCTTATCATTGTATCATACACCAGGAAGCGTTGTGCGGTAAAGCCTTGAAAATGGAGCATGTAATGAGCATCATCACGCGCACAGTTAACTTTATCAGAGCCAAAGGTTTGAATCACCGCCAGTTCAAGGCATTTCTGACGGAGTTAGAAACGGAGCATGGTGATTTGCCTTATCACACAGAGGTGCGATGGCTAAGCCAGGGAAAGGTGCTTCAAAGATGTTTCGAGCTTCGTGAGGAGATTTGTCTGTTCTTGGACAGCAAAGGGAAAGACACAACACAACTCCGAGACGAAATGTTTCTGTGTGAAATGGCTTTTCTGTGTGACATTACGAGTCATCTGAATGCAATAAACTTGCAGCTGCAGGGTCGGGATCGTGTCATCTCTGATATGTACAGTACAGTGAAGGCATTTAAAACCAAACTGACTCTGTGGGAGACGCAGATGCGGAAAGAAAATTTGAGCCACTTTCCCAGCTGCCAGACCATGAAAGAGAAGCTCTCTACCAGTGCGTTCCCGAGCACACAGTTGGCTGATAAAATAGGTATGCTTGCCGCTGACTTTCGACGCCGATTTGCTGACTTTGAAGCACAAAAAAGCAGGTTGGAACTGCTCGGTAACCCATTTGCTGTTGACGTGGAAAGCTCACCACCAAACCTCCAAATGGAGTTGATTGACCTCCAATGCAATGATGCACTGAGGGCAAAATATGCGGCAGTGGGTGCTGCGGAGTTCGCCCGTTTCCTCCCCGGCACAATGCCCCAGCTGCGCATCCAGGCTGCTCAAACGTTGTCTATGTTTGGCAGCACATACCTGTGTGAACAACTGTTTTCTTTGATGAACCTGAACAAAACATCACACAGAAGTCGACTTACTGCTGAACACCTCCACTCAATTCTGAGGATTTCTTCAGCTCAGAGCCTTACCCCGAACATTGATGAACTTGTGGAAAAGATGGGACACCACCAAGTATCACCCTCAACCTCAAACAAGTGAACATTACTGTGCAATCACATATTTAGAGTTTTTACTCAGTTCAAGTTTAAAAGTAAAAATTTAATATTTGTTTTCACTGCATGTTACTTCTCCTTAAACAAAGTGTTGTTTTTGATTAATAGATTTTTGCACTTTATTTTTTTGTATTTCAATCCAATTATATTTTAAAAATATTTCAGTTGAGTGGATGATAGAAAATTGCTATTATTGTTTTTTCTTTGAAGTAAATTTAGCCCACTTTTGCTAAAATAGAAAATATAGTCTACTGATGGTGCCTTGAATACCGGTTTCTTTCATTTAATGTTCATGTTATGGGGATATTTATATAAAGGAAATTTGTCTTTTGTGTCTGTTGAAAATTAAAGATTACTGACAGAGCCATAAGAAAATATTGCTTTATTTATCTGATCATATTGTAATATATTTGTTAGGTTTTCAGTAGGTTCAATTAGGTTCACTAGACTATATGCGTCATTTAAAAAATTTTCAATGAACATTCGAACAGTCCGGCCCTCGTCTTGTAGCTGATTTTTTTATTTGGCCCTCCGTCCATTTGACTTTGACACCCCTGATTTAAGCCATTCACCTCAGGTTCACAATGCACATTGAGGCAAGGGCGCAGTGTGCATGCAGCCATGTGTACACAGCTTTAACAGAGCATACAAGCTGTTGTTTTGCAGGGGCATTATTTTCCAGCTCCTCCTCTAACGTTCCTAGTGACAGTGATAAATCTGTTGTGTGTGTGTGTGTGTGTGTGTGCGTGTGCGTGTGCGTGTGTGCGTGCGTGATTGGTAAGGAGGCAGAACGGTGTGTGTTTAAATAGTACCCTGGGCAGTACTTTGCTCAGCTCTTCCTTGTTTATTGTCAGCGGGGTGTCTGTCAGCGGGGTGTGTGCCCTGCCAGCCCTCCATCCGTTCACCCTGATAGATGTTTGGCCTGCCCTCTCCTGAGAATAGGTGACCTTGAATAGGTGCTACCTGTGAACCCCTGTCCTCTCAGGCTTCTCACAGACTCTGGAACTGACAGGTGATTAACGTTGGTCGGGGAGACTCTAAATCAGCATTAACAAAAATATAATTTCAGCCAACCCTTATTCCATCTCCTCTTCCGCAACCCCAATCCTTGCCCCCCAGTCTGTTCTCCAGTCAGTGTCCCTCCCCCTCCTCCACCCCCCCTTGTCTGTTCCCCAGTCAGTGTCCCTCCCTCTCCTCCACCCCCCCTTGTCTGTTCCCCAGTCAGTGTCCCTCCCTCTCCTCCACCCCCCCTTGTCTGTACCCCAGTCAGTGTCCCTCCCCCTCCTCCACCCCCCCTTGTCTGTTCCCCAGTCAGTGTCCCTCCCTCTCCTCCACCCCCCCTTGTCTGTTCCCCAGTCAGTGTCCCTCCTCCATCCCTCCACCCCCCCTTGTCTGTTCCCCAGTCAGTGTCCCTCCTCCATCCCTCCACCCCCCAGTCTGTTCCCCAGTCAGTGTCCCTCCCCCTCCTCCACCCCCCCTTGTCTGTTCCCCAGTCAGTGTCCCTCCTCCATCCCTCCACCCCCCCTTGTCTGTTCCCCAGTCAGTGTCCCTCCTCCATCCCTCCACCCCCCCAGTCTGTTCCCCAGTCAGTGTCCCTCCCCCTCCTCCACCCCCCCTTGTCTGTTCCCCAGTCAGTGTCCCTCCCTCTCCTCCACCCCCCCTTGTCTGTTCCCCAGTCAGTGTCCCTCCCCCTCCTCCACCCCCCCTTGTCTGTTCCCCAGTCAGTGTCCCTCCCCCTCCTCCACCCCCCCTTGTCTGTTCCCCAGTCAGTGTCCCTCCTCCATCCCTCCACCCCCCCTTGTCTGTTCCCCAGTCAGTGTCCCTCCTCCATCCCTCCACCCCCCCAGTCTGTTCCCCAGTCAGTGTCCCTCCCCCTCCTCCACCCCCCCTTGTCTGTTCCCCAGTCAGTGTCCCTCCCTCTCCTCCACCCCCCCTTGTCTGTTCCCCAGTCAGTGTCCCTCCTCCATCCCTCCACCCCCCCAGTCTGTTCCCCAGTCAGTGTCCCTCCCTCTCCTCCACCCCCCCCAGTCTGTTCCCCAGTCAGTGTCCACCCCCCCAATTGTCAGATCTCTAGGCAGACTGTAGTATTTTCCACAATGTCTAAAAAGTAGAGCATTGCCTTGCCAGGTTTGAGCGTTTAGGCCCCCAACTTCCCGCTGAGTGGCCAGAATTACTGTTTCAGTCTGGGACTTCATCGATCATGTTTGGGAGGAACAGCCAGAGGTGAATATGTAAAAGTGTTTCCCCTGCATGGCTGACTTAGCCTCTCTAATAGTTTCCCATCTCTGGATAAGCAGGGCCAGGAAATGCTATTGTTATTATTATGATTTTAAGTAGGACTCATTTTCCAATTAGCCTACTCCACTTCTCTCTGCACCCCCTGTTCATGTGCTCTCGGGGGATGCAGTGTTCTAGCTCTGTTCAACTAGCCTTCTATCCCCCCCTCTATCCAGAATGCCCTGTGACGCTGATCTGAGGTGATGTGTGTGTCTGTATTTGTTTGTGTGTTTTTGTGTGTGTGTTCGTGCGTGCGTGTGACTGACCCATCCCCGCTGGCTTTTTCTGGAGCTAGCAGGACAAATCACTGAGCAGTGTCTGAGCTGTAAGTCTCTCTGGCCTGAAGTGAGAGAGGAGAGGAGAGAGCAGGCTGAGGGAGAGGAGTGGACTATAACCAAATCAAGTGAACCCTGTACACCACTTTCTCCAGTCGTTTAAACTGCCCAGTAACCCCAAATCTACCTATGCATACAGATGTAATGCTTCATTTTAGTGTCATAAAGATACTAAAATATGTTTACATCTCAACCACCAGAAATGGTTATTACTATGTGCATACTCAAGGGAAGTGACTATATGTGTATTTTGTGTGTACTTTTTGTAAACTGTAATGCTACAACATTGTTACACCCTGCTCTCTGGATCTGGCCATTGCTGAGTTCTGTTTCATCTCCCTCTCTCCCTCCCTCTCTCCCTACGCCCCAGAGCGATGCCTGTGCTCTCTGCATGCAGTGCTAACTTGCCATGCTTACTGACCTGTTTTCTGTCTGGCCACCGCAGTTTATTTTACCACAGAGAAAACACTTTGCTACATTCAACTAAGTTTTACTCTGTTAAAACATACACAATCCCAGAACTTAAACCTACAGTAACTAAAGTGCCTTCAGAAAGTATTCACACCCCTTGACTTTTTCTACATTTTGTTGTGTTACAGTCTGAATTTATTATTGATTAAATATAGATGTTTTGTTACTGGCTTACACCCAATACCCCATAATGTCAAAGTGGAATATGTCTTTTTAAATGTTTACAAATTCATTGAAAATGAAAAGCTGAAATGTCTTCAGTCAATAAGTATTCAACTCCTTTGTCATGGCAAGCATAAATAAGTTCAGGAGTAAAAATGTGCTAAACAAGTCACATGATAAGTTGCATGGACTCCCTCTGTGTGCAATAATAGTGTTTAACATGATTTTTGAATGACTACCTCATCTCTGTACCCCACATATCTGTAAGGTTCCTCAGCCGATCAGTATATTTTAAACACAGGAAAAACTGCTCAGGGATTTCACCATGAGACCAATGGTGACTTTAAAACAGTTACAGAGTTTAATGGCTGTGATAGGAGAAAACTGAGGATGGATCAACAACATTATAGTTACTCCACGATGCTAACCTAATTGACAGAGTGAAAAGAAGGAAGTCTGTACAGAAAAAAATATTCTAAAACATGCATCCTGTTTGCAACAATGCACTAAAGTAAGAGTGCAAAAAATGTGGCAAAGAAATTTACTTTTTATCCTGAATACAAGGTGTTATGTTTGGGGCAAATCCAATTGAACATATTACTGAGTACCACTCTCCATATTTCAAGCATAGTGGTGGCTGCATCATGTTATGGGTATGATTGTAATCATTAAAGACCGGGGAGCTTTTCAGGATAAAAAAAATGTATGTAATGGAGCAAAGCACAGGCAAATTCCTAGAGGAAAACCTGGTTCAGTCTGCTTTCCACCAGACCCTGAATTCACCTTTCAGAAGGACAAAAACCTTAAACACAAGGCCAAATCTACACTGGAGTTGCGTACCAAGAAGACAGTGAATGTTCCTGAGTGCCCGAGTTACAGTTTTGACTTAAATCTACTTGAAAATCTATGGCAAGTAGAGGTCAACCAATTATGATTTTTCAACGCCGATACAAATTATTGGAGGACTAAAAAAAGCCGATACCGATTAATCTGACGATTTTTTTAAACATGTATTTGTTATAATCACAATTACAACAATACTGAATGAACACTTATTTTAACTTAATATAATACATCAATAAAAATCAATTTATCCTCAAATAAATAATGAAACATGTTCAATTTGGTTTAAATAATGCAAAAACAAAATGTTGGAGAAGTAAAAGTGCAATATGTGCTATGTAAAAGTTCCTTGCTGAGAACATGAGAACATATGAAAGTTGGTGGTTCCTTTTAACATCAGACTTCAATATTCCCAGATAAGAGGTTTTAGGTTGTAGTTAATATAGTATTTATAGGACTATTTCTCTCTATACCATCTGTATTTCATCAACCTTTGACTATTGGATGTTCTTATAGGCACTTTAGTATTGCCAGTGTAACAGTATAGCTTTCGTCCCTCTCCTCGCTCCTCCCTGGGCTCGAACCAGGAACACATCGACAACAGACAGCCACACTCGAAGCATCGTTACCCATCGCTCCACAAAAGCCGCGGCCCTTGCAGAGCAAGGGGAATAACTACTCCAAGTCTCAGAGCGAGTGACGATTGAAACGCTATTAGCGCGCACCCCGCTAGCCATTTCACATTGGTTACACCAGCCATTAGGCTGATAGGCTTGAAGTCATAAACAGCGCTGTGCTTGCGAAGAGCTGCTGGCAAAATGCACGAAAGTCCTGTTTGAATGAATGCTTAGGAGCCTGTTGCTGCCTACCATCGCTCAGTCAGACTGCTCTATCAAATATGAAATCATAGACTTAATTATAACATAATAACACACAGAAATACGAGCCTTTGGTCATTAATATAGTCGAATCCAGAAACTATCATTTCGAAAACAAAACGTTTATTCTTTCAGTGAAATACGGAACCGTTCGGTATTTTATCTAACGGATGGCATCCCTAAGTCTAAATATTCTTGTTACATTGTACAACCTTCAATTTTATGTCCTAATTACGTAAAGGTCTGGCAAATTAGTTCGCAATGAGCCAGGCAGCCCAAAATGTTGCATATACCCTGACTCTGCGTGCAATGAACGCAAGAGAAGTGACACAATTTCACCTGGTTAATGTTGCCTGCTAAACTAAAATATGCAGGTTTAAAAATATATACTTCATATATACTTCTGTGTATTGATGTTTATGGCTAGGTACAGTCGTGCAATGATTGTGTTTTTTGTTAAATCATCCCCCAGCGTTGCATCAATGATATGCAACGCAGGACATGCTAGATAAACTAGTAATATCATCAACCATGTGTAGTTAACTAGTGATTATGATTGATTGATTGTTTGTTTTTTATAAGATAAGTTTAATGCTAGCTAGCAACTTACCTTGGCTTCTACTGCATTCGCGTAACAGGCAGGCTCCTCGTGGAGTGCAATGAGAGGCAGGTGGTTAGAGCGTTGGATGAGTTAAACGTAAGGTTGCAAGATTGAATCCCAGAGCTGACAAGGTAAAAATCTGTCGTTCTGCCCCTGAACGAGGCAGTTAACCCACCATTCCTAGGCCGTCATTGAAAATAAGAATGTGTTCTTAACTGAATTGCCTAGTTAAATAAAGATTAAATAAAGGTGTACATTTAAAAAACTGCATCCAAAAATACCTCAGTGATACCTAATTAATCGGCCATTCCGATGAATCGGTCGACCTCTAGTGGCAAGACCTGAAAATTGTTGTCTAGCAATGATCAACAACCAATTTGACAGAGCTTGAAGAATTTTGAAAAACAAAATGGGCAAATGTTGCGCTATCCAGGTGTGGAAAGCTCTTAGCATAAAGCTCTGCCAAAGGTGCTTCTACAAAGTATTGCCTCAGGGGTGTGAATACTTCTGTAAATTATATGTTTCTGTATTTCATTTACAATACATTTGCAAAAAATACTAAAAACATGTTTTCACTTTGTCTTTGTCATTATTGGGTTTTGTATGTAGATTGGTGAGAAAAACAATCAATTTAATCCGTTATGAATTCAGGCTGTAACACAACAAAAAGGGGTATGAATACTTATTAAAGGCACTGTAGGTGTTTTCTGCAACATGCCCTGACGGCAGTATGATTAGTGGAGTGTGTATTTGTAGGTGTGATGAGTCAGTTCTGTTGGGTCCAGTGAGACAACCCATACTGTGTGCTGTGTAGGGAGGATGAGGAATGAGCAGTGGGTTAGAGGACAGAAACCATGTATAATCATAACAGCGCGTTGTGTGTGACCTGTGCTGATGGATCGCCACAGAAGAATGCGAAGCGCCGCATCGAGTGTGTTATCAGCTGAACTGGACAAGACCGGTCTGTCTGAAAGGCTCCTTCAGGGCTAGTAGCCATAGTAACCTCTCTCTCTCTGACCCTGAGGCCTGTGTCAGCATAAGTAGTAGTGTGTGTGTGTGTGTGGAAGCGGAAGGCAAGTGTGTGTTGTGCACTCATGCTTGCTAAAGGAGGTTTATTGGGTGCGTTAATAAGCAGAACAGATTGGGGAAGTATGGGGAATGCACTTGGCAGCCTAGCATAGATCTGGTTTACACTTAGTTGGAGACAATTACACAGAGCGGTAATGTAGTAGTATGGTGTTGAGATCCTGTGGTTCTCCGCTGGTCCTATTAAGTGTTAATGCCCTTCCACGAGAGATGATTCTTCCTACCTCAACTCCTTCACCCCCCCCGGTCCCCTACCTCTCCCCTTCTTGCTCCCCTCATTCTCCACCTCCAGGTCCCCTGGAGACATTTCCTGCCCTCTCTTCTGACACAGAGGCTGTGTACAGGGTGACACATTGATGAATAACGTCTGCCCAGGGCCTGTAATGACATCAGCAGGGCTGTGGGGCTTTGCAGGGTGAGGCAGTTACCTGCATGGGCCATTTGATAGGCTGATGTAGGCTATGATCGCTTTGGGTCATTTGATAGGCTGATATAGGCTGTGATCTCTTTGCGGTGCCTGTCCCCAGGACTTACATGGGAGATGGGCTGGCTGTGTGTGGGGGCGTAATGATGCCTAAGTGAAGCACTGACTGGTATTATTCCTCAGACAGTTCATACACTCCTTTGTGTTGTTTGTCTAAAGCATGAACACCTAAACCATTATCAATACACCTAAACCATTAACTGTCATTTACCAGATATTACCAGATATCTGGCATTACCAGATGTGACCAGATATCTGTCATTACCAGATATCTAACATTACCAGATATGACCAGATATCTGGCATTACCAGATATCTAACATTACCAGATATGACCAGATATCTGGCATTACCAGATATCTGCCATTACCAGATATTACCAGATATCTGACATTACCAGATATTACCAGATATCTGCCATTACCAGATATTACCAGATATCTGACATTACCAGATATTACCAGATATCTGACATTACCAGATATTACCAGATATCTGACATTACCAGATATTACCAGATATCTGACATTACCAGATATTACCAGATATCTGACATTACCAGATATTACCAGATATCTGACATTACCAGATATTACCAGATATCTGACATTACCAGATATTACCAGATATATGACATTACCAGATATTACCAGATATCTGACATTACCAGATATTACCAGATATCTGGCATTACCAGATATTACCAGATATCTGACATTACCAGATATTACCAGATATCTGACATTACCAGATATTACCAGATATCTGACATTACCAGATATTACCAGATATCTGACATTACCAGATATTACCAGATATATGACATTACCAGATATTACCAGATATCTGACATTACCAGATATTACCAGATATCTGACATTACCAGATATTACCAGATATCTGACATTACCAGATATTACCAGATATCAGATATTACCAGATATCTGACATTACCAGATATTACCAGATATCTGACATTACCAGATATTACCAGATATCTGACATTACCAGATATTACCAGATATCTGGCATTACCAGATATTACCAGATATATGACATTACCAGATATTACCAGATATATGACATTACCAGATATTACCAGATATCTGACATTACCAGATATTACCAGATATCTGACATTACCAGATATTACCAGATATCTGCCATTACCAGATGTGACCAGATATCTGACATTACCAGATATTACCAGATATCTGGCATTACCAGATATTACCAGATATATGACATTACCAGATATTACCAGATATCTGACATTACCAGATATTACCAGATATCTGACATTACCAGATATTACCAGATATCTGCCATTACCAGATATTACCAGATATCTGACATTACCAGATATTACCAGATATCTGACATTACCAGATATTACCAGATATCTGACATTACCAGATATTACCAGATATCTGACATTACCAGATATTACCAGATATCTGACATTACCAGATATTACCAGATATCTGACATTACCAGATATTACCAGATATCTGACATTACCAGATATTACCAGATATCTGACATTACCAGATATTACCAGATATATGACATTACCAGATATTACCAGATATCTGACATTACCAGATATTACCAGATATCTGACATTACCAGATATTACCAGATATTACCAGATATCTGACATTACCAGATATTACCAGATATCTGACATTACCAGATATTACCAGATATCTGACATTACCAGATATTACCAGATATCTGACATTACCAGATATTACCAGATATCTGACATTACCAGATATTACCAGATATCTGACATTACCAGATATTACCAGATATCTGACATTACCAGATATTACCAGATATCTGACATTACCAGATATTACCAGATATATGACATTACCAGATATTACCAGATATCTGACATTACCAGATATTACCAGATATTACCAGATATCTGACATTACCAGATATTACCAGATATCTGACATTACCAGATATTACCAGATATCTGGCATTACCAGATATTACCAGATATATGACATTACCAGATATTACCAGATATATGACATTACCAGATATTACCAGATATCTGACATTACCAGATATTACCAGATATCTGACATTACCAGATATTACCAGATATCTGCCATTACCAGATGTGACCAGATATCTGACATTACCAGATATTACCAGATATCTGGCATTACCAGATATTACCAGATATATGACATTACCAGATATTACCAGATATCTGACATTACCAGATATTACCAGATATCTGACATTACCAGATATTACCAGATATCTGCCATTACCAGATATTACCAGATATCTGACATTACCAGATATTACCAGATATCTGACATTACCAGATATTACCAGATATCTGACATTACCAGATATTACCAGATATCTGACATTACCAGATATTACCAGATATCTGACATTACCAGATATTACCAGATATCTGACATTACCAGATATTACCAGATATCTGACATTACCAGATATTACCAGATATCTGACATTACCAGATATTACCAGATATATGACATTACCAGATATTACCAGATATCTGACATTACCAGATATTACCAGATATCTGACATTACCAGATATTACCAGATATTACCAGATATCTGACATTACCAGATATTACCAGATATCTGACATTACCAGATATTACCAGATATC